>NC_136065.1:1938574526-1939257574 GCF_964261635.1 Lissotriton helveticus
TGGTTCACTGAAGACCTCCGGGCCTCCAAGCAAACCTGCCGAAAGCTGGAGAAGATCTGGCTCCGTGAACGAACACCGGACAGCCACACCACCCACAAGAATGCCACCCGCAGACACCATCACCTCATCAAATCCGCCAAAAGGGCCTCCTTCAAAGACCGCCTAGACAACAACACGCACAACAGCAAAGAGCTCTTCAACATCGTGAAGGAACTCTCCAATCCCAGCTCCAACACCAATGACGTCCCACCCTCGCAAGACCTGTGCGACTCGCTGGCCACCTTCTTCCACCACAAGATCACAGACATCCACGACATTTTCAACGC
This sequence comes from Lissotriton helveticus, assembly GCF_964261635.1. Lineage (NCBI taxonomy): Eukaryota > Metazoa > Chordata > Amphibia > Caudata > Salamandridae > Lissotriton > Lissotriton helveticus. The sequence continues at coordinate 1,938,574,853 of NC_136065.1, forward strand.
CACAACCGCCCCGACAAATACTGAGACCTCCGCCCCCACGACCACCATCCGCACCAACCGCCTGCTCTACTGTACCAACATCAACGACGATGCCACCATCAAGATCATGAACACCATCCACTCCGGATCTCCGTCAGATCCATGCCCACATCACATCTTCAACAAAGCCAGCGCATTCATCGCACCCCATCTCCGGAAAGTCATCAACACCTCCTTCGAGACAGCAACCTTCCCGGAGAGCTGGAAGCACGCCGAGATCAACGCCTTACTCAAGAAACCCAAGGCGGACCCCAGGACCTCAAGAACTTCCGGCCCATCTCCCTGCTCCTGTTTCCAGCAAAGGTCATTGAGAAAACTGTCAACGAACAACATCCTGGACCCTTCCCAGTCCCGGCTCCGCAGCAACCACAGCACCGAGACTGCCCTCATCGCCGCCACCGATGACATCAGGTCCCTGCTGGACAACGGAGAAGCGGCGGCCCTCATCCTCCTAGACCTGTCAGCTGCCTTCAACGCGGTCTGTCACCACACACTACGAACACGCCTCCACAACACTGGGATCCAAAAGAAGGCCCTGGACTGGACCACCTCCTTCCTCTCCGGCAGAACACAGAGCGTCCGCCTTCCCCCTTCCGCTCCGAAGCCACCGAGATCATCTGCGGTGTACCCCAGGGCTCATCCCTCAGCCCAACCCTGTTTAACATCTACATGGCACCGCTCGCCCACGTCGCCCATTGGCACAACCTCAACATCCTCTCCTACGCCGATGACACCCAGCTCACCTCACCAAGGACCCCCACACTGCCAAAACCAACCTTCACGAAGGAATGAAGGCCGTTGCTGAATGGATGAGGAACAGCAGACTGAAGCTGAACTCGGACAAGACGGAAGTCCTACTCCTCGGATCCAACCCTTCGGCCTGGGACGACTCTGGTGGCCGACCGCACTGAGAACCGCTCCAACACCCACTGACCACGCAAGCAACCTAGGGGTCATCCTCGACTCCACCTTCTTCATGACTAAACAGGTCAACGCCGTCTCCTCCTCCTGTTTCAACACCCTCCGCATGCTCCGTAGGATCTACAAGTGGATCCCCACTGAAATGAGAAGAACAGTCACCCAGGCCCTTGTCAGCAGCAGGTTGGGCTATGGAAACGCCCTCTACGCAGGAGCCTCGGCCAAACTCCTGAGACGGCTCCAACGCATCCAGAACGCCTCTGCACGCCTGATCCTCGACATCCCTCACCGCAGCCACATCTCACCCCACCTGAGAGACCTGCACTGGCTCCCGGTCAACAAGAGGATAACCTTCAAGCTCCTCACCCACGCACACAAGGCACTCCACAAAACCGGACCAACGTACCTCAACAGACAACTCAGCTTCTATACCCCCACCCGCCAGCTCCGCTCCGCCGCCCTCGCCCTTGCTACAGTCCCCCGCTTCCGAAGAGCAACCTCAGGCGGCAGATCGTTCTCCCACCTCACCGCCAAGACCTGGAACCCCTCCCCATCCACCTACGGCAGACCCTAGACCTGCTGACCTTCAGAAAACTCCTCAAGACCTGGCTTTTCGAGCAGTAGCACCATTCCCCACCCCAGCGCCTTGAGACCCTCACGGGTGAGTAGTGCGCTTTACAAACGATATGATTGATTGATTGATTGACTGGTCTCATCTATTGTGAAGTCCTAAGTTAGTATCTAGGGGCAAGTTATATTAATTAACTGAACAGCTCTTTATACCACTCTGGTGTTGCCTCAGAGCACTAGAGAGGAGAAAAGATGGAGAAGATCAGGCAACAGGAGAAAAAGGAAAATAATGGAGAAGTCTTATGAAGAATGTGGTCTCTGTCCACAAAATGTTAGTAGTTCATCAGATGGAACAATAGTGCACTGTGGATAAACCACTAAGGTACCTGACCACCCGGGATAAAGGGAGCAGGAGAAGCAAGGGTGAATGAAGGAAGCAGGAGAAGAAGGGTGACATTGAATTGGGAATCATGGTACCCTGTTGGAGATATCTCAGGTGGCCGGAAGATGCCCCAGAGACAGGAGACTGCCTCTCCGCCACAGGGTTACAGCCAGGCCACTCATGCATGGATTTCTCTTTTACATTTATCAGTTATTCCCAAACGTAGGTGGGACGTCGAGAAGAGAGAGCTGGAATTCCGTAGATATTCAGGCTTCTGGGTGAATAGAGGCCTGAGGTATGGTGAGGAGCCAACCACAAGCAGACTAAGGCACAGCACTAGCACTCGCATAGCCCAATTTGGTCTAGAGTGGCGTTTAGCACCTGATCCCTAAACTCTAGGTTTGGCTAGCTGCTACAATTGTGCCAGTTAGTGTCACATCTGGGCAGAAGTTGTGGCACTCAGAGGGCACAGGAAGGAGAGCACTGACTATTTCACTTCAGGATTTCTCGGGTAACTGCAAAAAGACAGACTAGTAGCACCTGGTTCTCACGTCTACTGGATTATTATTAATATTATTATTTTGAAGCTTGTAAAGCGCACGGCTACCCCCGACAGGGGTGTCCCGGGGCTACGGACAACGGATCACAGGAGAGGTTTAGCGCAGCTAGAGATTGGAAAATAGCCAGGTTTTCAGTTTGCCTCGAAACATTAGTTCCGATGTAGTAAGTCGAAGCCTCAATGGGAGGCTGTTCCAGAGTTTTGCGGTCACCACAGCAAAGGCTCTACCCCCCCATTCTAGAACGGCGAATACGAGGGGTACAGAGAAGGCGAAGATGATTAGATCTGAGGGCTCGGGTGGAGTGGACAGGTTTAAGCCTTTTTCTCAGATAGAGCGGGCCAAGGTCATTAAGGGCCCTGAAGGCAAAAACCAGTGCTTTGAATTGTATTCGACAGGCAACTGGCAGCCAGTGTAACTTCACCAAGTACGGAGTAATGGAATGGCGATAAGGGATGCTACAAGTCAATCTGGCTGCAGCATTCTGCACAATCTGCAGCCGCTTGATCAGGTAAGCTGGAGCTCCAACATACATGCTGTTGGCATAATCAAGGTGAGAAGTGATTAAGGCATGTATGACGGTCCTATGGGAATCAAGGGGAAGAAACGGTAGAATTTTCCTGATCATGCAGAGTTTACCAAAGCATGCTGCGGTAACTTTATTGATTTGGCTTTTACAAGACAGATCGTTGTCGAATTGAAAACCCAAATTACGAGCTGTTTGAACTGGAACCGTAGGAGGGTTTAACTCCACAGGCCACCACAATATAGAGGGGAGTGGAGAACTTTGAATGAAGAATAAGACCTCGGTCTTATCCGTATTAGGTTTGAGAGTGTTAGTAGTCATCCACCGGGAGATGTTAGTAAGGCAGCGTCGAAATTTAGACAGGCGGCCGTCAGAGTGATCTCTAAAGGAGAACACGAGCTGAGTGTCATCGGCATAAGAGATCACTCTGACACCCCAAGATTCAACCACTTCCATTAAAGGAGTAAGGTAAATATTAAAGAAAAGAGGACTAAGTGCGGAGCCCTGCGGGACCCCGCAAACCAGAGGTTTTTCTTCAGAAGCAAAAGGCCGAAGGAGGACCTGCTGCGATCTACCCGACAGATAAGATCTGAACCAGGCCAGAGGAGTAGCCCCAATACCAATATTGCACATTCTGTCTAATAAAAGTCATGGGAGACGGCATCAAAAGCCGCGGACAGGTCGAGGAGGACCAACATGGCCTCCTCGGCCACATCCACGCACTCCCGAATAGACTCAGACACCTCAAGCAGTGCGGACTCTGTGCTAAAGCCTGGTCTAAAACCGGACTGAGAGTCATGAAGAAGTTGTTTAGATTAAAGGTAATCGGCTAATTGCTCCTGCACCACTTTCTCAAGGATTTTTTCTGGCTTAGGGAGGAGCGAAATAGGCCGATAGTTGCTAAACAATAAAGGGTTAGCCTCTGCCTTCTTCAGGATTGGAATTAGCATAGCCTGCTTCCATGCAGTGGGGAATTGACCTATGTGAAGGGAAGCGTTCCAAATAGAGAGAAGCGGGCTAACAACAAGTGGGGCAAGACTGCCTAATACCTGTGCTGGAGCCGGGTCAAGCGGAGACCCAGATTTGCACCGGAGTAACAAAGTCAACGCAGACTCCTTGGATAGACTTTTAAATGAAACAAACGCACCCTCTTGAGTGGCTTTAGAGTCAGGCGAAGGAGGAGCCCCAACCTGATTGAATGTGGATGAGATATTAGCGATTTTATCATGAAAAAAGTCTGAAAGCCCGTCACAAAGGTTTTGACTAGGGGCAATTGGGCAAGCCAAGGCTGGGGGATTAGAAAATTCCTTAATAATGTTAAATAGAGTCTTTGAGGAGTTTTCAGCAGCCTTGATTTTCTTGACAAAATAGTCTCTCATGGTGGCACGCTTAAGTTTATGAAAGTTCTTTAAGGCAGTTCTATAGGTAATTTTAACGGCGGAATCATACGTCAGACGCCAATTACGTTCCAATTTTTTACATCTGCTCCTTTCCTCACGTAATGCCATAGAAAACCAAGGCGCAGACGGCTTTGACCTTAAAGAAGCTAGCGGAAGCTTCGGGGCAATGCGATCGATAGAGGAGGAAAGACAGGTGTTAAACTTGAATACCTCTGCATTCAGATCGTTGGAGGGCAGCCCTATCGATTTAGTAAAGAAGGCTTCGAGAGCATTACAAGTAACCTTGTGCCACTTTCTACCATGGTCCCTGACTTTTGATGGAGAGCCAGATGGCTGAAGCACAGTCAGCTCAAACAGGATCAAATAATGATCAGACCAGGTGAGAGGCAAAGAAGGAAGAATAATTAAGCCAGAATGATTAGTGAATAAGAGGTCGAGAGTGTGGCCTGCTAGATGTGTAGAACCCTGTACCAGCTGAGTCAGGTTCAGGCTAAGCATAGAATCCAGAAAATCACTAGCCCGTGTACAGGCCGCCACATCTACGTGGAGATTAAAGTCTCCCAAAACAGTGAAATGGGGATGCTTTAACGAAAGGTCAGCAATCGTAGCAATGAGAGCAGCAAGCGAGGAATGTGAAGCACCCGGGGGGGCAGGGAGGGTTATACACCAAGACGCCTGCTAAAATGATGGAGGAGCCTTCCAAGATAGTAAAGTACATCGCTTCAATGAGGCCAAGATTGGCAATTTTCCTGGTAGTAATCTTCAGATGGGATCGTAGAATAACAGCGATCCCCCCACCCGCCTTAGTACCTGCACGATTTATTCCAACAAAACGATAGTCAGGCGGGGTAGCTAAATTGATGTCAGGATTGGAAGAATCTTTAATCCAAGTCTCAGTCAAAAACAGGAAATCCCAAGCGTGGGTGGAGAGCGAAAGCCAGATATCACTGGCATGGCGAGGAAGAGAACGACAGTTTAACAGCCCTGCCTTGAAGGTCACAGGAGAACTAGATGGCCTGAAATTCTTAACCTGTGTGATGGAGCCTTTACTAGAGGATTGTAAAGAAAAAGGACATTGCGTGCAACAAAAATGCTGCATTCCAAGCTCCGATGGGCAGCACCGAACTGCAGGGATACAAGCACCTATTTTCAACATCAGAAGCTCTGACCTGGACCAGCGAAGCCTGGTAGACGGGGAGCAAACAGCAGCATGACTGGCACTGGTCGCGGGACAGGCGCGGACGGGCGCAGACGGGCTTGCCTTTGGCGCGCCTTCGGATTAAGCCATAGAACACTGCAGCATATTTACTGACATGACACGTCCAACAAGTGTGGACACTGTAAATTCATGGGTCTAAACCAATACTTAAATGACATTCTTTTTACATTGCCAATCCAGGGTGTTTCTTGTGACATGATTTTTTTTCATTGAGGCTTTTTCTTGTGACATGATTTTTCATTGAGGCTAGATACTTTCCTGTCCCAGCAGACGTAAAGTGGAGTATTGTTGCTTCTCATGGACAGTAATGTGCACTTCCGGTTTGGGAGGTTGGGGTTGGAAGAGTGGACATTTGACCAGTCTAGTTCTGCTCTTCATGCCTAATCGAGGCTGCAGTCACCTTCAAGCCAAAACAGAGCGTATCCTCTAGTTACCATCTATTAGTTATTTGACTCAATCTACCCTAAGGTTGCAGAGGAAGTTGGGAGTCAAGCAACCTACAGAGAAGGTCTGCCTACTTCTTTGAAGCCATATGTTCTACTCATCTACATAACAGACACAATGGAAACACCACAAACATGATAGTCACTCAGTACCTCATCTGGTTTGATTAAATACCTATCTGATGGTGCTTGAAAGTGACCTACCTGGCCAAGCTGCATAAGAATAGAAAAATCTTTGCCATGCATTCATGACCCTGGACGAACACAAGGATACTCTCCAGCACATTCATTCACAATGGAAAAAGCAGGGCAATCACACACCCACTAAACTCACAACCACCAAGGTCTCCTGAAAATGGCTAGATTCAGAAAAACATATCCCAGTAAAACTAAGCAATACGGTAGCAGCTAATGCTAGTCAATCATGTTCCTCCACCGGCACATCGGAAATATTCCGTTACTGCACTCAAATATGCTCCAGGTGTAGTTCTATCATGACCTGCATCTCTACTCAATTAAGCCCAAAATTTCAGCTCAAATGTGCTGCTGAAGTATTCTCTTAGTGCACATCAATTATGCACTGTGCGTCTACTCAAATACGTCCCTGGCTGCAGGTAAATGAGGCTTTGTAGTTCATTGCCACCCAGTATTCCTACACAAATGAGCCTCTATTGCAGCTCAATCTCGACGTCGACTTTGATTAAGAAGGTCCAGGTGTTCTACCCTCAGGCTCATTGTTGGTGTGTGGTTTCATCAAGGGGGTGGAAAGAAAAACAAGCATTGGAAATGCAATAGGTCTCGCAGCATTAGAGTTAGTGCATTTAGAATTGTTTATGGGTTTTTTGTTGTAAATCTTTTGCATTTTTTTTTTTTTTTGCCAATGCTAAAGAATTACAAATCAAAAAAGCAATAAACAATTGTAAAAGCTGTAACTAAAAATCCTACGAGACCTATTGCACTGTGTGAGGGTGAGGTGTTGAGGGTGAGTGAGGGTGGGGGTGAGTGAGGAGTTGAGTGTGAGTGAGGTGTTGAGGGTGAGTGAGGTGTTGAGGGTGAGTGAGAGTGAGAGTGAGTGAGGGTGAGGGTGAGGGAGGGTTATTGCGAGTTAGGATGAGGGGTTGAGGGTGGGTGATGGTGAGGGTGAGGTGTTGAGGGTGAGTGAGGATGAGTGAGGGTGAGTGAGGAGTTGAGGGTGAGTGAGGGTGAGTGAGGGTGAGTGAGGGTGACTGAGTGTGAGTGAGTGTGAGTGAGGGTGAGTGAGGGTGAGTGAGAGTGAGTGAGGGTGAGGTGTTGAGGGTGAGTTGTTGAGGTTGAGGTTTTGAAGGTGAGGTGTTGAGGGTGAGGTGTTGAGGGTGAGGTGTTGAGGGTGAGGTGTTGAGGGTGATTGAGTGTGAGTTAGTGAGGGTGAGGTGTTGAGTGTTAGTGATGGTGAGGTGTTGAGGGTGAGTGAGGGTGAGGGTGAGTGAGGGGGAGGGGGAGGCGTTGAGGATGAGTGAGGTGTTTAGGGTGAAGTGTTGAGGGTGTGGGTGAGGAATTGAGGGTGAGGGAGGGTGAGTGTGGGTGAATTGTTGAGGGTGAGTGATTGAGGGTGAGGTGTTGAGGCTGATGTTTTGTGGGTGAGTGAGGGTGAGATGTTGATGGTGAGTGAAGGTGAGGTGTTGGGTGAGGCGTTGAGGGTCAGTGAAGTTGAGGGTGGTTGAGTGAGGATGAGTGAGAATGAGGGTGAGTGAGGAGTTGAGGGTGAGTGAGGGTGAGGTGTTGAGGGTGAGTGAGGGTGAGTGAGTGTGTGATGTTGAGGGTGATTGAGGATGAGTGAGAGTGAGGGTGAGTGAGGATTTGAGGGTGAGGCGTTGAGGGTGAGGCGTTGCTGGTGAGTGAGGGTGAGAGTGATTGAGTGTGAGTGAGTGTCAGTGAGGGTGAGGTAGCGTCTTACTGATTGCCCGTGAAAAGCCCAATTATCTTCTTATATGTGAAAAAGAATGAAATGCGATAGGTACATTTTACAAAAAATATTTTGAGCTTATGTGTTGTATTTATTGTTATTAAATAGCACTCGCTCGGTAGGGAGGCTACTTCAGAGCTGATAAAAACAGAATTATACATTTAATAAACTGTCATTGTTCGTCCTGTGTGTTTAAGCGTAGTTGAGACATTGACAGCACGAGTCTGAAATATAAATGAAAACAACGCAGCAGGACCCGGCGCCTTTTCATCCCTAAAAGTATTTACCATTTGAGGAAGGACAAGGCGCGAACCCGAAATGCATCGAGGGGTGTGATGTACAAGTTGTCTATCTAGAATGTGAACGATTGTCCGATAAAGTATTTCAATCAATCATGCAATAGAAATATAGAAAATTATTTACAGCTAAGAAAAGACAAATGCACCAGTTTACGTTGGGATGACTGAATGCCAGCCACGGATACAAGAAAAGTTATCAGGGATTCCAGGCTGCAATCGCGTAGAGTGTTAGGGGGTGTGAGGGGGGGAGGATGAGTGAAGTTATTTGCGTAAGAGAGTGTGTGAGTGTGTTAGTGTGAGGGTGAGTAAGTGTGTGTGAGGCTGAAGGTGTGTGATGGTGTATGAGGGAGATGTTGTTTTAGCGTTACTGAGCGGGTGTGAAAGAGTGTGATAGTTTTGTTGTGTGAGGGTGATGTTAAGAGTGTGTGTATATGTTAATAATAATTAAGTAATGTGTTGTTTGTAACAAAAGGTGTCACATGTCCCCTTTGTATTACTTCTGTCTTATGTGTATATTAGTATGTAATTTTAAATGTGGCTGGAGGTGGCATTGGAAATGCAATAGGTCTCGCAGCATTAGAGTTTGTGCTTTTAGAATTGTTTATGTTTTTTTTTTTTTATCTTTAGCATTTTTGTTTCCTGTAGGCAATGCTAAAGAATTACAAAGAAAAAAAGCCATAAACAAATCTAAAAGCTCTAACTCAAATGCTCCGAGACCTATTGCATGCACCCATTCAGTTGTTGGCCTCTCAGCTGAGTCTGCCAACTAGACAACAAAGTGGAGGTGGGGCGGTTAACTAATGAGGCAGTAAAAAAAAAAATGCGTTCTGAATTAGTGAGACCGTGGCAGAAGTGCAGGCTACCTGACTCTGAACTATCCCACAAAGTGGGTCATCACACTGCCCTCCAAAAACTAACAAAGGGAGCTAAGCGGCCCTCCTGTCCTTTACAAGTGACCCCTGGGTAACAGCAGCATTGGGCTGATGTGTCTCAACTCAACACCAAGAGATATGTTAAATAAGGGGGCATATAAATAAACTGTACTTGCATGTGTTCTGTCAGGCCCCTAGCCAGAAGTAAGTGTTTTGGGGGGATCATCAACAAACAACAGTGGTTGCGTGTGTGTGTGTGGGAGGGGGTCTCACATCAGAATAGTTTTTTGAAAAACCTTTCAAAATGGTGTGGCTTTGAAGAATGAAGTGCGGATGTGCTGCTGCAACCGCAGATTGGAATCCGGCCCAACTTGCCATCCAGCGGTGGCCCACGAAGCACCAACGTGCTTTAATGTTAACTTCCGCTCTCGGCGCCTTAAGATACCATTCTGTAGGTACTCTATAAATTGTTTTAACGTAGGTGGTCGCCTGCTACAAGATTCAATTCTAACCTGGAAGTTGTGGAAAGTGCCGCAGGGCAGTGGTTTCTCTGCTCTTTCTAGCTAAGATGATGGATGGTGCCGGTGGGGGAGGGTGGCACTGAAGATCTCTCCGGCCCCTGGAGTCATCAGGTAGCTTGCTGCAGGAGAGATAAGAAAAGGGGCGGCGTCCGCCCAGCGCACAAAGGCGGTGGATGAAGGCTCTCCACCAATAACCCCGGCAGGAGGCGGGTGAGGAGAGGGAGGGTTAGTCGATGGTGAGGGGGTGCAGTGGCTGCTCTGGGAGGTCCGGGCACAGCAGCACCCCTCCCGGCCAAGCTCCGGAGACAGTAGCTTCTCTTGGACCGGCTGCTGGTAATGGATTAATGGGCAGAGGGGAGGCGGTGTGGGAGGGGAAGATGAAAGAGGCTGGGCATGGGCGGGGAAGGCAGTCGAGACACAGAGCACACAGTGAAATAGAGGAGAGGCAGGGGCGAGAGAGCTGAGAAGAGGAGGAGGAATGCAGGAAGAAGTGTGTGTGTGGGGGGTTGTTAAAATAGAGGTGGCGTTGAGAGAGGAGGAAAACCCAAAGAAATCTCAAATTAAAAAAAAGAGGCTGGGCATGGGCGGGGAAGGCAGTCGAGACACAGAGCACACAGTGAAATAGAGGAGAGGCAGGGGCGAGAGAGCTGAGAAGAGGAGGAGGAATGCAGGAAGAAGTGTGTGTGTGGGGGGTTGTTAAAATAGAGGTGGCGTTGAGAGAGGAGGAAAACCCAAAGAAATCTCAAATTAAAAAAGAGAAATAGGCTTCTTCCGGCTGGATATGAAATTACAAGTCTGATGTTGAGGGTTTCTGCTGGTAGAAATCTGTTTTCAGATAGTCGGACAAATCTGACGGATGCTAAAAGTGACTAACTCGAACCAGGAGGCAGAGCCTATTTAGCTGCATCTCCGCGTATGTCCGCCCCGCTTAAGCAGCACTACAAAGAAAGACTGAATATTTATTTTAATATATTTAAAAAGTAAGGGTTGTTGGAGAAATGGCTGTACATCCACCCACCCAATAAGAGTGGGCAGACAAATAGTCACCTGGAAAGAATACTTTCTAAACTTTAAAAAGTTGACAATAAGCAACTGGAAGGAAGAGATGGGGCTGCGCGAAGGGTCAAAACAATGGCAAGTCCCAATTGTGTGCAGATGGGTTTGGTGAGGCTAATTAATAAAAACATCGTTAAACATTGAAGATTACAGGTTTCGTACTTACGACGTGCAAAAGTCACGAAGTAGGGCTGACACTTGTTTTGCTCAAAATACAGACAAGGCAAGGCTAAACTGCTTGGAGGCGATTTTCTAAGCAGGAGTGACGGTCTTTTCTATTTGTGAAAGAGACATTCCTTTTAGCCAAACATGGTGTCGATTTCTCTGTTGATTCGACCCCTTCTATTCCTGACTCTGCTTGCCGGTCCATGCAAATGAAAAATCCCTTGTTTTACGCCCCTACCAGGTGTTTCTAAATGTTAATGTGCGTGTATATGTTTTATAAGACACAGCCAGTGAGATAACAGGAGGTTATCGCCCCGCCCCCACAAACACATGCTGGCCGGAGACAAAAGGCAGCTGGAGTATGTGTGACCCCGGATCCCTGAGTCCTGTTTGTTAAAGCATGTAGACTTTGTTTATGTTGGGCGCATGTTATCATGTTTTGTTTTAGAGAGCTCAAAGAGAACCCTGACACGCGCCTTACCAATAGCAGAGAGGTCTGGGTGGGCGAGATATGCATTTTACGATAACTAGGGTTAAGGGGCTTTCCTTTACGTACTGAAAGATCTGCGGCAGGAAGTTGTCAACGTAAATAAACACCTGGATACAAACCAAATTGTCCTATGCCTACTTTGTACAAACGTGCAGGTAAGAGCAGAAAAAGAAACACCTGGATGCATTAGCGACTTCGCAGAATTCTGTAAGAAGTGCTGCGACTGCTAGAGGTGGAAGGTGAATATGCCACAAACCGACCCGCACTTCCGACACAGTTCTGGGCAGTGAAGCGGAGGGCGGTCTGAAGTTGAATTGGGAAAAGCTTGTGCTGAGTGTTTGGTTACAGTTCTGGGCGGAGGCAGGAGAAGCTTGTGCTGGAGTTCCTAGGATGGGCGGTGCTGGCAGACTACCATTTACGTAGTAACAACAAGAAAGGGTGGAGGGGGCAGGGGAGGAGGGGGCAGGGGAGGAGGGGTCCGGGGAGGAGGGAAGGGCCAGAGGGACTTGATGGGAGTGGTGGGGGGGAGGGGGAGGGTATAGAGAGGGAGAGGAGGAGAGACAGGACAGGGGGAAGCAGCAGAGACACGGCGGGTAAAATAAACAAACAAGCCTTTCACCGTAACACGGCTGGCAGGGGAGGGGGCGGAGAGGGGAGAGGTGCGACACGGCAGTAGGAGGAGGAGGGGGGAGGAGAGTAGGGGAGGCACGGCCTAGCGGCAGGCAGGCAGGGGAGGAGAGGAGGAGGGGGGAGGAGAGTAGGGGAGGCACGGCCTAGCGGCCGTGCAATCAAGTAGTGAGGGGGCGGAGCTGGGGGAGGCTGTGAGAGAGAGTAGGCAAGGCAGGCGGCTGGGGGCATGTGCACGCGCTTTTAAGCTCAATGCACATGCGCATTGAGCTTAAAAGTCACGGGCACTGCAAGGAATCGCCACGATTCCTTGCAAGTTAGATAAAGTCTGGATGAGCCCCTATAGTCTCGCTTGCTCGATGCGCATGCGCATCGACAGGCGAGACCTAAAAAGGGGGGCTCAAATCTGTATTAAAATTCAATGCATTTTACACAGACGTTTGTTTTTCGCGTAGTGTGAAAACCGTCAGTCGGATTTTTACGAAATTTGGAAGGATTATACATTATGGTGCACAGATGGTTCTGTAGGTACTGCGAGTAAATAGGGTAAGTATTTCATACGTTTTAAGTATTTTTAATTTTGGTATATCTGTAGCCAATGTAGTACGGCGGTACACCTAAGGTATATTGCAATGACTAGTCATTAGCTGATTGGCTAATGACTGCCTTTACAAAAGTTAAATGCATCCATCTTGTTTTCACCTAGAGTTTTCCTGTGTACTGCATGACGCTATTCATGTAGATAAGTAGACGGTTTTGTATTTTTCCCATACCTATTACCACTTTAGTGAAGTGGTAATAGGTAGGAAAAAATATTTATAAATGTACACACATATATATATATATATATATTTTTTTTTAATCTTGAGTACCGCGGTACTGAAAAAAAAGTTTGGAAATGAGCTATGACACTGTATTTTAAGAATATAATGTGGTAAAGTGTTTCTTAATTTTTTTATATAATTAAATGTGCACAAAAAAGTGTAAGGAGCATCATGTTAATTAGTAATAATTACCACGCTACTTTACAGAAAGAAAACACAGTTCTCCGTACACTGGTATAAAAATATAGAAACATTTATAAAAAAATAATTTTATTTAGAATTTTTGGGGGGTACTGCAGTACTACCGCACTACTTAGTTGTTTTGAAAGCAAATATCTAGAGAATAATATTTTGCTCTAACTTTCACCACTTTACTAAAGTGGTAATAGTTAGGTCAAAATTACCAAGCCTAATACTTACCTACGTCAGAAGGCCTTACGGACAGCATGGGAAACGTTTAACTAAAACAACATGTCTGTGTTTAACTTTTGCAAAGCCAATAAGTACCTACCTTATCTGCTAATGACTTATGATAACCATGTACCATGGTCCTACAGCAAAATACCCTATTTTGCTAAAATATCACAATAACAAATTTTACTAACTTTAAATACATTAAAACGTATGCAATTATGACAATACTTACCTGTACTACACAAAATAAACATATGTGCACCATAATATGTAATCCTGCCAAATTGAAACAGAATACGACTCCCGGTTTTCGCACAATTCAAAATTTAAAAATGTAAGGTAAATATATTTGATTTAAAAACGTTTTGGGCCCCTCATGTTTTCGTTACACCCTCTTCAGCCAACCACGCAAAACTTTTACTCCTTCCTGCATTAAACCAGTGGAAGATGTCTGCTAAAATGTGCAGACAATCCTCAATCGGGTGAAAAGTTATTAGAGTATAAAATATATAAAAATACATAGGTCGATAATGTATACAATTTTCAAACCAAAAACGTTAACCTATTACTACTTTATGACATGGAAATAGGTTAAAAATAATAAAATGTAATAATTAACTATAGGTAACACCCTAACACAAAAGTCAACCAAACATTGACCGTACAATAATGCAAATTTGTCATAAAAATGACATGGCTGATTTCTAACTTTAGCAAACACAGCCATCAGTCACCAATTCTAAGCCCCATGTACTGTGATATATAGTGAAGGTTGCATGGTATACTATGCCACAATACATAACTTCGTTTCATACAATATATACATTTACTTACACCATTTATATACACAGCCAGAAAATTAACAATTAGATAATAAAATTAAGATATTTCAGATATAACATTCCCATGTTTTTACATAATTTTATGGTACCTTCCATTTAAATTACACACGCCACTTTACGCCAGACCAGTGTATAAGAGTTGACTTTATGCCAATCCACTCTACGTTATTTAGAGTATACCACTCCACTTTATGATACTCCAGCATATGTCATAAAATCTATGCTAATACACTGTACGTTACTCCACCCAACTCCACTGTACACCACTCCAGTCTACACCACTATGCAGACCCCCCAGGATATAGAGGCATGGATTAGCAAATTTAGCGGCACAAATATGGAAATTTAGCTGCATTTTTGCGGCACTTTATTTTACTCATAATCATTCATTACAGGCTATTAAAGCATATATATACAGGTGAGGTTTTTGTACAGGATCCATCTTGTACTGATTTACTTGAAAGTGCTCTCAAATGATAATGTCAAAATATGTTGAAAAGATTTGGAGTGAGAACAATCACGGACTCTATGAAACTGCTTTTTAATTTGCACCATCCGGACATTTGCTTTTTTACTGCTACATGTTTGCTCAAATCAATCAGCGCCAGGAAAAGTATGTGTTTTTAAGCATTTTAAATATTTATTCCATCCCCCTCTGGATAATATATGCATTATATGTTTTTCTTTTAATGAAATGTTTGTATCTGTAACTGTATGTGCTTTTATGGACATGTTTTTTTTAATGTTCCGAATAAAGCTTTATGAATTGAATTGATAATGTCAAGTAAATTAGACATATGAAGTAAATTTATTTGACTTAAATTACACAATTTAGTTAAGCAGGGAATTTGGGATGTTAACCTACGTTTCCTGGTCACATATAGTGCAATTATGTCACTGACTAGATTCGTTTATTTTTCTCAAACCCCTTTGAAACCAGAGGTCTGTGTTGTTATACAACGAGGTCAGATGAATAGTTAAATAAATACAGATAAGAGGTTAATCTGGCATTATTTAAAAAAAGGACGTATATAGTGAAGGTAAAGGAAGGCAGGACAATTATCTGCTAATTTCACTAATTTCACTGACTTTCTCATACTTTAAATAGCTTTTCAACGCTGAAGTGCACAAAACAAATTAAGAATACTGCGATCTCGTGTGCAATGCTGGTGAAAGCAGCAAGTTTTCAAGCGGATTCGAATTCGTGGCTAAAAAGAAAACTTATTCTGTAACCATCTTGTTGATGTTTCAACATCAGGTAACTAAGTGCATATAAAATAACGCACACCTTAAATGAAAAATACATTCAATTTAAACTAATCAGCTGGAAAGTCACTACTTTATGTTACAAAACCTCAAGTGGTCAATGTGATCACTGGAGATGTCTACGTGTGTAACCAGAGTCTCCCAGAACTGAATCCTATTTGGTACAGCAGAGAATTTTGATTTGGGTATTTTTAGCTAGAATTACACATTGTATAAGATAGGATGCCACAAACTGAGCAAATCCATTTAGGTTAATGATGAAAAATGTCCTTCTAAAGTATAGATTGTACCCAGTGCAAATATTATTATAACTGTCCATTAAAAGCATGCACGCCACAGTTCACCCTGGAACACCTTTACAATACCTCTCAAAAAGAAGAAATCTTTGTAATCAGGAACCTTAAATTGAATTGATCAATTAATGCCTATATGGCTGCCAAGCAGCCTTTATTTGTGCAGATTAACCAATTACACACATTCACAATTCTTTCAGGAAGCAGGCTCACGGGCAGAACAGATTGTTTCTTGTTAAACTGTCGGCCCTTCTCTGGGATTAAAGAACAGGAGATTCTCTCCCACTTCAGTTGAGCCATCTCAACTGTCAGAATTAACATTTTGTCTTTTAGCAGAAAGGCTAAAATTACTGACAAATGTTGTCGACTGAAACAATTATCACGGACAAGTGACATCAGTGTCACAGGACAGTCTATGTAAATTAAGAACGGATAGTCAATGGTCACCCTACTTCTCCACCGCAGTCCCTTATGCTCCCTATGACCCATGTATTTCTGTCGGAAGCTACCAACTCGAACAAGCCTTACTTTCTCGATGCGCATGCGCAGCAATGCACCGGAGGTTTTTATTACGTCACCGGAAGGGCGCCTCTCGGGTATATCGGTCAAGCCCTATCTTTTCCATGCATGCACACTTTTGCTCCTGGGGCAGCATCTTCGAGACTGGATATTGAGAGAAAGCTCTGAGCGCTGAAGCGTGACCCACTTTTCCATACTCCAATCAACGCTCATGTCATGGAGGTTAAGCGCATTTCCAGCAGTTTTTCTTTTGTTCGCCCATATTAAAATCAGGACACTTCCTTTAGCCAGACCCCCAGGATTCCTTACTCTTTGGATAGACTTGTGAGGACACAACACTTCAATGACATGTTTGTAAGGGTATTTATACAGTACGAATGGGGTGGAATTACTAGAAAGCGCATGCAACATAATACAGAATAAAAAGGTTTTGTCATTGGCATTCCTCAATTTCACCTGGCACTTTTGTAAAAATCGCGGAATTTTTACAAAAGTGCCGATTTTGCAGGCACTTTTGTAAAAATCACGGAATTTTTACAAAAGTGCCAATTTCGCGGGCACTTTTGTAAAAATCACGGAATTTTTTATAAAAATGCCGATTTCGCAGCAAATCGCGGAATCGCAAAATCGCGAAATCCTGGAGGGTCTGACTATGTTCTACGCTATTATACTGTTTACCACTGTATTCTATTACACTTTCGTGTATGGCAGTTTACTGGTCGACCCTACCCTGTACTGCTTGCAACTGTACGCTATTCCACTGTACACAACTCCACTTTACGGTATTCCACTATGTCCCACTTTATGGCACACTAATGGAGAGTACACTTTTCCAGTGTATACTACTCCACTCTACGGCATTCAATTCTTCTAAAATGCAGTACATACCACTGCAGTATGCCACAATGTGCTGTATGCTATTTCACTTTACAAAACTACATTCTGTACCACGCCACTAAACATCACTTAAGTGTACGTCGCTACACTCTACGCTTCTATAATTAACCCAATTGAATTGTACGACAATCTACTGTATGCTAATCCATTATATGCCACTCCAATGTACGTCTCAAAACTTAACGCCAGTAAACTCTACGTTATTACAGTAAACACTACATAATTGTACGCTACTCCACTATTGGGCACTTACACTTTAGGCTACTCCAGTATATGACTTTTCACTGTACCCTTTTACACTGTACACCACTGTGTACTGTGTAAAAGGGCACTGTGTAGTGTACGCTAATCCGCTCTGCACCACTGCACATTTCGGCACTCTAATATACACCACTCTTCTTTATGCAATCGTACTTTACAACACTACACTATAGGCCACTCAGCTTTTCTTTAGCCCACTGTACACCACTAAACTGTGCCCCACTCCAGTATACGCTATTTTATGCCACTCCACTGTACCACACTCCACTGTACGTTATTTTAGTGTTCAATATTCTAATATATGCCCCTAGACTATATAACACTCCACTCTATAGCACTACACTATGTGTCAGTACAGCCTACGAAAATACACTCTGCCATATTTACTAGATGTAACTCCACTTTACCACACTCCACTCTATGATATCCTACTGTATATCACTGCACTGTACGGCACTACACTTTATGCCATTGCAATATACACCAGTCTACTGTATCCAACTTCAGCGTACGCCACTCCACTGTTTGCAACTCCACTCAAGGCCACTCCACCATATGCCATTCCAGTGTATGCCACTGCAGTATAAATACTTCAATTTTATTCTACTCCAGTATACCAAAATTAACTGTACCACAGTACACTATAGAACAGTATCCTTTAATTTCTCATTAAAACACCACTTACAAGTCATACCTATAACTCACATATATACTTAAGCACCACCTTAAAAACCAGGTAACTTGCGCACCCCGTACACAGTCTTCTCACCTCACTCGCCACACTACATTAACTATCACTCGCCACTGTACCATGCAGTGTGTTCAGGCAAATCATGTAAATTGAGATGTCATAAGTGTTGTTATTAATGCAGTGATTTCACATGCTCTAACTTCTGTAATATGCAAGGGTATAGGTAATGCATACAGAAGGGTACATAAGTATAAATGTGAGCTATAAGTATGACATATAACTTTGTAAGTGGTGCTTCAATGAGAAATTAAAGATATAACTATAACAGTAGAATTTCTAATGTTTGTGTAGTTTAAGTTGGGTTCATATGCCAAACATGAAGAAAATGTCCCTAACTGTAACTTACTTTTAATATATATATATATATATATATATATATATATATATATATATATATATATATATATATATATATATATATATATATATATATATATATATGAAAAATCCGACCCCTTCGTGAAGAAAGCCAAGAGGACACCAGGGGAGCTTTCGGAAACACTTTAATGACAGCTTAATTGTGGCATGATGCATTTCGGCGTGTTGCCTTCTTCGGATGCCGTAAGCTTAGCCCGGGAACACTCCTCCTTGCACCCATGAAATGCACAGGTCCTCCCAATTAGCGGAGGTCAGCTGACTCCACCCGCTGAAGAGTTTCAGCTGCAGTCCAAAGTTGTTGGACTGCAGTTCCCATCATGCAGCAACCTAGTAAGTACCGGTGTGGAGCCAAAGTGCGCTGTAAATCCTAGCAAGCAGTGCGAGTGTTATTGAACAGGGAGATCCCCGTGTGTGAAAGTCTGAGCGTTTCCTCGGGTCCCCAACGTTCATGCCCCATTTTCAAAGTCCGACCGAGCCATGCAACTCGGATGCCGTGGTCCTGTTGCCCTCGTGAAGTCATGGGCTGTTCCTGACAGTGGCCACTTGCCTGATCTGACTATGAGGCGGTCCTGCAAATTCCGATTCCGCGGATAATTCAAACAAAGTCGCCAACCATCACAGGACGCTTAACAGAACGGGTCCTCTTCACGTGCTGCTGGCGAGCACGTCAAATATGAAAAATCCGACCCCTTCGTGAAGAAAGCCAAGAGGACACCAGGGGAGCTTTCGGAAACACTTTAATGACAGCTTAATTGTGGCATGATGCATTTCGGCGTGTTGCCTTCTTCGGATGCCGTAAGCTTAGCCCGGGAACACTCCTCCTTGCACCCATGAAATGCACAGGTCCTCCCAATTAGTGGAGGTCAGCTGACTCCACCCGCTGAAGAGTTTCAGCTGCAGTCCAAAGTTGTTGGACTGCAGTTCCCATCATGCAGCAACCTGGTAAGTACCGGTGTGGAGCCAAAGTGCGCTGTAAATCCTAGCAAGCAGTGCGAGTGTTATTGAACAGGGAGAGCCCCCGTGTGTGAAAGTCTGAGCGTTTCCTCGGGTCCCCAACGTTCATGCCCCATTTCCAAAGTCCGACCGAGCCATGCAACTCGGATGCCGTGGTCCTGTTGCCCTCGTGAAGTCACGGGCTGTTCCTGACAGTCGCCACTTGCCTGATCTGACTATGAGGCGGTCCTGCAAATTCCGATTCCGCGGATAATTCAAGCAAAGTCGCCAACCATCACAGGACGCTTAACAGAACGGGTCCTCTTCACGTGCTGCTGGCGAGCACGTCAAATATGAAAAATCCGACCCCTTCGTGAAGAAAGCCAAGAGGACACCAGGGGAGCTTTCGGAAACACTTTAATGACAGCTTAATTGTGGCATGATGCATTACGGCGTGTTACCTTCTTCGGATGCCGTAAGCTTAGCCCGGGAACACTCCTCCTTGCACCCATGAAATGCACAGGTCCTCCCAATTAGCGGAGGTCAGCTGACTCCACCCGCTGAAGAGTTTCAGCTGCAGTCCAAAGTTGTTGGACTGCAGTTCCCATCATGCAGCAACCTGGTAAGTACCGGTGTGGAGCCAAAGTGCGCTGTAAATCCTAGCAAGCAGTGCGAGTGTTATTGAACAGGGAGAGCCCCCGTGTGTGAAAGTCTGAGCGTTTCCTCGGGTCCCCAACGTTCATGCCCCATTTCCAAAGTCCGACCGAGCCATGCAACTCGGATGCCGTGGTCCTGTTGCCCTCGTGAAGTCACGGGCTGTTCCTGACAGTGGCCACTTGCCTGATCTGACTATGAGGCGGTCCTGCAAATTCCGATTCCGCGGATAATTCAAACAAAGTCGCCAACCATCACAGGACGCTTAACAGAACGGGTCCTCTTCACGTGCTGCTGGCGAGCACGTCAAATATGAAAAATCCGACCCCTTCGTGAAGAAAGCCAAGAGGACACCAGGGGAGCTTTCGGAAACACTTTAATGACAGCTTAATTGTGGCATGATGCATTTCGGCGTGTTGCCTTCTTCGGATGCCGTAAGCTTAGCCCGGGAACACTCCTCCTTGCACCCATGAAATGCACAGGTCCTCCCAATTAGCGGAGGTCAGCTGACTCCACCCGCTGAAGAGTTTCAGCTGCAGTCCAAAGTTGTTGGACTGCAGTTCCCATCATGCAGCAACCTGGTAAGTACCGGTGTGGAGCCAAAGTGCGCTGTAAATCCTAGCAAGCAGTGCGAGTGTTATTGAACAGGGAGAGCCCCCGTGTGTGAAAGTCTGAGCGTTTCCTCGGGTCCCCAACGTTCATATATATCTTTCTTTTTGTACACCTTCTGTTTTCCCTCGCCCTCAGGCAGTTGGATCGCTGATGCTAGTGGAACGTGCCGGACAATTTGCTACAAACTCTCCCAAAATAATCGATCACTCAGAGGATATTACAGCAGCAGTTGGTTTATTTCAGTAACGTATTTCGCCTGCACAGCAAGCTGTGATCAAGCTTGCTGTGCAGACGAAACGCGTTAGGCAAAAAGCACCAAACTCGCAATCCGAAGCTCACAATTCCAGGCTGAACAGGAAAATGGCACAGTCCGGTAAATGATCTTTAAAATATTTTTCTATTCTTTTTACTACTAAGTGCATAAAGTGGCCATTTTTTACAAAGAAAAGTGGGAGTTGCGGAGGGGAGACATCACCTCCTGGGGGGGCTGTGAAGCCCTAGATTTTAGCATTCATTTCTCGTACCACTTCACACTAGACTAGGGGGCTCTTTGATCTACAGACCCCCTGGTCCAGATGGGACCGTTTAAACAGGCCTGCAGGGATGCCATTGCACCCAGGACGATGAGATTCTCCCACAATGTTGTCCTTGGGGAGCTCAATATTCATCTTGATCAGGCAGAGGCTAAGGACACGCTCAATTTTTGGGATATCTTACACCTCGCCTAACTGGACCAGCAGGTTAGTCTCCCTACCCATCAGGCTGGCCACATCCTGGACCCAATTTGTACCAACTTCTCCATTTTGATGAGGGACCCGTGTCCGGTCTCTTGGTCTGACCACTTTTTGACAAACTTTTCATGGGAAGTGCACAATGCCCAGCCCTTTGCGTGCTCCTTCTGCAAACCTGCCTTCGGCAAAATTGTCCCAGGTGCTTTCATCCAAACCCTTGAAACCTCTAGACCCATCCTCTTGGGCGACCTGGAGAACTGACTAGATGGTTTTACCAGCTGAGTGTCTAAGGCAGTTGATACTCTCGCACCGCAGCGCTCTTCTAGGCTGTCTAGGGGTTGTCCCTCTAAAACTTGGTACAGTCCAAAACTCAAAGAACTAAAACACGAATGTAAGATTCTAGAGCGAGCTTGGTGCCACAGCAACTATTGCCTCGCAGCCAAGCTGAAGCTCAGAACCAAACAAAAAGTCTATTATGAACCCATAACTCTAGCTAAAAAGGAATTCTATGCTACCCGTATTGACTCTGCCAAAAACAACGCTAAAGAAATGTTTGCAATTGTTCAGAGCTTCACAGCCCAAGCTAGCGTGTCCCCATCTTCAGTCGCCTGGTGCGATACTCTTTCACCTTTTTTCTTGGATAAAATCTGGACGATCCAGGCGGCCTTCTTACCTGGTGACAGTGGGATCAAGGCTACTGTATCGCCTTCACTGGTGGGTGCCAAACATCGTCTGGACGTTTTTAAGCCGGTGGATTTGCCGGATTCGCTTAAAATTCTGATGAGTTTAAAGTCTGGCTCCCCCTCTGACCTCTGCCCTGATGAACTGCTAGCAGCAGAGACGATTAACACACTGGTGAATAGCATCATCAATCTGTCCTTCCGTACAGCCAGTGTCCCAGCGCTCTGGAAGCAGACCAAGATTTTGCCTCTTATAAAAAGGTCGTCATTAGACTGTCGCAGTCCAGGGAACTACAGGCCAATCTCTCTATTACCTGGCCTGGCCAAGGTGTGCGAGAAGGTTGTCACCAAACAACTCACTGATTTTGTTGAGTGGGAGGGTCTGCTGCATCCAGCTTAGTCAGGGTTCCGGGCCTCTCACAGCACTGAATCAGTGCTGGTGGAGGTCGTGGGGCCATCCGGGAGTGTTTGGATGCCGGCGGGAGGGCAGCATTGATTCTGCTTGACCTCTCGGCTGCATTCAAAACGGTCCCACACTCTCTTCTCCTTTCACGACTTACCAGGATAGGTGTGTCGGGTACTGCCTGGAACTGACTTAGGTCCTTTCTCGAGGGTCAGGCCCAGCAGATTTGGATGCCACCGTCCTCCTCTTCTCTACAGTCTCTGACTACGGGAGTTCCTCAGGGGTCCTCCCTTAGCCCCCTTCTCATTAACATTTATATGACACCCTTAGTCTATCTGGCCGAGAGCCTGGGAACCAAGGTGAGGGCCTACCCTGATGACACCCAGTTGCTCTTCACCTGGGACAATGACGATAATTCTGCCTCCTCTGCTCACCATTGTCTCTCCTCCATTTTGAAATGGTTAGCAGCTGCACAATTAAAATGTAATGAGGAGAATTCAGAGATTCTCCTGTTTGGAAAATTCCCTCCCAATTTCCGGGAATCTCTTTGGCGAGTTCCCCCTGCCCACCTCTGTTGGGAAGCAGGCCAAGAATTTGGGGGTTTGGTTTGAAGAGAGCCTCTCCGGCTCATTCCACATCAAGAAGTTGGCGGGCAATTGTTTTGGTCTCCTCAAGACTTTAGGAAAGTTCTTTCCTCTCCTGCCCCAAGCAGCAAGAGAAACAGTCACCTGTGCTCTCATTGTGTCCCGGCTAGATTATGCCAACGTGCTCTACATTGGAATCCCTGGCTACCTGATAAAAAAGCTCCAGGTGGTCCAGAATATGGCAGCTAGACTTCTTCTGGGCATCTCATATCAGGCACAGCATGCGTCATCACCTACATTCTCTTCACTGGCTTCCCCGTAGCTGAACGGGTGAAGTTTAAATCGCTGGTCCTAGCACATCGCGCTCTTTGTGGCCTTGGACCATCTTATCTTCAAAAGCGGTTTGCCTCTATATGCCAACGAGACAGTTGCGATCAGCATCCCATCGCCTCGCACTGGTTCCTCGTTTTAAGTACCAGAGGCTTGGTGGCAGCTCACTGGTACGGAAGGCTGCGGCTGCTTGGAACGCACTTCCCCTGGCATTATGCAATATCGAAGACCCGACAGTATTTAAGAAAAATTTGAAAACGTACCTTTTCGTTGATAGTCTCCTCCCTCCACTTTTGACATCGTGCCGGGACACTTGTGAGTAGCCGTGCGCATTAAAAATCCAAATAACATAACATAACATAGTGTGCGACAACAAAAGCCTATGCATTTCAGCCAGAGCCTTTATTTGGGCCATAGAGTGGTGACATCTAGAGTGTCTTTTTATTACCTCCACCACCTTTAAAATCAGCAGTATACCGCATCTGTTATTTCCTGTTTTGACATCAGTGAACACTGCGCGCAATGTATCCCAAGTAATACACATGACATTTATGCTAGTGGCAAATAGAGCATTAGAGTGCATTTATACAGAATCTATTTGTATAAAACATATTTTCCCAAAAATGTTTGTAATATTTTCAAAGATACAACAGCAAATCCACTTTTCCATTTATACCTATTAATTCTCAACCTTGAGCATTTAAGTATAATGTAGTGGTAAAGTACCCTACTTTAAAACTAAAATGCTCCCTTATACTTAAATTGTTATTATCAATGTATCTTCTTCCTACTCATTTCCAATTATATCGAGTGATGGAGTCATTCTATTGTCTCCATCCTTATATCTTCATCTTGTCTCTTGCCCCTTGATTGATTTTCTAATTAATTTTAATTTTCTCACAAAGAGCAAATTACGATGATGATAAGATTTAACTAATTATGGTAAGTACTCTTTCAGTAATCATATTATTTTCCTTTATTACAATTTTCAATCCAAGTTTACATCAGGATGTTGCAGGCAACATACTATTATGCCCATCCTTACATCGACTCCAATATGTACAAAGGTGGGTTTCTAGATGAAAAGAGGAATACGTTCCTTTACTCAATCTTGTGAACACAACTGCATGTTCAAGTAGCTACAATCCACTGAATATATTTGCAACAGCCATTCTTTTGCCATAACAAAAATTAATTACGCAGATCTGGGTTCCTTGTTCCCTGGTGTTTTCACCCCAGCATCGTCAAAATGCATTTAAAGTGCAACATGATTAACTTGAAGTGCCATATTTCCATCAGTGCAATATCAGAAAGTAAAGTGCTATTAATAAAGTGCTAAATTGTTAAAGTGCCTGGCAGAAAGTGCATGAAACCTAGATTCATTTTTATACAATCTATTTGTTCTTGGAACTCCACAATTCAGCTAAAGTGCAACATGCTTTAACAATACCATGCTACCCTAAAAAAAACAAATTACTAGTCAAGTCAAGAATAACTTTATTCGGTTTAAGTAAACCATAAAAGTATACATACATAGTGCATACGTTTTACATGTCAAATTAGTACCATACAATGTCACTAGACTCAAATACTCCACAATCTATAAAAGAGATTTAAAATACAAGATTCTAAAAAGAGAGATGCCAATTACATTTACATTTCATATAGTTTCCTTATTAAAAGTGCGATCCTAATAACATGTAGAACTGCCATGCAGATAGCTTCAGTAGACAAGGAGCATAGAAAATTAAAACCCTCCAGGTGATTATGTGGGCGAGTTTCTCTTAAAAGTGGAATAAGGAACCGCACCCTTGGATCCTTATAAAGTGTTCAAAATAAGATAAAGTGCAAGGTGATTTGCTGTGATAAGTTATTACAAGGGCAAAGGGTAAGATTATTGCACCAGCCAGCCTGTTTAGGAAAGGTCACTAAAAAGTGCAATGTGCAAAGCCGAAGTCTAGTCAGAAGAAATCTGAACTGCACGTTCGTGATAAAAGACAAATAAAATTGTTGATGTAAAAGGGGCTGATCAATATGGGGGAGCAGCCCCACTAGCCGCCGGCGATTATCAATCTCACCACAAATTGCATTTTGTATGATCGATTTCATATTTTATCTATACTGTCAGGATTATTGTAATAAACCCTAGGCCTATTTCATTAAATTTTCTTTTCACATTGCAAAGCCATGGCATAGCCTCGGCATTATCCAGCATCATGCAGTCCTTGATAATTTCTCTTGTGAGCTTTAGGTCTTACGACAGCCAAACTTTGGCTCAAAGGATCAGTGGAGCAATATTAATCCGATCAGCAATAAAATCCACCCATACCTCAGAGTGACAAAATGCTGTGGAGGTGCTTTTTGGGATCATTAACAACCTCTTTAAAAAACGTATTTTCTAGCATTTGAGGTTGTGTGCCTTTATAGTGTCCCCATACTCCCGCTCCATATGTAGCAGTAGACAAACATTTTGATGTATATAAGGTTATCAATTCCGCTACTGGCTTGTGGCCCAACTTATACGCAAAGCGGAAGAGACCTTCCACAGCACGGCTTGTGTTCAGCACCCTAGATATAATACGATGTTCCCAATTTAATTTATTATTAAAAACATTACCCAGGTAGTTAAAATTTGAGACCTTGACGATTGTCTTACCCTTTACTGTAAACGTTCTAGATTTAGTGTGACTCGGACCGCAGACCATAATATAGCATTTAGTCAAATTGACCTTTAGGTCCAGGTCTAGCATAAAATCAGTAAAAGCATTCAGCGACTTCTGTAGACTATTAGCAGTTAAAGCGATTAAAACTGTGTCGTCCGCATATGACAACAACGAGATCAGCTTATCCCCAATTATGGGGAAGTCTAACTCCTGATCTAATAGAGCTAATTCTAGTCCGTTTGTAACCAGGAGGAAGAGAAAGGGGACCAATATGCAACCCCTGACGGACTCCCTCCATTGGAAACAATGGGCCCTTTCCTTTCTCCCCCAGGGCCGTATCGTATGGCTACTGTGGTGGATGTGTGCAGCCTTCGCAATAGGATGATGAGAGGGTCCTCGAAACCCATTTCCCCTATCCTGGACCACAGTTTACCCCTATTATTCGTGTCAAAAGCACTGAACAAATCCATGAAGGCAAAGTGTTTTGACCCCTTCCTTGCCTTCATGTACTTGCCCATGATCAGAGCCAAGTTGAGGCACTGTTTATTTGTCCTCCTACCTCTTCTAAAGGGTTTTGAGTTTGGGACATTAGCCCTTTGGAATCTGCCCAGGTCTCAAGGCGCGGTAAGGTCGCCCTCCCTAGCGCCTCAATTAGGGAAATGGGCCTATAACACGTCAGGTCTTTCCCTTCTTGTACATCGGGACCACTTTGGCCTGTTTCCATGATGTTGGAATAGGGCCAATTATTGCTGCTCTAAAGACGTTTGTCAAAAGGGGTGCCCAGAGTTGGAGATTACTTTTAAATAAATCAAGAGGTTCCCCATCAGGCTCTGGGGCTTTTAGGTGTATCCCTTTCTTGAGGTCATCCTCAACCTCCCTCACTGACAGAGAGGCACTAGATGGTGTGCAGTTACAAAGAATTTAGGTAGTAGTGTTCACAGAGGAAACGTCCGCACCAATCACTCAGTTACAAATGTAATTGCACATGCATGTGAGGCGTATAATATATCAACAGAACAAAACAAAATTAAAGCAAGATTCGGGTGCTAAAGAAGCTCAATGCACCTACTACCTCAAGGTGCTATAGGTACACACGAAGTATGCAACCACAATAGTCTTATAAAAGAATGGGCTTCTAATTACAGCACACCTGATAATCAAATACAGTTTTAGTTTTGGCTTAAGTATTGTGCCTTCCAGAGTGAAAGAAATCTAACAATCATAGATAATAAAACCAGAAAAAGTGATCATGCACAATGACATCAGATAGGATCCAAATTATTCAAGATTAATTCAAAGAAAGTCCTCTTCAGATTTCATTAGTTTCCTTTATTGATTTTCATATTTCATATTAAAAAGATTCTCCCAGCACGTACATCGCCAACACGTGTTTCGTCTCACAAAGAGACTTCATCAAGGCTGGAAACATTAAATAACACAAATACATAATTACAATTACAATTTTGACGTATTTGAACAATTTTACTAAAATCATTATGACACAGACAAACCTACTATTTAAAATACACACAAAATGCGAAAAAAGATTCATCTATATAGTACACACAATTGAAAACATGTACAAAACAAAACAAAACCACAGAGAGAATAAGAAGGACATCATCCTGTAAATGAAAACAAAACCCCAGTGGGAAATAGAAAAGACATCATCCTGTACATATTTAAAAACACAATTGAACTTAATATATCCAGTTCAGGACATGAATTGAGGAACCTGTTTCATATAGTCCAACACGATTATTAGCAGATCTAGGGTGTACCCACCAACATTATCATGAATCCAATTGATAGTCTGCCCAAATAAGAGCCAAATCCAGTGTAAAATTTTATGCATCACTTCCCTGTTATCAAATAAGACTAATCATGAGATTGAGAATCACCCACCATCGATATGATCGATGAAATTGCTAGTCCGCCCAATCATTAATAGCGAATATGATATGTGGAGAGACAGGACACCTGAAAAATTAAAAACGGAAATTACCAATGGGGTCATAAAGTAACAAAGCGTAGATGATTGATAAGGGCCACGAGCTAGAACAATGGCACACACTATAAAATCACTAGTGAAGAGCACACTGTTCAAAGTGTAGTGAATAGCAAAGCTGATGAGAAAGAAAACACGGAAATCATACAAAATAAGTACTGCTGACCCTCTCAGGAAGAGTACGGGTCCAAATATAACTCAAAATGGGTGTGCCTAATAATAAAAAAATACAAAATATCACTGTAACACAGTAGAGGAAGAGTAAGAAAATTTTATATAATAGGTAGTATTAACTCACCATCAAATATATACATTGGTGAGCCAGGGAATGTAACGGAAAATTCTTCGGCGAAAGTAATACACCGGACAACAGCAACAACCGTGTGTAAGGAGATGAAGCTGTATAAATATGTGGAAGCACCAGGGCTCGAGTCGGGGTACCACGTGGATGGACGGCGTCCCCCCACTTATTTTACCGGGGGGCCGCCGCCCCCCCTGCTAAACAGCTGGACTTCACTTTTTGGCCTCTCTGGGGCGAGATCGGAGTTCACAGCACGCTACTCACCTCCGCTTTTGAGCGGGGAGGAGGTGTCAGACAGGGGCAGCTCAGTCTGACGCTGCACTGTGTCTTCGGTAAATGCCTCCCTGCAAGGAACCCGCGACCCCCCCGCTCCTCCTCTGTGCCCGTCACCCCATTCCATTGCTCGCTTGTACAAGCCCCCCTCACTGTATCCCAGAACAGCACCCTCTCCTCGTTGGAGCTCCTCGTCGCCTCCTGCACCGACCCCCCTCACCCCTTCGCTCACTTCTACAAGCCCCTCACTGTATCCCAGCCCCAGGGCACATGTGCCAATCACCCCCGGCTCCCGTCCCTTGCACCTTTCGTGACGTCACTTCCTGACGTGACGTCACTTCCGGTGACAGCGTCCCCTCACTTCTTTTTTAGGACTTGTGCCCTGGGAAGCACGTAAATGTAAGATCATACCATACGTATATAATGTATCTCAATACACAGACACTAATATATATTCAATAGTTATCGTTTAAAATCGAACCAGGGCAGTTCATAAGTTAGTAAGTAGTGCAGACTAGTGAAATTATGGCACAGCAAACATAGAGAAACCCAAAAGTTAAGACACATTATGTAATAGTGTCTACCTTCTGACTACCAACTTGGTTTAATAAGTGGAATCGTTCTCTAAACACTTAACACATATACATGTATATATAGACCAAGTCATAGACAAGAGGGAACCAACCTTAGCACGTGATATAACGACTCATAAAAGTAAGAGTCATGTGTTTAAAGAGGGTCCGAGCACGGCACACACTACCAGTGAATAATCAAAACTGTTCCGTGTTAGCAGCCCTGATAAGTTGCTATCTAAGAGAGAGGAGATATAAGAGATAACAAATATATCATTAAATGGTTACTGGCACCAAGATTAAGCTACACGCACTCAGTAGGTGCTATCTGCTATATTGTCAGGCGAAAACCTAGTAGCGGGAACATAGCAGTAGCGAGCTGGCTTACCCGTAAGGAAACGACGTGCTTCGTAAGTACTCGAGCACCCCCACGCCAAACGAGACAAGTGAAACGGCTGCATTATATATACTTGTCGGTAATGAGTACCGAGTGTCATGTGACTTAACAGCAGCAGTTCCTCAGTATAAAGATAGAGAACGGACTGATAAACATAATAGTCGGGCTGATATCGGTCCCCATCTTTGAATGTCTAAATCGATACAGCAAAACAGTAGAGTGACTGAACAGCAGCAGATTCTCAGTGTAAACATAGAAAACGGTTTACTTAGCATGTTGATAGAGCTAACCTTGTACGAGTATCAGATTAATTCAAGAGATTATCAAAGTTGGACATAAACTGGTTTAAGGAACGTACTAAAGTGCGCAAGCATCAACAAACAATGTATGAGTTAATATATGTCCCATAAATTCCAGGAGTCTATGATGGCATACCCTAAAGGGGTACCTGCTGTAACATTGTATATAATTATGGGAAGAGGACCAACAGTGTATAACAACAACAACATCAGTTCAAACACACCATATATACGTCCTCAAAAGCCTTGAATATTGCGTGGTAGCATACTCAGAGAGAAAACATCCTGACTCAATGGTTACACGAGTATAAACCTAAGACACGTTAAAATTTAAATGGGATTTTATTCCTTGAGGAATACATGTAGTTCCCGATCAGTATTTAATCCCCTATCTACAGCTCTCAATTTAATTAACCATTGAGATTCCAACTTTCTTAGTGCAGACACTCTATCACCTCCGTGGGGGTTGGATTTAACTTCAGCAATGCCATGAAACTTGATAGCAAGTATCTCTGATTCTGTATGTACCGTATTGTAATGCACTGCAAGTGGATAGTTTTTGTTACAATTACGAATTGCTCGTACGTGTTCTTGTATTCTCTCTTTGAGTCGTCTGGTGGTGCTACCAACATATATCTTGCCACATTGACATGTAATGCAATACACAGTAAACTTAGTATTACAGTTAATGAACTGGTTAATGTGGTGAGTCTGTTGAGTGTTGTATTTGAACGTTCTCTTTTTATCCTCAGCAAACTGACACACACAGCACTGGGTGCACTTGTAGAAACCATTGGGTTTCATTGGGAACCATATGTTAGTAGATGTGGTTCCAGCATTTTTACTCACTATAGAGGGACTAATGATGTTTCTGAGAGTTCTTCCCCTCCTATTGGTAATTTTAGGTTTATTGGTTAAATATGCATCCAAGTCAGAATCCATTTTAAGGATTTTCCAATGTTTGTTTATAGTCCTATAAACTTGATTGCTGTGTGAGTTAAATTGAGTTATAAAGGATATCCTATCCTCTTTTTTAATTTGTCTTTTTTTGCGTTTAAGGGTTTCAGAACTCGATATCTTGTTAATACGGTTATGGGCTTGGTTAAGAATTGATTTATCATAACCTCTCATTAAGAAACGTTCTTTCAAGTTAGTTATCTCATGTTGGAAGTCATTTTCAGAACCGCAATTCCGACGTAACCTAGTCATTTCGCCAAATGATATAGCTGTTTTCTGTAGGGTGGGATGGGCACTATTCGCATGCAAAATCGAATTGCATGCGTTGACTTTTCTAAATAATTTACTCTCAAGTCTTCCATTGTTGACAAACAAAGTGATGTCCAAAAAGTCAACACTTTTTTCACTGTAATTGAAAGTAAAGCTGAGATTGTACGCATTGTTATTGATGTATGTCATAAATTCATTAAGTGAGGTCTCATCCCCTCCCCAAATTAGAAAGATGTCATCTATAAACCGACACCAAAATACGATGTGGTTAGATAACTCAGGGGGGCCATGTCTCCATATATGGAATTCCTCAAAGAATCCCATATAAATATTAGCGAAGGTAGGCGAAAATTTCGCCCCCATGATGGTGTGCAGTTGTTGGATTTAGTGGGACCTCCTGACTTATTTCCTGGCTATTAATACCATTTGTGTTGAATATCTTGGTATAGTGTGATTCCCACACATTCCCTGGTATTAATGAGTCCATACCCCTTGAGTCCTCCGAGAATAATGTGCGGGGTATTACCTCCCAAAAGCTCTTCGAATCTTTGAAAGCACTTACTTTCTCTAGGTCCTCCTAAGCCAACTTCGTGAGGTCTTGCTTCCTCTGTGCGACTATGGTCTTATAGGACTGCCTTGCGCTCTTAATGAAGGCTTTTTATCATGCAGGCTTGTGTGTAGTGCCTTCTTTAGGTCCTTTTGGACCCTTGTACACTCAGCGTTAAACCATTTAGTCCCCCTCGATTCCCTTGATACTGTTGGGTTTGTCAGATTTCTTGATATGTCCCTACAAACTCCCTGAAAACCCTGTATAATCATTTCAGGAAGGGAATCATAATCAAGGCATTTCAGGATATGGCTTAAGTTTGCTTTCACAATGCTCTCCTCAAATTGGGAGGGGGGGATTTATCTTGTTCCATTGCATTCTCATCCCTTTGATTAAATTATAGTGGAGGAGGCGGCCATCACCTTCCTGCTCTTGGGCAGCTACAAGTAAGGAGGCAGTGAGGGGGTTATGATCACTGGCATTGTTTGTCTCCCCCTCAAAACTGACTACCAGGATGGCGGATTTTCTAGATATTAACATATAGTCAATAACGCTTTTTCTACCTCTGCCCATATAGATGGGATATTGGATTTCAGTGTTACGGACAAGAGTATCAACAAAAAGCAAATCATTCACAATAATAATATCATTTAAGGCGTCTTCCTGTGGAGTGTGTTTAAAATGCGTCAGTGGCTGACCCTCAGTGACTGTAAGCCCACATTCCTTATCTGAGCTATGGCTACATAGAGTGTAATTAAAATCCCCGATCCAATAGATACACAGGGGCTGCCACTTCCCCGCGATCTTATCAATTTCCTCCTCAAGGTTTACAATTATTTCACATTTATTTGGGTCGAAAACATTGTAGTACCAGTTAATTAAGAGAGTCTTCACCTGAAACAAGTTAAAAATCAAAATCAATTGATACCATGGTGAATTAATAACTAACTTAGTTTTAATAGACCCATATTTGAGAGAGATCAAGGACGCCAGTCCCCCTTTCATCTCCCTGCAGGTGAGGTGGTTGCTTGAACATTGAGGGAATGGTACCCATCTAATTCTAATCAATATTCTCCCTACACCATGTTTCCAGGGTACAGATAATATCGAAGGCATTTTCATACTTTAACCACATTTTGTCATCACGTTTCAAGCGAATGCCTGCTATGTTCCAGAAGACTATTCTAAAGGGTCGGGTTTTGAACTGGCTTATAACTGGGTCCGCCCTGTTACTACCATTCGCAGGGTTGAAATCGGTCCCTCCTCCCCCACCTCGCCTGGGTCAAATAAAGTGGAGGGGCTGTGAGGTTCGTCCACAGTTGACAACTCCTCATTGTCAATAGTAGTGTCAGGGGTATGTGTATGTTATGATCCATATTATATAACTCCAGCCTATTCCCCTCTATTTTATTCGCCAAACAGTGGGTTTCCGTGGATAACCATCCTGTCATCAACCGCTTGCTTCCCCCGCGGGGGTTCAGTATTGGCAGCGCAGTGGGAGACAAGACTATACAGCAACCCACTGGGGTGTATTGATTTTAATGAAGCAGCGCACATGTAATCCCACTGAGGCAAACATGCAGGACTACAATGACCCTGATGCCCGGAAGCCAAGGGGCGGGGCGTATTTTGAATAAATTACTAGACTGCAAGAAATCATGTGTGCGAGTCCTAATTGCCAGTGAGCAAGGGCGGGAGCCAGAAACGGTTTTGGCAGATGATGGCGCTGGGTGTGTCTGCCCCATTCGATGCACCCTCACGCTGGAACTAGAACTTACCTGTGAGGCGTTCTCCACATGGGCAATCCTCGTTGTTGGTATTGAATGTGGCCGGCCCGGTCACGGAGACAGCCCGCCGCGTAATGGCGGATCATGAGCACCGGACCCTCTGGTGTTCACGGCAGGTCAGTGTTCCCCAGGGGGGTTACGTTTTGGCAGCGCAGTGGGAGACAAGACTATGCAGCAACACACTGGGGTGTATTGATTTTAATGAAGCAGCGCCACATGTAATCCCACTGAGGCAAACATGCAGGACTACAACGACCATGATGCCCGGAAGCCAAGGGGCGGGGCTTATTTTGAATAAATTAGTAGACTGCAAGAAATCATGTGTGCGAGTCCTAATTGCCAGTGACCAAGGGCGGGAGCCCGAAACGCGTTTGGCAGATCATGATGCTGGATGTGTCTGCCCCATTCGCTGCACCCTCACGCTGGAACTGCAACTTACCTGTGAGGCTTTCTCCACATGGGCAATCCTCGTTGTTGGTATTGAATGTGGCCGGCCTGGTCATGGAGACAGCCCGCTGCGTAATGGCGGATCATGAGCACCGGACCCCCTGGTGTTCACGGCAGGTCAGTGTTCCCCGCGGGGTTAAGTATTGGCAGCGTAGTGGGAGACAAGACTATGCAGCAACCCACTGGGGTGTATTGATTTGAATGAAGCGGCGCCACATGTAATCCCACTGAGGCAAACATGCAGGACTACAATGACCATGATGCCCGGAAGCCAAAGGGCAGGGCTTATTTTGAATAAATTAGTAGACTGCAAGAAATCATGTATGCGAGTCCTAATTGCCAGTGACCAAGGGCGGGAGCCAGAAATGCGTTTGGCAGATGATGATGCTGAATGTGTCTGCCCCATTCGCTGCACCCTGACGCTGGAACTGTAACATACCTGTGAGGCTTTCTCCACATGGGCAATCCTCGTTGTTGATACATATATATGTATATATATATATATATATATATATATATATATATTTATACATATATATGTATGTGTGTGTGTGTATATACATATATATACACACACATACATATATATGTATATACATATATATACACACACACATATACACACACACACATATATACACACATACACATACACACATATATATATATACATACACACATATAAATATATACACAGACCCAGATTACCTACTGGCGGTCGCCAGTAGGTAGTTATAGTTAGGACCTAGTTTCCATAGGAAATCCGCAACATTCTGTTGGGAATAACTTTGGCGCTGGTTGATGAATCTTCGCGAATTTCTCAAAGAAGATGGCCCGCTCTGCTCCGCCCCTTCCCTGAAAGTTTTGGGGGGATTTGTCAAGTGGGGGCTGAGAAAAAAGGGGGGTCCTAAAACGGGTTTT
Source organism: Lissotriton helveticus (assembly GCF_964261635.1). Lineage (NCBI taxonomy): Eukaryota > Metazoa > Chordata > Amphibia > Caudata > Salamandridae > Lissotriton > Lissotriton helveticus. Next base: position 1,938,609,693 of record NC_136065.1, read on the forward strand.
CCCCATGTTATTTTCCATAGGACGATTAGACACGCTACAGCCCGAACTGCTGAACGGAATTACAAGAAATTTGGCAAAATGGTAGAGTCTGATTCGCAGATCACACTTTTGCTTCAATGGTGTAAATCCCTCCAGTAGTTCCTGAGAAAATCAAAAGAAAAAAATATATATATCTAGGAGCGCGCACCGTTCGCGTACAGTGCGCGTATCGGGTGTGCGCGAGCAGAATTCTGATTTGATGTTAGACGTCTGTCAACATTCCAATCGGTCGAAACCAGGAAGTGTTGGCTGCCATTTTGTGTCTCCGAGGCAGAAGAGAGCCAAAAACAAAAGTGGAGAACGTAAAAAGGGGGCAGGGTAGAGACTCCCTGACCCCCTAGGCCTTCTCAGGGTGTCCCTGAAGGAACCCGAAGGCCCCAATTTTTTTTTTTTTAAATTTAAATCGCGGGGTATGCGCACAGTGCACGCACGTTGGCAAAAAAAAATACAGTTAAATAACAAGTTTGAGTGTTTATATATTGGTTGGCTCTAAAAAGAGCCGTTGTGTTCATTGAGTGTTTTTTGTACCTACAAGTAAGTACCGATGCAGAGTCTAAAGTTCAAGAGGAAGACTGTGTTCCCCTCATCTGTGAAATGTACACCGTCTCCTCTATAAATGCCTTGCATGTTGTAACGGAAGTTGTTGTGGTATATAGAACCCATACCATAGTCTCTGAGGAAAGCAGAAACAGACTTATTCACATGTTTCCTTGCTTTCTCAATCTGCGGACAATATTGGTTGGGCCAGTTCCATTTTTGCCTTTGGCATATATTAGAATATACAAAGGCAGTTTGTGGAAAAAGTGACATCAATTGCCCAAAGGTGTCCTTTAAAAGCATTTCCAGACCTATCCCAGTCACAGTGCCTAGGTCATTGCCACCACAGTGCACAATTATGAGGTCAGGGTGTGGGAGATGCAAAAAGTATTTTATCAATGGCATTAATTGGTGACATCTCAATCCTCTCTGGCCAATCCACATAATGTCCACATTTGGTAAATCATGGTTGAGAAAGCATCTATTTGCTGCATACCTTTCACTCCAGAAAACATAGCTGTGTCCCACAATCCACACTCTAAGCATCTTGAAGGGAGATCTGGTTGTATTCAGATGGGGTCTGGAAATGAAATGGCAGTTTGAAAAGTAGGAGTTTAGAAACAAATGTGGATGAGATTCAGTGCACTTGAAAAAAAAGAAATGATTGGTAGTTTCTGAAAATTCAACATTGAAAACTAGGGTGCATGCTACTGTTTTTTAAAAGGAGTAATGCTAATGGTTGAGAAAAAGTCATTGAAAGGAACATTGCACAGGATAAGCTGGTATATTGAGAAGTCAAACACCCTTGCTGGTTTGGTTTGTTACATTGTGTGATGAACTTTTCACCTGTGTGTTCAGTTAGGTGTTCTATGGAGTGTTACCATGGTAACAGGCAGAGAGAGCAGTGGGGGAAGGTTGAACATTATGTGAGTTTGAAAGTGTTGAAATGTAGAACTAATTAAAATGTTAGTTTGGTTTTGAATTTGTGTGGGAAGAAATTTCATTGGCTATCTACATGAATATGTGTGGAAAATAAGAGGGAAGCAATGCATTCTATAGTTCCAGTTACTGGTGCACAATTCAGAGATTCTGCTTAAGAAAATCTGGTGTGTGATTGACACTGTTCTAAATCTACAAAAGCATTTTTAAAGGTGAGTTGTTAATTTGTAAGGGGATCTATGTTGTGCACTTTAAGTTAATAAGGAAAATGTGTTCTAATGTGGATGCAGAAGTTTATTTGTATAGATTTTGATTCTGAATTTGTCTGCTTTGGGGAAAACATTAACTCATGAAATGATTACTACATGCTACAGAGAGAGTTGCTATGGCATTTCTACAGCACACTCATGATCTTTACTACAGAGAATTGAGACTATCTGGGAATTAAGAGGCCTGACAAACATACTGCATAGGACTTTCTAGCACTACATGTCCTAAAGCCTGACTAAAATATATGCTTGTAAAAAAAAAAAAAAAAAAAAAAAAAAAAAAAATATTTTTGCATTTAGTTTTATAATTATTTTACAATAAAATGTGAAATATAAATAAGGGAAAAATAATATGTAAATATTTATTATAAAAAAGAGGAAAATTAGTATAAAAAAAAGAAATTTAATAATTAGTACATTTAAGAATTATCATTTACAAAACCTTTGAAATTCACTGAAAAAAACCATAGGTTTCACACACGTTATAGTTAGGAATTAGCATTTAAAAAACCTTAGAAATTCACTGAAAAAACCATAGGTTTCACACACGTTATAGTTAGGATTTAGCATTTAAAAAACCTTGCAAATTCACTCAAAAAACCATAGGTTCCACACACGTTCTAGTTAGGAATTAGCATTTAAAAAACCTTGCAAATTCACTGAAAAAACCATAGGTTTCACACATGTTATAGTTAGCTGGACATTTCACTCATACAAAACCTTTGAAATTCCCCCGTTATAGTTAGTTCAGCTAACTATAACTCGCGTCCCCGCAATGCACTGCTGATGACGTCACATATTACATCACTCATGACATGGTCAGTGACATCACTCATGACATCACTGATGACATCTCAAATGACATCACTGATGACATCATCCTTGTGACAGAGTGGCAGACCTCCTCTGAGTGTAATATAACCTTTGACACACACATTCAAAAATAGAAACTAACATTTTCTAAAAAATGGAGATACCAATACCAATTACAACAACCTATTCAGAAATTCCAACATCTACATACACATCCACTCATTCACCAACAGTTCTATATAGTCACTCATACTGTAGTATAGTTCCTATTATCCCAATAGGCTCTGCGCATTGGAATAATATCTTCAATAGTATAGACGTAGGACAGAGGTTAACTAGGTCTTCTACTGACGATATTAGACTTAAGTTTTGTGTGCCAGCTAGCTCAGAGTTCACTAGAAACTTTCTCGAATAGGCGAGGAGGAGTTTAATCTCCCTGGATAGACAAGAAGGGATTTAGTTTCTGACAACCATAGAACATGACAACTTTGCTCTCCCTAATCAAGAGTATATCTCCAGAGTCGTGTGAAAACAAAAGACAACTATTTTACTCAGTCAGTACGTGCATACTTAGTTCCACCAGATTGTAGAGAAAGAAGAGATGGGCGTGTTCAATAAAAGGTGTTATTTATTGATCAGTCTCTTTTTCTTATACAAGAGAAATTAATCGCTACAGTAGCAATACTTAAGGTTAAGTAAAGTGCATACAGTAAAAGCAGGATTATAAAATAATACTGTAAAAGCATTGATATGGTTTCTTAGCCATATGATACTTTAAAATGGATAAAAGATATACATACATATATACATTGACTCATCATACTCAATTGGTGCTTCTAACTACGCCTACCCCGGTGTACCTGACCTAAGCCTAATACGTGGGAGGGAGTAAGTAAGTAGCAGTTTTTAGTTAAGTTTGTTTTGCCAAGAATCTGACTCAAGAATTATCTGTAAGGGGTTAGTCAGTTCAGTACCTGGGATTTAGAAGGCAGGAGGGCTGGTATCTCTGTCTCAGGACTCGATATCCCAGTCACCCGCGAAGGTGGGCTGGAAACGCTGGAAGCTGGATTTCTGGGCAGGAGAAAAGGCAGCGTCTCTCTCAGCACGTCAAAGAGGGAGGGGCAGCGCCCGTGGGCTTCTCGCATCAGCTGGGCTCTCCGGCAAGTAGTCACTGCTCCAAGCTCATCACCACCGTGTCCTTGCTTAGGGCAGCGTCGGTATATTTATACCTGAAAGGTGCCGGGTTTGACGTAAGGATGGACATAAGACGTCAATAAAAGATGTCATTAAGAACTGGTCGTTCTTACATTCTTTACAGGAGTTCTCGAACGAAATCAAAACAGTAGCAGCGGGGATTTCCCAGGTTTGCTGGAGGCTTGGTTTGTTTAGAGAACTCGGTGTGCTTTCTAGGGGGCTGGAGGAATAGTGCTTGCTTAATGTGACAGCATGCGCTATGACTAATTTATGAAACGGGTTTCTGTGCCGTTGTATGGATATTAGTGATTTATAACCGGACAAGGGTCAGAAATTGGAGTATCGATACAGGTCCCTAGATAAACATACTACACCCACTCCACGAATTCATGTCCAAATTTACTAACTAAGCAATAGTAAACATAACTAATAGTGCATGTGCATACCGAACCACCCCAAAATACATTCTTTGCATTTAAAAATAGGCATATTCGAAATACACGAAAATGAGTATAGGTACTGTATGCATTCAAGCAGTGTAATCATTCAAAAAGGAGATGCACAATTTATATCAGCATGAATGATTTGCGAAATTACACATGAAATGGCTCTTAATACAGAAAAAAGGTGCGAGACCATCTCATCACATATAAATACAATTACTTGTACATAAGCTAGAGGTTGAGGTAACGTATTGTCTCTAGAGTTCCTTAAAATAGAAGCTCTGTTCTCTAAGAATAGTTCTACTTTAAGCAGAAGATAAGTGCCAAAAGGTAAATATTTTGGGTTTGGGAAAAAGTTTTTGTTTTTTCAGTGAAGAAGGAAAAAAATTGTCAGTAGCTTTGTTTTTAAAGCCGAAGGCCAAATTCAGAGTTCAGGGAACGCTGTGTGCAATCTTGCTTAAAGTCATTCTCTCTGTTCTGGGGAAAACATCATTTCTTCGCCATGAGGGCACTCCCTGACAAACTCTGGTGGCCAGTCTTTTTCAGCTAAAAGGATGTCATAGCCTTTGGAGAGATTATCCCAAAATAGACCCCTTATTTTCCTAGTCTTATCTCCCTCTATACGTAATGTTATTTCGTATATTTTATGAGGTTTGCTAACTCTGGTATCTGCAGTTTCCACTTGAATGTATTCATTCGTGTCCACTGTCTCCAGATGATTCATCAGGATCTTGCGAGCTATGCTCACTTCTGCTGCGCTGTCTAGCATTGTCTGAGCCCACTCTCCGTTTTTCAGCTGTGTCCTCAGTATCCTCGGCATGTTTGATTACTTTAATACTGGCTACCTTCTTCTTTGGAAATTGGAAATTTTTATTTTGATGATCAGGTTCCTTGTCTTTGGACTTGACGTGCTCTTCCCTGTGTTCTGACCGTCCTCTTCTTTCCGATTTCTGCGAGAAAGTCTGAAAAGATCGAGATGGACGGTGTATCAATATCTTGATATCTATCAGGTTTCTTCAAATTATCCCTATTTCTAAGGTTGTATTTTTTCTCAGAGGGCTCCCTCTGGGGAGACTTGTGTCCTTGGTCTGGAGATCTTTCTCTCCGCCGAGGAGACCTTCCTCTGGACTGGAATCTTTTTTCTTTGGGAGTGGATTGTTTATTTCCATCCCAGCTCTTTTTTGGAGTGTTTAGATTATTTTTAATAAATATCTTTTCAGGATTTTCAGTTAGTTGGGGTTTCACTGGTTTTCCACCCAAACTATCTCTTCCTAGTTCTTCATAGGATTTTTCTATGATTCTGGCAAGTTCAAATGGTTGTTCTGCTATATCTGTTTCTTTCAGTCTTTGGCGGATCGCCACAGTTGCTGCTTCCCCCTTTATGTTGGCTAGTAATATTGCCGAGACCTGTTTGAAATCTTTCAGTAATTTCATACCCAGAGTTAAAGCAGGTTCTGGACCGTATTCATTTTGAATCTGTTTTAGCACTTCTGGTATTACCGCCATGGACGGAACACCATGTGTTTTTGTGTAAATGGAAGCAAAGACTGTACCCCAAGTGTCACAGTCCTCCACATGTGGTGCGATGCCCATTGGAAGACAGATAGTCAGAATTCTGTGTTTCTCAGTAGGGGTAGTATCCGGGAATACTGCCTCTATTTGAGTGATTTTTTGTGCTAACCAGAATGGAATTTGTTCCCTTTTAATGGGTACTTCACCTAGACAGGACTGTATGTTCTGTGGTGTGATCTTATTTGTGTTCCCCTGATGAGGGGTCAGCTGTGGGATTTTAATAGCTGGTTGGACTGTTGAAGTCCGCATTATGTACTGGACTAATTGTCTATGTATTTTAATCAGTTGTTTTAGCTGTACTAAAAGTTCTGGTACTGACATTTTTTCAATGTCTGGATGTGGTGTGTAGCTGGTTAGAACCGGCCACGTTGCTCCTGGTCTACCTAGTGGACCGAGCCTGGTGATGTGATCATTATGTTTTAGGGCGCCTTTAAACCAGAGCAGGTGCTCTTGGTATTTTAATGGGATTTCCACCTCCTCGAAAGGAGTGTACTCATCCGGTGGTTCCTCTATTTTGTAATAGTGGAACTCCTTTGTTACAGCGTTTGCTGCTGGAAACTTTATCCATGAATAGAATACCTCTGTCTGCCGATATTCATGTGCCTCAATTACAAATATGACTGTACCGCCTCTCGATGTCAGTCCATTTTCTATAAGTTTTAAAGTTATAGTTTTTCTTATGCTGACCGGGATGAGTATTGCATCCGGGTCTTGCTGTAGGAGACTTGTGTCATCCGCTAGGAGTTGAGCTGCTATTCTAGCTGTCTCCCTATGTTCTTCATTGTCTGACATTTTACTGACAAGAAGATTTTTGTTGCAGATCAGGTTTTCACGGAAACAAAGATTAGGTGCACAATATTTTGGAACACTGTATCCTTCAACGTTGAATAAACCAAAAAACCATACATAGGAGTCTCCTCCTACTAAGTTTGGCGGATTTTTAACCTTTTACCCACTCCAGACATCTTTGGAGTATTTATGGGAGAAAGGGTCTGTGTGAAAAGCACGACTGAGTTACTCTAATGTCTTGCGTTAGTTTTATCGCCTTACCAAACCGTTGGGCGCCATGTAGTGTAGTTCCTATTATCCCAATAGGCTCTGCGCATTGGAATAATATCTTCAATAGTATAGACGTAGGACAGAGGTTAACTAGGTCTTCTACTGACAATATTAGACTTAAGTTTTGTGTGCCAGCCAGCTCAGAGTTCACTAGAAACTTTCTCGAATAGGCGAGGAGGAGTTTAACCTCCCTGGATAGACAAGAAGGGATTTAGTTTCTGACAAATATAGAACATGACAACTTTGCTCTCCCTAATCAAGAGTATATCTCCAGAGTCGTGTGAAAACAAAAGACAACTATTTTACTCAGTCAGTACGTGCATACTTAGTTCCACCAGATTGTAGAGAAAGAAGAGATGGGCGTGTTCAATAAAAGGTGTTATTTATTGATCAGTCTCTTTTTCTTATACAAGAGAAATTAATCGCTACAGTAGCAATACTTAAGGTTAAGTAAAGTGCATACAGTAAAAGCAGGATTATATAATAATACTGTAAAATCATTGATATGGTTTCTTAGCCATATGATACTTTAAAATGGATAAAAGATATACATACATATATACATTGACTAATCGTACTCAACTGGTGCTTCTAACTACGCCTACCCCGGTGTACCTGACCTAAGCCTAATACGTGGGAGGGAGTAAGTAAGTAGCAGTTTTTAGTTAAGTTTGTTTTGCCAAGAATCTGACTCAAGAATTCTCTGTAAGGGGTTAGTCAGTTCAGTACCTGGGATTTAGAAGGCAGGAGGGCTGGTATCTCTGTCTCAGGACTCGATATCCCAGTCACCCGCGAAGGTGGGCTGGAAACGCTGGAAGCTGGATTTCTCGGCAGGAGAAAAGGCAGCGTCTCTCTCAGCGCGTCAAAGAGGGAGGGGCAGCGTCCGTGGGCTTCTCGCATCAGCTGGGCTCTCCCGCAAGTAGTCACTGCTCCAAGCTCATCACCACCGTGTCCTTGCTTAGGGCAGCGTCGGTATATTTATACCTGAAAGGTGCCGGGTTTGACGTAAGGATGGACATAAGACGTCAATAAAAGATGTCATTAAGAACTGGTCGTTCTTACATTCTTTACAGGAGTTCTCGAACGAAATCAAAACAATAGCAGCGGGGATTTCCCAGGTTTGCTGGAGGCTTGGTTTGTTTAGAGAACTCGGTGTGCTTTCTAGGGGGCTGGAGGAATAGTGCTTGCTTAATGTGACAGCATGCGCTATGACTAATTTATGAAACGGGTTTCTGTGCCGGTGTATGGATATTAGTGATTTATAACCGGACAAGGGTCAGAAATTGGAGTATCGATACAGGTCCCTAGATAAACATACTACAATACATGTACTCACTCATCATATGTACTCATACATATATACATCCTGTTACACAGTAATACTCATCCATATAGTTACTCACACACATATTCACACATGCAAATATCCATTTACATGATTATACTGCTATACACACACCACTACACTTACTTCTACAGAAATGTACACATATTTACTCTCTTATACAATCACTTATAGAAACACATACTTATTTATACAGGAACTCTTCGAAACTCCCACTCTCACATATACTCGATTATATACATCAATACTCACATATACAAGTTTAAAACATATCTAGTTACTCATAAAGACACTATTGAGACAGTCATACACTCACTAACACACCCATACACACACTCATCCACCCATACAGTCCTGCATACATGCTGTCTTCAAAAGACATACAATCAGTGAGTCACTCATTCATGCATCTATGTGGTAAGTAATACCCCCACCAAACCATACACACACTTATACTGATACTGAAAATAACAACTAATAACCCATATAGACACTCATGTAGCTACTCACCAACCCATGCAGCAACTTATACACAAAGTGAGACAATGATACAGATATTTACATATTTAAATATTACTTGCTAATACATGTACTCACTAAGATACACTTAATAAGTCAGTTATACAATCAATTTTACAAAAAAACCATCCATTTAGACACTTATTTACCCATTTCTTCTTCCATCGACCTTTAGATATACATATATAAAAAGGATTTATTTTTCAGAAAGATACACATTCACTGGATGATATCATCAGTGATGTCATTTGAGATGTCATCAGTGATGTCATGAGCGATATAACTGACCATGTCATGAGTGATGTAATATGTGACGTCATCAGCAGTGCATTGCGGGCGTGCGAGTTATAGTTAGTTGAACTAACTATAACGGGGGAATTTCAAAGGTTTTGTATGAGTGAAATGTCCAGCTAACTATAACATGTGTGAAACCTATGGTTTTTTCCGTGAATATATATATACATATACACACACACACACACATATATATATATAAATATACACACACATATAAATGCACACATATATACACACAAATATATAGGTACACATATATATATATATATATATATATATATATAGAGAGAGAGAGAGAGAGAGAGAGAGAGAGAGAAAGAGAAAGAGAGAGAGAGAGAGAGAGAGAGAGAGAGAGAGAGAGAGAGAGAGAGAGAGAGAGAGAGAGAGAGTGAGTATTGGCATACATGAGTCTGGGGATACAACCAAATGCGTCTCTAGGCCGGACCTGAAAGAATAAAATCTGATGCCTAATTGTAGCAGCTACATGGTTGCAATAAAAACCACTGTGGGTTGTGACCCCTTGATAGGTCCTGAGCTGATTTTTAGTGGATCACGAAAATCAAAGCAATAAATAAAGGTCCCTTTGTATTCTGTTTTTATCCTGTCACATTTGCTGTGCTTCAATCACAGAGGTCTAATGTCAGGCTATGTCTTCTGACAAATTGGTGCTTATATTTAACATGGGATTTGTGTTTACAATCTCCTGTCACTTTTGTAGTCAGAGAAAGAAAAGTCAATTATGTAAGAATCTTGCTGGAGTACTGGGAGTTTGAAAGGAAAGGCTGTAGCGTGTCATTTTTTGTGACGCACAACAAAATACTTGTAAATGAATAGTACGCATTCAGCAGTTAGGAAAGAAAAAAAGAAGCACATTATTTTGTAATTCTGAACTGTAATGACAACAAAAATTTTAAAAGGATCAAAACAAATCAAGACACTTTACTTAGTGATGCACAGATGATAAATATTCACTGCAACCTGATTTCCACACATTATTTGTATGCAATATTGTTTTATCTGTAAAACTGCATGTTTGTGCAAATTTAGTGGCCGTTTCAATAGAAAATGTGGTCTCTGTAAATGACAGTGCACTACTACATAGTGCTTTAGTTACATTAACCCATTGACAGCGGTGCAACTTCCGCCGTGGTGCGGGCAATTTAATCAGTGGGTGGGGTTTGGACGGCTCCCGGCTGTCCTCCGCACACACTCACCATCACTTGGGACGGCGGGGGCCGTCCGCAGCACCGAAGGGGTTAAACCAAGTCGTCTGCCTCATGTCCATTAAAGCTAAATGGGTCGCAAGAGTTTGTTGTTCTAAAAACTGGGGTGTGATTCAGAAAAGTTTGGGAAGCACACTAGACATTGTAAGTACCTGCTTGGCGCTAGTGACATTGGTCTTCTGGCCATATATGATGTACAAAGGGGGCTACAACATCGGACCTCCCCGGCAACTAATAGGTGCGAGCCCAAACGGCATTGCCATTGGCTTGGTATTTTGAATTTCACCAGGAGCCAGGGAGGGGCATTGCACAGTCAAAGAAACCTGGCTCCAGTCATGAATGGTGTTTGGGTGCTGCGGGGGACAGCTGCAGGGCACCAGGGCAGTCAGCATTTAAGGTTGAAGGGTCGGGGCAGTGCCCTCGTTTCACCTGCCGGGGCACCCTGCAGCTCACTTTGGCCACTACTCTGGAGCTGTTCTCTTTTGTTCACCCACCCTTTGATCCCTAATGCCAACTGTTTGATGGGCTCAGGAGTCTTTTGTCCTTTATACCATTGTTATTCTGTCATATTTTGCTGGGTAGCTTCTTGGTTGGCCACAATGCACGTAGACACTTAGGCATCGGACACTCACTGCAGTGGTCAAGAGGAGGATGGGAGTGGACACTACAATGACTGTCCTTACACCTCAGAGGTGTTCCATAGCACTGCTTAGGGGAGGCGGGGAAAATGTTGTTTGCACCAGGGGACCAGGTATTGCCCAGTTACCCAGGCTCATCTCTTGAAGGGTGCCAATGAGGGAGGCGGGTCCTAACTAAGGGTGAGTGGGACACACAGATCTGCGGAATTCCAATGAGTTACAGAAAAACTGTGCGAGTTTCTGCGGAATTGCCCAATGGCTGTAAAATATGGAGCTTGCACGGCAATTTAGCGCTGATAGTGTTAGCAGCGCTAGAAATCATCGCAAATGGCACCACGTGTTGCACAAGAGCATGAAGCCATTTGTGTTGATTTTGCTGCTGTTCAAGTAAAGTATCTACTCAAGAATAAGCAAATCTACTCGAACTGCAGCCCTCTAACAATGACAGCTTGTGAATGCCGGCAACAGCCCGCATTAAAGAATCACGGTAGGGGACGCCAAATCTCGCTCATGCTCGACACCTCCTATATTCTGGAGCCTTGCAGGAGAATAATTCCGCCATGCTGCAATTTGCAGTATTTGGCTAGAACTCTGAGTTAATGAGTAACGTGGAGTGACCAAAATGTTGAATTCTGCGGGCGGTATGGAATATTTTGCCCACCCTTAGTCCTAACATGGTGTGTTTCTAGAGATTAGCTTACTAGTTGGGCAGGGATCTAGTTGTGGCCACTGCTTGGGCACCTGCATAACAGCAGAGGAGTTTCCAGGCATCACAGGGCTGTGTTTCTCATAGAGTCAGTAGGATTTACTCCTGCGAAAGTAACAGTTAGCAGGATGCAGCTTTTGGCAAAGGCAGCAAAGAGCACATTTAGCACCGGCAGCACTCTTGGTACAGGCAGCAGAGAACACTCTTGGCACAGGCAGGAGAGCAAACACTCTTGAAACAAGTAGCAGGAAGATCTCTTGGTGCAGGTAGTGGAAAGCTGTCTTGGCACAGGCAACAGGAGGCTCACTGGATGCAGGCAGCCAAAAGCACTGTTGGCACAAGCAGCTCAGGGGAACTCTTGGCACAGGCAGCTGGAAGTTCTCTTGGGACAAGCAGAGTGATTTCTCTTGGTGCAATCAGCAGAAAGCATTCTTGGACCAGGCAGCTGGCTACACTTCTGGCACTGGTAGCTCTCTTGGCACGGGCGGAAGGGAGCACTCGGCACAGGTGGCAGAGAGCACAACGGCACAAGCCACAGAGAGCACTTTTGGCCCAGGCAGCAGACAGCACCTTTGGCACAGGCGGCAGAGAACACTGTTGACGCAGGTGGTAGAGAGCACTTTGGCACAAGTGGCAGAGAGCACTTTTGGCCCAGGCAGCAGACAGCACCTTTGGCACAGGCGGCAGAGAACACTGTTGACACAGGTGGTAGAGAGCACTTTTTGCACAGGCAGCACTTTTGGAACAGGCAGCAGAGAACACTTTTGGCACAGGCGGCAGAGATCATTTTTGGCACAGGCGGCCAAGAGCACTTTTGGCACAGGAAGCTGACAGCACTTTCGGCACAGGTGGCAGAGAACACTTTTGGCACAGGTGTCAGAGAGCACTTTTGGCACAGGCGGCAGAGAGTACTTTTAGCACAGGAAGCAAACAACAGTTTTGGCACAGGTAAATGAGAGCAAATTTGGCACAGGCGGTAGAGAGTACTTTTGGCACGGGCGGCAGAGAGCACTTTGGCACAGGTGGCAGAGAGCACTTTTGGCACAGGTGGCAGAGAGCACTTTTGGCACAGGTGGCAGAGAGCACTTTTGGCACAGGTGGCAGAGAGCACTTTTGGCACAGGTGGCAGAGTGCACTTTTGGCACAGGCGGCAGAGAGTACTTTTGGCACAGGCATTAGAGAACACTTTGGCACTATCTGCAGAGAGCACTTTTGGCACAGGCAGCAGAAAATACTTTTGGCACAGGCAGCAGAGAGCACTTTTGGCACAGGCACAAGCGAGCACTTTTGGCACAGGCACAAGAGAGCACTTTTGGCACAGGCACAAGAGAGCACTTTTGGCATGGGTGGCAGAGAGCACTTTTGGCACAGGGGGCAGAGACACCTCGGCACAGGCAGCAAAGATTACTTTGCTAGAGGCAGCAGAGAACACTTTTGGCACAGGCAGCAGAGAGCACTTTTCGCACAGGTGGCAGACAGCACTTTTTGAACAGGCAACATAGAACACTTTTGGCACATGCGGCAGAGAGCACTTTTGGCACAGGAAGCTGAGAGTACTTTTTACAAAGTCGGCAGAGAGCACTTTGGCACAAGCATCAAAGAGCACTTTTGGCACAGGCACCAGAGAGCACTTTTGGCACAGGCAGCAGAAAACACTTTTGGCACAGGCGGCAGAGAGCACTATTGGCACAGGCGGAAGAGAGATCTCGGCATAGGCAGCAAAGAGCACTTTTGGAACAGGTGGCAGAGAGCACTTTGGCACAGGAGGCAGAGAGACCACGGCACAGGCAGCAAAGATTACTGTGGTACAGGCAGCAGAGAGCACTTTGGCAAAGGCAGCAGAATGCACTTTTAACACAGGTGACAGAGAGCACTTTTGGCACCGGAGGCAGAGAGCACTTATGGCACAGGCAGCAGAGAGCTCTTTTGGCACAGAAAGCAGAGAGACCTCAGCACAGGCAGCAAAGAGCACTTTTGGAACAGGTGGCAGAGAGCACTTTTGGCACAGGCAGAAGAGGGCAATTTTGGCACAGGAGGTAGAGAGACCTCGGCACAGGCAGCAAAGATTACTTTGACATAGGCAGCAGAATGGACTTTTGGCACAGGAGGCAGAGAGCACTTTTGGCACAGGAGGCAGAGAGCACATTTGGCACAGGCAGCAGAGTACTTTTGGCACCGGAGGTAAAGAGACCTCGGCAAAGCCAGCAGAGAGCACTTTTGACACAGGCAGCAGGAAGCACTTTTGGCACAAGGAGCAGAGAGCACTTTTGGCACAGGCAACAGAGACTACTTTTGGTACAAACAGCAGAGAGCTCTTTTGGCACAGGAGGCAGAGACCTCAGCACAGGCAGCAGAGAGCATAGGGTACAGGCGGTAGAGTGTAATTTTGGCATAGGTAGCAGGGAGCACTCGGCAGAGAGCTGTATGACAAGGAGCTGTGTCCCCATTTGTCAAAGACAGCAGGGTGTTCTACTAGCACAGACAGCAGTGCACTCTTACAATAGACAGATGGGTGCACGCTGCACAGGAAGTGCAAGCCGCAGGGGGCTCTCCTGGAATTGGAAGAACTCAGGCTGCGAGGGTCTCTCTTTGACACAGACAGAAGGGGGCTTGCGTGAAATTGTCAAGGGGGGTCTCTCTCTTAGCACAAAGAGCTGGGAGAAGTCTCAACACAGAGAGCACGTGCAGGCCTCTCCTGGCGCAGGAAGGAAGGCCTAGATCAGCAATACTTAAAGTAAGCTAGGGGTCTGCATGGGGCCCTCCTGACCTTTACATGCGGCCCCCAGGGGAGCAGCAGCACTGGGGTGCTGTTTACTCAACTCAGCACGAACATGGAATTTATTTTTAAATATACAGCAATCACTTATTTAAAGATTAATTGCAGTTAGGGAAAGGAAGTAACTAGGTCCTTAACTTTAGGAACACCTTCATTTTTTTTTTAAAGACAGCCACTAGATATACATGATTTGTTTCCCCAACATCCACTTTACACCCCTGCTGGCATCAGTGTGGCCCTTGGTCAAACCATAGACCAAACATTGAGGCCCCCAGGGAAATGTTTCTGAGTACCCTTGGCCTAGACAGACACCATGGAACAGTCTTAGGAAAGACAGCGGGGCTCACCTAGCACAGGCTTCAAGGTGCGCTCAAGAGGCACAGACACGGGGAGCCCTTGGCACGGCAGCCTGAGGGGTTCTTGGCACAGACAACGGGATGCTTCCGCGGTAGCTCAGAGGGGCACTCGACAAAGACATCAGGATGTACTCTGCACACGCAGCACATTTATGTCAACAGGGGCTACGTCTGGACCAGTCGGCAGGGGAACGTCTGGAAGACATGAAGCAGGGGATGATCTAGACACAGGAAGTGGAGGGGGCATCTAGCACATGCACCGAGGGGAGGAGGGCGTTCTAACTGACAGCAGGAGTACTTCTGACACACAGACAGCAGGATGACACACAGACAGCCGGGGAATCTGACACAGGCAGCAAGGGTGCCTCTGGCACAGAATGCGGTGGGGCCTGGGGGACTGCTGACACAGGCGGTGGGCAGGACTTTTGACAGCGGCAGCGGGGGGTGGGGGTATACTTCTGGCATAGGCAGCGGGGGGCACCTGACACAGACAGGTAACTTTTGGCCCAGAAACCAGGGCGACTTCAGGCACGGGCAGTAGAGGGGGTTCTGGCACAGAAAAGGGGGAGTGAACAATTATGGCCCAGTAACGGGGGCAGGCAGCAGGTAAGCCGCCCCCTGGCAGGCCCCCAGGACATGGCCGCGCTGGGTTAAAAAGTCTGAAAGTAGCAGCCGCTCCGTGTGACCTTGGTGGAAAAAATCTTTAAGTCTGAGGAAAATGCCCCGGCAACCTGGATCCATCGTCAGTTTAATGAGCAATTAAAATAATTTAAATAAATAGAACACCTTCTCGCAGTCCCGGGGCGGGAGGGGGGCGCGCGCGGGCGGGGGCCGGCGCCTGACAGGTATTGATGGACACCGCGCGCGGCTCCTGCAGCCTTATCTCCAGCGCGGGGGCGCGCGGGTGTCCGCGGCCTCCGTGGGGTCCCTGATTAATAGCGCCCATCACTCACTGTCCGGGCACTGAAAGGCGGCGGGGAGGGGGCGGCGGGCGGCCCCCACCCCGGGAAGAAGATAACAAGCGGCAGGAATAATGGGCAGTGTCACTTCACTATTCATTCTGATGGAAAGTCATTACTGGAGCCCACAGCGGAGACAGGGCCCGATGAATCAACTGGTCTGCTATGAAATTACCATCACAGCCCAGTGCCTCCGAGGGGGCATCGGAGCCGAGGATTACAGCACGGGGAGGGGGTATTACAGCACGGACTGGCGTGGGGTGTTACACCACGGGGGTGGGGAGGGATATTACAGCACAGGGAGAGGATACTGGAGCACAGAGGGTGGAGGGCAGTTACAGCTCGGGGAGAGGGTATTACAGCACAGGGAGAGAGTATTACAGCACAGGGAGAGGATACTGGAGCACAGAGGGTGGAGGGCAGTTACAGCACAGAGAGAGGGCATTACAGCACGGACAGGCGTGGGGTGTTACACCACGGGGGTGGGGAGGGATATTACAGCACAGGGAGAGGATACTGGAGCACAGAGGGTGGAGGGCAGTTACAGCTCGGGGAGAGGGTATTACAGCACAGGGAGAGAGTAATACAGCACAGGGAGAGAGTATTACAGCACAGGGAGAGGATACTGGAGCACAGAGGGTGGAGGGCAGTTACAGCACAGAGAGAGGGCATTACAGCACGGACAGGCGTGGGGTGTTACACCACGGGGGTGGGGAGGGGGTGACCCACTTGTGGGACACCCCCGCGCCGCACGGCCACCAGCTGCTGCGTGTGCCCCCAGTGCCTGCCTCTGTCTCAGCGCCGGCCTCGCTGCCGCCCTGAGCGATCTCCGTGGTGTTTCCCCCGTTTTTTCCAGCAATTGTGCTTGTTTTGTCCTGAATTCGTGCTTGTTTTTATTTCTGCCCCATAGCGTGTATCACTGTAGTTTTCACCCGCTTCTTGCCTGAATTCGTGCTTGTTTTTATTTCTGCCCCATAGCGTGTATCACTGTAGTTTTCACCCGCTTCTTGCCTGAATTCGTGCTTGTTTTTATTTCTGCCCCATAGCGTGTATCACTGTAGTTTTCACCCGCTTCTTGCCTGAATTTGTGCTTGTTTTTATTTCTTCCCCATAGCGTGTATCACTGTAGTTTTCACCCGCTTCTTGCCTGAATTCGTGCTTGTTTTTATTTCTGCCCCATAGCGTGTATCACTGTAGTTTTCACCCGCTTCTTGCCTGAATTCGTGCTTGTTTTTATTTCTGCCCCATAGCGTGTATCACTGTAGTTTTCACCCGCTTCTTGCCTGAATTTGTGCTTGTTTTTATTTCTGCCCCATAGCGTGTATCACTGTAGTTTTCACCCGCTTCTTGCCTGAATTTGTGCTTGTTTTTATTTCTTCCCCATAGCGTGTATCACTGTAGTTTTCACCCGCTTTTTGCCTCAATTTGTGCTTGTTTATTGCCGCTTATCGCCGCGCTTTGCCCCCGCTTCCCGCCACCGCCTTGAGCCCCGCCCCTTTTCTCTTCTGTTTCCCTCCCCGCTCCCGCCTCCCAGCTGCCCCGCCCACCCGCGCACTTCGCCTTAAATGGCGACCGTGCGAACGCGCAGCGGTCACGCGCAGCGGGCGCGCCGATTGTGCGCCGAAGGCGCGCCAAAGGTAAGCCCGTCTGCGCCCGTCCGCGCCTGGACCGCGCCCAGGGCCAGGACCCCTGGCCCCCACCGACGGAAGCCGACCCGACGAACCTACGGCGCCGCCGACCTCATCGCACTCAACACCGGCCACATCCCAGGATGTCACCAAGCCGCCCCGAAGCACACCCACGGACCTTTCAGCTGCAACGCCTGCAAGTTCACCTGCATCCGGACCTTCCCTGCACCCGCCAAGCCGAACTCCAGCAGCACCCACCTCAAGTGTATCCTGCTCAACACCCGCTCCGTCCACAGACACGCCGTAGAACTCTGGAATCTGCTCGACACCACCGCCCCCGACGTTGCCTTCATCACCGAGACCTGGATGAACGCCTCCTCAGCCCCAGACATCGCCATCGCCATCCCAGAAGGCTACAAGATCGTCCGGAGGGACCGAGACAACCAGACCGGAGGAGGCATCGCCATCATCCACAGAGACACCATCCGCATCACTACCAACACCGATGACACCCTCACCACCGCCGAACACCTGCACTTCCAGATCCACACCAACCCGAAGACCACCCTCAGAGGCACCCTGATCTACCGACCGCCGGGACCACGCACACGATTCAGCGAGGACATCGCCGACTTCGTCAGCCCGCACGCTCTCCCCTCCGCCGACTACATCCTCCTGGGGGACCTCAACTTCCACCTGGAGAACAACAACGACCGCAACACCATCACCCTGCTCGACAACCTCGACAACCTCGGACTCAAGCAACTGGTGACCACCCCCACCCACCTCGCCGGACACACTCTCGACGCCGTCTTCACATCCAGCAAAGACGTCACCTTCAGCCACGCAACAGGACTCCACTGGACGGACCACAGCTGCGTCCACTTCACCTTCAGAAGAGCGACGATCCACCACCTCCAGCAACAGGTTGCTCGAAGAAGCTGGAACAAGATCACAGCCGACCAGCTCACCGCCTCCCTGAGCCAGCACCCTCCCGCCAACTCAGCGAACCCCAGCCAGGCCGCCGACAACCTCACGAAATGGATCAACGACTGCGCGGACGAACTCGCCCCTCTGAGAACCCCACCCAGCAGATCCTGCAGCAGAAAAACACCATGGTTCACCGACGAACTCAAGAGCTCCAAGAAGAACTGTCGAGCCCTCGAGAAAGCCTGGAGAAGGGAGCCAACCACGGACAACATGACCACCCTCAAGCTCGCCACCCGGAAACACCACCAACTGATCCGCGCCACCAAGAAAAATACATACAAGGACCGGCTGGACAACAACGCACACAACTGCAAGGAACTCTTCAACATCGTGAAAGAGCTCTCCAACCCCAGCGCCGGAAACAACGACATCACCCCATCGCAAGACCTCTGCAACTCCCTCGCGTCCTACTTCCACAACAAGATCACGGACATACACAACAGCTTCAACAACCAACCAACGCAAGCCACAACCGCAACGACGCCACCCACCGCCACCCTCCGCACCTGGACCCCGATCAGCACCGAAGACACCATCCGCACCATGAACTCCATCCATTCCGGATCTCCGACTGACCCCTGCCCTCACCACATCTTCAACAAGGCCGACGCTGTCCTCGCACCCCACCTGCGGGACATCATCAACACCTCCTTCGACTCCGCCACCTTCCCTGAGAGCTGGAAGCACGCCGAACTCAGCGCTCTTCTCAAGAAACCTACAGCAAACCCCACCGACCTCAAGAACTACCGTCCCATCTCGCTCCTCCCGTTCCCGGCCAAAGTCATCGAGAAGACCGTCAACAAACAGCTGGCCGCCTTCCTCGAGACGAATGGATCCCTCGACCCCTCACAGTCCGGCTTCCGAGCGAACCACAGCACCGAGACCGCCCTCATCGCCGCCACCGACGACCTTCGAACTCTGATGGACAACGGAGAAACAGCGGCCCTCATCCTCCTGGACCTCTCCGCGGCTTTCGACACGGTCTGCCACCGCACCCTAGTACAGCGCCTCAGCAACATCGGAATCCAGGAGAAGGCACTGGAATGGATCACCTCCTTCCTCGACGGAAGAACACAAAGAGTCCGCCTACCACCGTACAAGTCAGAGGCCACCAAAGTCATCTGCGGCGTCCCTCAAGGGTCCTCACTGAGCCCCACCCTCTTCAACGTCTACATGAGCCCCCTCGCGGCCATCGTACGCAAACACAACCTGAACATCATCTCCTACGCCGACGACACCCAGCTGATCCTCTCCCTGACCAACGACCCCGACACCGCCAGAGCCAACCTGCACGAAGGGATGAGAGACGTAGCCGAATGGATGACGACCAGCCGCCTGAAACTGAACTCAGACAAGACGGAGGTCCTCATCCTGGGCTCCACGCCCTCCGCCTGGGACGACTCCTGGTGGCCCCCCGCCCTGGGCACCGCACCCAAACCGACGGACCACGCACGCAACCTGGGCTTCATCCTGGACTCCTCCCTCTCCATGACCAGACAAGTCAACGCCGTCTCCTCGTCATGCTTCAACATCCTGCGCATGCTACGTAAGATCTTCCGGTGGATCCCCACCGAGACGAGGAAGACGGTCACCCAGGCCCTCGTCACCAGCCGACTGGACTACGGCAACGCCCTCTACGCCGGAACGACCGCCAAACTCCAGAAGAGACTCCAGCGGATCCAGAACGCCTCGGCGAGACTCATCCTCGACATCCCCCGTCGCAGCCACATCTCCGGACACCTGAGAGATCTGCACTGGCTCCCGGTCAACAAGAGAATCACCTTCCGGCTCCTCACCCACGCGCACAAAGCCCTACACGACCAAGGCCCAAGCTACCTCAACAACCGGATCAACTTCTACACTCCCAAGCGCCTCCTCAGATCAACCAACCACGCCCTCGCCGCCGTCCCCCGCATCCGAAGAGCGACAACAGGAGGAAGATCCTTCTCCTACCTGGCCGCCAAGACCTGGAACTCACTTCCGACCAATCTGCGCCTGACCCAAGACCACCTCTCCTTCAGGAAGAAGCTCAAGACCTGGCTGTTCGAGCAGTAGCGGCACCCCCCCCCCCTCCCAGCGCCTTGAGACCCTACGGGTGAGTAGTGCGCTCTACAAATGACCTGATTGATTGATTGATTGATATTACAGCACAGGGAGAGGATACTGGAGCACAGAGGGTGGAGGGCAGTTACAGCTCGGGGAGAGGGTATTACAGCACAGGGAGAGAGTATTACAGCACAGGGAGAGGATACTGGAGCACAGAGGGTGGAGGGCAGTTACAGCTCAGGGAGAGGGTATTACATAACGGCGAGGGGGTATCCAGCACGGACAGGTGTGGGGTGTTACACCACGGGGGATGGGGAGGGATATTGAGGATACTGGAGCACCGAGAGGGTAGGGAAGTTACAGCACAGGGAGAAAATACTGGAGCACAGAGGGTGCAGGGCAGTTACAGCTCAAGGAGAGGGTATTACAGCACAGGGAGAGGGCATTACAGCACAGGGAGAGGGTATTACAGCACAGGGAGGGGTTATTCCAGCACAGGGGGAGAATACTGCAACACTGCTAGGGCCCTATGAATCAAGTGATCTGCTATGAAATTACTATCACAGCCCAATGCATTCACGTGGGCACCGGAGTCGGGGATTACGGCACGGTGGGAGGGTATTACAGCACCTGCAGATGAGGAATGTTACACCACAGGGGCGGGAAAGGGATATTGATATGGAGAGGATGATGGAAGACCGAAAGAGCAGGGCAGTTACAGCACAGGGAGAGAGTATTACAGCACAGGAAGAGGATATTACAGCACAGGGAGAGGATATTACAGCACAGGGAGAGAGTATTACAGCACAGGGAGCGAATACAGCAGCACTGATGAGGCCCTTTGAATCAAATGGTCTGCTATGAAATTCCCATCACAGCCCAATGCATTCAAGGAGGAGTCGGGGCCGGGTATTACAGCAGCGACAGATGAGGGATGTTACATCACGGGGGTGGGAAAGGGATATTACAGCACATGGAGAAGATGATGGAAGACCGAGAGGGCAGGGCAGTTACTAGGGTGACCAACTGGCATGGGTGTCAAATTCAGTACGGTAAGTGTAAAAATTCAGGACAGAGGGTCAAAATTCAGGACAGAAGCTCATAATTCAGGACAATAGGTAAAATTTACAGGCACAGTAGAAAAAGTTGCGTAATAGTATAAAAGTAAGTAAATACACAACCACTTAAGTACAAGTCAAAAGTTTTATATTAGGTTGAGACAATCGTGCTCTTCGTGGTTTTTCGGTATGGGTGCAGCTTTGAGCAACTTTTTGTGGTATTTCATATGATAATAATTTATTTATATGGTTACTGCACTGGGTTGTCCAGTCTGATATTTTGTTTACAACTCATGGTCCTGATCAGGAATGTTTGGTGAGAGAAGTGGTCAGGAAGATCTGCTCAGATAGACTTTGTTACTAGCATCTCATATCTGAGTGCCATTGTGATATGTAAAGCACCACACATAGGTGAACTAAAGGGAGGATTGCTGTGATGAACCCATTATAGGGAACGCATTATGGGTGTTTCAGCAAGTGAAACTTAAAATATGGAATCTGTCTTTGCTTATGGGGGCTTCGCAGAGAGTTGCACTAGCTGACGTAAGTCACAAAGGTGCTTTTCCCTGCAGCTTCCTTAAAGAAGGCACCATAGATACACTATTACATAGTATATTTCTGACACCTTTCCTTTGCTACAAACACAATATACATCTCAAGCACAGCTCATGGCACTATGAGGCTCTCCCTAAACCCTTCCACCTAAAACAAAACATGCAAACATTCACAATTCCGGACTAGGAACAGAAACTGGCCCTGGCAAACTGCTCAGCTGGCCCCCCCTTGGGTGAGGGGGGAGTGCAGCTGCGCATTTTGCGACGGCCGGTTTCGTCCGATTTTGTTACAGGGGGCAGATATTGCCCTGCCCCGGTAACAAAACCAGCCCCACCCTAGCGGCCTACCGGGGAAACGCCCGGTGCCCGCTATGGCCAGTCCGGCCCTGGTAACATTCAAGTAGCAGTTGGGTGTCATTCAAAATGCCATATGCATGATGTATAGATCCTACTCACCAGCACACAGCAAATACAGAATAGTAACACATAGGTAAGGGAGTAGTCAGAAAATGTAAATATCTCCCACTTTGAACTAAAGCTCTTATGGCACCAAGAAAGCAACGTAAGTTATAACAGCCCTCCCCAAAAGAGGTCTCTTGTCAAAAGGGGTTGCCAATTATCCTTCCATAAAACTCCTGATATCCACCATTTCAAATTTACATTGTCATCTATTAATTCTTTCATCCATCATTCAGTCTTTCACCATTCATTCTGTCCTTCCATCTGTGTGGTGAAGAAAACAGAATTTCCCCTTGGTAATTAGATAGAATATAACACATCAACATGCATACTGAAACCTGGACACAAACACGCCGGTCTGAGAAATTAGAATTGTAAAGAACGCTAGCCACACATTCCACAATATGAAATTGGAACAAGGGGGCATAATCTTCCAGAAGCAGGAACACCAGGAGAACTAGTTTCCCTGGAAGTCTCTAAAAAATATTTTAAACATTGATGAAGAGCTTGAAATACAAAAATACTCTCATCCGAGAGTAACTTTAATAAAGGTCTAAGAGTAGACAACAAGTGAAAGCCTGTGAGCCATGAAGAAACCAGAGCTAGACCATTGTTATCCAGTAAGCAACACTACACCAGGAGTGATCACTGTTTTAATGGTTGAAGTAGCTACAGTTCCCCTAATATTTAGTCCTGAGGAAGGTGGCTTTAAATAAAATAATTGCACCACCGAAACACATCAACGCTAGTTTTAACTTTGAATCCAACCACAAGAATTTCGGGGAAGGAAATAATTGCAAAACCTACCTGAATTATAACTTGATGTGTGGTGTTGGATCAATAGATACACAAACAAATGATGGATGGAATTCTGAATAAATCATACATTCACCCCCAGTCAAGAGATCTGGGTTAAATCCATTGTTCTTTTCCTCACCATGCCACCCCAGTTTCGACCCAGCCATATGCAAATCAGTCTTGACCCTGTGCCTCATGGGAACAGTCTACACTAAACTGCCAAGCCAGGTCCTCCCTGGACCTGAAACAAGCATTCTGGGACCAGTTTCTGGGTATTACCCTTCATCAGCCAGGCTAGCTTGAATCCAGTGGCACAGTGAGCAAGGGACCCATGTCTAGGCATATCCATCCCACTTAGGGTAAAAAGTGCTACGCAAACAAATGATGGATGGAATGCTGAATAAGTCATACATTCACCCCCAGTCAAGAGATCTGCATTAAATCCATCGTTCTTTTGCCCGTTCTGTCCTCTCCGTGCCACTGGAGTCAAGCTATCCTGGCTGATGAGGGCTGAAAGCCTGAAACCGGTCCTAGGATGCTTGTTTCCAGTCCAGGGAGGACCTGGCCTGGTAGTTCGGGCTAGACTGTTCCCATTGGGTGCAGGGTCAAGACTAATTTGCATATGGCTAGGTCGAAACTGGAATCATTCAGTCTTTCACCATTCATTCTGTCCTTCCATCTGTGTGGTGAAGAAAACAGAATTTCCCCTTGGTAATTAGATAGAATATAACACATCAACATGCATACTGAAACCTGGACACAAACACGCCGGTCTGAGAAATTAGAATTGTAAAGAACGCTAGCCACACATTCCACAATATGAAATTGGAACAAGGGGGCATAATCTTCCAGAAGCAGGAACACCAGGAGAACTAGTTTCCCTGGAAGTCTCTAAAAAATATTTTAAACATTGATGAAGAGCTTGAAATACAAAAATACTCTCATCCGAGAGTAACTTTAATAAAGGTCTAAGAGTAGACAACAAGTGAAAGCCTGTGAGCCATGAAGAAACCAGAGCTAGACCATTGTTATCC
This sequence comes from Lissotriton helveticus, assembly GCF_964261635.1. Classification (NCBI taxonomy): domain Eukaryota; kingdom Metazoa; phylum Chordata; class Amphibia; order Caudata; family Salamandridae; genus Lissotriton; species Lissotriton helveticus. The sequence continues at coordinate 1,938,633,944 of NC_136065.1, forward strand.
AGTAAGCAACACCACACCAGGAGTGATCACTGTTTTAATGGTTGAAGTAGCTACAGTTCCCCTAATATTTAGTCCTGAGGAAGGTGGCTTTAAATAAAGTAATTGCACCACCGAAACGCATCAACGCCAGTTTTAACTTTGAATCCAACCACAAGAATTTCGGGGAAGTAAATAATTGCAATACCTACCTGAATTATAACTTGATGTGTGGTGTTGGATCAATAGATACACAAACAAATGATGGATGGAATTCTGAATAAATCATACATTCACCCCCAGTCAAGAGATCTGGGTTAAATCCATTGTTCTTTTGCTCACCATGCCACCCCAGTTTCGACCCAGCCATATGCAAATCAGTCTTGACCCTGTGCCTCATGGGAATAGCCTACACTAGACTGCCAAGCCAAGTCCTCCCTGGACCTGAAACAAGCATCCTGGGACCAGTTTCTGGGTATTACCCTTCATCAGCCAGGCTAGCTTGAATCCAGTGGCACAATGAGCAAGGGAACCCATGTCTAGGCATATCCACCTCACTTAGGGTAAAAAGTGCTACGCAAACAAATGATGGATGGAATGCTGAATAAGTCATACATTCACCCCCAGTCAAGAGATCTGCATTAAATCCATCGTTCTTTTGCCCGTTCTGTGCTCTCCTTGCCACTGGAGTCAAGCTATCCTGGCTGATGAGGGCTGAAAACCTGAAACCGGTCCTAGGATGCTTGTTTCCAGTCCAGGGAGGACCTGGCCTGGTAGTTCGGGCTAGACTGTTCCCATTGGGTGCAGGGTCAAGACTGATTTGCATATGGCTAGGTCGAAACTGGAATGGCATGGTGAGCAACAAAAATGATGGATTTAGGCCCAGATCTCTGTACTGGGGTGAATGTATGACATTGTTCTGCATTCTGTCCATCAATGGTTCTTTTTGCATTTGTCATCCCGAGTGGGACGGGTATGCCCAGAAGTGGGTCCGTGCTCTTCATGCCACTGGAGTCAAGCTATCCTGGCTAATGAGGGTTGAAAGCCCAAAACCGGCCCTAGGATGCTTGTTTCCAGTCCAGGGAGGACCTGGCCTGGAAGTTCAGGATGGACTGTTCCCATTGGGTGCAGGGTCAAGACTGATTTGTATATGGCTGGGTCCAAATTGGAATGGCATGGTGAGCAAAAAACGATGGATTTAGGCCCAGATATCTGCCTCTCTAGTTGTATACACTTCCAATTGTGTGCCAATCCATTTCCAAACCATTTGTAAACTTATCCATCATCTATCCTTCCATCCATCATTTCACTCATCCATCCCTTCATCCACCCTTTCGCTCATTCATCCATCATCCATCCATCCTTTCACCCAATACATCCTTTCAACCACCCATCCACTCTTCCACCCAACCATTCATTCACTCATCCATCCAACCATTTACCCTTTAACCCAAGCCATCCTTGTACTCATCCATCCACTCTCCCACCCATCCATTCATCCAGCTACCATTTACCCTTTCTTTCTTTATCATCTTTATTTCGACAACATTGTCATAAAAGCAGGTACATTAAATTCAACAATATAGATTAGCACACTTCAATTCAATTCATTAAATTAAAAGACATCAATAAGAAATAATCTCCAATGAGCTATATCATCTCTATAAAATACAGGAATCCATAAGAAACATTTAAAAACATAAACATCGGAGCACCCCAGCTTTACTTTAGACTCTCCGAGGCTAAATACATATATATGCCTTCTCCCACTGGACTAAACATTCAGATAGGTCCGTCTCTTATTCCACATTGCTGCTAAGAATTTTGTTACAGCAAAAACGATTGGTGGGGAAAGATCAGTTTTTAATATCCGGAATGATTCGGAGCACTGTCTAATTCCCAAATTCTTCCAGATTGGAACTATCCATTTGTTCCTTGGAATCTGATATCCAGGACAGAAAAAGACAACATGCAATTCATTTTCTGCATCCGCAGAACAGCCTGGGCAGTTTTTTGGGGTAGGTGGGCACCATTTACTTGTAAGGGCTCTGATTGGTAGAGAACCATGTCTCCATTGAAAATAGAGCTTCCTATAGCCGGGGGGGCTAATGTCATTTAGAACAGTCTCCAGTTTATAGTAGTCTTTCGTTAAAATAAATGTGTTAGACAGAGTTCCTAATTGAGCATTCGCTAGGCGGGCAGATAAATTGTGTTCAAAATACAGATTAGCCAACTGCTTGCGTGATATACTTGTACATGCTTGCTCCGGGTTACTCCACATAAGAGGGAGGGTCAGCCTCTCAAATTCCTGTCTTATGTATTTTAACCAGGAGAGTTTCCACGCATTGGGCAGTTTTAGAACCTCCTCAAGCTCTTGTCTATAATTATTGAGCTCTGGAGTTACCCAGAGTCGCCTCCAGAAGGTTAGGGGTTTAAGGCCCAATTCCTCATTTAGAGGTCTAAGGCCCAGGTCGAGCCTTAGGGACAGCAATGGCGTACTTGGTGGCAGTGATACTAGCTGCCTCAGGAACTTGTTTCCGTAGTAACCATCTCGGGGGCACAATTGTTGCCCCACAATTCGCCGCCATAGATTACCGCCCCACGTGCCTGTAATTTATAAATTTCCCGTGGTGGTTCGATTGGCTTAACTGTAGCTTTACTTAGAAGTTTAAGAATGTTTTGAGTGAGCTTTAACTGGGATTTTATTTGATGTTGAGCCCAGGTCATACTTTCATTAAGAGTAAGACCCAGGTACTCAAACGTCTGCACTCTTTCAAGCCTAACACCTCCGATCAGAGGACTTGGGCGCGTTATTTTCGGTGGATTAAAAATCATAAATTTCGTTTTGGAAGTGTTAGTTTCCAGCCCCCGATTGTAACAGAAATTAACAAAACCATCCAAGACCCGCTGGATACCCATGGGAGTCTTCGAGAGCAGTAGAGTATCATCCGCGAACATTATCGCGGAGACCCCAACCCCAGCGAGCCTTGGAGCGTCTCTGTTGGGGACCGCATTCAGGTGGGCAATTACCCCGTTGACGTAGAGGCAAAACAGGGTGGGTGCCAGGACACACCCCTGTCTCACCCCTCTGCCAACGGGGAAGCTAGATGACAGTTTGCCTTCTCTCCCACACCTGACCTGCGCAAAATTCAGTGTGGAGTCTGATTAAATTATACAGAAGAGGGGCAGGAATGCCCATATCTGAGAGCACACTCCACAATTTCCTACATGGGACCAAATCGAAGGCCGCACGGAGGTTCACGAAAACAGTATAAAGTGATCCGCCCTTGATTTGAACTGTTTTCCAAAAAAGCATAGTTAGTCGGAAAATCTGATCCGTGGTCGAGACATTCTTTCTAAAACCGGCCTGATATGGGCTTAAAATTTCGGACTCCTCAATCCAGCCTTCGAGGCGGTCTAAGATCAGCCTCGCGAAAAGCTTCTGTGAAACGTCTATTAGGCTGATCGGCCTATAGTTGGCTGGGTGCAGAGGTGATCCCTTCTTATAGATAGGAACTATCTCTGCTCCCAGCCAAGTACTTGGGACCGCCATACCCCCTAAAATAGCATTAAAAATCAACGTTAGATAAGGTGCCCATATCCCAGGTTCATGTTTAAAAAGATCACCAAGGACCTTATCCAGTCCCGGAGCTATGCCAGCAGGGATTCTAGCAATAACGTTCATGACCTCCCCTTCAGTAAACTCAAACTCAGATGAAGCGGGGACAGAGGTAAGCTCTATGCCACATGTGGGGAAGTTCCCAGTTGACTTACCCCCCTGGTACAAGGTCTGGAAGTGCTCTTCCCAGACCTCAAGAGCGATATTAGGTGCTACTGCCAGCCCGGGTTCGGCTGAACCTGTACTTATGATTTGCCAGAACTTACGAGCATCCTTCACTGCTAGGGCAGATGTTAAGTTTGCCCAGTTATCATTCCCCCACTCAATCTTAGCATAATGAATTCATTGCCGATATGTTGTCCTCTTGAGCCTTATCCGTGCCCTGTCGTTGTTTTGCTTCAATGCCTCAAGGAGTTCTCTTTTTGCCAGTCTACAGTCCCTGTTATACCAGCTGGGCTTACTACCTGCCCTACTCCCTCTATGATCCGGAGGGTTTAGGATTTCAGCCAGGTTAACAAGTAGTTCCCTATTAAGTTCTGCCAGCTTTGGGTGGTTTCATACGAAGGATGTTGTACCTTTAGGGCAGCAGCAGCCTCCAGTGCTGGGACAAGCCGAGCATATAGCCCCGCCACTTGATCTGAGTGAGTGACCAGGTTGTCCCATCTAACCCTGCGTCTATTGTTTGAGAGTAAGGCCCTGCTAGCCGGGCCATCCTCAAGTGTAGAGCTGCGCTTTAATACCATAGGAAGAGCAAAGTCAAGGATCAGTGCATTATGGTCGCTCTCTGCCCTCAAAGACCACTTTAAAGTCCAGAACCCTAGACCAAGCACTGCATTCAACAAAAATATAATCAAGGCGTGCCTCCCTCCCTAATTTGTTAAAAGTATTCATTGGAGGGATATCCGATTTCACCCTGGCATTGCAAGCACTGATTGAGTAATTCAGCGTCAGGGTAGTTATTTGCAATGCCAGAGGCGCCCATGACCTTACAGGCGGCCCAGCTGGTTGTGGGACTTTCCATACATCATCCTCTTCTTGGTTTACACCATCCAACAGACCCTCGAGTGGCTCGAAGTGGGAGTTTAAATTTCCCCCTATCACAAATGTCACTCCCTCAGGGATCTCCCCTAAAAAAGAGGCAAGCTCCTCAATGGCTGTGGACTCAGAAGTAACACTCACAGGTCTAGAGTTAAATGTTAACCATAGCAAGTCTGGCACCGTTCCGCCACTCCAGGATCACACACTGCACGTCCTCTGATGCCGTGTTCATGACCCTGGCGGTGCAGCCTAGGTCAGCTCTTATCCATATCGTTAACCCTCCCGACGGTCTGCCCTTTCCCCCCCACCTTGCGGGGACTGAGTATGAGGCGAACCCTATTCGGAATTGTTCTTCCCTGGCCCATGTTTCCTGGAAAAGACAGACTTCGGTGGTATCTATAAAAGAACCCCAGTCAGGGCAGGCCTGCTTGTTACTGAGACCTGCTACATTCCAGGAAAGTATTTTTATTACAGAAAGACCAGGGGAGCGGGCTTGGACTTGAGTTGGGGATTCTTTAGTTCCAATATATGAAGGATCATGAATCGAACTAAGTTGCTGCGTTTCCCAGATGCATGTGACGCCTACCCCTGTTCCCAACTGAGCTGTGCTCTCAGAGACTGATTCCCGGATGTTAGTCCGGGTTGTTGGGACTGATCGCCCAGCATTACCCCGAGAGCCTACTTCCCCATGTAGTCAGTCTACCTGATCGAGGCAGCTATACCTATTAGTATGGAAATAATCAATAGGTCTCATGGTTTCATAGGGATTTGGCCAGGACCCTCTGGTATGACCCTTTGGGCCCACCCAGGTCCACCCGTCATCATACCCTGGATCCCGTATACAATTATTTGGCGATGGATAAAAAAAGGACAAGGGGAGTGGCTGGATTACTGTATCCCCCCGTACTGCCTAGCCAGTTGCAAATGTGAGATACAATCACTGGATTCCTAAAATTTACCAGGATGCAACCCCCCTTGATTTTCTTTGGTGTGAATCCCACCCATGGAACTCTTCGGACCATCATCATTTTGGTTTTAATATTAGGGGGGAGGGGTCTATAGATGTTCAACCAACTCACCACTTTATTCTTCAGGGAAGCAAAATTTTCTAGTGCAGGGTCACTAAGCTCAGGAACACCAGTTAGAACCACTACGTGTGGAGCAGCCTCAGGTGGTAAATTGACTGCAGTTTTCAAGTTAGGTCTACTTGTGTCTTGAACAAACCGATCACCCAACACCAACAGTTTCCCAGTCGGCCTGTTGGAATTCACAGAGACGCTCGGTGCAGATCTCTGCGCTGACCTAGGAAGAGTGGCTAGTACGAGGACAGTTACTGTAGTGGGGGCAGTAGACAAATGGGCATTAACTACAGGAGGGAGGTTGAGGGGATAGGTAATTGCTGAATTAGGGGGGTTAGGTAAAGGAGCTATAGGGGGATTGGATGGCGAGGGATTGCTAAACTAGGGGGGTTTGATTGAGTAGGAGCCCTCCCGTTATCCCTGGCAATTCTTTGGCTAGTCCCCAAACTTTTCACAAGATCCCCAATGCTCCCGGTGGCAGTTTCTAGTGCTTGTAACCTATACTCAATACCATCTAGTCTAGCCACCATGGGAGCCAACAGAGATTTCATAGTCTTGCTGAGAGTGCAAATCAGGTTATTCTCCCCCCCAGTAGGCCCCTCCCCAAACCTGAATGCAGCAGGCTGTACTACCGTCAAAGTTTGTGTTGGCGAGCTGCAAATATCATTAACTAATGGAGGGGGGACCCGGTCCACTATGGGACCTGTTGTCTCAATGATGGTAGAGCGAAGATCTAATTTAGGCTTTTTACCACCCTTTGTCTGCATCCCTCGTTTCCTCTTGGGAACAGCCCCTTCTCTCACCCCTCGTAACTGAGGGGAGCTTGAGTCATGCACCCCTCCCGATGTTAAACCATTAACTAACAGTGGGACTGAAGTGACATCGGGGATAGCGAGTTGAGAGTCACTGGACGATGGTGGGCTGTCCCTTAAGTCTTGGAGGACGGATGATATTGTTTAGTCAATACTGTCCAAAATGGCAATATGTGAGTCCTCACCCTTGTCAGGGGTTTTAGCATTTGCTATTAGACCCAAAGAGGATCTTCTAACACTTTCAATCCCCTCCGAAAGCCTTTTTTCTATTAGTTAGTTCATTTGCCAACAGTGAATTTGCTCTGATGAGGAAATTGTCCAAAGTACCTGCCACCATTGAAGAGGATGCCGTGGCTTTACTTCTGGTTTCCCTTGTTGCCATCGTCCCCGGTCCTAGTTGACTCACCGGCGAGGGTTATGGCCGAGTTAAACGTCACTCACGGGCTTGCAGCAGCAGACCAAGAGGAATGGCCCGGTCTGGTCTTGCTCGGTCGGTAACGGGCTAGAACGGGCTTGCCCTTGGCCTGGGCTTCGCCCGGCGCGCCGCGCGCGTTCCGCGAGGCGGGAGTGAGGAACGCCTATATACCTGAGCAGGCGTGGGCGTGGTCTGGGAAGAGGACACAGCTGGTGGTGACCGTAGGCTGCTGGTCCTCGCAGTCCCTACCGATCCCAAATGGCCCAGAGCAACGAAAAACAGCACCAAAGTCCTACCGCTGCGAGCGGCTCCCGCGAAGCGGGGGCCGCTAGTGGTTATGAGGCTGCAGGCGGGGGCGTGGTCCGGGAAGAGGACACAGCTGGTGGTGACCGTAGGCTGCTGGTTCTCGCAGTCCCTACCGATACCAAAAGGCCCAGAGCAACGAAAAACAGCACCAAAGTCCTACCGCTGCGAGCGGCACCTTTCACTTACCCATCCACCATCGCTCATCCGTCCACCAGACTTGACCACATCAGATACAAACCCTTTCAACACCCTGTTGAAGCGTTCTACTAAACCATTTTCATGGGGTTCATACACAGAAACAGTATGGTGTTTAATGTTTTGTCGTTTGATAAAACCCTCCATTTCTAATGAGGTAAGTTGAACCCCATTGTCGGTGACAAGTGTCGAAGGACAACCTTCTCTTGAAAACACTTCTTAAAAAAATTCTATAACCATATTGGTAGAGGCAGAAGAAACAAATTTGACCTCAGGCCATTTAGAGTGGTAGTCAACCAGGACAAACGCATAGCGAGAATCATTTGGAAGACACATGAAAGGACCAGAAATATCAAATGCTATTTTGTTGCACGGATCCATGGGCCAGGCTATATTCTTCAATGGGGGAACATTCACTTTCAACATTTTTTCACTTCTCATACAAACATCGCATTCTCTTACTTTGCGATCAACCATCCGATCTAAACCTGGCCACCAAAAATAATTCCTTATTAAACGTTTCATTGCAGACATTCCTGGATGCGTTTTATGTGCCAGTTCCAAAATAACATTTTGTATAGCAAAAGGTGGCACACATTTTCCAGACTTGAAAACTAAATTACTTTCTAATTCTAACTCATTATAAACATTAAACATTGGCAAAAAGTTTTCTGTTAAATCTTTCTGATTAGGCCAACCCTCCAAAATATATTTTTTAATGGTCTGCAAAGAAAGATCTTGGTTATCTGCACGTTTCCAAGACTCCTCAGAAATATCTTCAAAAGAACCTAATAAAACATCTTGTAAACAAGTGACCACATCAGTATCATCCGAAATTTCACTGCAGGAGGTTTGACAAGGAAGGCGAGACATGAAATCGGCAACCACATTCTTCTTACCTGGAACAAACTCAGGTGTTAAACAATACTCCTGTAATCTAGAAGTCAACCTGGAAATGCGTGCAGTTGAATTCCAACCACCACCTGGAGAAAGGATGTTAACTAAAGGTTTATGATCCGTTCTCAAAACGAATTTACTACCCCAAATGTAGTTCCTGAAATGTTCAATCGCCCAAACACAAGCCAGAAGCTCTTTTTCTATAACGGCATATCTGCGTTCAGTTTCATTTAAAGTGCGAGATGCAAAACACACATTCCATTCTTCTTTGCCACATGTCTGTGACAAAACTGAACCAATACCATACATGCTGGCATCAACAGTAATTATACATGTCTTGTTCAAACAGAAAGGCCTGAGTGTGGGAACATGCAATATATCTGATTTAATTAGCTCAAAAGCAGACTGTTGTTCTTTTTGCCATACAAAAGGGTTATTGTTTCTAAGAAGTGTCCTAAGGGGTCCCATTTTAGTTGCAAAATTGTTCACAAATTTACTATAATACACGCACATCCTTGCGAATGAGAGTAACTGTTCTTTATTGCTGGGAGGAGGAGCGTCGCTTATACCGTCTACATTAGATTTCTTTGGCACAACACCATCACCCGATAATGTGTGACCCAGGTACTCAACTGAGTTTTGGAACAATTTACACTTACTTGACTTTAAAGTTAAACCACTCTCCCTCAACTTCTCACAGACACAGCGCAAGTGTAACAGATGATCCTCATTAGTACTTGAATAAATCAAAATATCGTCCTGAAAACACTTGACGAATTGGTCTACGTCTCTGAAAATATTAAACATAACTCTTTGAAACACAGAGGCAGCCGAAGCTAAGCCAAACAGTTAACAAAAGAATGCCAATACTGTCTGCAATTCTTTACTTTGATTTTACTAAGCCAAACGGCATTCTTTTGTATTGATACAGGCCTTGGGGAGTGATAAAAGCTGCGAGACATTTAGAGTCATCTGTAAGAGGAATCTGATGATAGGCCGATCTAAGATCGAGCGTGGAAAAAACTTTAGCTCCCTCCAACATAGAAACTACTTCATTTATATTGGGAAGGGGATGACAGTCCACAATAATGGCAGAATTGAAGGCCCTGAGATCAACGTACATTCTCAAACTTTTATCCGGTTTCCTCACCAAAACAATGGGAGAAACCCACTCCGCAGAATCTATGGGTTCAATGATCTCATCAGAAACTAACTCATCCAAAGTTTTCTTGAGTTCTTCTCGAACATTAATCGGCACTCCCCTTAACCTTTGTTTGACAGGAATAACACCAGATTTGAGTTTTATTTTATGAGAGTAGTTCTGAATCATGCCCAACTTGTCTGAAAAAACATCTTTGAAATCAGATTTGATAAGATCAGTTTTCTCTTCAGTTACAAGTGAAGCAATATTGTCAAAAACAACCGTTTCATCTAACATCACATGATCTTGGGCACGAGGATTAAGTATAATTCCAAATTTCCACTGATCCTTCCAACCTAAGACGTTCACACCCTTAACAGCTACATATAATTTGACTTCAACGCACCAAGTTTTAAAAGTAAGATCAACCAGGAAAAAACCCAACATATCAATTTTTGAACCATCAAAACTCACTGCACATATGTCGGATGGTAAAATATTTGAAAAATCCAAATAGGATCCTAAACACTCATCAAACTATTCTTTAGAAATAATCGTCCAGGGCGAACCTGAATCAGCCATGAGATCAAGTTTAACTCCAAAAACAAACACCTCACATATGGGTTTTTTGTGGAATGACATTAAAAAAGTCATAGACATTGGAAATACCTTCGCTCAATTAGACAACAAATCCTTTTTTTTCCTCATTACAGACACCCTCCCACCACCACAAGCACATTTGCATTATTTGGAGGTCTCCTCAGTTACATAAGCTATTTTTCATTTCAAAATCTTTATTTCGATCACAGATCATAAAAGATACATAGCATATGTACAACTTAAAAGCTTATTAAACGTAAAGTGATCCAGTATTTAAGACGGTTAAAACATGTGGGAAGATAAATCAATATATTTCATTCAACGGGTTTTTTATACAAGTCTTTTCATCGCTCGGGTTTGGATGTACCACATAGAAGTCAGAAATTTCGATAAGGCAAAAACTAGAGTGGGAGAGAGGTCAGACTTTAAAACTCTGTAGGCTGGTTGGAAGGATCTAAAGCCCAAGTTCCTAAGTAGCGGGACTAACCAGTATTTCCTACTCCTCTCGTATCCTTTACAGAAAAAGACAGCGTGAACGTCGTCCTCCTGTGGAAAAGTAAATTTTGCCATGTTGTATGTGCCTACGTGTTCCCCATATTTTGTTATATGTGCATGATCGATATGCATGTATTCCCCTCTGATCGATTAAAGACGCAATTACAGTTGTGTCCATCTCTAGTATGCCAGTTTCCAGTCTTCGTGAAAACAACGAATATTAGGCCTATGTAAACCTATGTTGCCACATTTTACAGTGTGCACGTTAATTCATTGAATTGTCCCCGTTTCTAGGCCTCAAAAGGGCCCGGACTCAGATTCAGCTCCTGTCTCCTGAACCCTCTCCGAGGAGCGATACAGCCCCCACCTGTATCCCTGACCTTTAGCTTACTTCTTGCCACGCAGTGCCCGGCCCGGCCTGGCTCTGCCTCCCAGTCTGCCAAGAATATGTTATGTTTCTAGTTATCAGTTCAGCCCTTCCTTCTCAGCATTCCTAAGCTACTGAATCGCATCAATAGTTTCCGTCATGGTCTAGCCTTTATGTCTCCATGAAAGAGAAATACTGTATTAATGTTCATAGAATATTCCTAGCACACGCACTACATATAGAATTATGCATGCACCAGTCTTAGAGTCTATTAGCCTTTGCCCTGATAACTTTTGGATTCTATCAACATGTACTCTAAACACCAGATACTAGATATGCCTGGGTACATGTCGCTCTGACACTCCAGACTTTAGTCTCCTCTTCTAGCGCAGAAGTCATAGCCCCCAGTTCTCCCTGGTAACACGTCATTGCCAGTTTGCGCGCACCACTAGGTTAGAGGTCGCAGCTGCTCAGGTAGCCCCCTCCATGTCTCCGCCCCTTTTATGACATATTCTGTTACGTTTACATCACATGTCTATGTATACGCCCTGTACACGCCTTCTTGTTACATCATTTTGCCCTTATCTTTCGCGACTGCTACGAACCACGCCTACTGCTACGCCTACTGTATTGAATGTAATGTATTTGTTCAAGTATATATGCTGTGCACCCACGTTGAAAGCTATCCTAGCCCCTTATGCTTCCAGATCCTGTCCCCGGCAGCTGCCATCCTATTCCCGTACAGGCTGTCCTGTTCCTGTCCTTTATGCCTATTAAAGCCTGTAAACTCCAGCTACCTCGAATCTTGACTCTTATTTATTGAGCTATCTGTTTATATGAGTATCCTGAAAAATAGAACCGGTAATTAATTATTTATTTACCACATAATGGCGCCCGAACAGGGACTTGCCCTTTCCCCACGCGCCGGAGAAGCCACGCAGGCCCCCTGATCCTCTGCAGCCGTGACGGAACCATACCGTGCACGTGCAGATATTTCTGCTTCAAGTATCCCTCAGGCCCACGGAGGAGACGGAGGTTGCGGTCCAGCATCCAGACGAGGCGGTGGAGGAACGCGGCGAGTCCCGACCAGAGCCCAAGCCGAGAGTCCAAGGTCCGAGGTATCCAGAGGCCCACCTGTAACTGAAGTCCGAAGTTCGTAGTCCGTCGTCGTAGCAGTCCAGTCCAGTCCGAGGCCTTCCGTTCTTGCTGCCCGGTGAGTACCGTTGCTGGGGTAGTATCTAGACAGGGTCAATTAGTTTGTCTCTGGTCCGTGGGTTTGGGTACACAGATCCAACACGAAGTGTTCACCTAGGTGGACGCGGGTCCTGACGTGTCTCTTCATGGGACCGGTAAGTTTCGTACTGTTTTAGCAGTGCATCTAGTAAATTCTAGTAAGTTCTGTTCTCGAGAAATTCATGTGTTCTGTTCTCAGTATACCAGGTAATATTCTGTTCGAACTGTTATTCTAAATGTTATTCCATGTGTTTTCAATGTCGTGGTATGAGTGATTTGTCTTTTCAGTTATTATTGTGTTTATTGTGTATTGTATTGTGTCCAGACTCCAGCCTAAATTATGCCTTTGTTCTCGAAATTACGTCAGTTAAGAACTAGAAAAGGTCTGCTAGAAGAAGCAGTTCCTGTCCCGCCTAGGGACAGTCCAGGTCATTTTATGTATCATAAGCATGGCATAAGTGCCATATTATATCTAGACTTATGGGTGGAGTACACCAAGGAATTAGAAGAGAAATATAGATGGCCCATGTCAGGTACATGGGATGCCGAGTGTATCATGCGAGTAGAAGAAGCATTATGGAAAAAGAAATCCAGACAGTCCCAGAAAGATGCCATCGAGTTATGGCGCAAAGAATCTCATAAAAGAACAGAAAAAGAAATCAGAAAGACAGAAAGACAGAATTAAGTAGGGAATCCTCAGAAAGAGCCCAAGAAAGGGAATTAATCGAAGTAGGTGAACGAGTTAAAGCCGAACAGTCAGATAGACAGAGGAATGCCCTCATTAAGGGTATGTATCCTCTTCTTGCCGAGGGCTTGCCAAAAGTAACCCCGGAAGCACCATGTAATTTTCCGCCGCCATTAGTTCCGATTAAGCTACGTCACAAACCGACCGCAGCTGATATTTTTCTCTCGTCCTACTTGGACGACACAGTCCCAGAATATGCAAATCCTGCTCCGCCAGCTCCTGTAAATAATGTAATTCCTGTTCCTCCAGCCACCGGGGCACCCGTTGCAGCACCTGTTACGGTACCCCCGGTCCAGCCTACAGTACATGTACCCGCTACATCAGTCACTCTGCCAGCACGTACAATACCCGTCGACGATTCTAGTTTAGGGGCCTCGGGAGGAAGTCCTCCTGGAACCCCGCCCCAACACAGACGTGTGACATTACTCGAGCTACATGCCCGAGCGTTACAGCGGTCGCCCAAAAATCAGTCAGTTGCCGATATCAAGCGAGCTCTTACAGAATGCCGTTATGATCCAGTCCCAGGCGATGATGGTATGGTCCTGTATTCATTGCGTGTAAGACGGGTGACCGAATATTTGGACACCCTACCGAATATGAAAGAATATCTAGACAGAATATATCGTTTCATCCGTACAGGAGTAGATCCAGAAAGTATTGGCGAGGCCATGTCTCAAAGAAAAGTCGAGATTCAACTCATGCTTTTGAAGTTTCTAATTAATTGTTTGATAAGAGAACAAGATTATCCGGATAAAGATCCAGAAGAAATGAAAGTCCTGACCAGGTGGAGTGACCATATAGCCGAGGGAAAACACAAGACACAGAACTGTATAGACAGTATGTATAAGAAGATCCGTAGGGAAATAATAAAGTTACACGAGAAACGAAAAGCAGCACAAGTAAGTGAGAAAGAAGACAACTCTTCTACGGAAGAGGTAGACGATGAGAACCCCACCAGAATAGCGTATGTAGGTAGAACTAGACTTCCCGACCGACATTCACGCCTAGAACACAAGAAAGTTTTTCCTTCTCCAGCACCAGAACAAGGTTCTCTTGAGCAAGTATTCCAAGCCACCGATCACATTCTGAAATCACGAATCGGTTATAGTGAACTTAGTACCATGCATGAACAAGAATTAGCCCGATCAGCAGTCCGATGGACTACCGATTCTACCACTTTTCCAGACGAAATAGTGGCACAAATGTTTCTGAAATTGCCCCCAGCCGAGCAGCGACTGGTGGGTATGTATATGATCCAGCACCTCATTACACTGTATGAGGGACAGCATTCTGATCCAGGTCCGTTACATGATGTTCTGAACGAGTTACTCCAGTATAGATGGAGAGGTCTAGGTACCGATTTAATTAGTATCATTCTAGAACAGCGCCACAAATATCGAACGTTTCTGAATCCGCATTTGGTTCATGTCTCACCCCCAGAAAGTAAATCATTTTACATAGATAGACAGCATCCGTTACGAGAAGTACACCCAGTTAGGACAGCGGGTGGTGAAATGCAACGAGTATTTGTTTACACCCCTATCACAAAGATGGAACTCTTAGAGATGAAGAAATTAATTCCCTGTCACGACAAAGATCCAGCAGGGTTCCATCGAGAATTAAAAGACATGCTCCGTATGGGAGAATACACGTATCCAGATATCATTAAAATGTTAAAGGTTCTGTTGCCCGCAGGGGTATATGAGAAACTCAAGGAAAAGGAATGGGAGGTGGGAGAGAAAAAGATTGATTGGACAGCTCTAGAAGCTGAAGATACTTCACGAGTACCAGGTACCGGTCTAGGGGCTAAAGTTAAAGAATTGCCCGAGTTATTGATTCAGGTCTTGCCAAGGTTACTAGCCACGAAAAAGGAAGATTGGGATGCAATCTCAGCATGTAAACAGAAACAGGATGAAGACACTAGTGATTTTTATTCTAGATTTGAAAAATGTTTTATTATTAACAGTGGTTTGAAGACAAGTAGCGAGTCATACCCTCATCTTTTTGTTACCAAACTAGTCGAGAATTCAAGTCCACAAGTTAAAAATCGAGTTTTGAAAGTCGAAAGTAGTTGGCAAGCTAATACTCCGTCACAAATGTTACAGATGCTCCAGTATCACCAGAATAGAATCAGGGAAGAGCAAGAACGCGAAAGGAGACGTATGAAAGACACGAAAATGAAAGTATTAGTTGCACAATCTGTTCCACAAGACAGGCAGAAGAGGGGTCCGAATCAAGCCAGTCATCCTGCAGCTCCCGTTAAAGGGACTTGCAATTATTGTAAACAGCCAGGTCATTTTATAAACGAGTGTGCAGTTCTGAAACACAACATAGCTACTGGTAAGACTAAAGAAAGACCACGTCCGCCTAGGCAAGAACAAGTTTCACAGACTTCTCAGTCACCACAGATTGCACAACAGACAGTTCCAGCATCGCAGCCTATCGCTGCAACACAGCATGTTACACAGCAGATGTACCAGTATGCCCAGACAGAGTATCCAGAGTATCAACAGTATTCATGAAACAGCCTAGAGAGGGAGGTAGGCTTGCCTCTCATCGAGATACCTGTAGATCAAGAGGGTCCCTATGTACACAGTCGACTATTAGGGAAAGACAGAAAGTTTTTGATTGATACAGGGGCAAGTAGGACTACTATCAGTCATGACGAGGTTCCAGGGGCTCCGCTCTCAGGCTCTAAAAATGTTTCCCTTGGATTTTCAGGAAAGCCAATTGTTAATGAAATTTCAAAACCAGTTACTCTAGAAGTTGGTCCATTGTCCCGAACTACTGATTTGTTACTTACGAGGTCATGTCCAGAAAATTTGTTAGGCATTAAAACACTGAAGGAATTAGGTGCAGTAATTTGCTGCTCCCCAGAAGGAGTCCGATTGTTTTTGAGAGACTTTAAAGGTCACTATGTATTACGTGATTTTGATCCAAGATTACTGAATGTTCCACAGCATTTATGGGCGCAAGGTCCAACTGATGTAGGATGTATGCACATCACACCCCATCGTGTGACTCTCAAACAAGGTATAGTTTTGCCACGAATCAGACAGTACAGATTGCCACCTGAGGCTGTAGCAGCCTTATCCAAAATTATTGACGAGCTTATTGCTCAAGGAGTGGTTGTAGAAACTGACTCCAATATATGTAATTCTCCTATCATTCCGGTCCTGAAACGTACTGATCCCAATGCACCTCCAGTATATCGATTAGTGATTGACCTTCGAGAGCTTAATAAATGTATCATACCCCAGTATCCAGTAGTCCCAGATATTTCTTCCCTATTGACAGCCATTGATTCTGAAGCTACATTTTTCACTGTTATCGACCTCAAGAATGCATTTTTCAGTGTTCCCATTCATCCAGACAGCCAGTACCTTTTTGGTTTTTGTTTAAATGGAAGGAGCTATAAATTTACACGAGCTCCTCAAGGTTTCACAGAAAGTCCTAGTATTTACAGTCAAGCACTTAAGAGACAACTAGACAATATTCACATGCCAACTGACACTGCCCTGCTCCAGTATGTCGATGATCTACTGATCACAGCCCGTTCTGAACGTGACTGCGAGCGTGCGTCACTTACAGTTCTGTATTTCCTGGCTGAACAGGGGCACAAGGTGTCCCCTTCCAAATTACAATTCTGTGTCCAGCAAGTGATCTACTTAGGCCACTTACTGTCCAAGTGGGGTAGGCAGTTGACACCAGACCGTATCCAGTTAATAGCGAGTCTTCCACAGCCTAAGACACTGAAGGAGGTACAAGCTTTTATTGGCCTCACTTCTTATTGCAGACAATGGATTCCTCAGTATGCATTTCTAGCCAAGCCACTGATACAGTTAACGACACAGGAGGCAGCCGTATCGACTGTCCTCCCTTGGACCCAGGAACATACATTTGTTTTCAATGAATTAAAGAAAGCCTTATGTCAAGCACCCGTTCTAGCAACACCGAACTACAGTAAGCCTTTTACACTTTTTGTCACAGAACGTGATGGTACTGCATTATCTGTTCTCACACAAGATCAAGCAGGACAATACAAGCCCTGTGCTTATTTTTCAAGCACATTAGATCCAGTAGCCCAGGCGCTGCCTGCGTGCCTCAAGTCAGTTGCAGCCACAGCTCTAGCAATCAGACAAAGTGATTCCATAGTGTTAGGACACTCCCTGACAGTACAAGTTCCACACTCCGTGGAGGTTCTTTTAAACCGAACACAGACTCAGCACTTGACAATTGCACGTTTAACGGGTTATGAACTGACACTGTTCCAGCCACACATAGAAATCAGACGCTGCAACATTCTAAATCCTGCTACACTGTTACCGTCAGTTACTTCAAATCCTGCCACACATGACTGTGTGGAAGTTGTTAACACTATGACAAAGCCAAGACAAGACCTGACAGACATTGCATTACCTAACCCCGACCTGACACTCTATGTGGATGGTTCATGTATGAGAACAAGTACAGGAGAACTAGTAGCCGCGTATGCAGTGACTACTGAAACTGAAGTTATAGAAACACATCGTATTGACACCCTGTCTGCTCAAGCAGCAGAGCTAGTTGCTCTGACCCAAGCCTGCATACGTGCCAAGAACCTGAAAGTAAACATATATACAGATTCACGTTATGCATTCGGAGTCGTACATGACTTCGGAGTGCTCTGGCAGGAGAGAGGTTTCATGACTTCTCATGGAACCAAGATTCAGCATGGTCTCCTCATTCAAGCTCTGTTAGATGCAATACATTTACCGAAGGCTATCGCTATCATGAAGTGCAAGGCACATACGAAAGTTACTGACATCATTTCCCAGGGTAACGATCTAGCAGATCGAACAGCCAAGCTTACAGCTCAGACTCCAGACATTCCAGTTAACACGATACAGACACTCACTCTAGATCCGACTACTTGTATGACTGTCAAGGACCCTACACAAGATGTCATAGACATACAGTCACATGCTACTCCCGAAGAAATCAAGAAATGGTCCGAACAAGGAGGGGTCCAGACAGATCAAGGATGGTTGACGAAGGGAAAAGCCACATGGTTTCTCCCCGACTCTATGGTTCAAGTCATTATTAATACCGCACATAGTCCAGCACATCTAGGAGAAAAAGCTATGTTAGACAGTATTCAGAACCTATGGTTCAACAAGCACTTACGAGCTGCAGCCAAGCAGAAAGTCCGTACTTGTATGATATGTTGTCAGTTCAATCCAGGTAAAAGTGTCCCGGTGGAACAAGGTGGATTCCAACCCCCTGACCACCCTTTTGAAGTCCTCCAGATGGATTACATTCAGATGGAGCGATGTCGAAGTTTCAAGTATGTCCTCGTAGTTGTATGCGCTTTGTCCAGGTGGACAGAAGCATATCCAGTCCCAGATTACACAGCCGCGACCACTGCCAGGCAGTTGGTTCGTGAATTCTTTCCCCGCTATGGACTCCCTAGGGTCGTGTATTCTGATAACGGCCAGCCATTCTCATCTGAACTTATGAAACATGTTTCCCTTCTGTTAGGGTACCAGTGGAAGTTCCATTGTGTGCGCCATCCTGAAGCAGCCGGTCTCGTAGAGAGACATAATCAGACGTTGAAAGTTCGCATTGCCAAAGTATGTAAAGAGAAAGGTGTAGACTGGCTAGTTGCCCTGCCAGTTGCCCTATTTTATATGCGGATGGTTTCACATTCCAGATCAGGTCTGTCCCCGTATGAGGTCGTATTCGGCCGACCCCCAAACATGTGGGGTACACCTAGACCCCGCAGTATTACAGATGTTTCCAGTAATATGCTGACAGATTACCTAGCTTCCTTGATGTCTGCCCTACACTCTTGTCGTTCACAGGTTGCCGCCGCATTTCCAGACAACACCGAGGTGAAACCGCATGAAGTCATTCCAGGAAGCCTCGTGTTGGTGCGGAATTTTGATCGTTCAAGTCCGCTGGAACCCCGTTGGAAGGAGCCTCGCCTAGTTTTATTGACTACAAGGACCGCCGAGAAGTTGGAGGGCAGGAAGGGATGGGTCCACCTGTCCCACGTCAAAAAATTCCATGGACTTCGTGAAAAATCTTTTGCAAAGGACTGTTCCATTTCTAAGGACTGCCTAAAAACAGACTCTGAACTCAAGCCTCCCCTGTTAGAGGAAACTCCGCAACAGGAGTATAAATTAAAACTTCGGTCTAGTAAATTAAGTCAGCCAGTTTAATTGTCTAAGTCCCTCTCGGGTGAAACGGTTAGACAGGTCCTGACATGTATGAGATAGACCCCCATAGTGAGAGAGTTAGTCAAAACTCTATACGATGTATCATCATTCTAAGTTTTTTGTTATATGTGAGTTTTATGGTTACCTGCACAAGTTATGCTTTACATTTATGTTTTCCAATTTCACATGTAAACAAGTTTGCTAATGCTACAGTAGAGCACACATTTAGTGATCTGCCTCCTCACGAGCTATCCTATCGTCTTGCTATGCGAAATAATACATTCATTAGAATGTTACACTATTCACACCAGACCAGCAATGCCACTAATTGTTGGGTGTGTGGTCGACTCCCCCCTTTCCAGACGCCGAAGGGAGTTCTACCACTCTTTCCTTATCCGTTTTCACATAATGGTTCGTGTGGAGCATGGTCCACGTTAACGTCATCCTCCAATGATATGTCCCTTCTGAATAGAACATGTTTTCCAGACAAGCAAGGTCTCTCCCATAGAACAGGGTTAGATCTAGAAAATGAAGTATATGATTTGGGTAATTATTCTTCGAATTTCATGGTCCTGAATGTTCAGTCCGATACTACTCCAGATTTACCTGCTATTTCAGTACTACCAGTCAAAGGCGAATTATGTGTCAGAAAGAATGGTTCCGCACATGTAGGACATAGTGATTGTACTACTATTGTCGAGTATAGTGACAGTGCGAAATCTATTTTCAAAGCCTCACGTCATTCTTATTTTGTTTGTGGTCAGACCGCATATATTCGTCTGCCCCTCGATTGGGATGGAACATGTTACATTGCCTTCCTACTGCCACCAGTTTTTCTAGCCCCATCTGATTATTACAGAAACACACATCTAGTACACGTCAGACATAGAAGGGAGATCGAGTCCCCAATTGTCGATCAAACTGAAACTACTCTAGAACAGTATCAAGACTTCAATAAAGGTTTCTTCTTCTTTATAGGACCTATCCAGAATAGTAAGTTAATACGTAGGTTAACCAGAACCCTTGAAGCAGTAGTGAATGAGACTACTTCTGCTCTAGGTAACTTAACCGAAGAGCAATCTGCTATGAGATTTGTCGTGCTCCAAAATCGTCTCGTTCTTGACGTCATATTGGCCGATAGAGGAGGAGCATGTAGAGTCATCGGATCTAGTTGCTGCATTTTCATTCCTAATAACGCGCCGTCTGTTTATTCAGCTATAACCAGACTTCATAAAATTGCCCATCAGTTACACCAGAATCCAGGCACCTGGACATGGTCCGGTTGGCTCTGGAGTATCATATCTGCCTGGGGATGGAAAGTATTGTCATTCCTAGGTATTGCAGTAATGATCATATTCAGTTGCTGCCTCTGTATACAATGTGGCCCTGCGATTTGCGGCATTTGTGCTACCTCTTGTATTCCTAGTCCTAAGTCCCGTTCCAAGACAATTCGAGACGAGCAAATGATGCTATATGAAATGATAGATGGTATCATGAATATAGATGTTTCCTGATGGAAACGTAGGGCACAAGGAGGGAATGTGGAAAAGTAAATTTTGCCATGTTGTATGTGCCTACGTGTTCCCCATATTTTGTTATATGTGCATGATCGATATGCATGTATTCCCCTCTGATCGATTAAAGACGCAATTACAGTTGTGTCCATCTCTAGTATGCCAGTTTCCAGTCTTCGTGAAAACAACGAATATTAGGCCTATGTAAACCTATGTTGCCACATTTTACAGTGTGCACGTTAATTCATTGAATTGTCCCCGTTTCTAGGCCTCAAAAGGGCCCGGACTCAGATTCAGCTCCTGTCTCCTGAACCCTCTCCGAGGAGCGATACAGCCCCCACCTGTATCCCTGACCTTTAGCTTACTTCTTGCCACGCAGTGCCCGGCCCGGCCTGGCTCTGCCTCCCAGTCTGCCAAGAATATGTTATGTTTCTAGTTATCAGTTCAGCCCTTCCTTCTCTGCATTCCTAAGCTACTGAATCGCATCAATAGTTTCCGTCATGGTCTAGCCTTTATGTCTCCATGAAAGAGAAATACTGTATTAATGTTCATAGAATATTCCTAGCACACGCACTACATATAGAATTATGCATGCACCAGTCTTAGAGTCTATTAGCCTTTGCTCTGATAACTTTTGGATTCTATCAACATGTACTCTAAACACCAGATACTAGATATGCCTGGGTACATGTCGCTCTGACACTCCAGACTTTAGTCTCCTCTTCTAGCGCAGAAGTCATAGCCCCCAGTTCTCCCTGGTAACACGTCATTGCCAGTTTGCGCGCACCACTAGGTTAGAGGTCCCAGCTGCTCAGGTAGCCCCCTCCATGTCTCCGCCCCTTTTATGACATATTCTGTTACGTTTACATCACATGTCTATGTATACGCCCTGTACACGCCTTCTTGTTACATCATTTTGCCCTTATCTTTCGCGACTGCTACGAACCACGCCTACTGCTACGCCTACTGTATTGAATGTAATGTATTTGTTCAAGTATATATGCTGTGCACCCACGTTGAAAGCTATCCTAGCCCCTTATGCTTCCAGATCCTGTCCCCGGTAGCTGCCATCCTATTCCCGTACAGGCTGTCCTGTTCCTGTCCTTTATGCCTATTAAAGCCTGTAAACTCCAGCTACCTCGAATCTTGACTCTTATTTATTGAGCTATCTGTTTATATGAGTATCCTGAAAAATAGAACCGGTAATTAATTATTTATTTACCACACTCCTTCTGATGAGCACACATAGGACAGGTTGCTACGGTGGAGCGAGATTGCCATGACGCTGTAAATGAAGCTAGGGGGAGGCATCCATATCTCCATTGTAAAAATAGTTTTCTCGTTAGTACAGGTGAGATTGCGTCTAGAATGCTTTCAAGGCTATAAGAGTCTTTCACTTTCAGGAACAAATGTGTCAAGGATCCTTCACGAGTAGCATTAATAGCTCTTATCAGCATCAGTTCGTAATATGCTGTCGCTAATACCTTTTTTGGAATCTTTATACAAGAGTTTGCAGGATCCGTCCATAGTTCCGGGTATCCCATCTCCTCTAGCATTCCCTTGACATAAGCTATTTTACTTCTAGGATTTTGAACAAATTTCCTGACATCCCTACAAACTGTGGAAAAATGACCCAATCTTCCACACTTCCTTCACACTTTATTAATTGCAGGACATCCAGCAAATTAAGCCACATGTGACCTACTACCACATTTAAAACACATAACAGATTTATCACATTTCTTGAAATGCCTTAAATTGTTAAATCTAGTAGAACTTGAGGCAGCATGTAAATTATCATTGACTTGTTCATCTGTATGTTTAACTAGACAGACTTCATCAGAAGATTCAGATTTATGCTCATTGTGTTTCTTAACTGTAAGCATCCATTTCTCATATTGCTCTAACTATTTAGCTATGGCAATGGCCTCAAACACTTTGGGATCTCCAAGTTCCTAAAGGCGTTCTTGCGTTTTCTTATTCTTAACATGCACAATAATTTGGTCTCTCAACATCTCATCACACATACTTCCAAAATTGCAATGTATTGATAAGGATCTTAAAGCAGTAATAAAATTATCGAACGATTCCGTGTCATGTTTGCACGGGTATAAAACGTATACCTGTTTAGAGCAATGTTAGTAACAGGTTTAAATCTCTTCTCTAGCCTAAGTAACACTTCTTTATAAACATTAGATCCTTCACCTTCACCCTCCGCAGGTGGAATTTGTGGTAAAGCCCTAAATACCATCTGTCCCTCCGACCCTAGGCAGTGTAAAAGAATGCTTTTCTTCCTCTCCGCACCCATACGTTCACCGTCAATTGCCTTCATGTAATTGAAGAACTCCTCCTTCCATCGTGTGCATGGAATTGGTGGATCCCCTTTATTTTGTAAGAATTTTTCTGGTGGGTCAAATTGCATAGTGAATATATGAAATAAGCTTTATGTAGTGTGAAACAGTCAAAACAAAAATAATCTTTTTAACATAAAAGAAAATAGGAATGCTTAAAGAGTTATGATTCCTAAAGTAGCAAACCAGAAAATGCAGGAAATATGAACAATACTCTTCAAAGTTATAATAGTTTTTCCCAACAAAAAAAAAATGTTGAGAATTGCAGGAGAAACAAGAGGAAGATGATCCAAAAAAACTGATGCTCACACAAAAAAAAAACGAAAAGTCACTTACTTCAAGTATGACAAAAATAACAATCCTGTATTCCAAAACGATGAAATTGCCTCCAAAACTAACGACTTCCTTCTTAAATAAATAGAAAGTATGACAAAAATAACAATCCTGTATTCCTGTATTCCAAAACGATTAAATTGCCTCCAAAAGTAACGACTTCCTTCTGAATAACTAGAAAAAAAACACTTCCAATCGGTAAAGGGTTGCTGTGGTAACCAGAACCACAACAAAATGGCCGCCATGTCGTAACGTGATGATGTAGATACACACACGTCATCCAAGTCTCGCGTAGCCCAGAACTAGTGTTGCTTACGACGTATCACTGTAGGACATTCCAGGGCTCGCTCCGACTTCGTTCCTGGCTCGCTCCTCGTCCCACTCAAGCCGCCGGTGAGGAATGCGCGAGTAAGTGTTTGAAAGTAAATATCTCGCTGATTTCATTAAAAGGCATATAAATCAGCCATTCAATGTTGGTTGGAGTCGTTCAAACGGGAATTTGACCAAACAAAGTCTCGTACCTTTCAGAAAATGATGGCACAGTCTGTTTCTCTCTTGCTATAATGAAGGAAATACCGATATGAACACTCCACGCCTGTGCCGCTCCAAACCTTTATAGGGTGTTTGAAATGCTGTTTTTCCCTCATCGCCAAATTTTGTTGGAAAGCATACAGGACACCAAGATGATTTGTAGGTTAATTTAATAACGGCAGCACAGCAACAGATGGAAGCAGCTACTTGGCAGGCAGGAACAGAGCAACTGATCTGGTGCCTAGCAGCCACTTGAGTTCTATGTGGAACTCAAACCATAACAAGTAATGCAACACAATTAAAGGTACAGAGATAATAAAGAAAAGATACATAGATAATGTAACATACCCATCCACCATCGCTCATCCTTCCACACATTCACCCTTTCACTCATCCATCCATCCTTTCTTCCAGCTCTCCACCATCCTTTTCAATCATGTATGCATTCTTTCACTCATCAATCTTTACATTCTTCTTTTCACTTATCCATTCACACATTCGCCCATTATGTCAATCATTCATCCATGCTTTCATCCATCCATCCATCCATCCATCCTCCCTTTCTCTTTCCATTCCCCTTTCACTTAGCCACCCATCCTTCCATCCACTCGTCACCCATCCACCCACCCATCCAGTTGCGGACAGAAGAGGCACATCAAAAACTTCACCCTTGCTGTAGCTCCTAAAGGAAGGGGTGGGGCTGGGGAGGGTTCACTATGCCCCTGCGCACAGGCAATCTGAAAACTTGGAAGTCATGCATGATGCACAGTGCCAAGACGTGAGGTGATTGTGACATGGTGTTGTTTCCAGGGCTTGAAGTGGGATGAAAAAGCTGGGGGTCTCTCAAGGGGAGTGTCTGATGTAATTAAGGCTGTGGCTTAAAACACCCCAGCTAAAAATATGTGGTGAGCATAATGTGCCGCCCGACTGGTATTTTGCGGTTTCTATCATTTCATCCAGTAACATTAGACGTACAACAAGCCATGCCTATTGGCTTTGTCAATGGATGTTAGTTTCATTAAATAAATAAACAAGGCAAATGCTGTTTTATTAGAAATATCTTACAATGGCCTGTCCGTGTAAAATAAATGATGATGGTCACCTTGGCTCTAAGCTACTTAACTCATGCTGCATTTTTACAGTGTTTCATATAGAAGGCAGTACGTACTACTGCTTCTATTTTTCCTTCGGCAACACTGTCAGCAAGCATTACAAGAGAAGCACATCTTCTACACAAAACATGCCACGTTTTCCAGCATTTCATACAGAAGACAGTACTGCTGCTGGGGTTACTTCGTCAACATGGTCAGCAAGCATTAAACGATTTACATGAGATGCACAGCTACACGAAAGCTTACCTTTCTGCCTCAGTGGCTTGGGGAAGGTCCATCTGAGCTCCTGGTCAACTTCCAGTGTTTCTGGGCAACTCACTTAATCCCCCGCTCCACAAAAACAAAAACGAGACCTATTGGCTATGCCAATGCTTATTGAAATTGACGAGTGTGAATAAATCGTGGAGTTGGACTTGGAGTGGGGCAGTTGTGCAGGTTGACATGTGTGAAACTGTGCTAGGGGTTTTTATATATGGGTTTTGTGAACGTGCTGTCAATTTTCCCAGGTCCGCTAGTCCAGTTTTATATTTGCTTTGCATTCTGGGAGCTGTAGTCCTAATTTTATAATCGTTTGAACCGGCTACAGGTCCCTGAAAGTAACCAGCCCTGCCTGAGGAGAGAATGGCCTATCGACACTGCCAGCCCAGTGCGCGCGTGCAGAAATGAGGAACTCGTCACCTCTTTAAAACTTTAGGGATGTGCCCCATCATGGACAGGTGCCCACCTGGAGCAAAAAGTACATAAGTCACATAAATGCATAAAATACAACATATAAAATCGCCCCTTCTCATTTCTGCAGCTGTTCTTGCTTTTACTATTTCTGTAGGATGGACACGGCTTAAGGGAAAGCCCGTCGTGTCCCCACTGAGCTCGCCTCGTAATCAATACGAGTGTGGTGTCTTTGTGGTAATCAACATTATAAAGGTCTCCCACCCACGAGCTCAAACAATACAGCAACCCCCCATAGCTGAAAGTATTTGTATTGTGTAAAACTGTGCTGTGTGGAGGGAGGTGGGGGCGGGGTGTTTACGGAGTGATAATTAGTATTTGAAGTTTCTCTACATGTTGGGGAGTGGAGATGGGATGCAACCCCTTCCCCCCCCCCCAAATTGGAAACTGGTTTCATATTTGGGAAATGGTCTGTTCCACGCTATAGAAGTGCTTTATACAGTAAAGCAACGAGAAGTAAAAACACCTCCATACGACAGCAGAAATGCTTCACATCCACTGTATAAGGAGCCGTATTACAGGATTACTGCAAGACAGACGTTCTTCACGGTACGCAGAGACACGCCGTCATGAATAGTCGCTCTGGGCTTCTTTCTGTGTATTTTATATTTATTTCAACAGTGCACTTCTGCACTGGCATTTACAGTGGCCAGTGCAAAATCAGCACTTGCACGGACTAGCCTTTGAAAAAAGTAAATTGCGTTAACTTACCAGTTAAACTAGGTTAGTTATGTGGCATCTCGGCAGGACTAGCTTTGCTGTAGAGGGGCTGTGCAACACCACGGCTGGACTAGCCTTTGCTGTGGGATCACACCTAAATAAAAAGAAAGAACAGTCTAAATGGTAGGATGAACCTGTGGAGAAGAGTGTCCGTTTTCGCTGGGACTTGCGCCCGTAATACTTTAAAACATGTAAGCATAAAGGATGTGCAGAAGGGGTCGAGTTGTGAGGTGGGCAGCGTGCACAAGGGATTATCGCTTCCCAGGAGACACGCATGTACATGTGGGGGGCGGAAGGGAACCGACAGGAAGGTGCCTTGAAATATGGGACCATGAAAACAAAAACAAAGAACAGTCTCAATGGCAGGATGAACCTCTGAAGAAGAGTGGGGGGTTTTGCTGCTACTGGAACTAATGTGCCTATTGTTTGTTTTTTTATTCCTCTGTTGTTATGAAAGTAATGTTATTTAATATTCCCACAATTTTTTGCTGGCGGAGGAATTGTGCTGCTCTGAAAGTGTTTTGCCTCTTGAGGTGGAGTGTTTGCCTAGCGCTGCTGGGAACTGCTCATGTTTGGCACTCGCTTAGTATCTGTTGAACCTTGCACGTTACTTGGAACTTTCTAGAAGTGGAAACCTACATAGATACAGCAAGGTGAAGAAAGGCTTTCTTTTTCAAACGCACACGCTGCATTTAAAAGGCATTCAGATGATCCTGTGCCAGTTACCTTGCCGGTGCAGACCGCTGTTCTTCCTGCAAGAAGGCGTTTGTGAGTGGGTGGCACCGCTGCTCCGGCTTCTGCTGAGTAGTGGGGGCGGGGAGAGGTGTCAGGCGAGTCTGGTTACAGCACGCCCGCTACTATAAAAGTGAAAGTGGACATGGCACGCTGTTTAAAAGTAAGAAATAAATATTTCTAAAATTGTTTGTGGCAAAAACGTGGCAGCCAATTTAACTATCCGGCACGTCCGCTTCTATGAAAGGGAAAGCGCGGTTTTGGTGCGCAGTTAAAGAGCAATACATTCAAGGTTTGTAAAGTGGTTTTTGGTGAACTGCATAGGAAAACAAAATCCCGGTCACCATTATTCATATTAAGTGCAATATGCATAGCTATGCTGTGGGATGGCAGTGCAGCGCCTGTGCAGGACTAGGTTAGTTATGTGGCATCTCGGCAGGACTAGCTTTGCTATAGAGTGGCTGTGCAACACCACGGCTGGACTAGCCTTTGCTGTGGGATCACACCTAAATAAAACAAGCATTGGCGTGAAAGGCACACGGCCGCACGGCAGTAAATAAAACAAGCATTGACGCAGCACGGCAATAAAAAAAACCTCTTGGCATTGCTGTGGGGAGTGGGGAAAGGGGGAGGAGAAACGAGAGACACGGCCTGGCGGCCGTGAAAGTGGAAGTACGGCCAGCCGGCCATGAATAATTAGGGGAGGAGAAATGCCTGAGGCAGAGCGCACGCTGGGGGAAGCTGTGGGAGGGAAGCAGATGGCTTTGAAGTGCACGCGCTTTTTTCACGGGCACGGCTTGAAATCGCCAGTTTGGTTAAGCTCTGGATAGGCCCCTATATTTCTCGCCAGCAATGCGCATGCGCATTCGCAGGCGAGACCTAAAAAGCAGCAACTATGGCTTCGTTTTATGTAATAATAAAAATGCTACAGCTCTGAAATGATGAGACTGTGTAAGAACTATAACCTCTTCTTTTTAACTTTGTACATTTGTTTTGTACATTTCTTCCATCTAACCCAATGCCCTGCCCTAGACAGCAGCAGGAGGAGGCCACCACATGCTGTAACACCCCAAACAGGCCCATTGTCATGCTATATGTGACAATCAGCCAACATACAGAATGATAATGGGCGGTTGGGGCTGCTCTTGTGCTCCTAGGATGAGTGGGAGGCGCCCCATCAGGGAGCTGAGGCCTCTCCCCGGGTAACAGCTCGGCTCCTTCGAGATCCAAAATTACGGCCAAAAGGCACCCGTTAAAGGGATCTTCACAGACAATGGACGTGAGGTCCAAATTACGGACGGTTCGTGAAATTTACGGGCGGTTGGTCACCCTAGCAGTTGCAGAACAGGGAGAGGGTATTACAGCATGGGGAGAGGGTATTACAACACAGCAAGAGAATATTACAGCACAAGGAGATGATATTACAGCACAGGGAGTTGATATTACAGCACGGGGAGAGAACACTGCAGCACTGCTGGGGCACTATGAATCAGGTGGTCTGCTATGAAATTACCATCACAGCCCAATGCCTTCAACGGGGAGTTGGACCCAGGTATTACAGCAACAACAGACGAGGGATGTTACACCATAGGGGCGGGAAAGGTATATTACAGCAAATGGACAGGATGATGGGAGACCGGGAGGGAAGGGCAGGTACACCACAGGGAGAGGAGATTACAGCACAGGGAGAGGAGATTGCAGCACAGGGAGAGGATATTACAGCACGAGGAGAGGGTATTACAGCACGAGGAGAGGGTATTATAGCACAGAGACAAGGTATTACAGCACAGAAAGTTGATATTACAGCACAGGGAGAGAATACTGCAGCACCGAGATGGCAGGAAAGTTACAGCAAAGGCAGAGGGTATACTATTACAGCACAGGGAGAAGGTATTACAGACCAAAGAGATTATATTACAGCACCTGGAAACAATATTACAGCACAGGGGGAGAATACTACAGCACTGCTAGGGCGTTATGAATCAAGTGGTCTTCTATGAAATTACCATCACAGCCCAAAACATTAACGTGGGCCCCGGAGCCGGCGGTTACAGCACAGTGAGAGGATATTACAGCACCGACAGATGAGGGCTGTTACACCAAGGGGGCGGGAAAGGAATATTACAGCACAGTGGAGTGGAGTAGTGTGGCTCACTGGTTAGAGGCGGCAGATCCGGGAGCAGAAGTCGGCCCGGGACCAGGGTTCAATTCCCGACGCGGCAGGGTCGTGGACTTCGGTCAGTGGACTCGATAATTCTCGCTTCGGTGCTTACTCTAATCAGGGGTCCCACTCGGCAACTCTGGGCATTAGCTTGCCTAATCTCCACAACGGCCCCATCAATTACAGGGATGCCTGGCTCCACCTTGGGGACTCCCAGCAGGGACCATCCCACAGGGAAAGCCAGGACGGGTTCCCCAGAGTTATACAGCGCCAGGAAACCTACGGACGGGTAGCAGTGCGCTTTACAAGCTCAAATACATACACACACATACATACACAGGAAGAGGATACAGGAGCACAGAAAGAGCACGGCAGTTACAGCACAGGGAGAGGGTATTATAGCACAGAGACAAGGTATTACAGCACAGGAAGTTGATATTACAGCGCAGGGAGAGAATACTGCAGCACTGAGATGGCAGGAAAGTTACAGCACAGGGAGAGGAACAAGGCAGCACTGCTGGGGCACTATGAATCATATGGTCTGTTATGAAATTACCATCACAGCCCAATGCCTTCAAGGGGGAGTCAGGGCCGGGTATTACAGCATCGACAGATGAGGGGTGTTACACCACAGGGGTGGGAAAGGGATATTACGGCATATGGACAGGATGATGGAAGACCAGGAGTGAAGGGTGGTTACAGCACAGGGAGAGGAAATTACAGCACAGGGAGAGGAAATTACAGCACAGGGAGAGGATATTACAGCACAGGGAGAGGCTATTACAGCACTAGGAGAGGGTATTATACCACAGAGACAAAGTATTACAGCACAGGAAGTTGATACTACAGCCCAGGGAGAGAATACTGAAGCACCCAAAGGGCAGGAAAGTTACAGCACTGGGAGATTGTATACTATTACAGCACAGGGAGAAGGTATTACAGACCATGGAGCCGATATTACAGCACCTGGAGACAATATTACAGCACAGGGGAAGAATACTGCAACACAGCTAGGGCGCTATGAATCAAGTGGTCTGCTATGAAATTACTATCACAGCCCAATGCATTCACGGGGGCACCGGAGCCGGCAGTTACAGCACAGTGAGAGGATATTACAGACCGACAGAAGATGGCTGTTACACCAAGGGGGCGGGAAACGGATATTACAGCACAGGAAGAGGATACTGGAGCACAGAGAGAACAGGGCAGTTACAGCACAGGGAGAGGGTATTACAGCACAGGGAGAGGGCATTACAGCACAGGAAGAGGATATTACAGACCTTCTGAATACCTCCTTACAAGAAGCTACAGTTCCTCCACAGTGGAAGAATGCTATGGTGCTCCCTCTTCTAAAGAAAGTCAACGCGGATCCTGATTTGCCCTCTAATTACAGGCCTATTTCTTTGTTACCAGCTTCCTCCAAGATTTTAGAAAAACACATCTATGTACAGCTGTCTAATCTTGTAGAGTCACAAGAAATCTTTCACTCATCCCAATTGGGCTTCAGGGCGGGTTTTTCAACTGAAACCACGCTTCTTGGGGTTACGGAAAGACTGCACCAGCATCTAGATCCCGGAGACACGGTGGCCCTTATCTTGCTTGACTTAAGCGCTGCATTTGACATGGTGTCTCACACTGTGTTAGTGGAAAATTTAAGATCACTGGGCATTTGTGGCTCAGCCTTCGATTGGCTCATTTCATTTCTTGCCAATCGGACCTTCCAAGTTTCTTCACCCACAGCCAGCTCTGATACCCTTCTTTCACCTTATGGGTTCCTCGGGGCTCCATCCTTAGCCCTCTACTATTCAATCTGTATGTCAGACCTTTGGCTGATGTCGTCGAAAATGCTGGGTTGTCCCTGTTCTCCTACGCGGACGACTCCTAGATTATCTTTTCTCTGTCAGTGGAGAATGCAGCTGAGACTTCCCTCCTCCAGTTGGGCTTGGGTAAGATTGCTTCATGGATGGAGGTCAATTACCTTAAGCTCAACGGAGAAAAGACCGAGGCTCTGATCGTAGGAAAAAACAAGGATCTCTGGGGGACTCAACATTGGCCTAGCGAGATGGGCGCTCTTCCTCAGCCCACCCGCCAAGTCCGTAACTTAGGTGTCATCATCGATGATTCTCTAACTATGCAACAGCAAGCTGTTAAGGTAGCCGCCACATGCTTTACCATCTTGAAATGGCTGAAAAAGATCATTTGGATGTTGCCGGAGCCTGCTTAGAGAACGGTAGTCCAGGCGCTTGTCACCTCTAGACTACGGTAATATTCTATATTTGGGGGCCAACAAAGTGGTGACTCGCAGGCTACAGATGGTTCAGAACCCGGCTTGCAAGACAACTTTGGCTGGGTTCATAGAGCTATCTCCGTTTCCAGTCACCTGCGGGACCTGCATTGGCCCAGTGTGGAGATCCGTATCAAATTTAAAGCCCTGAGCTAAATGTTTAAAATCAAAACAGGTGTGGCCCCTCAGTATCTGCAGTCTCTGGTCTACCCATATATACCCTCTCGCTGCCTTCCCTGGTCTACCCAAGGGAAGTTACTGTGCCTAGAGTCAAACTCGGATGGGTGGATGATCATTTGCATATCTCGGCCCCTCCCTATGGAACTCTCTTCCCACCTCAATTCAGAATGAAATAGTGTTTGTCCAATTCCGCGAATCCTTAAAAACCCGGCTCTTCAATCAATAATCTTTAAGCTGTTACCTATTTCTTGACCTGACCGTCACCGGGAAACTCTTTTTGGGTAGCTGTTGCACCTTACAAATTTAATTATTAATAATAATAATAATAATAACAATATTATTGCAGCACAGGGGGAGAATACTGCAACACTGCTAGGGCCCTATGAATCAAGTAGTCTGCTATGAAATTACCCAATGCATTCACAGGGGCACCGGAGTCGGAGATTACCGCACAGTGGGAGGATATTACAGCACCGAAAGATGAGGGATGTTACACCACGGGGTGGGAAAGGGATATTACAGCACATGGAGACGATAATGCAAGACCGAGGGGGCAGGGCAGTTACAGCACAGGGAGAGGATATTACAGCACAAGGAGAGGATATTACAACACAAGGAGCAGATATTACAGCACAATGAGAGGGTAATACAGCACAGGAACAGGGTCAAGACTGATTTCCATATGGCTGGGTCCAAACTTGGGCGGCTTACTAAGCAGAAGAACGATGATAGAGTCAACCCAGATCTGTGACTGGGGGTAATTGCCTGAAAAGTTTCAGCACTCTGTCCATCATTGTATTGTGTTTTCAAGGGTATTACATCACAGGGGACAGGGTAAAACAACAGAGCAAGAGGATATTATAGTCGAGGGAGCGAATACTCCAGCACTGCTAGGGCACTATGAATCAAGTGGTTTGCTATGAAATGACCATCACAGTCCAGTGCCTTCAAGGGGGCACTGGTGCCGGCAGTTACAGAGCAGTGGGGGGATATTAAAGCCCAGAGAGATGAGGGATGTTACACCACAGTGACAGGAAAAGGATGAAACACCACAGGGAGAGCATGCTGGGAGACTGAGAGGGTAGAGCAGTTCTAGCACCGGGAGAGGGTAACAAACATGTTATTCAGCGCCAAGATTCCCTTCTGGGTGAACGTGGGCTTTACAAATACACGTTAGGTTATATTATTACAACACAGGAAGAGGATATTACAGCACAGGGAGAGGATATTCCAGCCCAGAGAGAGAATACTGCAGCACTGCTAGGGCACTAGTAATGAAGTGGTCTGCTATGATGTGCTCATCCTATGAGCATTCCCCTGTGGGTTCTGGGAGTGGGTACCAGGAGGCGAAGCTTAGGTAGCTACAGTGAACAAGATCAGAAAAGCCTAGACATTTCTATTCTTTTAAAATGCAAGTTTGTAAAGATTTCCTGAAACCTAAAATTGAAGTAGCAGTTTCAAGGTCCTGAGACAATTGATTCGAATTCATGGTCGTGCAAGTGACAAAGGTCCTGCCTTCCCAGGTGGACTGCTTGAAGGGGGAAACAATCAAATCACTTGCAAAGCTAGAACGAAGAGTCCTCCCAGGTGTATACCATCTCAGACTCTCATTCAGGAAGGCAGGGCCCTATCCATGAAGAGCCTTGTAAGCTATAAACAAAGATTAAAAACCATACGTTTCTTCACAAGCAACCAATGGAGCCTGCTGATAGCTCTGGATGCAGATTGGGATCTAGGGACATTCAAGGGCATGCAGGCAGCCGCATTTTGTAGTATTTGAAGCATATTTAGGGAACCTTTTGGCAGATATTGATATAGACCATTACAATAATCTAGTCTAGATAAGACTAGTGCAATGACTCCTGTCTTCAGAAGGTTAAAAGGATCAAATCTTGCTATTTTTTTTTATTTCGCACAACAAGGAAGGAAGACAAAGTAACCTTACTAACATGAGCTTTAAAATAACGTTTATCGTCAATCAGAACCCTAAGATTCCGGAACGTCTGCACCAGCACTGAAGAGTACCCCATGTCATCCGGACACCATGCAGGGGACCAAAATGACATGTTATTCCAAAGAGAATAACCTCGGTTTTTGATTAATTCAGCTTGAGACAATTACTGTGCATCCATTTGCTGACTGCACTCCTACAATTCCGTACAGAATCCCCAGTGTTAACACAGTTCTAAGAGAGCGATGCCACAATGAGTATCGTCGACATAAGACACCAACGTTATACCAAATAACTTAATCAAGGCAGCCAAAGTTGCCACGTTAATGTGAAACAGGGTCGGGCTCAATGATGACCCTTAAGGAACTCCACATGATAGAAACAAGAGCGCAGAAGTAAATTCACTGAGGGACACTGCTTGTACCGATCTGTAGGAAACAAGTGCAAAAGGGCCAATGCTGTTCCCTCAATCCCTAACCTTGTCAAGCGGTCAATCAAGAGATCATGATTGACCGTATCAAATGCTGTTGACAGATCAAGTAAGATAAAGGCTGCATTACCTCCCTTAACTAGAGTAGCCCTAATTCCCTCCATGCCTACTATTAGCACCAATTCGATGCTGTGACCTTGTCTAAAACCGATTTGAGTGTCATCAAACAGATTGTAATTCTCAATAAAGGCGGCTAATAGTTGAAATCTTTTTCACAACCTTGGCCGGAAAGGGAAGCCGGAAAAATGGGCCTATAGTTGTTGGGATCCAGCACATTTAGATTAGATGTTTTCAACAATGGCAAAACTGACACAGATTTCAATTGCTTAGGGAAATAGTCCACCTCAAACATAGCGTTAAAGATTTTAATCAAATAACTAGACCTTCTTTCAGGCACAAGTTGAATAATTTTAGGTATACAAGGGTCTTGAGGAGATCCTGATTTTGTATTAATAATTGCAGGTTTTAATTGTTTGACCGTGACATAATCAAATTTATTGACACTCTGCTTCGTAGAGTTACCATCTGTGAGCACCATATTCTCTTCCAGATTGAAGCAATATGAGGAGAATTTGTTAAAAATCCCCTCAACCTTCTCACGAAAGAAAGTTGAAATATCCCACTCATGAGTCTCCCGGTGCATTCTTCTCAGGAGAGTTGTTGTCCACTCCTAGAAGCTGCTCTTCCAACAAGTAAACAAAAGAAGTATTGTCCAAAGCCAAATTTATTGTGAAAACTTGCACAATTGGGTGGATATTCACCAACAGCCAAGTATCCAAACCAACCAAGGAAGGTAAAGTTAATGAAGGGGTCCAGTTCTCAGAAAGAGGAAAAGTGACCAACTACTACCCCTATTGGGAGAAAAACCTCTTTGTTAAATTCCCCTGACACACTATAATAGTGTCATGCTTCATCATTGGGACACCCTGACTCCTATAGGGCACATTGGGCTCGACCAATTTCCAGGGAGCTCTTGTGAGAAATGTACAGGGGGGTTAAAGATTAAAAAAACACGATTCACTCCAGGTACCTCTTTAATATGGAGAGATAGTGATTATTAAAAATAGAAAGTAGGGTATCCCTAGGATCCAATGGTTCTATGACCCTATGTATGCCAACATGTTTCAGCCCGTGTATGGCCATATGGGTCCACCTCTTTCTTCAGGGCACAAACACAAATGGTGTCCCTCCCTGCAATAATAAAAAACCAACGTGATGGTGTCTATCCCTGCAATAATAAACAAGCATTTGCAATGCAATAGGTCTCGCATTAGGAAAGTGTGAGCTATTGGTATTGTAAATGACAATTTGTTTTAATATGTGTCAGCTTTGAAAATATATATAATAGCATTGTTATTCGCAAAGCCAATAGCTTACACTTTCCTAATGCGAGTCCTTTTGGCTATGGCAATGCTTGTTGGTAGCAAGCAAGGACAGTGTTGTTGTGGTGCTGAGTGATGCAGTTGTGGTGCTGAGTGATGATGTGGTTGGGCTGAGTGATGTGGTGGTGTCCCAGAGTGATGTGGTGGTGTCCCAGAGTGATGTGGTGGTGTCCCCGAGTGATGTGGTGGTGTCCCCGAGTGATGTGGTGGTGTCCCAGAGTGATGTGGTGGTGTCCCCGAGTGATGTGGTGGTGTCCCCGAGTGATGTGGTGGTGTCCCCGAGTGATGTGGTGGTGTTCCTGAGTGATGTAGTGGTGTTTCCGAGTGATGTGGTGGTGTCCCTGAGTGATGTGGTGGTGTACCTGAGTGATTTGGTGGTGTCCCTGAGTGATGTGGTGGTGTCCCTGAGTGATGTGGTGGTGTCCCTTAGTGATGTGATGGTGTCCCTGAGTCGTGTGGTGGTGTCCCTGACTGATGTGGTGGTGTCCCTGACTGATGTGGTGGTGTCCCTGACTGATGTGGTGGTGTCCCTGACTGATGTGGTGGTGCCCCTGAGTGATGTGGTGGTGATGTGGTGGTGTCCCTGAGTGATGTGGTGGTGTCCCTGAGTGATGTGGTGGTGTCCTTGAGTGATGTGGTGTTGTCCTAGAGTGATATGGTGGTGTCCTAAAGTGATATGGTGGTGTCCTAGAGTGCTATGGTGGTGTCCCTGGGTGATGTGGTGGTGTTGTGTGACGTTCAGCAGTGTGAGGCGTGCAGCAGTGTGAGGCGTGCAACAGTGTGAGGCGTACAGCAGTGTGAGGCGTACAGCAGTGTGAGGCGTGCAGCAGTGTGAGGCGTGCAGCAGTGTGAGGCGTGCAGCAGTGTGAGGCGTGCAGCAGTGTGTGGCGTGCAGCAGTGTGTGGCGTGCAGCAGTGTGTGGCGTGCAGCAGTGTGTGGCGTGTAGCAGTGTGTGGCGTGTAGCAGTGTGGCGTGCAGCAGTGTGAGGCGTGCAGCAGTGTGTGGTGTGCAGCAGTGCGTCGAGCAGCAGTGTGCAGTATGCAGCAGTGTGCGGCGTGCAGCAGTGTGCGGCGTGCAGCAGTGTGTGGCGTGCAGCAGTGTGTGGCGTGCAGCAGTGTTCGGCGTGCAGCAGTGTTCGGCGTGCAGCAGTGTTCGGCGTGCGGCAGTGTGAGGGGTGCGGCAGTGTGAAGCATGCATCAGTGTGAGGCGTGCAGCAGTGTGAGGCGTGCAGCAGTGTGAGGCGTGCAGCAGTGTGTGGCGTGCAGCAGTGTGTGGCGTGCAGCAGTGTGAGGCGTGCGGCCGTGTGTGGCGTGCAGCAGTGCGAGGCGTGCAGCAGTGCGAGGCGTGCAGCATTGCGAAGCGTGCAGTAGTGTGAGACGTGCGGCAGTGTGAGACGTGCGGCAGTGTGAGTAATGCAGCAGTGTGCAGCGTGCAGCAGTGTGAGGCGTGCATGTAGCAGTGTGGCCTGCAGCAGTGTGTGGCGTGCAGCAGTGCGAGGAGTGCAGGAGTGTGAGGCATGCAGCAGTGCGAGGCGTGCAGCAGTGTGAGGCGTGCAGTAGTGTGAGACGTGCAGCAGTGTGAGGCGTTTAGCAGTGTGTGGTGTGCAGTAGTGTGTGGCGGAGAGACGAAGGGCTGTGGAGCAGGGGCAGATTGTGTGTTGAGCTGCAGGGAAGGGGGTCTGTGAGGTGTGACGAAGTGGTGTGAGCGGAGTGTGCATTAGGGGGAGCAGCAGAGGAGGGAGGAGAGGCTGTGGAGCAGGGGCAGATTGTGTGTTGAGCTGCAGGGAAGGGTCGAAAGTATGCGTGTAAGCGTCTTAGCCAAACAAGTTAATTGTTAAAAAAAAAAAACAAGCATTAGGATACTAGGGAGCGGTTTAATAAAATGTGATAAGTTTGTTCTCTGGTATAATTCTTTCTAATAATAACTCGTGTTGTTTATAACCCTTCACACAGATGTCTGCCGTTTCATAGCGCTATAAATAACATGTTTTATAGCCCAGTGTAATTGTACTCCATTTT
The DNA here is from genome assembly GCF_964261635.1 of Lissotriton helveticus. Lineage (NCBI taxonomy): Eukaryota > Metazoa > Chordata > Amphibia > Caudata > Salamandridae > Lissotriton > Lissotriton helveticus. Next base: position 1,938,671,550 of record NC_136065.1, read on the forward strand.
ATTGACATCGAAATGATGGAAAGTTGGGCTGGCTTACACTGAGATTCGAAACACTTTGCCATGCAAATTTAAGCAGTTGTCAGGGGTGAGCGTTTCACCGGCTGAGCCATTTTGCCAGCATCGTTTTCTGTTTCTGTTAAATCCAACTAGTCTGACAAACTCAAATCGAACCATTGAATGGTTTGAGACTTAATTGGAATTGTTGGTTCGTTTTAAAAAAAGATATATCCTTGTTAGCAAAGCCTATAAAGTTTTTAAATTTTTTTTTTTAAGGATAGCGCCTATTTAACATGTTATTCTACTTCAAATGGGAAAATGCCGCCCTGATACACTCATAAAACTTTACATGGAAACCTGAAAAGACCCGCACTCACCTTCAAAGTATGTATGCTTAAAGATTATGCACTTTTCAATGAATAGAGTAGGAACGGATGTTTTAACCTTTACATTCGCCCTTATCGGGCGCGAACAGAAAATACATGCTTCTCCAGTGCTAAGATAACGCTGCTTTGTCCCCCTTTTTTTGCAGTGGGCCAAATGTGTTTTCAGACACTCTGGCCGATAAATGACTGGTCTCGTTGGTGTCCTAATTAATGTAGAAGCTGTTTTATTCTAACCCGTGCTGAGGGTGGCCTGTTGGCATTTTAACATGGAAAAATACCTAGGGGCTAACTTAATTGATTCCTCGCTGCGAGCCGATCTGTGAGTATTGCTGAACAGCCAAGTGCATGTATATTCCGGAGCGTCTTGTTGGAGTGTACTTCTGTTCAGGCATGGAGAGAAGCAGAAGGGCGAGGTAGAGACAGAAGTACCGGAAAGACAGGAAGGCATGGGGAGAAACAGAAGGGCAAGGGGAAAAGCATAAAGGCAAGTGGAGAAAGAACGGTAGCAGAGAAACAGGAACCGGGTAAAGACAGAAAGGCTGGGAAGAAACAGACGGGCAAGGAAAGTGACCGATGGGCATGGAGGAGACAGAAGGGTAGGGGAGAGAAGGTTATAAGTGATGGATTGGCCGCGTGCCTCGCCTTCTGGCGCTTCAGTTAAACAAGCTCTCGGCATTGCTGGGGGGGGAGGGGAAGGGTGGGCGGGGGAGCAGCAGCCTTTGATGTCTGGTGGTGTGAGAGACAAATGTTGGTGTGCGAGGCTTCCTTTCAAGTCGGGTGGGGGGGCGGGGGAGCAGGGGAGCAAGCGAATGGGAGGGAACGATGCATATGGGGTGTGAGTGAGGCCAAGCGAGCGTCTGGCGAAGCGTCACGCTTCAGTAGACAACATGCATTGGGAGGAATCCACTTGTTCAAGAGTGTTGTTTCCCCTACAATAGTTCAGAGCTATAAATAGCTCGACCTAAAAACCAAAGTGATACAACTTCAAATATTATTTGAGTATCATATAGACGCCGAATGGATATCCTTATCCTATGTCAGGCGTTCTCAGATAGGGGTGTCCAACCAAACTAAGGTCGACTACACACCTCTCATGAGTGCAGAAAAGAGGGGTGGTCTTGTAGTCACACAATCGTCAAAGATCCCGGCCCGCTCTAATACCTATTCGGTTCCTCGTCTAGTTCCTGCAGCCCTTCTATTAATGGGCTGAAATAATCCTTGTCAATTCTGTCAGAATGTGGTGGCAAATTTGGAAGGATGAAATTAAACTTCAAGCAGTAACCATGGACATCAGTGAAAAACACTCAGATATCGGAGGATATGTCCTCCCAGTTAGGGAGCTATAGCCCAAACTTCTCCTGCCAGGTGTTGAACAACTGGAGGAAATGCAGGGAAGGTAACTGATTGGCGGCAGCGCTGCCCCTTCCTTGTGCACCGCTTACCCTCATTCGCACATTGCAACAAAATGGTCCCCTGGTATACTGTCCTTGCCCAGTTTGCTGCTGTGTCCCAGGAAAGGACTGCTGTAGTAGGTACGCTGCCAGTACTTTGCACTTTTGGTCCGGGATGGGTTCTGGCTTTCCAGAGACCAGTTCTTTGCTAGTGCTGTCGGAGGACAACGGCTGCTTTTGCTGTGTCGGTGTCTTCCCTGAAGTAGTGCATATATTTGCAGCAGGAGGCTGGTATTAACTTATACATGTTTCTGTGTCAAGGACTTTGTGCACTTGCCTTCAGTCCCAACTGAAATGCAAACATAAGGATTACTCAGTTATTTCAAGACTGTAACCTTCACTGCCATAATTGTTAATGGCTTCAGGTACCTAGCAGTTCCTTCTTTCCCAAGACCTATGGTACACAAGGGTCACTCAGTTATTTCAAGACTGTAACCTTCACTGCCATAATTGTTAATGGCTTTAGTTACCTAGTAGTTCCCTCTTTCCCAAGACCTACGGTTTTCTCTAATTTCTGTTTGCTACAGTAGCAGTTACTCTGCAGAAGAGTCAAAATCTTACGTTAGTACAATCACTTTAAATACAGTAGTAAAGCTAGACTCTTGCAATGCTGCCTCGTGCCTCATTTCTGCAAGTGTTGCTGGTCTGGCTTTCATTAGAAGTAACAATGTTCATCAACAAGGCATGAAATCAATTCTAACATATGTTCCTCAATGGCAGTTGTTACATTGGCAACTATTACTGGCTCATAACTCCTGGCTGCTGTATCTTGGCTGATAGGACTTTCCTCTTCCAGATTCAACTTCTGCCTCGGGAGCGTTGTGAGGTTTCACTAAACTCCAAGATTTACTGTGGGAGTACAAGCTACCTTACATGCAACTTAGTTCTAAAATACTTCAGTTGTGTGCATTTTGTTTTCTTTTGAAGATTTCAGCAATCTCCAAGAGGACCGCTAATGGGGCTCTGAGGACTGAAGAGAAACAGCCACTGTGAGCACCATACTTCGAACACCGGTAAGGAGCTCCCTCCTCTTCAAACTCTCTCAGTAGCAAGGGAGAGGTCTCTGGTGGGCATGGTTTAAATATTGGACCACGCCCAAGTTGGTCGTCGCTCGCCCAAGATTTCCATAATCTCGCAGGGAGCATTTTTGAATTCCTAGTGGACCAGAGGGTTCATAATCATGCCCGCCCACCCCCACCCAATGGCGAAATACCAAGAATCAGTGTGTTCAGAGCACAGGGTGGTTTTCACTCACACTGGGCTGCCATCCCTTTTGACCCAATTCTTGTTGGGCATGAACAACAGTCCACTGTATCGAGGACCCATCTAATGATCGCAGCGGAGCAAGTTCTTATTTCCCATGACCTCTCTTTAGCTCTCTTTTTGTATGTATCTAGAAGTTGCTGCATTATTTCATCTATTTCTTCTCACCGCGCTTTGTCATACCTGGCTAACAAGCGGACAACATTAGCTATGTGCTAAGGTACAGCAGCTCCTCCTGCCGCTCGTTTTATTGCCACATCTATCTTTTTGTTTTCTTTATTAGGAGGTGGTGTATTGCCTGTGCGTTTTCTTGCACCGTGTACGACCATAGAGTTTAGCAGCACAAAACCCAGGCTATGTGTTGAGTCTTGTGATGCAAGTTTAAACTTTTTCCACTATTAGAGTCACTACTCTAGCCTTGACTGGTTCTTTAAAATTATCAGTGGAACACTTTAGCATTCCATTTAACCTAGATAAAAAAAGTTCCTTAAAGTTTTAGACCTAAATCACAGTGAGGAAGTCTTCCACTTCGGGTCGGAGAACCTTGCAGTGCAGCTGTCCATGATATAAAGAGGTGTCATTTAGTTGAGATGCCTGAATTCGGTGGTGCTCTAAGGCATTGTCATTATGAGTGTCCATCCTGTAGTCATTCCATGCATCCTCCTGTTGATGAGTTAGTGAGGGCTCCTTGTACATGGGAGATGGCTGACAGAAAGTCCCCACATTAGGAACTTTAAAGTACTGATTGTGGTAATGCTGGTGGTGGTAAGACAGATGCGGTGTCTGCCTTCCCTTCTTTGGGGAATGGAAACTGTCTGATCTTCTCCGAAATGGCCCCTTCAGATATGACCCATGCTTTTTTGAATGAGATGGTGTGTCTTGCGGTGGTCGGGCAACAATATGTCTAGCGACAGGATTAACATATACTGTTCTTTGTCTCACATCCTGTATTTCCAACCCCTCCTGTTGACCGTGTGGGCTGGATTCAAAGGCTTGTTCGTCCTCAAACCCTATTTCAGTTTAGAGTACAGGCCTCGTAAGCTTCGAGTCATATCAGCTTTGAGAGTCCTTTCCTCGACTTTGAATCTTCTCTGGCATTGAAGGAGTCTTTACGGCGCATAAGTAATACAGAGTACAGTCAGTAGCACTGTTCAGACTTTTTTAGCACTGGGTCTTAGGACAAGCCACAACGTTTTCAGGGATGCTCTTTTTCATGGAGTCAAGGCTTCTTTCCGGGTCGTTCAACAGAAGTGTGAGCTTTACTATCTTTCTGAGTCCGGAGGTGTTGGGACCGGGTCCTTAGTGTCGAACCCGAACACGTAAAATGTCATCTTTTTTCTGGGTGGAGGTTTTTATGGGGCCCCCTGGGTTTTCAGTTCTCTGGAGACTTCAGGAGATGTAGAGCGAGGACCATGTTCACTTTCCACCAGTGGACCATCTGGTACATGCACGGTACCAGATGGTCCTCTAGGAGTCTAAGCTCCCGGTATACCCAGCTCCTTCTCCAGATGGAGACAGTAGAATTTTGGGGCTGATTCTCTGAATAGCGTGCTAGTGCAAAATAGTTTTCTTGGACCAAAAGATTTTACACACAGCTGGCGGTCTAGTTGTGGTCCCTCAATAAGCAGAGGTTACAAACGTTAGAGCCTATTCAAAAACTGCATTTTGTAGTACGTGTTGGTAGTCCAACAACAGTACTACTTGCGTACTACACAATGCTATTTACTAACCTACACGTGGAGTTTTGCCTCCACTCTGCATTTTACTGTGCCCAGACCACCTTGACTGTGGAATCTCAGCACAAGTTAGTATACCTTTTGGTACTACATGTGGGAGGTAAAAAGGGGATTGGCTGAAAAATGGAGAATGCTTACTACAAAATTGGAGGGGTTAATGGAGGAAAAAGGAGAGATTAACGGTGGAGCAAGGAGGGGGTTAGGAAGGGACATGCACCCACCATCAAAAGAGTGGGCCTATTCATATTCACAAACTGCACTTATAAAGTTATCACAGCCAAAAAGGACCCATAAAAGTATAAAAGTTGCAAATGAACTGGAGTTAAGTCCAGCAGCATTCATGACCCATCATTTCAATGCTCTCTCTTAGAAAATATTGGAGGTAGAGACTTAAAATAAAACCCACAGGAAAAAATGCAAAATTAAATTATTAAAACGAATTCAAAATATCAATTAATTTATTGTTACAAATGTATCTAAAATAAATCTTTATTTTGATATAACATTTTAACATTACTTTCTATTAAAATATAACTACATGACTTTTACCAAATTCTACACACCAGTTTTAATACTTTTTAACACATAATATTAAACTTTAGTTTTACTTTAGTTGGGAAGTTTCTTATCTTTTAAACTTTACAAAAATAATGCTAATTTAATTAAATATATTCAAATTAATGACATTGTAAATAAGGTTATTAATGCTGTACCTGTCTTTATATTGCTCTTCAATTAAAACAAATATGTACAATTATTTAACATTAATATTTTACATTCAAATATTTTCTTAAGTTACTAAACATTTACACTTCTCTATTCTTTATCATTTTTTAAAAATTTTTTTTGCAAGACGTTTATTAATATTTCTTGTTGCAGTACATATAGCATAGCCTACAACCCGTAGGGCCGGCTGCAACTTGTGGGTGTCCGTGATGGACCAAGAGGCGCAGGTAACAGATAAGCAGTCACACATCGGCCACCTTAAGCCGTAGCTCGTTGGCAGTAACCTGCGCGCCACCGGTGCTCCTATGTACAATATGCTTTCAAATGACGTCTTATTTTATTAAACATAAGAAAACATTTCAACTCTGTAAACTGGACATTGCTCATCGGTGTGTCCCATTTTGTCGGCTGTATCACCAAGGAACATGTCAGCAGCCGTTCGTCCGAAACCTATAATGAATGCATGCTGACCTCCGGTGTTTGGCGATAGTGTGGGTGTATTTGACACTCGTATGTGGTCAACCCTTGCTACGAGGTATTCCGCCCATCAAGGGACAGCGAAGCCTCTCGTTTCATCCCTTCATAGTATAGTGTTTCGCACAGGTGGTGGTGTGTCCTGTCAGTCTGCTGAAGAGACGTGACCCTCATCTGTCCTAATGTCCGATTCTGTGTTCGTGTGTGCCTCCAGGCTCATGATCTATATATGAAGGGCAACTATCCAGTACAGTCAAACGGGGGGTGAATATACGGGAGTGGAGGGGGTGGTGGGGGGGTGGGTGGGGAGGGAGAGTTTGTGCAAGAGAGTGTCGCTGTGAAAGGTGGCCAGGAAGACACGTCAGTGGACCTTTGTGGTGTCACTGCGTTTGCAGGTAGACAGCTATCCAGCCCACAGGTTAGTGTGTCGGACATGTTATGGGCGCAGGCGCTAGTCCCTTCGGGCAGTCGGGGAGGTGGCAACCTCTGTCAATCTAGATATGCCACACATCCAGCGCTCCGAACACGTTTGTACTATAGGGGGTGGGAAAGCTCCTTCCGCGCGCCCATTGTATCCTCATCTGTTCCTTCTGTGTCATTTCGCTCGTGTCGATCCCTATATGTATCCCCTGGTCGCGCCTTCTTTTTGGAGGGAACCCACAAAACCATCCCAGAGCTGCGCAATTGGAACCTGCCTCAAGCCCGCAACCTCCTCCCGATGTAGAGCCACACTTTCTGCCCTAGCCCAATTAGTGAAGGAATCACACCAGTATTTAGGGAGTGGCGGCTCTCGCTGTTTCCAATGTTTCGTGATTAACCACTTGGCTGTGATGAGGCCTAGGTCCCAGAACCTGGCGTGAGTCTTGTTTGGCTTATTTCTTCTATACAGACCTAGTAGGCAGGCCTCCCAAGTGTGTGGTAACCCCGGGCCAGCGCTGTGTGTTAAGAGAGATGTCACCTCCCCCCAATACGTAGCCAGAGAGGGGCAATTCCAGAGCATGTGCAAAATGTCCGCGCCTATCAGGTCGCATCTGGGGCAGGCAGCAGTGTCAATCATGAAGTATTTGTTGATCCTGTCTGGGGATAAGTACGCCTGGTGCATTATATAAAATTGGATGATTCGGAAGCGGGCGCTGCGCGGGATGTTCATAGGGCAAGCTAGGATCATGGTCCATTCCTTATCCGTCCAGTCCCTCCCTCGGTGTGTGGCCCATTTGTCTCGTTTCTCTATTCTTTATCATTCGGAGCTTTTGGCCAAGACATCTGCCTACCTGATAAGGTTACTAGTAAACTATTAACGTATTTTTTAAAATAATTAAGTTAATTGAGATATATTAATAAAATAAAAAATAATTGTTAAAGAATTAATAATAAATGCCACCAGAAGTAAAATGTTTGTATTTACTTAACATGTATTAAGAATACTAAAAGTTGCATTTAAAAAAATCCCCAAAATCTTTAACATTCAATATAATTTACATACATTTTCAGAAAGGCAATATAAATTATTCAGCATTATTTCAAACGGGGTTCTATTTCAAGAGAGAGAGAGAGAGAGAGAGAGAGAGAGAGAGAGAGAGAGACAGAGACAGAGAGAGAGAGAGACAGAGAGAGAGACAGAGAGAGATAGAGAGAGAGATAGAGAGAGAGATAGAGAGAGAGATAGAGAGAGAGATAGAGAGAGATAGAGAGAGATAGAGAGAGATAGAGAGAGATAGAGATAGAGATAGAGATAGAGATAGAGATAGAGATAGAGATAGAGATAGAGATAGAGATAGAGATAGAGAGAGAGAGAGACTTTGATACATCACCTACCAGGAAGGCGCCACTACACCTACTGGACCACTTGGCAGATTTCAAAGTGAAACACCTCTAAATCTTAGAGGACAGAATTAAAGCAGCAAAGAGAACTACATGGTTGACATCCTACAGAGACACAAAGCTCATCCATGAAGAATTCAACTCCCTCCAACAGGCATGTACATAATGCTCCTTACAAATCCATAACGGGATCTACACGCCACTGTCCAATGTAATTGATCAATAAACTCTTCATAAGTCTACTCTAGCCTCAGCAGCCAATATTCAGCATGAATCATCTCCAAACATAATCAAATATGTCAACGGGTCATCTGGTGAGTATCCCATTACCATAAATTGCGCTCAGATTTAAATGCACAATGGATCATACAATGGACCATACAAGTAATAGCAAAGAGTACTTACCATCACACGCAGAGCCACTTAGGGATCTCACCAGCCTTCTAACATAACCAACCACCAACTGCTTGAGTAGCAGCCAATATAGAGATTGTTCCTAGCAAGCACCAGTCACACACAACTCTTCAGAATCTCAGAGAAGCCATCTAGGGGTTCACACACCGGAAACGTACAGCTATTAACATTTTCAGCCTCAACATGAAACAAGCAATGCCATAGTCAATAGGTCTCGCTTTTTAGACCCTATAAGTATTTAGTTATGCAGCAGAATATCCTTGGTGCGCCAACAATAACTGTTGCATGGCTAAACACTTATAAAGTCCCAAATGCGAGACCTACTGGCTATGCCAATGCTTGTTGGGTGTGTTGGCAAGTTAGGTAGTGGTGTTTGGTGCTCTCCAAGGTTACCCCATGACACTTGATTTTCTGTCTGTATTGTTGGCTTCATGGGGACGTGTTTTCCACATGTCTAGAGTGTTCGCTGCGTTGCTAATTAAGAATGTTACCTAATTTAAATAGTATATATGCAGGATGTGACATGCCTACACACGCCACCTTGTATTTCTATATCATGAAGTGTGGATACATGTGATAGTATGGTCTACGGCATCTCGGGGATGAGGCTGTGACGAGGCTATGTGACAGAAAAGGGTATGATGATGCCACAGCAACAGTGACCTCTGGGCAAGAGAGGAGGGGCGGTGGGGAGGGGAGGAGCTGGAGTTCTATCCTATCACACTCGCGAAGATGTGTAGCGATATAAACCGCCAGCCACAGATATTCGTAAACATAATGGGGAGCAGGAGGTGCCTCAACCTATTAGAATTTAGTCCTGATGTATTAGAGAAAAAATCTCGTTTAGCCTGTAATGCTGTCATCGACTTCCATACCATCAGACTCCGCCTAATAAAAACATTCATATTATTACAAATAACAAAAATAGGAATTAGAGGATGCTATTGAGAATACAAAGTCACATTAATCCCGAACACTAGTTTTATTTTAAATGCGCCCTTCAATCAAGAGAGACCTGTGGAAAATCACCTGGGGTTGAGGTACAGCAGAGACACAAACCACGACTCTTCGGCTGTGCTTGTCAAGAGCGATGACATCCCCCCAGGGCGAGGTTGGTCTGTTCGAGCTGGGTTTGCATTTTTTTGTGCAGTAGAACACCCATACTTACCTATTCCCTTTACTTCATGAATAAATACGAAATACCATGACAAAGGGGTGTGGGCGCAGACAAAGAAAGGAACGAGAGAAAGGAAAATGATGAACAAACAGGACATCAACAGAGTGAAAGGGAAAGAGAAAAAGTGTGCAAGGGAGAGAAAGATAATAAAGACAAGCAATGGCCACACGGCCGTGAAAGTGACACAGCCGCGCAGCCATAATAAAGAAAAGCAATGGCCGCGCGGCCGTGAAAGTGACACGGCCGCAAAACTTAAAGTAATGGCGAGGAAGATAAGAAAGGCAGATGGCGGCTGTGCGCGTTCACGCGCACATGCATGCAAGCTTTAGGCCTGGAAAAGCTTGCGGGTAGCACTTTTTTTACCCCCTACTAAAAGTCGAGCAGCAGCGCATGCGCTGCTCTAGGCTCGACCTAAAAAAGGGAAAAACTGTGGACGGACCAAAAAGTATGCGGACTTCCAGCTGAACACAGAAACACACAAAAACGCTAACAAGTGCAAAATGACTTCTGAAGACATGGGACGAGGGCTCTAGAAGAAAATTAAGGACTACAACAGTTTAGTCAGTTATTATGACAACATTACCCACTGCAAAAGTCTGCACCTCAGTTTGGCCAAAAAAGTAATCTACTGACTACGCAAAGTTAGCAACGCTGCAACAAAAGCAGCAAAGGCTAGACAAAAATTCTCATTAGCAACCACGACCCTCCAAAATCTTCAGTGGTTCTGAATCGCTAATCCGATTCAGAGCCACAGGTATGCCTCAAACAATACTACATGGACTCACTCAGTAATAATTCCAAGAAGAGATACAACATTATTATTTCTTGCTTGCTTGCTACTTGGAGAACCCTACCTGGACACTCATCTCGCCACACGCAGCCTCTGCCCCTGGGTCCAGGAACGCTGTAGGTCTCGCCGCTATTACCAACTCACGGCGGCTGGAGACTACAGCTCCCAGTGGGCTTTGCGTGTACTTCCGGTTCCCGCAGCCAGCGCGCCCGGAGGCGCTACAAAGGCGGGCCAGCCCCTCGGTGGAGCGGGAGGCTTTCTTTCTTGCTTGCTTGCTACTTGGAGAACCCTACCTGGACACTCATCTCGCCACACGCAGCCTCTGCCCCTGGGTCCAGGAACGCTGTAGGTCTCGCCGCTATTACCAACTCACGGCGGCTGGAGACTACAGCTCCCAGTGGGCTTTGCGTGTACTTCCGGTTCCCGCAGCCAGCGCGCCCGGAGGCGCTACAAAGGCGGGCCAACCCCTCCGCGTCACGGGACGCGCGCGGGCAGCGCCGGGCGGAGCCCGGGCAGAGGGCGGGCCGTCTGTGGCCGTCAGGGGCTGACAGAGGCTGGGCTGGGCCCCGTCCCTTTCCTCTTACCAACCACGACGACTCACGCTTGGTGCCTGTTGCCCTTCTGTTGCTCAAACCATGTCTACACGCTCTGGTAAGCCTCTCAGGGGTGAGGGTGAAAGGGGATCTAATGTCGCGAGCCCTGTCATAGGGTCAATGGACCGTTTCATTACCAGGGTAGCGGCGGTGATTGAAAAGGAGATCGCCATCTCTGAGCGGCGTCTATCTGAAGTATACCTCCCCGCAAGACGTTCATCATTGGGGGCAGACGCCCAGTCGCCCACGCCAGCCATTACCCGGGTTCAAGCAGGTACCCCCCCTAGTATGGTCAGTGCTCCTTCAGAACCCCTCCATCTGACTGGTATTGAGCAAAATATAGATAGGTTGGAAACTCAGGCAGTTCTTCTTCCTATAGTCACAATGGAAGACGATGGCCCTAGTAACTGTTCCGTATCACTACCACCTATTTCCTTAAGTGATGTTATTAGAGACCCCGAGTCCCCAAATTCCCCTGCACCTACCACAGTTGTACCAGATGGAAAGCTAGTTGGGGCTTTACCTATTATCGTGACTCCTGATACTAGGCAGGAGTTTCCCCTCGTAGGTAAAAAATCGCGCAAACGTAAGAAGGGTAGGCTAGTGAGACAGGCCGCCCTCTACCAAAGAGTAAGGAAGTCTCCTGTACCTAACACAAGTATTACAAGGGGTGCCCCTATGCTGAATGAAACCGACACAGAAGGGGATGTACTGATTTCTCCAAAGGGCCCTCACACAACTAAGGTCCCAAAGCGAGCTGACTTAGTAGCGGTCGAAAATATTCTGGAGAAGGTATATACCCTCTTGAAACCGTTACTAACTCAAGTGAAGGGTCTAGGGGAGAGGATTGACAAACTAGAGCAGTCAATTCTGGATGGGTTACACTCACTCAAAACAACAATCAAACAAGCAACTAGAGTGACTGTAAATAAGGATGTGGGTGTTAAAGGGAATGATCTACCAGCGCAGAAAGGCCCTAAGCCCCCAACAACCCAAAATAAAGCTGCTCCTAATAATCTAGTAATCCCAACTCCCAAATCTCCTCCCCATCTGAAACCAGGTCCAAGCCACAAGGGACTCCAAACAAATAAAGAGCCTGAGAAAAATAAGCCTAAATCTCTTCCTCAAAAACAGCAACAGACAACTGATGGTAATAAGGAAGTCCAACAAAAATTAGAAGGTAGTAGTAAACCCAGCGGGCCAACGACTAGGAAAGCCCCCAGGCCTGCAATACAATGTTCTGCCCCAAAAATCTCCCCACAGGCCCCCAGTATCCCCCCACGACGGATCCCCCCAATTAATCTCCCACCAGACTGTCAACCATTTGTTGCAGTCATGGTTAATGTGCCTCCCCTAAAGGATGGTCAGTTGGAAAACCATCAATCACTCAAGAACAAGTGTATACACTGGCTGAAGGCAAATAAACCAATCCCCCCGGGTATGGACGGCATTATCCTAAGTGTCCGTAGAGTGGGATGGGTAGGGCAAGGGAAAAAAATGCTGGAGGGAGACTGTGTAATTATAAACTTCCAAGATTACAGAGTGGTGCCATCCATTTGTACTCCTATTAAAAACATGGGGGCCCCGGGGGTTAAATTGGTAGACCTCTCATATTTTTACCCTAGGCACCTTGTTAGCCCAAATGGAGGAAGTGAAAGTTCTCTTAATTCTGGCCAAAACTGGGCCGGGGTTGTAGGAGGCGATAGGGAGAAACAAATGTGGGCAATTGGCCCCTGCTGACTGGAATCAGCGAGCAGAGCAGAACAAGTAGAAGCACCACCCACCCAAATAAACCTTGTAAGTGGAATGGGAGACCCTATAATAATTCCACAAGATCCCTGCTCTCCTCGGATATATAGGGGGAGCCCTATAGATAGGGGCTTTCAAGCGCCCAGCGAACATCCAGCTGTGACGGACCTAGTCTTTAAGGTTTTCAGCTGGAACATCGGAGGGATTGCTGGAAAACTGGCCCTCCCAGACTTTACTGCATGGGTTGATAAGCACTCCTTGTGCCTCTTCCAGGAAACCTGGAGCCTGATACCGGTCCATAGGGTGGGTTTTTCCTCATACTCCTCTCCTGCGCGGGTCTCGGAATCCGGGAGAGGCCGCCCAGCGGGCGGCCTTCTTATTTGGGTCGCGGCTTCTCTAAACTGTAGAGTAGTGGACTATCCCACAGGTTCCCCGGACATACAAAACATTACCCTCATAGACCAAAGGGGAAGAATTGTTCTAAACATCTTTAATGTGTATGCTCGGGGCACAAAGGGTGGGAGAAAGTCTCCTGTGATAGCTCTTCTCGAGACCCTGTTAAACAACACCCCCCATAAGACCCGCACCCTGGTTGTAGGTGATATGAACTGCACGTTCGAGCCTTTGGGCTCGGACGTTTCCCTCGACCAGGATGAGGAGGATGCCAGGTGGGGGATCCCAGCTCTGGACATCGCACCGATTAAAAGGTGGACAGAAGTGGCGCTCCAAATATACTCCCTTACTCTTGAATTTAATTTAAGGGCAGCGAATGGGAGGACTTCCTTGGATAGGGGGGGTGCACATACCTACAACAGACCAGGGCACACCTCTAGGCTGGATTATGCCCTAATAGACGCGTGCTTATGGCCTTATGTAAAGGACATGCAGGTGGTCCCTTCGACAGAAAGCGATCACAACCCTCTCTCCCTAGAAATGGAACATTGGTGGCAACCCCTAAGGAAGGCCAACATTAAAGAGGCACTCGTACCACTAGATGAATCTGAAGTCTCCCCATGTGGTAGAAGAATTAAATGGGCGAAACTGGTCCTATCCGAGGCGAAGGTTGGGGAAATTCAATCCCATTTAAACCGCGCGGTAATATCTCTGGAATCCTCGCTAGAAGGGGTGGGTAAAGTGAGTGGGTTATTTCTCTCCCTGATTGAAGCCCTAACCAACGTGTTTACCCTGTACTCTAAAAAGCCGGGCAATACAGGAACTAAAAAATCTGTTGAGCGGTGGTATACCCAAGCATGCAGGACCCATAAGGCAAAGCTAGTTGAGGCAGTTAAATCTAAATCCCAAAGTGTGATCCAGGAAGCTAGGAAGGCTTACAAAAAGACCCTTAGTTTGGCTAGAAGGGAGTGGGAAGAAAATTACTGGGAAGACCTACTCCAGGCTAGCAAAATTAGGGATTCAGGGGTGTTTTGGAATCTTATAAGGAAACGGAGCAAATCCGATGCAGCCATCAGACCCTGCAGCATCCCGCCTCAAAGTTGGGCAAAACACTTTGGGTCTTTATACCTCCCACCAGACGGGGAACTGTCTGTGGGGATGGATCTCACACTAGCAATCGAACCTCATGCCTATGACCTTTTCACTCCCTTAGAGATTGAGGGGGTTATAGGCTGGGTGGCACCACGCAAGGCACCGGGCCCGGACGGCCTTCCGGGTGATTTGATGAGGGCTTACCCAGCGGAATGGGGAAGGATCATAGCAGCTCTCCTAAATGATATTATGAGGGGAGGAGTAGTACCAGAATCCTGGAAAGGGGCGGTGGTTGTCCCCATTTATAAAAAAGGGTGCAGGGAAACCCCGGGAAACTATAGCCCAATAAGTCTGATAGACTCCACCCAAAAGATAGCTGGTAAAGCTATCCTTGGGAGGATCCTCCATTGGGTGGAGGAGAATAAAATCCTATCAGACTTTCAGGCAGGTTTCCGGGCTGGTATGGGGACTATAGAGCAGGTGTTTAGGTTGTCCCTCTTGGGGTGGAAGGTGGTGGAGCTAGGCAAGGGTAGTCTTTATTTAGCCTTTATAGACTTGAAGACTGCCTTTGATCTAGTTCCCCGGGAAGAGCTTTGGAGGGTCCTTTTTGAGTTGGGGCTACCACCTTACATCTTGTCCCTTCTTATAAGCCTTCATGCCCACACTTTTGCACAGGTCCGCTGGGGTAATAACGGAGAGCTTACGGAAAAAATACCAGTGTCTAGGGGCGTAAGACAGGGTTGCGTCCTGGCACCCACCCTATTCTCGTTATATCTGAATGGGGTGGTAAAACACCTTCAACAAGAACCAGCTGACGCCCCCTGTCTTGGAGGTGTCCGTATCCCAACCCTGCTTTTTGCGGACGACACGCTCCTGATTTCGAAGACCCCACAAGGACTACAGAAACTTCTAACAGGATTCCAGGAGTTCTGTGTTGCAAAAGGGCTAATAATAAATGTGGACAAAACAAAATACTTAGTTGTTAACCCACCTAAAAAATTGGGCCGCCCACCTACACTCAACTCTATTCCCCTGGAGAAAGTAGCCGAATTCGACTACCTTGGCATTCGGATTACGGACAGGATGACTTGGGCAAACCACATTGAAAAAATGGTCCTTAACCACAGGAGAGTAGGAGGAGCTCTCATGAGGGAATACAGGGCCTCAACTAGGAGATCACTTACCCCAGTACTTGACATCTACAAGGCCAAAGTAGCGACATCAGCCTTGTATGGGGCAGAACTGTGGGGTCACTGCCGTCTGGATGCCCTAGTTACTGCTGAGAGCAAGCAATTAAAATCCTTCATCGCTGTTCCTCTGAGCACACCGTCAGTACCTGTGAGGATGGACACGGGATGTAAAAACATTAAAGATCAGGCCCAGCTTCGCCCGCTCCTGTTGTGGACACGGATCTGGAGGTGCGAAGAATTAAAATGCTATGCTGATGCCCTGAGAGACATAATGAGCCAGGGGGGTTGGGCCAAGATAAAATGGTTAAAGGACACCAAAAAGCTGTTGGAGAATATAGGACTAGGGGATTGTTGGTCATCCCGCTCAGCCCCTCCAAAAGAAGTTGTCAAGGCGCTTTTTTGGAAATGGACTGCTGAGCGTCTAATCTCTAGCCCAAATCACTGCAGGTCCACTGCCACCTTTTTACAAATTAAAGACACTGTGGCCATCGAACCTTACTTGGACTTGATTACTCTCCCCTTTGACCGTGCTCTTTACTTTAAATTTAGAGTTGGTTCCCTCCCGCTAGGTGCCCTGGTATCGAAATGGTCAACAGCGGATCGCACTTCTCCCAACTGTGCATGTTGCCCGAGTAAGATTGAGTCTATTGCGCACGTCTTATTTGAATGCCCGGATTATGCAAGGCCTAGGAGCTCTTGGCTGAAACCACTCTGCCGTAACATGGGCACACGCAGTCATTTAGTAGCCTTGCGTATCCTAAGCACGGACACTTCCCCCCCCACAGTCTGTGGAATAGCTAAATTTTTAAAGCAGTTTTGGCACATTCGATGTAAGAGATTGTCAGTAGCTGTTTAATCCTTGTTTTAGCTAATTTATTAACGGATTTTATATCCTTTTATCACTTTTTAATATTCTAACATTTCTTACTGACTTCTTATGGCATAACATTTTTGTATACTGTATTGATTGTATTATGTATGTGCTTATAAGATATCTCTGCGTATCGAATAAAAGCTTATGACTGACTGACTGAGATACAACATTACATTCCAATCTACACATCTAGTCTATTTTCCAAAAGAAGGTGGAACACGAAGATGGGAGTAAAACACATTCTTCGTAGTAGGGTACAGAATTTAGACAGTTGTACCAATCACACTACTGCACTAAATTCAGTAATTCTATAACAAAACAAAGAAACATCACTTAAAGTTTAAAAAGATGATCAAACACACAAAAAAATTAAAATACATTTTAGACTGAATAACTGAAGATTTACAAATACAATAAAACATCACAACCATGCAGGGTTGGATAGAACACCAAGCACTGTGGGAGGACATATATTACAGTACAGCAATGCTACTTGGGACAGTATGTCAGAAATGATGGATGCATGAGACAATACAGCACAGACCTGTCGAAACATCACATTGCGCTAAACCACCCAAAACAACCTCATACCACTAGACCAAAATATATAGCTACTTAACCATCAACACACCAAACACACATCTACATACCATACTAATTTAACACATATTAAAAAAACCATACCGCCCTATAAAACAATAAACCTCACAAACCATAACGCCTCTGAATACATCATACTAGAGAACAAACGGCTACACACCACACCTCGCGAACCATGTCAAACCACTCAGTACCAGACATGCAGTACAACCACACAGTGATCTTGGTAAAGCATATAAATTGCTGAAGGTAGAAAAGACAGTACCAATACAACTAAGGTCAGTAGCACCATGAAAGACTAATACGTACCAGGCGGAATCTACCATGGGTAGCAAGTCCCAATAAAAGACATATAGGCACAATAATGCCTGCATTTCTTCCTAACTGGGCTGGCGGGAAGCAATATGCCAGACTCCATATGCAGCTTCCCACAATCATCCAATCAGCAGTCAGGCAAAGGGGGAGGAAGCAGAAGAACAATAAGAATACAGTCGGACTACTAATACCCAACAGATGCAAGAACTACACACTGGAGCAGCAGAGGCACACTCTCCTAGGATCAGACAGCACAATTTAATTACCGCTACAGTCACACTGTCTCCGTTTCATGTTCTGATTATAAAACACATAGCATTTGAAAATATTGATTTTATAATAATTCTTTAATAAATTATCTTTTTCTTTACAGATGCAGCACGCTAGTCAGTCCACTGGCATCTCGTCCCCCACAAATGATGGATAATTCTTTGGTGTGTTACTGCTTCCTACGCCATTAGCTTATGAGCCTTAATCAAGGTATCCTGAATGGTCACGATCACAGGTCAGAATGCTTTGGACCGGTAGGAGCCGAACTCTGGTAGGTCACAGGGCAATGACATGGAGAGCCAAAGTATGGTACTTGGGAGAGGAGAGAGAACCAATATTAAAAGATGAGAAATCACAAATGGGGACTCGAGAGAGTTCTGGAATGATGTTTAGGATAAAGGGGTTGGAAGCAGGTGGTAGGGGTAAGGGACTGAAATTTACCAGCTCTGTCGAATCCCAGTGAATGTTTACCTGGATCTCAGTTACGTGGAACCACACTATAAAAGCAACATGCTGTAATGGGCACTATCCCTGCACTTTTGGCACTGCATTAAAAACAGCATGCCACAGGGTGCTCGATTAACCACTAGTCTGACAATTGTTGGCCATATCTCACTATGGGAACAAACACAATGTAGCAGCTGTAGGCCTCAATGGGCGCCAGCCTGTTGCAACGACAGCTCAGGTGACTGCTGGGAAAGGCAGTATGAGATATTTGATATTTTAATCACAGGTCACAGACACAAAAAAGGCTCCAATTTACATCTGCAACCTGTACGGACAAGAGACATGTGCACAGCAGCAATCACTGTGAGCAAGGGGCATGTGTGCACCAACAACCTTCACAGGGGAAAGTGGCTGCTCCATAATTCTTGTAAAATTATATGAATTACATTTTTGGTTGAAAAGGTATTTTGATGCTTGGATACCCTCACTGAGTGACAAGAAGCCCTCTACAAATCTACTGATAGACTGATAATCCCCTACCATGGGGAAATTACATTGATAGGGTTACTGTAATATTAAATACAGATTTGTGCTAAAGGCAACTGTATATTATAGATACTATATATTTTATATTCTGTAGCTGTAGATACAAATCAGGTAACTAGATAGAAACTAGCTCTTCCCTTATTAGTCTCCTCCGCTGTCACAACAAGGCAGACCAGTATAAATTGATGATCCCAACTAGGGGGCCTATTACGATCACGGGTGGATTATTATGATCACGGGCGGATCGCCACCGCCCCCGCCGGTGCACCACGGCTGGCGGAAAGACCTTCCACCGCTTTTCCGCCAGTCGGATTGCCAGCCGGGCAGAAAAGGCAGAAAATATGGTGGCGGTGCCTTGCAGGCACCGCCATCCATTTTATGATGCATGCGGGAATAGTCCTTTCCATGGCGGCGATGCCGCCATGGAAAGGCATGCGGTCTTTGAAGTTGAGGGCCCGTTGCGGGCCCCCAGGGTGTTGGGGGTTACCAAGGGTACCCCCCTTAGTTGGCATACACAAGGTGGCAGGCACCACGCGGTGCCTATCACGTTGTGCATGCCAATGCACAACATGCATTTTGTGCATTGCGGGAGGTGCTACTGACAGCACCGACCGCCACAATCCATAATATGCAGGATGCGACTGCCAGGGTGGCGGGCGCATCCTAATTGGCATAGCGGGACCGACACATCTCTGGCGTGTTATAGGCCCCTAGGTGTGGGTGAAGTATTTTTCGTACAGGTACAGGTCCCTTTGTTAAAAATTAGTACTTCATATTCTATCAATGTGTATTACTGTTTATGTTTTAATAAAAATGGGCAAGAGTTCCTTCAAGGGAGGGTGTTCCCCAAGAAACATCCAACAGAATGTTTTGTTACACATAGATGAGAGTTACTTCTCTCCTATAGAACAACACTTTAATGCGTAACAGACTGGTCAATGTCACAACACGTCACATTGACCCCACCTACTGTCAATTTCCACAGTAAAAAGTTTGTGTTTAAAAGATACACCTCCGGACGCAACCAACAGAAATCATTTGTGAGATTTACAGCATCATCAACCAACTCTTGCATTTAAGAGCAGGTCAAAAAGCAGTTACTGGGGAGGGGCACATTAATACCATGGGCCTCTTGAGGCTTTAAAACCAGTACAGATCAATTAACAAGGTTTGCCAAGAGAAGCATTCAGTGTGTTTTTCCAGCTTGAACCATCCTTGAGCAACCTTGCCTCAAGCAACAAGGGGTTGGCACAGTTGCTGAGCAACGCTGAGGAAGACCTCCTCAACCTTATCTCATGGGTCATTGGGGGAATGCTGCTTTGCAGATTCATATTCTTGATGTTTGAAGGTAGTGCCTGGCAGCTGGACCAGGGGAGACTGCAGTACCAGAGGATGCCAGAGAGGTCCCCAACAGCATTAGTTCCTATTGCCTGGAAGCCACATTTCCCAAAACTGGGCCTGCTGGCTAGGGTGGTGCTGAACACAGCACATCACTAGTGGCCTGACCAAGATGTGTGCGGAGGTCATAGTCATCTGATGAACACTTCCGAAGAACAGCTTTTCAGCGTTGGGAGCCAACTTCACAGGAGATATTTTTGCTCCGTGAAAAAATTAGGCCTGAAACTTAACATTTCCTACCAGCTTCGGCCTCTCGCTGACGTCATGCATGACAATGCAGCGTTCTTTAATGTGCACTACTGGAAGTCCAATAACAGGACCGTGTTAGTCACCTCACAGAGATCAATGAACTTCCATAGACTTTCATATGAATAATATTCACCACAGTCGTTCATTGGTATGCTTGATGACCATCTACTTATTATAAGTATTCCCAATTTTAATGCTAAAAATATATGTTATAAATCCTTTTGCCTGAGCTGTTCTGAATTTCATCTTTTAAATCTATATTGGTTGTGCGTACTGATGTCAGTCTTCCCCAGTACTGCGCCTTTGAACTCAACCTGCGTTGCTTTGGTTAACCAAAGAGTACTTTAAGGAGGCCCTACAACCAGCCTTAACTTGCAGTCTTCTAGATGTGGGCGTTGGGGGAACTTAGATACGGCATGATAAACCTGTGGCCACTGAGCTACTTGTGCATTTGCAGTTACCCAAATGAGGTAAGGAAGTGATGTTTTGGGGAGGTCACTAAGTGATGCACTGCGTAGCAATCTGTGGGTCAAAGGTCAAGACTCATAGGAGGTCACAGGTAGGGGATTGCTTTGAAGGGATAACTCAACAGGCCAGTGATAGGTGACACAAAGGAAATGGTACTAATGGTCGCCGAAAAGGAATGTGGAGATTCAGGGCCCAGAGTTCTGGCCCGTGACTTGGAAGTGCTCTGGGAGAATCCAGCACGGAGGAGGACAGCGAGGGAAGGGCAGGGCTTAGAAGTCAAAGGCCTGTGATTTTTGGGGATCATAGGGCGATGCCGTGGCTGCCGAAGGGCTGTGCTGTGGGAGATCAGAGATTAGTCCCCATGAGGTTGACAGGACGCTTGTTGTACTTTTTGCTGATATCCGCCTCGATCTGGAAAAAAAAACACACGCATCTGAGTCAAATATTGAAATATGTACAAGCAAATGAGTGAAGAAGGAACATAACTGGCTTTACAAAACCCAAGACTGGGAAGGGGGTCACGGTGCAGAGGGGAAAATAGGGAAACAAATCCATAGAGAAAGAAGCTAAATGTACAAGGGAGGAGAAATGGAACCTCAGAAGGAAGGGAGCCACACAGACACCAGCATACTGCTTGCCCCATACCCACACCATGCATCAGAATGGGAGACCTCACCCAGAGAACACTAATGGGCAAACTACATCCACCAGTCAGTCTATCAGCAATTCTTTAACATGGGGCTGTGGGCTGGAGCTGCCATGAAATGTAGATTAAAACCCAAACTTTCGCATCTTCTGGCAAATATTTACTCCTGTTACTTGCTTAGGGGCTGTCAGCTAACTTTTTAATTGCGAGAATTTTAGCATAAGGCAGTACCTTGCTTTAGCCCCTAGATCTGGCTTCCTCTCCACTGTCAGCGGGTACCGGCTACATGGGGGATAGCAACTGAATGCAGCGGGTCAGGGTGCAGACCTGCTTTGTCCCACTAGCAGACATTGGTAAAGTAGAGTTCAAGTTCTCATTTCAAAAAATCAACTTCTTTCTCGAGGGCCCTTGAACCTGTTTCTTTGTCAAACTGCAGCCTGGTGACTCATTTCATCTTACCTTTTCTCGGAATTTCTCAATGGCAGAAGAATTCTGCAGATAACCGTGTTCCCTAAATTATTCCATGGCTTTACATCTTATAGACTGCATCTGTCCCTCCATTTTCTCTGTATTCCCCACTGACCAAGCTGTTATTCCACAGTCCTTCTCTGTGCCCTGCTTGAATCTTTAAGCTTACCACCTCTGCAGCCTTCAGCTCACAGCTGTCAGGAGTCTGCCATGCTACCTACAGGACCGGTTGACATAAGAGCACTTTCCAGGGCACTGCACACCTTGCTTTACTCCATCCTGATGCACTGCCGTCTCTTTTGTTTATGCTGAAATCTTTACTTATTTTCACCTGAGGATACCAATGAGTTCCAAGGCTTGGTACCTCTGGAAATGAAATGTAATGAAAAATTGCACTTGTATAGCACGTAACTACCCGGGGGCCTCGCAGCGCTTTAGACTGATTACTGTGGCGGGCTACCGGGTACGTCAACACGCTTTTGCAAACAAGTGAGTTTTCAGAGCTTTCCTGAATAGCATTCGGTTGTTATTCTCTCTCAGAGCTAGAGGGAGAGAGTTCCAGAGCCTCGCAGCCGTGTGGGCAAAGGAGCGGCCGCCCCATCGGGCTTTGTTGATTTTAGTTGTGGTTGCCAAATGCAGTGTACCAGAGCGAAGAGCCCTAGATGGCGTATAAGGCACCACTAAGGGAAACAGAACGGCAGGGCCAGTTCGGTGGAAAGATTTGTGCAAAATGCACATGGCCTTAAACTGCGCTCTGGCAACCACAGGGAGCAAATGGAGTTCTTTTAGTGCATTCCTCGCTGATTGCCAGCGAGGAATGTTAAACAGTAGTCGGGCGGCACAGTTTTGCGTGATTTGCAGCCTATTGGGTCACTACCGCCGGGGCTCCTAAATATAGGGCATTTCCATAATCCAGGCGAGAAAGTATCAGGGCCTGCACCATGACCCTTCTCGCCTGGAATGGGAGCAGAGGGAGCACCTTGCGGAGCATTTTCATTAGCCCAACACATGTGGAGGCAGTTTTGGTAGCTTGGACCGAGAAATCCAGCGCTTTGTCAAGCCAGATTCCCAGGCTCTTTATCTGAGGTTTGGGGCGAGGGGGAGATCTGAGACATGTGGGCCAGATGGAAGCCAAGGTGGTCAAGGAGGGGTTGCCCAATAACATGATCTCAGTCTTCTCCCCGTTGAGTTTGAGGTGGGAGGATTGCATCCACTTAGTGACAGCCTCTAGACAAGGGCCCAGGGTGTTAGACGACCCCTCCGTGTGGTCCAGGGAGACCACCAATTGGGTGTCGTCGGCGTAGGTGACAATACGCACACCAAAAGGGTGGACTATCTTCTCTAGAGGTTGCATATAAACGTTAAAAAGGGTGGGGCTTAGGGAGGAGCCCTGGGGGACCCCACAGCTGAGCGGATGCTTGGAAGATACCACCTCGCCCTCGAACACCTGGAAGAATCGCCCGTCCAGGAAGGAAGTCAGCCATGCCAGGGCCGCGCCCGACACACCCATGCCCTTCAAACGATGTAATAGTGTGGCATGGTTAACTGTGTCGAACGCGGCACTAAGGTCGAGGAGTATGATGGCTGTTTTTCCTCCCCGGTCCAGTATAGCTCTCGCTGCCTCCGTCACTGCCAAAAGGGCAGTTTCAGTGCCGTGCTGAGGGCGGAACCCCGTCTGAGAGACGCGTAGTAGATTATTGGATTCTAAATAATCCACTAAGATCTTGTTGACATGTCTCTCCAGCAGTTTGCTCATCCAAGGAAGCAGAGAGATGGGGTGAAAATTGTTCTGATCCAGGTTCGGCTTTTTCAGCAGAGCCCTGACCATCGCACACTTCCATGGAGCTGGAACGGAGTTGGAGGTGATAGAGGCATTGAGGACATCCAAGATGAACGGGCGGATGGTATCAATCACCTTAACTAGAGTCTGCGTAGGTGCTGGGTCATTAGAAGATCCCGAGATGACTTTAGGGATCATTTTATCTAATGTACTAGAGTCAAGAAATGGAATGGTGTCCAGTGAACAGGAGATGGGCAGGTCAGAATCTGTTGTGGGGGTGAAACCCGTATCATCACTACCTGTAGAGAATAGGGAATAAATGGCCTGAATCTTCTGAAAGAAGAAAGTGGCTAAGTTATCACAACGGGCCTGTGCGCCATCCGATGACAGGAGCTCAGAGGGAGGGGAAATTAGGGATTTCGCAATTCTAAAGATTTCCCTAGGGGAGTTCGCGGCAAGATTCATTTTGGTTCCGTAGAACTCAGCTTGTGCAGATTTTATTTCATTTTTGTAGTGCTTTATTACGGCTCTATACTCAGTTTTCTTCAATTGAGAACGTTCTTTTCTCCAGGCTCTCTCCGATTTGCGGCAGGCTTGTTTCAAAATTCTAAGGGCGGGAGAATACCAGGGAGCAACTTTAGATCTTTTTATTACTTGCAAAGAACCCTTCGGAAGAACTTGATCAAGGGTGCTGGAGATCCAATTATCAAAGTTGAGAGCGGCTGTATTGGAATTAATCGTCTTCCGGGGTGGCTGTTCGATAAGGGCCTGTTCCCATTTAGGAAGCGGAAGAGAGCTCCATTTCCTGCCCCAATATTTATCATGAATTTGTGAGGTGGAGGGAGTGCTTATGGACCATGTAAGAGGTATTAAAAAGTGATCGGTCCAGGGCAGTGGTATAGGTACCTCGACCAATAGACTGTCTAGATTACTGTAGACGTGATCTAAGAGGTGTCCCTTGTTATGTGTCGGATGGAAACCCTTTTGGGACAAGTCGATGGCCTGGAGGTTTAAACGGAGGCTATTAGCTGCTACATCAAGCGGATCGTCTAAATGCAGATTCAGGTCGCCCAGCAAAGTAAGATTTGCCGAGGTAAGCACTAAATTAGCAGCTATATCCGTCATGTTAGTGACGAAGTCGCCGAGGGAACCAGGTGGTCGGTAGGCTAAAATACCGGAAAAGGTGACGGTGGGGGAGAATTCAAGAATGAAATGTAAGCTCTCACAGGCTGGTGTGGTAGAGGAAGTGACACAGCATCTATAATTATCTCTATAGATGATGGCCAATCCTCCGCCTCTACCTGTCTGGCGGTCCAGTCGCTTAAGGGTGTAGCCTTGAAGAGTGGCCCACACTGAAGCTGGATCATTTTCTAGCTGAAGCCATGTCTCGGTTAGAAAAAGGGCTTCAGGGTTGAGCTCCTCTATCAATATCGCCAGTTCAGTGTGGTGCTTTGGCAGGGACCGACAGTTCAGGAGAAACATTTTCTTTTTATACATAGAGGAATGTTTGCCTGGGTTAGGGAGGGATAAACACCAGTCACATATTTTACAGCGGGCATTTGTAGTAGTGGGGAGGACCGAATGTAAGCAAAGCGAATCAATTTGCTGCGGTGGACCGGGGAGTCAGCGCGCCAAGTGGCAGGGGTAACAACAATTTTAAAATAACAGTTTAAAAATAGTCAGGTTAAAAAACCCTTGCAGCAATGTAGTTTCAATACACACGTTAGCGCTACGATGTTAGTAATCAATCTGGTCGAGCGCGCGAGTGCAGAGCCCTTATGTAGTCAGGGAGGGAGGGGAGACTAGACCGTCACCCTCGAAAGATGGCCGCCCGCCGAGGAACAACCAGGAAGTGCAAGCGCTATTCCTCCCTCCACAACAAACAGCATCAATTTGCTGCGGTGGACCGGGGAGTCAGCGCGCCAAGTGGCAGGGGTAACAACAATTTTAAAATAACTGTTTAAAAATAGTCAGGTTAAAAAACCCTTGCAGCAATGTAGTTTCAATACACACGTTAGCGCTACGATGTTAGTAATCAATCTGATCCGGGACAGAGATTTAATCGGTGCTCTTCATAGAAGCTGCTGGGTGCTTTCCAAGACTCTGTGAGATTACCTGGTCCTTGCCTTATTGTTAGGTGTATTCGGCTACAGACAGAACATTTTGCAAAGAGTATTCAAACTATCATTTAAGGTAGTTGGTCTAGTGTCCTTCTGCTTGTCCTTTCTTATTGCCTTTCTGTTCTTTGTTGTACAGTATTTACTTTGTCTTTCTGGTTCGGTCGTTGAGAAGCATTGCCTAGTTCCAGACCATTCTTTAATAACCAGTCCTCTATCTTCTTCAGCCCTGTTACTGTATTTCTCATTCCAGATTTCAGGCACTCCCTTGTGTGTAATAACTCCCTTCCTACTGAATTACCTTGTCCCAGCAGACAGCAAGTTCTCCCTGTCTCCATTAGTCTAGTACCATCAGCATGAGTCTCACAAAAGTCTTTGCAGGCATTCCCTCAATTAAGCCTACCTATCCTGTTATGAACCTGTGCTGTGTTTAAGGCAGACTAAGCCACCTTTGTGTTGGCAACATTCGATATTCCTGGGCAATTTTGGCTTTTTCGTTTCTTTTGCCCATCAGGAAAAACTGAATCGGAAGAAGGTGGATTCATGGTTTGACATTATAGGCTTCAGTTTAACCCCATTAAGAGTCATATTGGCTCTGCTTGACGCCCAAAAAAAAACCAAGATCATTTTCTGAACTAAACTACTAGATGGTGGAATAATTCACAGCAAATAGTTGATGCTAAACAAAGTTACAGGCCAGGCCATTGCCTACACCCACAACTGCCTAAATAGCCCAAAGCCCATGCAAAAAGAGTCCACGCTTAGGCCACAGGGATCTCTTATATGTGCAATCTAAGGAATGGAGGGCGGGGGGCTGAGGAGAAAGTATAGAGGTGAGATCCTATGTTAACATCAGAAGCGTCCAGCTCATACCCAACACCTACCAGTCTCTGGAGTTCTTTGGTCCTCTGTACCAGGAGGTCCAGTCTCGGCTCCAACGTCGCTTGCTCTTGTAGTGCCTCTTGCCTTCGCTGCACCATTAGCTCCTTCTTCACCTCCAGAAGTTCTGCCTGTTTGAGCCGCTGTCGTAGGCGCTCACACACCCGGTCTACGTACCTACAAGTTGAGAAAATGAAAGAAAGAGCCACTCGTGTCAAGATGCTCTTATTTGCATGTACTTCTCCATCTTAATCCAGGCACAGATTGGGTTCATTCACACCCTCTGGAAATTACACTTTATCCAGAATGATCTCAGAACAGACCCCCTCCTTGATGGACTCGAACCTGTGAAACCCCCCTCCCCCAGCGCCTTGAGAACCTCACGGGTGAGTAGTATCGCTTAACAAACACGTGATTGATTGATCTCGCTAAAATTGTAGGTTGGCGAAGTGTATTCATGGTCAGCGCAAACAGATAGGAGCACGTGCCAGCACTCAGCAGAACTAAATAAGTTTCCTGCCACAAAGATGCCTTGTCCCTGTAAATGACTTAATCCAGAACATTTCCTACTCTTTTTAATTCAAACACTTCATAGAAGGCCTTTCAATAATGAACTGAGAACGCATTCATTTACTCCAGATCCCCCAACATACAGCAGAAAAATAGAGAGATTATTATTTATTTAAAACAAGATTTTCTTGAGCGAGGCCAGTTCAGCCAGGGAGCCGCTAAACAAATTCTTTTATTATTTCCAACTGTCCATTGTTAGTATACAAGTACCAATCTTTCTGGTTCAACATTCAACAATAACAGAAGCATGTGTAGGTTGAGCCTGGCACTGAAAACTCTTGACATTGTCAAGGTGTTCATCTGCATTGATCAGGTAATCAAGCATCCCGAGTGGCATTTAAGACGGCTATGCACATCATGGGCCGTGCACCCTTATCCAACCCCACTACACAGGCACGTGTGAGCGAAGGCCATTGCAGTTTGATGTTTTGTTTCCAAAGTGTGAATTGAGCTTTCACACAAAAAACTTCAGCTGACACGTACACTGATTATGTAAGCAGCATGAGGGGTTGAGACTGGAGTAAGAGAGGTTTGGGTACATAAATGTAACACCACAGGATTACTAGCACACCAGACATCCGGGGTACACACCCTATTGAGCATCTCACTTTAAACCTTCATCTGCATGGTTAGCATACAAACAGTGAGATTACTACATTACAAAACATGCATTCTGTTTAAAGGCGACTAGTCTTCCATGGCTCTCTGCCTCCTGCGCTAGATGTGCATGATGGAACACAACGTTGAAATAATTAGCAGAGTAGTAGACTTGCACATATATAACTTTATATAGTTAATTGTGCGCTGCAGGGTACCATGTTGCCATAGGTATTGTGCATTAACAACAGGAAATAGATTTATTCGCAGGACTGATGCTTCATGTATTGTGTCAGTGTCTTGGATGGCAGCCTTAAGACTCACAGGTGTTAACTGTGAGTGAATAACATAAGGGGGTTGTAAGACACTGAGCATTTAATTGCAGATGTGGAGAAATAAGAACATCAGCAATGTACAATAAGATAAGCCTCATTTGTGAAAGTGAGTGATTTCAGGTTTTTCATCAAATGTGGAAAACTAGCCTTGAGGAATATTTTTGAGGACAGAGAGAAAAGGGTTTCTTTTAGAATATATGGGTTTGCAGATCAAGAAATGATTTGCTGTGCAACAAGTTTCTATATGGACACATTGTATTGTATCTTATGCTTACTACCCCTGAAGAGGTGTCAAAGCGCTTTTTTGTTGAGTAGCTCGCTACTCCGGACCCCATAAAGGATTAGTGGTGAATTATTGTTGCTTTTAGGTAGTCCCCTTAGTTTGAGGCTGGCTAATGAAGTGATTCCACAGTCCACTCATCACTTCACTAGGATCAACACAAATGGCAGATGGTCATTATATATTTTATGCAAAACGCGCTCAGCAGAAACACCAAGTGTCGAAAGGAAAACTGTATTTTTTCTTTTTGGATCCAGATCCGTGAAACGCAAGATCTCATGTATTGCTAGAGTTACTACCCAGCTTTAGTCAGTGACTTTGTAGAGGGAAACCAGATCAATTTTAGATAGTTCAGTCATGCAGCTTTCAATTATAGCAATAAGTAACAACACAAATGCCAATACTGCACAATATTTCTCACAGAGAAAGTTCCAGTTGAGTTCTGTAGTCTCACCTGAATAGACCACTCTTTCAGTCTAGAAATGTATCTCAAATTTTTTTTATTTTTTTTTATTTAAAGTTGTCATTTTATTTGGAAAAATTTAACTTTTCATTGAAAGCGTCCACAATTGATATACAAAAAGGGGGAGTTTTTTTTTTTTGGTTAGGACTACCTATCTACACTAAATACAATTTAAGGAATAGATTTGTGAATATTTACACAGGAGTGTCAGGAAGGATGTGCACACAATGCAGTGGCGTACTATTCGTTCAACACACATACAGCCAAATCAATCATTCAAACATGCAAGCAAAATCATTCATACCAGTGAGTGTTTAGGAAAAAAGTAATAGTTGGTGTGAAAACAGGAAAAGTGAGGAATAAAATCCCTGAATCTGACTTGTTTCCTCAGTCCAGGGTTTTTTGAAAAATTGATAGTCAATTCTTATAATCACCAAAGGGTGATTAGGCCATCTACTACTTGACTTCTTTTTAGATTATTTCTTACAGAGATTGGCCTAATGATATTTGGAAAAACAATCCAGGAAGGGAGGTTTACAAAACACAATGTTACACCACAAACAAAAACACAAAAGGGTCGACGCGTTTCGAATCCCTTGAAATCGTGGGATTCTCTTCAGGACCATAAACAGAATAAATCTGTGAGATTTTCGATCTCTTTTGTGGGGTGTTTTTTTATAAATATAATCAGTGTGGTGGGTCTTCTCGGCCGATGTAGCGTCCAGACTCGCTTAGCATATGCAATCTTTTCTTCGATTTTCTTGTCTATCGTTTCTTCGTTGAACACAATCTCCCCATTCGGCGTGTATCTCTGTCGCCGGTTATTTCATTAGATGTGAAATGTCCTTGCTTGTTGTTACTTTGAGGTGCAGTTGAACGTGATTGGAGGATTGATATATTGAGACGCTCAAGCTGCCACCTTTGGCATCAACGCTGATAAGTACTGGACAGACTACAGGATTCCATCTAGCATCCATAGAGTGGTTAGATTCAGAAAGTTCGTTTGTAGCTTGGTAGGACCCAAAGGAGTAAAAAGGCAGTCAAACAGCAATGTCGTTCATGGCTTTGAGGATGGTCCTGTAGTCATTTGTTACACTAGTTGATGTTCAAATGGACATACAGCATCACCGGCCCTTTGTACAGTGATCATACTACAACACAGACAGAATCAGAACTGATATTAACCGAGGCAGGAGCTCGATTTCGATTACAGACTACATCGGGAGAGTGTTTTATAGTTACCGGTAAGGGAAGGGTCCAAAAGTTTTTTTTAGCAGTAGGTTACTGGTAAAGGTAAATATTCCTGTTCAAAGGAGGGGTCAATGGCACGCCACAGCAGGGTGGCTATGCTTAAGGCTGTCTTTAATCAGAGTTGCAGATTTGAGGATTAGAGGTGTTCTAAAGAAAACTCCTCAAAGATAGCACTGTTGAGAAATCTCGGAATCTTGCGTTTAGAACCAGTAACCCCTAGCACTGCATGTTCTGTATCATGTGCATAGCACTTCATACATTTGATGGGGATCGTAATGTGCTCCTATTTGAATCCTGTTTCTGGGCACACTTTTTAGAATGCATGGTTGAAAAGGATATTGTCTGTAGATTGTTTTACATGGAGGTGTTTGTTGACGTGTGCTTGGATTGGAGACGTCCTCCAAATATGGTGGCCGTCATTGATGTGCTTCAGAAGGAAGTGTAACCTAGAACGGCAGAGCAGATGCAGTCGTGAAGGCAGATACTTACCATGCTCCATAAAGATAAGTGGGTTCCAATAAGTGATCTACAATGTGCACTACCCAGTTGTGACAGAGGCTCCTCACTGGGGGTAGGATAAGTGACCAGAGAAAAATATGTGGAGTACACCTATGTGCGACACTGGCCTAAAACCTAAAGACATGGTTAATTAAAACGAGATACTACAATATGGAGTCCATGCAGGCCCGTCCCCTGCAGGCCTCATTAAACAACCAGAGAATACTATATGGACCCAAAAGCAATAAAAGCCCAATCCCTTGGAGGCACTACATGGAGTCCACCCAAGAGAGATAAAGGCCCCCAATCACTGGGCGCATGTTTAAGCAACACGAGAACATTATACGAGTCCACAAAAGACTGTTACAGACCCTCACCACCAACCCCTGGAGACATGGTTAAGCAAGCTGTATATACTATATTTGATCCACCCTCAAGCGATACAGGCCCCAATCCCAGGAATCATGGTGAAGCAATCACAGAATACAATATGGAGTCTACTCAAGAGTGATATAGCCACCCAGCCCCTGTGGGAATGGTAGGAATTATGGCCATCTCTATGCAGTGTGTACAAGACAGCAAAATTGTCTTCAGTGTGTTTTAATTTAGACAAATTACCAAGACTTATCAGAGCTAATTCATATCAGTATTAGTCATTGATTAGGTGCCCAGTTACCACCTGATGCACCTTCACATCCTCCTCACCTGGGGGAAGCGAGAATCATAAAGAGATGCTGCATCCTCAGGCCCGTCAAGCGGCCGATGAGATCCTTCACCAGGCAGGCCATGGCGGTTACACTCTCAGTCGTCTGACCTTGAAGGATATTGGGGGCAAGCTGAAACTGGCTGACGGACACCACATCAGCTTCTTCCTTCATCTCTGCGAGCCGCTGCGACAGGAAGACCTCGAGCTAATGAAGAGTGAATATCAAGATTTGAGAAATCACTCTCACTCACACTGCATCTCTTTATCCCATTCTTATTGTCATTTTACAACACAGATTCTGACTGCATCAACCATCAAGTAGTCAATCACTTACCCCGTTAAGAACAGGAGACAGTCTATGGCCCTAGACGTGAACCACTTATGCCATCAAGTTGTGGGGGGCTGTATACAACCAGACATTTACCACTTATGCAATTGAGTAGTGGAAGCTGTTTAAGACCCCGGAAGAGAATCGTGTTGGCTTTTAACAAATAAAAAAGACCCTGGGATGGAGTCATTTTATAGTATTATGACGCCTTTGATTTTCTCAACTGAGGCCAAAAATATGTTTTCATTTCTTTATTTAATCCATAGTATAACCTTATATCTAATCTTGTCCAGATGACATCAGGTAAAAACCCAGAGAGGTAAGATGAACAGAAGAAGAATAGAGAAAAGAAGGTATGCAGCCTTCAGGCTACCATTCAGCAGCAGGACATTTCACAACCTGCACTCAACTGAAAAACAAAACAGCGCAGCAGTGGCAGGGGGCAAAATGTCTGTGGGAACAGAACATAAAGCAGTAGGAAGGAGGTACAAGGGGCATTTCAGTAAAGTAAAAAAAAAAAAAAAAAGAAGTCCGGGAGGGCCACAAAGAAAGCACAAGCATTGGCATAGCCAATAGGTCTCACCTGTGGGACCTTATAAGTGTTTAACCATACAGGGATGGGTGCTGTGCTGTTACGGATTGAAGAGCTATACAATTACTACACACTGGGTCATGCAGTCTGATTAAGGAATACATGCTTGCCTCAGGAAACAGAATTAAATCTTGGTTAATGCAGAGGAGAATAGTGACTTGTGTCTTTTTAGCGCTACGAGGACAGGAAGATGGACTCAGAGAGGGAGGGAGTTCCAGAGATTAGGTGCTAGATAGCCAGGGAGCTACCGCCAATGTGCGCTTTCTTAACTCTAGGGATGCTGGCCAGCATGGCAACAGAAGATCTGAGGTTCCCAAGTGGAAGGTTTGATAAGGGAATGCAAGTTCTGTGGGCCCTTATTCTCAAAGACCTTGTGTTTTACCGACCTCGTTACAACAGACTCCTGTGTGTGTCTTTGCACTATAGAGGGAGAGATCGGATTGGCTGCTTTATGTTCAGTAGAGGTTGTTTTTTTCTTTATCCATTCAAGTCTTGATTTGTCTGACAAGGGTTATCACCTTAGGGCGTATTAGGAGCCGCTATTTTTTTTAACACGTGGCATAAGGAATATAATAAGGGAAGCTTTTTTAAGTGTGCAGCATAGAACCAAATAGGTTTGATGTTAGGAAGGACATCTTTATAAGTAGCGTTTCATGACATTTGTATAGTTTTATGAACCATCAACAAATACAATGTAATCTTTGAACTCGGATCAACAATTTCAACATCCGAGCTTTGATTTGCAGAGGTTTCTGGGTTAGATCAGTTTGCACTTTTCACTGATTTACACAGGTTTCTTCCTGGTGCTCGGACGGTGAGGAGAGTGGCAAGAGGAGGAGAAGAAAACAGAGAGGAAAGACGAGGAATCGGAAGATGGAAAGAAGGGAGGGAGGGAGACATACGGGTCGAGAAGAATAGAAGAGGAGAGAAGCTGGAAACGGAGATTCAATCATTAGCTTATGGACGCAGTCTCCTTGTGCTCTTTGTCAAGCCTGCCCTTCCTAGTCCCTCTCTTTGGGTGCGGGTTGTACCACATGACTGAAAGACAGTGGGGTGCACTGTGGCGCACCCGTGGGCTACCTAGACAGGTGATGGCGCGTCCACGGCCCCTAGTTGAGGGGTGCTCTGCCGGGGCCCTGCGGAAGGGATACCGTGGAGAGGCCTTGCTTTGTGGAGCGCTCCGCAGGTCGCCCTGTGGCCCCGTAGGAGGCCCGCGCTGCTTCTGGCCTCGAAACCTGCTCAGCAGAGGGCAGCAGACAGGAACCAGAGACAGGCCGCCCTGTGTTTGTGGCACTGAGGAGGCGCTGCCTAGTCACGAGGAAAAATATTACCAACCCCCTCCTCCAACTCACGGAATGGGCCGTGCCACCCTCACAGTGCATGCGAGAGGCACAGCGTGCTGCTTTAGGGAGACAAAGGGGACGTCCTTACTTGTAAACCCAGCACAAAGAGCTGCAGAGGTGGGACGTACGGCCATGAACTTCTGCACACCCACCAAATATATTTAGGCTGCATGCTTTTCCACACACCCAGAGGGTGAAGAGCATAAAAGAGTATAGGGACTGCGCTCCGGGGAGCAGTGCTGAATAAAGGTCAGCACCAACAGTTCCGAAAAGCTCTAAGAAAAATATAAAGCCCGCGAGTGGTTCACGCGCACGCTTCAAGCAATTTGAGGAATGCAGCTGGCACACTGCAGGCCGCTGCTCGCTCCCAAGACCCCTATGCCATGGGAGTCAACGTTGTGAGAGAAGGCGGGACATGCACCCGCCTTTGGCCAATTGCGGGCTCTCAAGTTTTGAAAGCCACACGCACAGGCAAATAGAATTTGACAAGCAGACGCACAAGCTTTCAGAAAGCTTTCTGAATGTCTGCAGTGATTACAAGAGGCCCTCTCCTACAGCAGCGCACACGCGGTGCACTAGGCAAGACCTATAAAACCACCTGAGTCGCAGCCCACTCCCTTCCAACAATGCAGTGGCGGTCAACGTGACACACTTGCCAAAATACATAGAATGAAGCGGGACAGCAGCACGAAAACATAAGCACTGGAAAAGTCAATAGATCTGGCTTTAGCAAGTGGAGCAAAGTTTGCTTTTTAATTTTTGATTGCAAGCATATGGCACAAAAAGAAAAAAAAAACATGAAAACATTCCTTGTTCTAAGTGTGGTTTTTATATGCTTGTGTTAAAATTGTAACAACATTTCACTGAAGCAGCTTTTTTACTAATGACTTTTTTTTATGAAAAAGTTCTCTTTATTTGAATTTTTGATTGCAAACATAGCCCTGCCTACATCTTCAGGCTGGCAGGGTGACACAGAAAATTCAAACAAATAACCACAAAAGTATTCGGCCCTCCACCCTTACAACCCAACTATCCCTGCCCTACTCTTCAGTAACAGGAGCTAAGTAATGGCTTTGATATTGATATTTGATATTTATTAACTTATAAAGCGCCCGAACTACTGCAGCAGGGGTATCTCCGTGCTGTGACTGCTACCGTCATCCAGGAAGACACAGATCAGAACAAAGAGGTTTTTAGCAGCTTTCTAAATTTGAGGTAGTCAGGGCATTCACGTAAATGAATGGAGAGTTGGTTCCAGTAGAGGGGGGCAAGGTGGGAAAAAGATCTACCACCCAAGCAAGCTTTTTTACATCATCGGGTGTAAAGTAATGATTTTGACCCTGACGGAAGGGACCTGGAAGGCAGGTCCCTTACAAATGTATCTAATAGGTAGCTGGGACGCACGTAATACAGAGATTTTTAAACAATACAGCAGATCTTGAATTTAATCCGCTTCCGCACTGGGAGCCAATGCATATGTTGTAAAAGGGGTAGGGAGGCCGTTCTTGAAGTGGCATTGGCAACTAGGTGGGCTGCAGTGTTTTGGACTACCTGCAATTTATTTAAGGAGACTTCATTGGCTGAGATCAGTAGGGCACTGCAGTAGTCCAGGTGACTTAACACTAATTAGCAGTGAGTCCACACAAATATAAAACCAATATAATCATGTACCCGAATAAACAACAAAACAATAGGGAAAAGTTTAACAAAAACGAGTTCCCATCAGTCCACCATCGAGACCGCCCTTCATCATCTGGGATCTCTTGTATATATGTATCACATTCAGGGGTAAACACACCTGTCTTGGCAGATGATATACCAATGCACAGGGGTGTCCCAAAACAATTAAGCAGATGTGAAGAAATGGCGTGCCTAGTGGGGAACTGAGTAGCAGTGCTTAGAAAAATGTGTATTGTGAAAACAGAAAAGAGAAGGAGGCTCTAAAATTAGGTCGTGATCGGGGAAAACAACAATTTTAATATACACCCTCACACTCCTAAATCAGTAAAAACAGTGCAAATTAGTAGAATTTTCCCATTTCTGTTTTTATAAGAAACGGGTCACCCTTATTGGTTTTCACAAAACCAAGTCCTTTATTGAGAACCAGTTCTTCGGTGTGCGTAAGAACGTGTTTACTCAGATTTATCACGAGGCTGACGTTCCTGCCTGTTCCTGCGGAATCTTCTTGCCGTTTCTCAAGTCCATTGTTGCTGGAGAAAGATTCCAACGGACTTGGCCTTGTTGTTGGGTTCTCCGTCGGCCTCTCGGACGTCCAAAACCCTGTCCTAAAAAAGGCTGCTGGTTAAAGTCAGGGTATGGTTGTTGTGGTCCAAAAGGACCTGACGGAGGAAAAGTAGGTGGGCCCCAAGGTGATGGTTGCCACCAAGGTGGAATCGGAGGTTGGCTATAGTAGGGATTATAACCCCTTCGATTTCTCCTGTTGTTACCTCGCCCTCTCGCGCCACCCTTATTACTACCTTGGTTGGAAGAGTCAGAGTCAGTAGATGTCTCATCAGAATTTGACGTACCATATGTCGATCCTCCTGTCCGGCCATTGTTGTTAAAAGCCGCCGGTACGTAATTATCACCTGTATACGGATATATAGTCTCAGCAGAAAACTTGGCCAAGTCTTTCTTAAATTTTTAAAGTTTATTGAACAGGATAGAGTCCCTAAGTTCTTTGCTGGTTTTATTTCCTTCCTCCTGTCCTTTGCTGAACATCTTACCAGACAGAGTTGTCCTGATCTGGCCCTCTAAAGTTTGAATTTCGACCAAGGTAGTGGATGCACCGCACTATAAAGAAAACGACAAAAAAGATGTATATATACACCTAAATACATTCCGCATCTAACTAGTCTTAACATACGCCAGTAGCGGCGCCGCATTTGCCTGCCGATGTCAAGAGACACCACCTGGTTACATTCGCCGCTTATGGGAATGTATTGTTGCAAATTGTTATCGGTCCTGTGACTCGAAAGCAGCAACCAACAAACTAAAACTCAAAAAGCCGAGACCAGAGATAGTCCCAACATACACGGTCTGCACTCCTTAATGATTGTGAGTCGAACTTACCTCTCCGTCGGTACACCGGTCGTCCCTCAAAGCTCTATCGTGGGGAGGAACCGACTCGGTGCACCGGAGGGAGATAAATGCATGTCCTGCTTCCGCATTGGGCGTTGGGCGTGTACAAACGTGCCCGGCGCGTGATTACGTCCCAACGCACTACTGCTGTCGGGAAGTGTAGTTCTAATGAGCTGATGAAATATTGGTCGAAATTCAAACTTTAGAGGGCCAGATCAGGACAACTCTGTCTGGTAAGATGTTCAGCAAAGGACAGGAGGAAGGAAATAAAACCAGCAAAGAACTTAGGGACTCTATCCTGTTCAATAAACTTGAAAAATTTAAGAAAGACTTGGCCAAGTTTTCTGCTGAGACCATATATCCGTATACAGGTGATAATTACGTACCGGCGGCTTTTAACAACAATGGCCGGACAGGAGGATCGACATATGGTACGTCAAATTCTGATGAGACATCTACTGACTCTGACTCTTCCAACCAAGGTAGTAATAAGGGTGGCGCGAGAGGGCGAGGTAACAACAGGAGAAATCGAAGGGGTTATAATCCCTACTATAGCCAACCTCCGATTCCACCTTGGTGGCAACCATCACCTTGGGGCCCACCTACTTTTCCTCCGTCAGGTCCTTTTGGACCACAACAACATACCCTGACTTTAACCAGCAGCCTTTTTTAGGACAGGGTTTTGGACGTCCGAGAGGCCGACGGAGAACCCAACAACAAGGCCAAGTCCGTTGGAATCTTTCTCCAGTAACAATGGACTTGAGAAACGGCAAGAAGATTCCGCAGGAACAGGCAGGAACATCAGCCTCGTGATAAATCTGAGTAAACACGTTCTTACGCACACCGAAGAACTGGTTCTCAATAAAGGACTTGGTTTTGTGAAAACCAATAAGGGTGACCCGTTTCTTATAAAAACAGAAATGGGAAAATTCTACTAATTTGCACTGTTTTTACTGATTTAGGAGTGTGAGGGTGTATATTAAAATTGTTGTTTTCCCCGATCACGACCTAATTTTAGAGCCTCCTTCTCTTTTCTGTTTTCACAATACACATTTTTCTAAGCACTGCTACTCAGTTCCCCACTAGGCACGCCATTTCTTCACATCTGCTTAATTGTTTTGGGACACCCCTGTGCATTGGTATATCATCTGCCAAGACAGGTGTGTTTACCCCTGAATGTGATACATATATACAAGAGATCCCAGATGAAGGGCGGTCTCGATGGTGGACTGATGGGAACTCGTTTTTGTTAAACTTTTCCCTATTGTTTTGTTGTTTATTCGGGTACATGATTATATTGGTTTTAAATTTGTGTGGACTCACTGCTAATTGAGGTTGGTGTCAATTCTAATCAGGGGGTTTAGCAGTCAGGGTCTTAAACATACCCCTGGGACCTTTTTGTGTTTAGTTGACTTAACACTAATGCCTGGATCAGAGTTTTCCGCGTAGAAGAGGATAAGAAGGGGAAGATTCTTCTAAATAGAACGAATGTGTGAAAACATGCCCCCGTAGTTGTGGCGACATGTTCTCCCACTGTTAGTTTCTGATCTATGCAGACACCCAAGTTGTTGACCAAAAAAACAAACGTTTTTGATGCACTGTACACCTCAATAGCAATAGTGAAGGCACCCTCAGTATCAAACAAACCAAAATAAGCTAATGTAGTCCTTCAATGATCTTTATTTACAAAGGTTCCTATGGTTGTGCAGAGATTTTTGATACTCCTGAGACACTTGGATCACATTATTTCCCTGAATTCCATTAGGATTAGTGATACATGAGGTCTCCACCATGTTTCGAACACTTTACCCTTATGCTCGAGTGTCATAGCAATTTTTTCCACACAGATTATCACCCACACCTTGTGTAGCCATGCCCTGTAGTCCGGTATCTTAGCCGCTCCGCATGCAGCCGGAATGACATGTTTTGCCGTAACCAATAACACCATAACTAGTTTTTCCCTTGATGGCTTGAGTGGATATGAAAGACTGTCAGCCATCCCTTAAAGCATGTATGCTGGTCCCAACAACTTATGTTCAGACATTGAATCAATGTCATATTTTGTAAGCTTAGGGTAGAGCCATCTCAGGTGTCAAAGCATGCCTGTCCCTTCGCTACCTTGCCAACACTCTTTAGATCTAGAATTATCCCATGCATGGAGTCTCTCTGAGGTGTGACACCAGTATGATGTTACTCGTAGAACCGTTTCTTTAAAAGTTGCGCTGGGTGTAGACACTTTCGCCCATTGATATACAGAGGTCCATTCTTATGGGGTCAAAGTTTAAAGTTTGCACCAGCTCAGTCTCCCTCTTCTGTCCAGGTGTTTTCGCACATGCCGCACGGCTCAATAGGAATTTGTACATTTCGGTTAGCATAGGTTTGATCCCAGATTAAGTTTTCAGAAATGTCCTGATGGGCAACAGTGGCTAGCCCGCAGCTTTCCTAATTGAGCTATGTTCCATCCTGTGCTTAATCTGTAAATATCCGTGGCTTTCCTGTTCTGTGGTGACTTTTTTTTTACATAGCAGCCTTTCATCTGTGCCGTGCAATTTATTATTATTATTTTGTCTGAATGAGACAAGAATAAATCATTACCCAACCAATGACTTAAATCTTGTGAAGCTATATGTTAAAATGTCACTTAAAGACTTTTTTAGCAACTTTATAAAATCAGCCGAAAATAAATTGCCATTTAACTAGGCACCAATACTGAAAGCAAAATAAATAGCTGGTAATTCATGGTAATTAAATGTGAATAAGTATTTTCTGAATCGCCTTTGTCTCTGAAGAGAAAGGTACTATTTTTAGGCGGATGTGAACAATGTGCGCAGGCTTTGTTCAGTCACTGAAAGTGAAGGAAGTCAATGGGAAAAGCACACTGACCCACTGCCTCATGTTGCATGTTGAGCTGAAGCAAATATCAGGATGACAATTTAACAGACCAGTGGATGAAGCACACTGAGCAAAAGCCCATCTTAGGCTGTCTCAAAGACCAGACCAAAAAAGTTCAAAACATGTTTTTTTTAAAGGCGCTAGGCAGGGAACTCACGCACACCAAAAACCTGCGCAAACCAGGCAACTATGAATGGTGTGTGGTGAAGTATCCTAGAATCAAAAGCGAATAGAAAAAAAGAAACGGAAATGACAAGAAAATGGAGTATTCCAAGGGCAAGTTCAATTTCAGACAACAAGTTGGTGTTTTGCAGCGATCTGAAATATAGCTACGTTCTATTCTGAATTTATTATGATGAGACACACATGGTCTCTAACCCCATAAAACATGGTGACCAGTTGGAAGAGGATGCAGGATACTGGTAACTGGTACCATACTACCTACAAAGATCTTCCTAGGATTTGTACTATAGCCATGTCTATGTCCTGTTGAAAGCACCAGAAGTGTTTAAATGTGCAGAAATATATCACCCATCTTAGAGTTAACTTAATAATATATTGTTGAGCTCACTGTTTTTAATCTGTGAAGTGTGTTATCATGAATAAAGGAATGTGGGATGCCACTAACAGTTTCAATGAGTTCAGGGTAGTTGCTTGATGCAGCAAAGAACATGATACTGAATACAAAGCACTTGTAGGTACAGTTTCAGACAGAGACACAGTATTAAGGCAGCAACAAAACCATTGTTTTTGTACTGTTAGGACAGTGGAAGCAGGAGTAAGAGGGAGGGCCAGGACCCTCACTTGTATGGTATTTAGAAGCACTTTGCTAGGTCTGATGTTGAAACTTTGGTAACCCCTGTTCAGAAGTACGGAAATTATGTGCTACCAAGGCTTGTGAAGTACCTTTTTTTATCTTCTACTCCACACTTCTTGTCTTTTCCTTTCTTTGGTCAATTTGTATTCCTCTTCTGTTCCTCTTACTTACCTCTATCGACTTCCATCTCTTGGCTTCCAACTATCGTCATCCGGACAAGAGATGGGACAAGGATATACTGTGGATTAAATCAAGTCATGAGACACTTTTCGGTTTCTTCCTCGCTGAGGATATCAAAGACTCCCCAACACTATAAAATGTCTCCACCCCAGGTCATTTTATATTTGTTATGATTATTATGGGAAATAACATGGAGTGTATAAAATGTCCTCTTCTGAGATACACTTTAGCGTTTGAAAGCCACTGTCACATTCTACCCCGTGATCATCACTTACCTCCAGGAGCTCGTCGATAAACTGACTGCGCGTTGCTGGGTTTTGCAGTATAGTCAGAGCATCAGGGCCACGAGCCACACCATCTGGGTCTACAAGAGGGCAGGAGTATAGAAAGGATTGAGACGGGAAAGACAATGAGGATTGAGGAAGTAAGAGTAACATTGAATTAGTAATATGAAAGTGAACTTCAGGTGGCCAACACACTGGAGATTGACCGAACTCCAATAAAACTGCGCTCATCAGGAATATGAAGTGCCATAAAACCTTAAGACTCATGACTGATTGAACCCGCAAATCTGTGTGTGAAGTCAATCACCAGGAAAGCACACTACCCTGGTCTTGTCATCACTAGAAGCACCAGTCGCTTAGTACAACTGCCATGGGCTCTAATGCCAGCAGGGGAAAAGGCCTCTCATCCATTGGCTCTGTAATAACAAGCACTGGCAAAGCCAATAGGTCTCAGCAATGCCCAAGCAATTGGCCTTGTCAATGTGAATTTCTTTTAGTCATGTTGTCTAGCAGCACATCTGCTGTTCAGCATGGCTGAAAGTCACTGAAAGCCCAGAATCACAGGATGTTGAGCCGACGCCGAGTTTCTTCGCCCCCCTCCATGCTACATTTATTGTCCTGACCCTCCCAAAACAAAAAAGTGCTATGACGTGGCCTACGCTGGCCACTTCATGGTGCTTTTTTCAGCACCTAGGCATTGTTGTATGTGGGACGGTTGCAGATGAGACTTTGCGTGATTTACTGTGAACCCTAAGTTGGTGAGTAGTTGAATAGTGGTGTGAGTGTGATGTACACACTGACTGTATGAGCTGGCTTTTATTAGCCAGTCGTCGAGATATGGGAAGACGTGAATGTGTTGTCTTCTGAGATGAGCTGCAACTACCGCCAGGCACTTGATGAATACTCTGGATGCTGTGGTGACTCCGAATGGGAGTACTTTGAATTGGTAGTGTTGACATCCACTACAAACCTGAGGTATCTCCTGTGAGATGCGTGAATACAAATATGAAAGTAGGCGTCCTTGAGATCTAAAGTGGCAAAGAAGTCAAAGAAGAGGAAGAACCTGTGCAGTGTGACCATGTGGAAATGGTCTGATTGTATGTACAGGTTTAGGGCTCTCAGTTCTAGAATAGGTCTTAGGTAGCCGTCCTATTTTGGAATTAGAAAATACAGAGAGTAAACTCCTGTGTTTTGTTGGTGCAGGGGAACTGGTTCTATTGCCCCCTTCTGCAGGAGTGAGATTACTTCCTGCTTGAGGAGCGATAAATGTTCTAACTGCAATTGAAGCTGTTTGGGTGGTATGCTGGGGGGGGCAGAGGTAAGTTCTAGACAGTAACCTGACTGAACAATTTGTCTCACCCAGCTGTCTGTGGTGATGTTGTTCCAGACAGGAAGGAAATGCTGTATTTTTCCCACGACCGGAGTGGAATGGTCTGGGGGGAGCGGAGGGAACTCATTGGGTAGGTGTGGCGGCAGATCTGGTATTATGGTCTTGCCTCTACCTTTGTTATTGTTGCCTCTGTATCCACCTTTCTGGTAACCTCTGGTGAATGTAGACAGGGTTGGAGCCTTATAAGAGGTGGAGGGGTTGTCAGAGGAGTATCCTCTGGAGGTGCGCTTGTAGAAGGAGCGACAAAAGGAACATCTGGGAGCTTGCGATTGCATTGCTCCCATGGATTTGGCTGTGTCTGTGACCTTTTTAATTTTTTCTAGTGATGAGTCGACGTTAGGCCCAAATAGGTGTTCCTGATCGAATGGTTGGTTTAGAATAGAAGTTTTTACTTCTGGTTTAAACCCAGAAATGCGTAGCTAAGCATGCCAACACAGAAGGACACTTGTGTTGACTGCTCTAGAAGCGGTGTCTGCTGCATCCAGAGCACAGCGAATGGAAGTGTTAGTGATTATTTTTCCTTCTTGTATAAGGTAATTGGCCCTGTTTTTATATTTGTCTGGAAGGTGTTGTAATAAGGTCTCTAACTCATCGTAATATGCCCTATCGTACCTGGATAACAAAGCTTGAGT
Source organism: Lissotriton helveticus (assembly GCF_964261635.1). NCBI lineage: Eukaryota > Metazoa > Chordata > Amphibia > Caudata > Salamandridae > Lissotriton > Lissotriton helveticus. The sequence continues at coordinate 1,938,714,098 of NC_136065.1, forward strand.
GTTGGCAATACGCCATATGTTAGCAGCTTGGGACGCTGTTCTTTTGCCAGAGGCGTCCAAGAGTTTAGACTCATTATCAGGGTGTGGAGAATCTCCTGATGTCTGAGAATTGTCTCTTTTCCTAGTGTTGGAGACTACTTGTGAATCTAAGGGAACAGGGCCTTTAATATAAGCTGGGCCCACAGGGGCAGCTTTGTATTTTTTCTCGATCCTTGGGTTGAAAACTCTAGCCCTAACAGAATCTTTAAAAACTTCGGGTGCATGCTTAATGACCCGTTTTAGCATAGGTAAGTTAGAGGTGGCCCTTTGTGACGTGTCATAAGTGTTCATTAGGAAATCCTCTTCCACTGGGTCTGTATGTAAGGTAACCCCATGGTATTGCGCAGCTCTGTATAGCAGCTGATTAAATGCTGTTGTGTCCTCTGGAGGTGAAGGTCTAGAGGGGTACACATCCACCTGAGGAACATTAGGGACAACTGGAGTGTTGTAATCATCCCAGGGGTCAGGGGAAGAAGGTGGACTAAAGTCTCCTAGTGGCGCTTTCCCTGCACCCTCCCCTGTGTTATTTGAGCTATCATCATCATCCCGTGGTGGTGGGGGGGGGGGGGTGTAGGAGAGTGGTGTGGTGGGGGAGGTGGAGGTGGAGGAGAAGGTGATGGTGAAGGATGTTTTTTTGGTGGTTGAGCCGGAGCAGGTGTATCAAATGGTCTCTTGTTTGAGCTTAAAATAAGCTGACCAGTTTTGGGGTCTTTTATAAGAGTCTCTTGTTTAGGATCTGGCATAAAAAGCTCTTCTGATGGATGCTGGTCTTTCGGCGCCAACTTTTTAGGTTCGGTTGCTTTACGGGCACCGTCTCTGGAACGGTTTTGTCTTTTGGCTTGGAGTTGTGAGGTTTTACAGTCTTTGTAAGTGGAACCGGTGTTTTCTTGGGTTCCGAAGGTTTTTTCGGTTCCGAAGTTTTCGGCTCCCAGGTTGTTCTGAACCTTTAGGGAGTGGATTTTTGCTCTGCTCCGTGTGTTTTTCGGAGTCGAAGGGTCGGTGATTGGTGGTTTCGATGCTGAGTGCTTCGATGTGGAGGCAGTGTTCGGCGCGGAAGTGGAGGGCGTTTTCTTTTTCGGTGCCGATGAATGAGTTTCGGTACCGATGGCAGGCTGACTCGAGCCCGAGTGGCCTGAAGGCTTCTTAGCCAAGCCCAAGTGGGGGACATGGGAAGCAGTCTCTGTGTGTGCACCTGGGCCCGAAGGTGAAGGTGTGACCGAAGCCTTTTTGGATGGTGTATGGAGGGGGTCGGGCGATTTGTCTACTTACGACCCGCTGCGCCGAGTGAGGTCTTCAATGTCGGAGTCCTTGGCTTCGGAGGCGCTGTGTTCTTCAAAGCACTCCTGTTCTGGAACGTTGACGCTCTTTTGGAAGATGTCGTCGGGAATGGATATCGACGAGCGAGCCATTGCTCTTCGAGCTCAACGATCTCAAATGGTCTTCTTGGAGCGGAAAGAGGCACAACCTGCACAGTCTCTGGCCTTGTGCTACGGTGAAAGACAGAGGTCACACACCTCATGCAGATCAGTGTGGGGAAACTTCGACCCACATTGAGGACACTTTTTGAATGGAGTCCTTTCCATGAGCCAGATGCTAAGGCCCAGGTAGGCCCGAAGGCCCTCGACGATGATCAGAATCGAGGACTTCGATGTTGGAGACTAGGTTTCCCGATCGAAAACAATACCGTAGAAAGGGTGAAGGATTGTGCGTCGAAAGTTGTATCTGTAACAACACCAAACTGGAGCGCGATAAACACATCCGAGCCCAATGAAGGAAAAAAACAATCTGAAGATGGAGCCAATGCCCATACGCACTATCATTCAAAGGAGGAGTCACCTATCTCGTGACTTCAAAGACTTCTCCAAGACAAAAACAAGTGCAAACATCCGGGCCCATCACCAGGTGGCAATCTATGCTTAGTGTGTGATCTGCAGCTCATATGCCTCTAACATATAGCTCCGCAAACCAGGGGCAGTGTAAGAAGACATGCACTTGGTCCAGGCGCTATTGGAGGGCCAAACACAAGAGGGCATGACACCCGCATGCCATGACAAATGGCATCAAAGAAAATGAGAGCAATGCTAAAGTTTACCAATGGTAGGCGATGGACGGCCGATAAGCCCACAGATAGAACACAACATGTCTCTTCGAGACGGCACATGAGCTGTCTAGCCAAGCAGCTAAAAACAATAGATTTCGCACAGGCGAAAAATATTGGCTTTGCCAATACTTGTGGTGTTTGAAGCTTTAGGCTGGAAAATGTAGTTTTTTTTTATTTTTATTTTTTATTATTAATCGGTAACATAACAAACACAGGAGTGTTAGCCTACATCCACAAAGTGGCCGGCTTCCGATGAAAAGAGCAGAGCATATGAAACATGTAAATCAGTTATCCTTGTACACAGCAAGCCGCCAACAACCACTTCGGGCCGGCTGCGTCCAGCAATCATTGAGGAGCCACTGCAGTGTAACATGTAACAATTGGACATGGGCTAATGATAAACCTACATTTACACTCTTTGGGTGAAGGTTAAAAGGAAAGAATAAAGAGGGAACACAGGTGGTCAGTGTTCACTGCACTCTCATACTGAATCATGCTAACAAACCTATAAATGAGGCCTCCTAGGGAGGGGCTCGCGGGGGGGGAAGAGGGAGGCGACAGATATTAGGACAGAAGGGCATATATTCGTCTCAGGGGGTCACTAAACCAATATCTACAGAAGCATTCAGTGCGATCGTGTTCTCTGAGACATATCCAGGAGTGTGGAGCAATATTCTCAGTGCTGTTGACTCATGTATGAAGGGTTGGGTCAGTGCGAGGGGCAATCTGCCAAGTTCATTGTATCAGCGTCTGCCGTTCTGGCAGATAGGTAGGATGTCAGTGGTGACCAAATGTCTCGAGGTCTCGAGGACGCAGGCAGCAATTCAGCATAATTGGATAGCTGTTCCTGGCAATAGGTCATGTCATCCAGCCATTCCTTAAACTTGGGAGCCCTCCCTCTACCCCAGCGGCATGCCACTCGTCTCTTAGCCATCAATAATGCTAACGCTATGTATTTACGAGATGGTGACGGAACAGGTAGGACATAGCCAAGCAATGCCATCAGTGGAGTAGTGTCCAATTGTATCTCAGTCATCTGATGCAGAGCCTCAAAGACCTTCTCCCAGCAGGCTCGGACTACCGGACAGCTCCAAGCTAAGTGTAACATATCTGCATTGGTCGCATGGCACCTTTCACAGGCGTCCGATTCTCGCAGCCGAAACCGGTACATTTTGGCTGGTGTGTAATACAACCTGTGGAGGTATTTGTAGTGTATAATGCGCCAGCGGCTACTGGCCGATACACGCTCAGTCTGAAGGCAACAAAACTCCCATTGGTCATCAGTGAGTTCAACCCCTAATTCCTCACTCCATCGCATTCGAGCTTGTGGAGTGGTTACCACTCGTTGCTCTTGAATAGTACGGTACAACAAGGATACCAGTTTTGTAGGTGTTTCACGTTGCAGAAGCAGGTGGAGAGGTGCCAGTGTGGGGGGCTCCGCTGGGAAATCGACATGCAAGGCTCGGATCCCATTTCGGAGTCGCAAGTATAGGAAGCTATCCAATGGTGTGTGAGTCAGATTTCGAAATAGGCTGTCCGGCGCACTGAACTGGCCATCCTCAAACAGGGCACCCCAAGTGGTGAGAGAAGCTCTCTCCTTAAGTTTGTGAAAAATCGTCTCTTGCAGCAGTGGCATAGTAGGATGATAGACCAGTGGTAAAAGTGGGGAGTATAAAGAGTCAGCTTCCAATAGGGTCGCAATGCGGTGCCACGCCGTAACTGTGGCATTTATAGTATTCTGGGTCCGTTCTCGAGCTGGTATTTCAGCAAACAATCCCCCCTCTTTGGGGATCGGGTGCGCAAGCCAATGTTCAGCTGCTATATGCGGCATGTATCGGTGGTGACGTACCCAGTAATATAGATAATGGGCCTGTTCGCTTAAGTAGTACAATTCTAGGTCCGAGATGGCATAGCCACCTGCGGCATAAGGCCGGGTGAGAATCGACCATTGCAGACGAGCTTGCTTCCCTCCCCACACCAACCTAATCAATTCAGTTTTTAACAATGCGAAGAAGTGGCGCCCTGGGAGATACGGAATGTTAAGAAAAAGGTAGATTAGTTGTGGAAGTATGACCATTTTGTTCAAAGACGCCCGTCCGGCTAGCGACAGTGGTAGCTTTATCCAGCGGGATACCTTGTCAGTGATACGGGTTAGCGCGACCCCATAGTTAAGTCTCATAAGTTCTTCTTTATCTCGTGCGATGCCAATCCCCAGATAGCGGAAATCATCGTCACACCAATCTAGTGGGTAATCTAAGGGGAAGCGTAGCGTCGAGTTCGTGAGGGGGAAGAGACATGATTTTCCCCAATTAATCTTGACTCCAGTTATACCGCCAAAGATAACAAACTCCCAAAGGAACACGTTGAGGTTGGAACTGGGATCTCGGACGTAAAGCGTAATGTCGTCGGCATACATAGAGACTAGGATTTGCCGCAGTGGACATCGCAAAGCCATATCGTTATGTCGTTGCCTCAGCCGAGCCGCTAGCGGTTCAGTGACCAACGCAAATAAAAGAGGCGACAGGGGGCACCCCTGCCGGGTGCCCCTGGCAATTGGGAAGGGCGCTGACACGTGGCCATTGATCATCACTCTCGCACCCGGTCGACAATATAGGAGCTTGATCCATGAAAAAAATAGATGGGGGAAGCCCATCCGTTGCATGACCCCAAATAGGTAGTCCCATTCGACAGAGTCAAAAGCTTTGGAAGCATTGAGAAAGACTGCCGCAAGAGGAAGGTCAGGGGAAACAGTATCTAGGACAGTAAAGAGCGTGCGCAAGTTATGAGAGGTGGATCTCCCCGGGACAAACTCAGATTGATCCGGTAATATTAGGCGGTCTAGAAGTAAAGTCAGTCTGTTGGAAATTAGCTTCGCCAGTATCTTCGCATCACAATTGAGCAAGGAAAGAGGGTGGTAGGAGCCACATTGGTGAGGTGGTTTCTCGGGCTTCAGGAGGGAAATAATAATGAACGCTTCTCTCATGGATGGTGGAAGGGTTCCCACTTCAAGGGATTCTTCGAAGACCTCGCGCAGAATAGGTGCCATCAGGTCTATATAAGTTTTGTAAAATTCAATAGGGATGCAGTCTAGGCCTGTGGCCGTGCCTGATTGCATGCCCATAATGACATCCCGAACCTCCTCTAGCTTAGGCTAGAAAATGTAGTTATTCGCAGTTTAAGACACTAGTGGTAGTGTTGGCAAATGAGAGTGTATTGGTAGTACTGGGGTAGGGGAGAAGACTTTCTGACACACAAGAGCAAAAAAGAGAGAGCGCTGCTGACCCACAGCTTTTTCACATCATGCAACGTTTTTATGCGCGCGCAGTGCGTTCACCTGTTATCAACCACCAGAATGTTTCTCTGTTTGATGTGCTAGGGCCTCCGAATCTTGGACAACTTTGTGCCTTGCGAATGGACGTTGACTAATGTGATTGAAACGGTTTAGCAGACAGACGTGACAGCATTAATAAGCATGACAGTGCACTAAAAAGCTAATATTAAGCATTAATAGCAGCATAAGCATTGGAGTAACAAACCTCACATACCGATTTTCCGCTCGTTGCCAAGCAGCATTGCGCCAGCTGTTAGCTATTGCCCGCAACGAGGGACTTGGACTCTCCTGGCAGCCCTGCCTGCGGCAACGCATCTGGGTATGATTGATTCGGAGGGCTGCTGGAGTGCTCTGGGCAGGCTGTAGCTGAGGAACCACTCCGGCGGTCAGGTTCACTCAGCTGCTGGTGTGGGGTCAACGGGATTCATTTAGATTCCCGCGCAAGTGCAAGCTGATGCACTGACTCATTGCCGCCAGCAGCCCATACTTTCTCATCAACTGCTGGCGCCCACTCGCACTGCGGGCAGCAGGAACCTTCTTTGAAATGTGGCTGACATCACTCAGTTGCATCAGTAATGCCGCGGCGCGATATGCTGGGTGAATGTGTGACATTGTAGCAGCTAAGCAAGCCCCCAAGCCTGTCGGAAGGGCTCAGCAGCGCGCACCTTGAATGCGCGCTTCCACTCTAGCTTAAATTCAGTCAGCAATAGTGCATTAGCAGCGCTCCAGCTTTGACAGCAGAGGAGGCGCTACAATGAATGACCTTTCGTTTCAGTGCAGTGATGCGGACCACCACAATGAAACGAGTTAATCTAATGCCTGATACGTGGTACTTGGCAGGACTGGACTTATCCCCTGTAAAAGCCTTCCCTCAGGGGCATAACACAGGCCCATGCAGACTCTGTGGCATAAGGGGGGCCACAGCCCTTCAGATGGCAAAACAACCCTTCGGGGAGCCATTTAGCCTATAGAATATTTGAGAGATTTTGGTGACTTGGTGGTCCGTATCACATTTGGTGGGGGGGGGGCGGGGCGACAACATTTTCCGCTACGCCACTGCCTTCCCTGGTTCTGTCGGCATGCAACCTTCACTGGTTTGTCAGTTGACTTTGTGACATTGTCATCAACACCCGGGACAGCATTTTGAGTTGACATGGCATGAAAATACGTAATATTTGTCTACAGAGGCGGCAGGTATGGAACGGGGTAGCGGTACGCGGCAGGGAGTGGGGTGAAAAAAAAAAAAGAACATTTCCCTTACCTCAACAGTCGAGGTCTCTCCTTCATCGTCTCTCCTCTACTTCTCTTCCCAGAAGCAGGAAACAAACAGGCTCCCCTAAGCCAATCATGACGCTGCTGTCACCAGCATGACAGCAGCGTCGTGATAGGTCTGAGCAGCCTGGGTCGGCTGTCAGGCATGAGCGGGAGCCTGTGCATGTTCTCGGCACAGGCTATGCAATACAGCCGGGTGGAGACCATGCTAAGTGAGCATGACAGTTTGGCCGGCTGGTCAAACCGTTATGCACATTTAAGTGCACCAACCACTCCTCCCCCTGACAGCTGTGACGACAGTCAAGCCCCACCCCAAAACTGGCTTCAGCACAGAAAAATTAAATGATACCATTGTGTGATTATCATTTTATTTTTCCTTTTTTGCACGGCTGAAAAGCAGTGGGGTGCTATCCTCTGCCTTAGCGGAGGAGCCGCAGCGGTCTGTATATGTAGGTAAAGATGTGGTCTTTCTTTAACTTGAGCCAATATTTAGGGAAAGAAAAGTCCTACTTTTGCGATCTTCATCAATCAGATGTTCACATTGTAAGTATTTTCGCCATCTAGTGGTTAAGCTCTGAACGGCCTCTGGTTTTACCACAATGAAAATAACGGACTGAACAATAACTGTGTCAAATGACTCACTGTGATGACGTCAACCCGCACTGGCAGATATGAGATTAGGCTAACGAGATTTGTCTAATTGTGGTTGGAGAAAGGAGCAGAACTCCAGATCCCGAGCTCCAACACTCACCAACTTAACCACTAGAACAAATATAAACCATGAGCTGGATTGGGCACAACCAGTAATCAACTCGGCAGTCTGGTGAATGATAGGGTTGTCGCCTTTCCCACAGGAAAAATACCGCCCATTCGTTTAAGTTCTAAGATTCAGCAAGCGCCCTAACACAACAAATAAATACAACTTTATAGAAACTCGTCTGTTTTAATTTTTAATATTTTTATTGTTTTGTTTAATTTACCAGGGATCATTAAAGCAGCTCTAGAACACATTTTAAAGTGCTTTCTTCTTATATTTACTGTTTTAAGTACTGATGAGGGGAAATTACCAGCTTTAGGTTATTTTCCTATTTTTTTTGCATGGGGCAGGGCATTAAAATACTGGTCATGCCAGTATGAAAACAGCCAGATGGCAAGCCTACTCGCAATACATTTCAAAATCCAAGGAGACATAATCGAACAAAGCAGCATCTTACGTCTGTGATTTTTTACTGTTAATGATGCCTGATGGGTAAAGAGAATTTTTTTTTTCTACTCAGGGCGCCCCTTTTAAAAATAACGTCAACATAGGTGCAAAAGCCTTACAACCTGATGACATAGCACTCCATGTTATGTTATGTTATGTTATGTTAATAACATTTATTAGGCGCAACAGCTGCCCCAGCAAAGGGGCGTCCTGGCGCCAGATCATGTACACAACACAACAGATCCGAGCTGAAAAGAGGAGGATTTCAGATCACAGGCAGAACAAGTGAGTTTTAATGGCCCGTCTAAAAAGAGTCAGACTATTAAGGGCGCGAATGTGCACAGGAAGGGAGTTCCACAGATCAGCCGCCAGAACACGGAAGGAACGACCTCCCATCCTGCTCAGCCTGAACCTAGGCTTACTCACCAAATGGAGTGATTCAGATCTGAGGGACCGCGAGGGGACATACGCCGAGATGAGGCCCACCAAGGCGGGGGGAGAGGAAAGCTTCAGAATCTTAAATGTCAGACAGAGAGCCTTGAATTTGATTCTCTGTCTGACCGGAAGCCAATGAAGAGAGGTCAGAACGGTCGAAACCGAGCAGCGTCTTGGGAGGCCAACAATAGCCCGTGCAGCCGCATTCTGCACCCTCTGAAGCCTAGTGGCTTCCGCCTGGTTGACTCCTAGAAGCAAAGCGCTCCCGTAGTCAATCCGGGAAAGGATGGAGGCCTGCATCACCAGTTGTCGAGTGGGAGGGTCGAAGAATTTGAGGACTGGTCTCAGTCCTCGCAGAATACCATAACAGGTAGCTGCTGCCTTCTTCGTGTGGCTGGTAAAAGATAGATTAGACTCCAGCCAGACCCCCAGATTTTTCACTTCGGCCGCTGGGAGGGGGATCACCCCTAGTTCGGGAGGCCACCACTGATCTCCCCAGAGGTCCGCCTGCTTCCCTACAATCAGGACCTCGGTCTTCTTGGCATTAAGCTGTAGGCAGTTATTACGCATCCAACTAGCCACAGCTATAAGTCCTGCCCGGAATCTGAGCGCAGTCACCTCAGGGTCCCCACTAAGTGTCACCGCCAGCTGCGTGTCATCGGCATACGATGTCATGGTGAGGCCAAATTGCCTGACGACAGCAGCCAGCGGCTTCACATACAAGTTGAATAAAGTGGGGCTAAGGGCAGAGCCCTGAGGGACTCCCAGTTCCAGGGGATGGAGCAAGGACTGGCCAGGTGGAATGGCTACCTTGAAAGACCGGTCCGAGAGGAAGGAGCGGAACCACTGAAGAGCCTTCCCCACAATACCCACTTCCTCCAATCGCCGCAACAGGATGTCGTGAGACACCGTGTCGAATGCGGCGCTCAGGTCTAACAATAGGAGCGCCGCAGTCTGCCCCGCGTCCAGCACCAACCGCAAATGCTCGATCATAAAGAGCAAAGCAGTTTCAGTGCTGTGTTGAGCGCGAAAACCATTTTGGCTCTCGTCAAGAATGTTATTACGAGAGAGGTGTGCAGACAAGATGGAATTCACGTGCGCCTCAGTGACCTTGGCGGTCCAAGGTAAGAGGGAGATGGGCCGATAGTTCTCCGGGAGCAAGGGGTCAGAGTTGGTTTTCTTCAAAATAGGGCTGACCACAGCTTGCTTCCAGGATGGCGGAACCATGCCCTCACTGAGGGAGAGATTAATCAAATCCAAAATGGGCTCCCGACAGAGAGGCGGGAGACGGGCGAAGAACTCCGGCTTCAGTGGGTCTAGGGGGGAGCCAGATTTAATTTTAAGGCTCAGAATGTCAAATACCCCGTTGGACATAGCCGGCAGGGTGGACAAGGTTTCGGACACCGAGACCTTCACGTCATTCGGAGTATCCCCGGGAGCAGATGGAATAAAACCACGGTTTTATTATTATTTTTATTTATTAATTTTATTTTATTATTATTATTTTATTATTAACATGTAGTGCCTTCACGCAGGCGTTCTCGATGTAACAGACCCTATTTTGTAGTCGAAGTGTCACGTCTCTTTCCTTCGGGTGCAAAGAGAAGATATTCATTAGGAATCCCATGAAGCAAGCCGCAGCCTACAAATAAGGTCTGTTTGGTCACCAGATAGGATCCTGCGGTTATGATGCTTTTGGAGACATAACGCGCATAATCGAGTCAATGGCTTTGAATATCCTGCAGAGCCACCTCTATCCATGATGTCGTGATTACGACGAAACACATGTTGGCTGATGCAAAGTGGACTAAAGCACTCTTAAGAGCAAGATTGAACACAACGACTGAAGATGAATTATTATAAATTGCGTGTCCCATAAGGCTGTATAGATGTCTATATAGAACCTGCTGGTCCTGATTGTGTATGTTGGGTGTGCATCCCTCCTTTGTTGTGCACCGCATTACTGCTCAGACTATACTAGAGAGGAGTGAAATTCAAGTGAGCACTAGGGAACTCAATTCACCGCTTTTTTGATGCCATCTCTGTACATTATTCCCTGGATGTAAAGTTCTATGTGCCATCGATGCAATGCTTTTCTAAACGGAGCCCAAACTGTGCATTCGACGTACTTGTCACTACTATCTGTCTACAACAGTATACAGCAATTGAACAGCTTTCGCTTGACTCCCTCAGTGCAGTAACTATTGATCAATCAGTCTAATGCCATATAACCCTGTAAAGGGCCCTACAAATTACATATTTATCATATCAGAAACCATAGGCGATGAGAAGGAACCAAGATAAGTGTCAGCGAGGAAGGTGGCTAGAACTGAATTGTTTTGCACTTGTTATTGTCCAAGTGATTGAAGGCCTTCCCGCTTGCTTGCTGTCTTTGTTTTCTTGTTAATATGTGGCATCACCTTCTGCCAGTCACCATTTTCATACTTCTTATACCCTTTTTACTTTTTTTAACTCACCTGTTCCGCCCCCAACTCTTTATTCACATATTACAGTAAAAACAAAAGTCTAGCTTAGCATTCTTCCCACACACATAAGCAACACGGTTCATGCGACACACTCAAATACATGGATTGGTTATTTGCTTGTTCATCTTCATGTTATTACTGGATATTAGATACATTAATCAGGGTAGGCCAGTCAAACTAATTTAATACCCCCACACACCGTACATTTGACCACATACTAAATCAAATGACTTCACTCACCATAACCTTTGGCACTGAATCCCAGTGAGTTATGCCACAAGACCTTGGTCACTGAAGCCTGGTGTACATCTCAAATTGAAAATATACTGCTAAATCTCATGGAGATACACCAAAATGAGATTATAAAAACAATAGAAGTCATGCCCACCGGTATTAATTCATATGAACTACATATTGCTTATGAACTATGTTATTGGCTTGATTACTCATTGTTGAAAATTGTATTGCTTACGATCGCTTGTAAGGAACGATTACATTTGTGGAGCACAGAGGTGATGATTATGTTCAAACACAATTTTTCACGTATTAACAATGATGGAACTTGGCAACAAGTTTAACAATGTGTGTTTTCTATATTGTTTAATATTATCTTGTATTTTAAAGACTGCACTACAGAATGTACTGATTAAAAAAATGGAATGTGTAATCACCCAGTGGAAGTTGCAGCAAATAAACAGTTCTCACCAGAACATGGTTTACCTTCTGTTCTTGGTACTGCTTTAGCCACATCTGAGGTCACAAAAGCAGCACCAGGGGCAATGGGCAGCAAGCCAGGGGTGGCCGCTGTGAACGTACATATGTCCAAGGCTTGCCACTGTACAGCACACTAGTATCTCACTGTGTCATATGGCAGATGTTCACAACGTCACAGCCTCTACTTTATTTAGCCTCTAGACCAGTGTGTTCCAATGTCGGTCCTGGAGGTCCGGATCCATGCCAGATTTTTAGCATATCCACATTTAGATGAATGCAGTTATCATAAATATCTGGCATGGCTCAGGCCCTCCAGGACCGACATTGAAGAACCCTGCTCTAGACAAATGTGTGTTGCTCTTCGCCAGGCGCCACTCACCAGGAGTCCCAGATTCCAGTACTGTTATCAGCTCGGGGGCGCCGTCCTCTGTGATGTTCCAATCTATGGCTCCAGTGTCCTGGAAAGAGACAAGTAAGAGTCATGAGGGTCAGTACACACCAATGGACAGCCTGGTCCAAACAATAACCTCCGAGTAACCGAGCCTTCATCTGGAGGCTAAGGCGCACAAACCACCTTTAGGCAGTCGCGCCCTCAGTTATAGACCTGGGCTCCCTTATCATCTTTAGGTGGCTGCGTCCTAGGGTGGAGAACTGGGTCCACTAGTCACTGTTAGGGGCTTGTGTCCAGAGCTGGAGACCTGGGCCTTAGGTAGCTGTGTTCTCAGCTGAAGACATGGACACACTAATCACGTATAGAAAGCTGCATCCTCGGCTTGAGACCTGGGTCCACTAATAACCCCTAAGTGGTCGCACCCGCCGCTGGAGACACAAAGGTCCAGTATTCCCCACTAGGCAGCGGCGACCTAAGTTGGAGACCTAGGATCCTTCACCACCTCCAAATCCTCAGCTGGAGTCCTGAGCCTACTAATCACACCCTAGGACCTGCAACCTCAGCTCACTAGTCCTTTCTAGGTGGCAGCACACTTAGCTGGGAACCTGGGTCCACTAATCCCCACTAGGAGGTTGGGGCCTCAGCTGAAGACCTGGACACACTACTCACCTCTAAGCAGCTGTCCATCAGTGGGGTACTTGGTCCCACTAATCACCTCTAGGCATTCGTGTGCTCGTATGGAGATCTGGGCCTACTAAGCCACATCACCCTTAGCCGGAGACCTTTTTCCACTAATCATTTCTATGCGGTCGTGCCCTCAGCTGCTACTCTTGACCGCTGCACCTCCAGCTGGAGACAGGATCCTACTACCATCTCTAGGTGGCTGCGCCTGAGCTGGAGACCTAGACTCACTAATCACCTCTGCGCTCCCACTCAGCTGCAGACCTCTGCGCTCCCACTCAGCTGCAGACCGCTGCGCTCCCACTCAGCTGCAGACCGCTGCGCTCCCCTTCAGCTGCAGACCGCTGCGCTTCCCCCTCAGCTGCAGACCTCTGCGCTTCCCCCTCAGCTGCAGACCTCTGCGCTTCCCCCTCAGCTGCAGACCTCTGCGTTTCCCCCTCAGCTGCAGACCTCTGCGCTTCCCCCTCAGCTGCAGACCTCTGCGCATCCCCCTCAGCTGCAGACCTCTGCGCATCCCCCTCAGCTGCAGACCTCTGTGCCTCCCCTTCAGCTGCAGATCTCTGCGCTTCCCCCTCAGGTGCAGACCGCTGCGCTCCCACTCAGCTGCAGACCGCTGCGCTCCCACTCAGCTGCAGACCGCTGCGCTCCCACTCAGCTGCAGACCGCTGCGCTCCCACTCAGCTGCAGACCGCTGCGCTCCCACTCAGCTGCAGACCGCTGCGCTCCCACTCAGCTGCAGACCGCTGCGCTCCCACTCAGCTGCAGACCGCTGCGCTCCCACTCAGCTGCAGACCGCTGCGCTCCCACTCAGCTGCAGACCGCTGCGCTCCCACTCAGCTGCAGACCGCTGCGCTCCCACTCAGCTGCAGACCGCTGCGCTCCCACTCAGCTGCAGACCGCTGCGCTCCCACTCAGCTGTAGACCGCTGCGCTCCCCCTCAGCTGCAGACCTCTGCCCTTCCCCCTCAGCTGCAGACCTCTGCGCTTCCCCCTAAGCTGCAGACCTCTGCGCTTCCCCCTCAGCTGCAGACCTCTGCGCTTCCCCCTCAGCTGCAGACCTCTGCGCTTCCCCCTCAGCTGCAGACCGCTGCGCTTCCCCCTCAGCTGCAGACCGCTGCGCTTCCCCCTCAGCTGCAGACCGCTGCGCTTCCCCCTCAGCTGCAGACCTCTGCGCTTCCCCCTCAGCTGCAGACCTCTGCGCTTCCCCCTCAGCTGCAGACCTCTGTGCTCCCCCCTCAGCTGCAGGCCTCTGCGCTCCCCTCAGCTGCAGACCTCTGTGCTCCCCTCAGCTGCAGACCTCTGCGCTGCCCCTCACCTGCAGACCTATGCGCTGCCCTCACCTGCAGACCTCTGCGCTGCCCCTCAGCTAGACCTCTGCGCTGCCCCTTAGCTGCAGACCTCTGCGCTACCCCTTAGCTGCAGACCTCTGCGCTACCCCTTAGCTGCAGACCTCTGCGCTACCCCTTAGCTGCAGACCTCTGCGCTACCCCTTAGCTGCAGACCTCTGTGCTGCGCCTTAGCTGCAGACCTCTGCGCTGCCCCTTAGCTGCAGACCTCTGCGCTGCCCCTTAGCTGCAGACCTCTGCGCTGCCCCTCAGCTGCAGACCTCTGCGCTGCCCCTCAGCTGCAGACCTCTGCGCTGCCCCTCAGCTGCAGGCCTCTGCGCTGCCCCTCAGCTGCAGGCCTCTGCGCTGCCCCTCAGCTGCAGGCCTCTGCGCTGCCCCTCAGCTGCAGGCCTCTGCGCTCCCCCTCAGCTGCAGGCCTCTGCGCTCCCCCTCAGCTGCAGACCTCTGCGCTCCCCCTCAGCTGCAGACCTCTGCGCTCCCCCTCAGCTGCAGACCTCTGCGCTCCCCCTCAGCTGCAGACCTCTGCGCTCCCCCTCAGCTGCAGACCTCTGCGCTCCCCCTCAGCTGCAGACCTCTCCACTCCCCTCAGCTACAGACCTCTGCGCTTCCCCTCAGCTGTAGACCTCTGCATTCCCCTCACCTGCAGACCTCTGCGCTCCCCTCAGCTGGAGATCTCTGCGCTCTCCTCAGTTGGAGACCTCTGCGCTCCCCTCAGTTGGAGACCTGGGCTCACAAGAAATTGTTTCATGGCTAACTGAGCAGCAGGTAATCATGTGACTTGGTATCTCCTATGTTCAGCCTGGACACTGGTGTTCAGAACTTATCGCCAGAGATACATCTTGGTCTTTGTGGATTGAACTGGCAGCCTTAGACCACGATCAGGCAACCAGGACCACTTCAAAGAGTGAGAAACCTTCTAATGCTCTCAGTCCTTTCTCATTACTCGCAGGAAGTGAACAGTCAGTTCGTAGTGGGCCAGAAGTGGTGTACAGAATTCATACGGGCCCAGACACTGCCGAGGACCACAGAAAAGAGTTACAGAGTATCACAGTGCATCAGGCCACCAGGGTCTGAATTCCTGCCAAACTGTAAGACACCAAGTTTCAATGGTGCTCTTGCTGGTTGTGCTGTTGTGCGGCTTGCACTAATTTAATGTTTGATACCCATCAAATTTGGAAGCAGCATCTAACTGTGGTAGGACAACGGTGCTGCAGCACCTACACAAACAGCACTAACAAACCCCATCTGGGGGAGCACACCCAGTAATAAGGTGTATCCGTTAACCCGATCTATAGTGAGATAGGCCACACACACTCTGTCCGCATTCCCCCAACTCTGGAAATAAGCACTGAGCATTCGCACTACTGGAGTACCACAAACACAGCTAGCCTTTGCCAATATTGCCCACAGGTGGCTCCCCGGGAATAAGCACCCACACCTGCTCCCCGAGGGATTACTCCGACCCCTGAAAAGCAACACCACCATTTGACTAGCCGGTCCCTCACACTCACCTCTGGGTCCTGCTCCAGGGAGATACCCCAGTCAATGTCATCATTCTGGGCCTCCTCGCTGACAGAGATGCCGTAATCGATTACTTCTGGAGCAGGTACAGACTCAGTGCTGAAATCGCCCCAGTCAATCTGCAAAGACACAAGTGGTGTGGTCAAGTAATGCAGAAATATAGAACCTAGCAGCAGATGTGGATGTGCGTTGTGTTACCTCTGACTATCTGCATGCCAGCATTCTGCTATCTTGCCTTGGGGCTGAATTTCAAGGACGCTTTCCAAGGTTGCGCCTGCAGCATGAAGACTAGTCTGAAACTTCTAGCACATCGCAATCTTTATTAACATGATAGCCTGTCAGTACCTGAAACCCAGTCATTCTATCTGTGTTTCTGGTTTTCCTTTTTAGGTCGAGCCTAGGCAGTGCGCATACGGTATCTGCAAGACCTGTTGTTATCTCCTCTATCAGCTTTTGGCATGTCCATGAATTGCCATTTGTTTGCTGTTGTGCAATGTAGAAATACAGGGTTTTTATTGGTGCATTGTGTCTGATTCTCTCACCTTTGCATGCTTGGGTCACGCCTGGGCGATTTCACTCATTGTTTGCTTGGGTTGGCCATTCCGATGCGTCAACGGTTCCTCCTGGTCAGCCTGATCTTTTTTATTTTACAGGCTATCAACATCGTTTCACGGAGCAATGCTCTGTTTGACACCTGCAAAGGGGCAATTTCTGTCCGGTAGCTGTTGAGCTATGCTAATAGCTCTAACTCAAAAGCGTGCAAGACCTATTGCATTTCTAATGCTTGTTTCTCATTGCATTTGATTAGGAGGTCTGTTTTTTTTCAGGAAAACAAGAGCTGTTTGAACCTTCATTTGATCAGGGCAGACTCCATAACGTGGCACACCCAGACAACTGACTACGGTGGCAGGAGAGAGGCGGCAAAGCCCACTCATTCAAAGAAATATTTCACACAATTGATTTCTTTATTGGCAGGGTATCCACTTCTTAAATGCACTTTTTAAATGTGCCAACTAAGGTACTGTGCTGTTTGTTTCAAAATGTTTTCATTTGACTGAATTTAAGCTCATCATTCCCTTACATGTAAAGAGATGTGTGTGATTTACAATAGGTAAAAAGGAATTATTTTCTTATCAATATATGTAATAATATTTACTATAATCTTTGCTTTCATATAGCGCACAAGAAATCAAGAAGGCTGCTTTCCTGCAAAAATAACACGAGTCACATTACTTTTTCTATGTTCACCTGACATCATGCTGATTATTGCACTAGTTTAAAATATCAGTGGTAGCATGAAAGAGTACATAGTTGCTTTATGCAATCGGTTCATTCATTAAGTTTCATCACTGCGAGGCAAGCATAGAAAGGGGTATCTGCGGAGATATGCTTACTTCAGAGCTATTAAGTCACATGACATTTGCAGAATGTATTTTTTCTGAATGCCCTGGTTAAGGGTGCAATGTTTATGTTATTTAACTGCTGATCTGCTTTTGGTTGTGTGCGTTTCTGCGCACACGTGCCCTGACGTGAGAGGCAGGATGTACAAGCTCATTTGCACCAAGGGTAGCAAACACTATAAAAGTCTCTGTTATGACCTGCCCTAGGGTTCCTCCAAACACTTTCTGAGACTATTAGAGCTGGAAAGACATACTTAATCTGCTTGCTACCTACAGCAGTAGTTCATTTACCTACACTGGGAGTGCCTTTTTTATACTTAAGGCTACCTGTTTTCAGTTTTTACTGATTTTTACAGATATATACAGACAGAAAACATTTATGTTCTTGTCTATATTTATTTTTAAATGTGGATAAAAACGGAAATTGGGTTGCTTTTTGAGTAATCCTAAATACTCTCTGACATGACTGCCAGGCAAATAGCTGTGTAGATTGATAGGTAAGGGGGTTAAATGAGAAAGGAATTTTAGTAAAGAAGATTTAACAGCAGTAGATATGCACGAGGTTGATACTGAAATTGGCATATTTTCATATAAGTTCATTGATTTATCTTCTGTGAATTTTCACAGCATGAAACCTGCCAGGCATTCAAGCATGACTGCATATTTAACAGTTAAATAAATGTGGAAAAATACTAATTTCAGCTAAATTTCTCCACAAAACCCAAAATAAATATGGATGAATACAGATAAAATTTGCAAAAAAGAAATATTGATAAATACAGATGGAAAGGTCAAAAAAATAAATACCATAAAACCGGAAACCCTATTTATACTCCAACCTTCAGCATTGTCTCCACTCATTGAAACCCTTCCTTCCTATAGAATCCAGGCTGCTCTGGCTGCTTCTACAGTTTCCCGCTTATCTGCTGGTTGCCTTTTTCCCTGTTGTTGTCCATTGGCTTCTTTCTCAGTCTCTTGCATAATCTTTGGCCTTCCCATTGATCGGCAAGACTTTGACTGCTTCCATCTCCCTTTACTGCCCTCAATCTACTTTCCCTGGGGCTTATATTAGAACTTCCTCCCTTTACTCTGGTTTTGTTCATGGTTTTCCTGGGTAGTGTGAAGCTTTCAAGTAGAACTGAATGGGCACCTGCTCCTGGATTAGTGGACCGGTCTTGTATGTAAACTTGTATGTAAGTGACCCCTTCCCTTCAATCTAAGTTGGCATGCCTGTTTTAGAGAACCTGAGTCCATCTGTTGCTCCTCTACAGGTCTCCTTTGCCAACAGCCTTCTCTTGCCTGTTGTATGGCTCAGTCTTTAGGTTCACATTTCAGCATTTCTACTCTCGATCTCTGTCATGCTTTATCTGATTATTCTTTTTACTCTGGTGTTCAGTCTCTTTTCATATCATTCATAGTCATTATCTCAGCTCGGTATGCGTAAAAAACAGATTACACTGTTGCTTCCACACACAGAGGACCTTATATTTACATAGGACCGTACTCTGATCACACCTTTTACTCAAAGCATTTGCGTGGTTGCTTAGAGATAGCTCAGACTTCTGGTGTTCATGTGACCACCAGTTCAGTTTGGTAGGTTGCGTGTTGTGGGGTTAGCTCCAGAATCCACTGAACTTGCCTAGTTGACAAGAGAGGCCCGGTTGGTCTTTAGATATGTATATCCAACGGTCTCCGCAGGACACCCTTCACTTTGTGCTATTGAGTCCCTACTACGAGCACCCCAGGAACCGTTTTTTAGAAGTATTCTAAAAAAGGGGGGGGTTTTAAGCAGGCCAAGGTGGCTTTATTGTTTTTGAAATTGTCTTCAGAGGCGTTAACTCTTTTTTCAACTGTTAACTTCCTATGGTTGGCAATGCTTTCTAGAAATACCAGAGAAGAGGAATAATTATACTAACTTCAATACCATTAGGTCAAAAGTCCTGTAAATGAATTGTGTGGGCAAGGGCACCTTTTAAAGAAATGCAAACTCATTGGGCCTACATGTCAGGAATATGAACTTTTGCAAGAGTGTTAACATTTTATCTAAGGATGCCAATTCCTTTTTATGGACTGTTTGGTACAGGTATTTTTAGCCGGGATCGGTTTTATTGTGTTATTTATGTTATTGAAGGATTTTTATTGGTACTTTTATGGTATTGGATTGATGCCGAAAAAGGTTTATATGATGATGATGTATATCACTGCACTTGTTTGAGAATCCTCTGCTGTTTGGGTGACAATGGCATTTGCCGTCCCTTTTACATCATTATAAGTTTTCCAATATGGCTGGGTGAGTAACTGACTCGGCCCTTGTCCACCAGCTTTGAGGGAGTATAGTCTGATTAAAGATGAAGTGTTGTGACTAACCCTACCTATCCTACCCTCCATCATGCCACTGACACCCCACACCCCTCTCCCTAACACTTCAACAATTAGAGGTTTACCGCTCCCTCTTCAATCGGCTCTGCAACCTCCGCTGTGGTTGTTGGTTCAATGGTGGTAGGTGGTGTCCCGGTTCGCCACTCATACACCGTGGTGTCACCATGTTCTTTGACAAACCTCAGCAATGGAACCACTTCTTCTGAGGGGCTGTGAGAGATGGGTGAAAGCGTATCAAAGGAAGGAGGACGCAAGAGAAAACAAGGTTCACAGTAGGAGTACATCCAAAAGCTTCTACACGCACACATACACACACACGTGATTCATCCTTATTTTAGGGGTGTACCTCAATCTCCTGTTGTGTGAGAAGTTATTTTTTTGTAACTCTCCTACTAGAAAAAAATCGAAGGCCATGTTACGGTGCCAGGTGTTGGTAGTTAGATTCACCACCGCTAACGGGTTAATACTATTAGAATTGGGGCAAAGTAAAGTTTGATGAAGCTCCTACTGCTACCGTCTTGATCGAGGCATCAATCCTTTTAATCTCTTTATCAGGTGGAGGGGGTACCCTGCATAGATAGATGCCTTTTGCCCTTTAACATGCCATGTGAACTCCAGTGGAATGTGCTCATGAATGGGAGCTTGCAGTGCCAGTTTAGAATTTGTCTCCCACCTCAGTGTGGGTGTTTTGACAGGGTGGTTGGATCTGAGCATGCTTTTACACATCAGCAGAAAGTGCCACGATAATGAAGTCACCTTCCTCCATCTGGGGTTCGACTTTGTGGAGAGCCACTGTGCATAGTATGACCCCATGATAGATGGATTTGTGCTTGGGTGGGAGGATTTGACCCAAAGAGAAGTCATCTTTAAAATTCACATTGCAATCATGCCAAAGGTCATCAAAGTCATCCGTAGGCAGTGGATCACACTATGGGTGATGATGAGCATGTGAATAAAACATTGGGTGGTGGAGTGGGTCAGTTGTCCTCTTTTAGTAGTATGTGGTCATCCTTAAGCACTTCTGAAATTACCTCCTCTTTATGTGTGATGGCTCTACTTGTTAGATAGTAGGTTAGTGTGCGGAAAGTGGTGTATTATATTGTGTGGGTGTGAGAACTCACTGTGTACTACAGTCACAGTAACCTCTTGGGTCCAGTCACTCTTGTTTGCAAAACCTTTAGCTGAACTGTGGTTAGCTGTGGCTTCGAGCAGACAGGCTTTGACAAAGGAACACGTGTAAAGCATTTAGAAGTACTAAAACAACAAAATAAGAATGTTATGTTATAAGCATTTATATCGCGCACGGCTACTCAAGAGTGTCCTGGCACAGAAGCCAAATGAAAACGGGGAGGAGCTGAAAGCAACTACAAATTAGATAAAATGCAGCGTTGTGGGCCGTTTCCTGAACAGTCTAGGGTCCTGAGTGTTGCGCAACTCGTAGGGAAGGGAATTCCAAGCTTCTGCTGCCTTGTAGGTCAAAGAGCTGCCCACCATTCTTGTAAGATGGGAACAGGGGATTACTGCCAGACACTGCAAGGCTGAACACTGCCGAGTCCGTTGCACATAAAAGCTAAAACGTTTCCTAAGATAAAGCAGGCCATATCCGTGCAGGGCTGCAGGGGCCAGAGTAAGGGCTTTGAATTTGACTCGTTGAGCCATGGGGAGCCAGTGCAAATCATGCAAATGTTGTTTCATGCTTGATCTTCCCGGGATGTTAAGCAAAGCCCTGGCCAAAGCATTTTGTATTACCTGCAGTTTCTTCAACTTGTACCCTGGTAAGCCAATCTACCGTGCGTTAGCATAATCAATGCTTGTGAGAATCAGGGCGCGGGTAACCTTTTCCTTGGCTGCCCTGGGTAACAAGGGTAAAAACTTCCTAAGAGATTTCAATATATCAAAGCACTGTCCTGCTACTTTCTTTATCTGTGTGGAGAACCGGAGATCTTTGTTAAACCAGAGCCCCAGGTTTTTGACTGGTTGACCCACAGAATTAGGTAGAGGATAGTCTGCCGGCCAAAAAGACTCCCTAAACTGCAGAGGAAAAGACCCATACAGACTTGTCCTCATTACACTTAAGCTGAGCAGATGAGAGCCATTAAAAGACGGCTGTAAGACAGGCTTTGGCCCGGGCCAGAGATATGTCATTTTCCCTCCAAGTAAAGAGGAGCTGGGTATCGTCCGCGTAAGCAATGATCTTAGCACCCACCTCCTCGCGAGATAGATCAAGAGGGTACATATATGTTAAAGAGAAGAGGGCTCATGGTAGAGCCATGCGGCACTCGAGTAGTCACCTTTTAGGGGCCAAAGAAGTCAGAGGTAGCCACACTTGCTGTGATCTAGCTTCAAGGAATGATTTAAGCCAATTCCACGCTAGTCCAGAAACACCAATGTTCGAGAAACGGGCCAGTAGTTGGGAGTGTGGCACTGTGTCAAAGGCGGCAGAGAGGTCTAATAGTCACACAACACAAAAGAAATCCAACATGAATTTATAAAATCAGATCTTATTTTTATGAAAGTTTTGACACCAAACCAAATAAAATCGACAGGAGGGTTCCAGAGATATAGATTTTGAAGGAAATCAAAGATCACTGTAAAAATGTGTCTTAAGGGGTTGATGTCCCTCAAAATCCTCTTTGCTCCAGCAGAAGTCCAGTTGCCACTGGCTCCAGCCACAGCAAAACCAGTGGTTCCCTATGGTGTCCATCTGGGGTGACCAATCTGCACTTTGACTACTCTCCCAGGTCCAGCAGACTCGGGTGCAACTTTTCAGCATCAGATTCCGGTCTCCCAGGCTGCACGACGGCAGTCAGTGGCACTCAATCAATTGTGGCTACTGACTTGCCAGAAGGGCTTTTTCCACTATTGTGGCCTTTGTGCTTTAACAGGAAGTCAGTCAACTGCCTCCTGGAGCTGACCTCTTCTGCCTGGCCCCGGGAGCAGCTTTTCCACGAGCCAGGCACCATAAGCACAATAATCTCTTTGCCAGACTAAGTACCAGCAGGCGCAGTTCAGTAGTTGGTGTAGCATCTCTTAACAGGTCCAGGAAACAGCAGGCAGTCCTTCTTCGGTCCTCTCTCCAGTCCAGATGCCACCTGAGGTCTGGGTGCCAAGTGTGCAATATTTATGACCAGAAAGTACCCTCAGGGATGAAGTGGTTACTAGCCAATAGACTACCAGATTCCTCTTGGCCTGATGACGATTCCCTGCAATTTGTGGCAACTAGCTACCCCAGAGTGGACTATTCTACCAACTGCCAAAATGGTTGGATCCTTCTCTCGCTGTGTGGAGCTTGGTAGCTCATTCTTATTAATTTAGAGTTTTATAGAGAGCAAACGTGACCCATTAGGGTATCAGAGCGCTTTACAGGGCTAAAACTTTGCATACAAGTTTGAAATCGGCAATAACGATGAATAGGGATAGAAGGAAGTGACTACACTCTGGAGTAGCAGGGTAAATACAACATTCAGAGCAGCAAAATGTTGCTAATCTGCTCAGTTTAGCAGTATTGCTACCCGAGGGCTACAACCCCAAGTGAAAAACTGGTGTGGCTACTGGTCGACCCTCTCTGTATAACACTAGCCCATCTTCCTTGACAAAAGAGCAGCCCCTCTCCTGGGCATCCACCATTTTCCCTGCAAAGGCGGCTTCCCCTTTGAAGCTCTCCTTTTGGGCTACAACTCTGGTGGCTTCCTGCCAGGGAGAGGTCACACCTCTTCCGAAGGCAGCCCTCTATTGTTTCTGCTTCTGGGAGTTGTTCACAATTCTACCCAGGAGGGTAGAAGGCTGTTTAGTGGCAAGCATCTCCAAATTGCCACTGGAAAATGTGGGCAACAAAGTGGCAACTTTCTAAAAGTTGCATATACTTCAAAGTGAAATTAAATTCAACTTGGGCATTAAGTCAGGTTTAATGCACTGATTAATGTGATACCTTGAAGTACCAACTTTAGTAGTACCTTCCAGAAGTTAGCACAACAGAGTGTCAGCTATAAACCTGTACTCACCAACGGTGTTACTAGCCTGCCCACAGTAAAAACAACTATTTTGGGATTTTCCTGTTAGGACACATAAACAAACATGTCCTACTTAATAATAAACAGCACCCTGGCTTAGGACTCCATAGGCCTGCTGTAGGGGTGACAAATATATTAACAAGCATTGGTATAGCCAATAGGTCTCGCCTTTGGGACCTTATAAGGGTTTAGCAAAGCAACAGTTAATGTTGTTGCACCAAGAATATTGTGCTGGATAACTAAACACTTATAAGGTCCCAAAGGTGAGACCTAATGGCTATGCCAATGCTTGTTTCCTTTTTGAGAAGTCACTAAGTTAGAAACAAATTACGACTGTGTAACTAAAAAAAGCCATAGTTTATCAGATATAAGTTAGTTCGTCTAAAAATACTCATGTAGGTTATCCGTTGTCTAATCTAAGACTGGCACACGGACCACTTGGCATTGAAGTAAATTAAAAGTTGTTCAGTTTATTTTGCATATTTTGACACCATGTGGAAAATGATTATCCCCATGGTGAATCTCCTTTCCTTACATCGCAACAAAATTTGGGTTATCCATTCCACATTACCACCTTGTAAACACAGTGTTTAGAAACAGCTTTAAAATGTTTTTGAGTCTCACTTATTTCTAGGAGTTGAAAAACATTTGTATGAATGCCCTCACACCATTCCTTTCATCCCATTTCTCCTGTTGGTATGTAAATGTACTTAGGTGGCAATGTGTAACAAAACAATATGAATTCAGATTCAGTGTGACCCATTATTCACATGCAAGAAATTCAATGCCCGGTGAAGTAGATATTTAAAAACAAGCATTGGCGAAGCTTTTTCGACATGTTGGCTTTGCCAATGGTGTTTACCCATGCTGTGCAATTTCAGCAAAAATCTAAATGGGCAGCTGTTGCCGGTCATGTCATTCTGTAGGCGTCTCAACAATTGCGTGCACCCAGAAAATGACGAGTGTGCTATTTTCCTTTATTTCATTTTTTTTATTGATAATGTATACTACCTAAAAAATAATGCGTGCAGAAATGCTTTTGAGGTGGCACTTTTTAGTGCTCATTTTTTGGTGGGTCATTTGCTGTTGCTTGGCCCTCCAAAAAAAGTGCCCAAAATAATTGAGATGCCCATGCGGAATGGGGGAGCAATGGAGCAGGGGGCATGAGGAAAAATAAAAGCTGGGTGGGAGAAGAAGGGGCTTAAAGCAGCACATGTGGGAGAGACCAACAATGGAGCTCAGGCCGGGAGGAGAAACAAACGAGCGAGACAGGGAGAGAGCGACATGGGGCGGGCGAGAAGCACACAAGAGCAACCGAAAATATACCTATTTACATGATGCCGTCCGGCTAACAAAGTACTAATGAACCCTGAAAAATGGAAGGACGTACCAACTTTCGGGAGCAATTTGCAGCTTCCTTTAGCCTGGATTCGTTTTGACTTCTTTGTGGCCTATTTGAGAAGTGCTTTATGTGGAAACAAAGTGTAGCTCAGCTGTGCATGAGTATAACGTAGCTTATTTAGTATAATTAATTTTATATTTATAAATGCCAAATATACCTTGCCTTTTGTCATCGCACTTGGCTTACTGTGACTTGTATTATAAGAAGGGGCCTAAAAACCTCAGGCTGCAAAGTGATCACCTGACTTGGAAGGTAAAGCCGAGAGGCAGGGCCTCATTGGGCCCCATGGACACGCACACACTGTATATGGCAAAGATGAGAATTATGAAACTACATATCAACAAGTATACAAAGCGGTACATAGTCTCATTTTCAAATAATTTCATACTAAGAGTGCTTATCTCAATAAAAAAAACGGTAAGTACTACGCTTGGGGTACCCTTCCTATCAAAATAAATTAAGATTATTTAAAAAAAAACATTTGTACGTGGAAAAACACCCTGCATTACATCAATTGCTGCGCAGGTGCATTATGGGTATGCAAATGTTAAAAATTACGTCACCGCCCACGCTGGTTGTACTGTACTGATGGCAAAACACGTGGGACCGCAAGAACTAGAGAAAGAATTATGGAGATGGAGGCAGTGACCTTCAGTGTTATTAAGAATAGAAACGTCGAATTCCCTTCAGAGCCCTGTTAATTTGGCTGCAAATATTCAGGAAATACATTGGGCGTGAAACTCTGCCCAGGCGTCTCGTAATGGAGCGAGGAGTCTGAGGGGGGGGCACTGCCCAGGACAACAACTGCTTCCGCAGGAAACAACTCGGGGGCTCACCACGTCCCTCCTCTGACAGGAACCATCAACATAATCTGCTCTAAAAACCCAAGCATGCCAAGTGATGCTGGGTAAACATCCACAAGTGAGGAAGGGACACGCAGGACACGGGGCCACGTCCAAGGCACGTAAAAAGAATGTCTGGAGTTGCAACCTCTCAGAGCCAGCACTGGGAGCGCAGCCATAAAAGTAAAGCCGCGCGGCCGCGAAATTAATAAAAAAACAAAAAACGCGAGTGGTGACAAGAGTTTTGTGCGCACGCGCGCGACTGAAGAAAGTGCTGTGCATGACACGCACGCTTGTGTGCGAAATAGTAAGCTGGTGGGCCTGGGTAGTACTTTTAGACCACCTACTAAATTTCTCGCAAGAGCAGCGCACGCGAGACCTAAAAAGGGGAGGTTTGGGCTTTGTGATTGGTTTAAATGCAAAAAGTTGGGTTAGCAACTTTAAGCTACTCTTCCAGGCTGCAGTGGCAGGCTGGGAGACACGTTTTACTTTGTCACACTCAGGCTGGCACAATAAGTGCTTCAGTCTCTGGGGGACACTTTAATTTAAAGGCAATGGGTACCCCTGTAACCATATATTAGAGACTTATAAGTTAACTTCTACCAATTGGGTTTAATCCAATTAACCACTCATATTGCAAGGATCATAGCATTGGCACGGAGGTCTGGTTAGCAGGTCTCAGTGCACTCTGAGTCGAAAAACCAGCAGAATCAGGTCATAACTTTTAGAGTGGTCATGCAAAAAAAGAGGCATTTCCTTATAGTCACGACATGAAGGCCATTCAAGCATTTGGCTGGAGACTGGATTAATGTAAATCTTGCTCTGCCGATCAGACGGGTCTGCTTTGTCTTCAGAACTGAGGGGGTCGCTAAGAGTAAAGTTAGAGGCAGTCTTTAAAGTCAACTTTAGTCTTGATATGAGTTCCGAGACAGGCTCAGCTGGGCTCTCTGAGTCTAGACTGGGTGACTCAGCATCGAGGCAACGTCTGGAGCTTGTGGAGTCTCTGATGCCGAAAGTCTTCTTTTTTTGACTTGGAGTGGCTTCTGGACAGGGGGTGGCACCAACTGCTTAGTCCTTCTCACATGTGATTCTGGGGGTCAAATTATGGTGCTCTCGGGCCGTGCCTTGCCCTGGAGCAGAGGCTCCATTTGAGCTGAAACCCCAGAGGGAAGATCTTTGGTGTCTGGTGTGTGTGGAAATATTTGGGACTCCATTCCCCATGGGTCTCTATTCTACTAGAATATCAACGTAAGCTCCTTTTACATATTTAGTGCCCCGTCTGGACAGGGGATCAGGAAAGTCCCGGCGCTGCTTCCTATAATGCGCCCACAATCTTTCCCATTGGTGGTGAACAGTCTTTTTGCAATGAAAGGCTTTCCATACCAGGTGACCTTGTCATGGTCCCCAAGGAAGCTGAAGTTACAAACCCAAATATGGCCCAACCAAAGAAACATAGCATAACAGAGAATGCATTATTTTAAAGGATGTGTTCTCCATACCCTGCAAAAGTCATTCTGGTACAACCTGGTTCCAGGCTTCTCGACATAATTTACCTCCCAAGCTTCCAATTGTCCTCATGTGTCGAAAGTGTCTCACTGTTGCCTTGTCTTCTTGGGTCATCAAAGTTTTTCAGCTTCTGCTTTTTCCACTTGAGGGAACATATCAGCAATGCACTAACATCATTACAGGCCGACACTGCACTGCCTCTGAGTTACAGGACAGCACTGCACTGGTTTCAGTTGAGCACTACACTGTTATAGCCACAAAGAAATACACTGCACTAAACAAGACATACACAATAGGATTTTATTAACAAGTAGAATAGACATGATTGCATCATTAGTAAGGTACAGGAAGGAGACTGCACTACACTAACACTGAGATACAAACCAACACTTTTGTAACACAGAAATACAGGATGACACTGTCCCAACACAGATGTAGCCCAGCACTGCATTACAGTGAGGAACAGATTGGCACTGTACAAACATTGAATTAGAGCTAAAATTGCAGTGCCACACAGATACACCACTTCCACATCCCAGCATCCACCTGAGTAGAAGCCTTACCTGTCACATATGAATTGCACGCATGCCTGATACAAATCGATGGCACCGGAGAGCACACTGGCAGAATCTCCAATCTCCTTCAGGTGGGTCGGGAGGTCACTGACCAGGGACTGGAGCTCCCTGCGCATGTCATTCCCCTGGACAGAAAGAAACAGTCTGTCAACACTAAACCCGGCAGGAGCTTTGAGGCAAGAAAATGCAGATGGTTTAATGTTGCACATTCAACAATGAAAGGAAGCTGCACAGTTCTAAAGGCAAAGAGGTTATCTGTGCGATAGCCACACCCATTGGAGGGGAGGCAAGAATCACACTTTTGACCGATGGTATAGCGGACTTCAGCTACAACAGTGTTGAGGTAGGAACACTGCGGGTACAGGTCTCACAGTAATAGTGGATTCACACTGGGTCTTGTACTTTTTATACTTTTTTAAGGAAATATTACTTGAAACCCATCTTTTTCAAATATAATACGCATCATCTACAAACAGCAATGACGCTAGTGTTTAATCTAGAGTCCCCAGATGTATGCTTTTATGTGGCTACTTATATTTTAAAATGTATCTCTGCAAGAAAATCAATGATTATATGAGTTCCTCTAGCTGCTAAATGTATCA
Source organism: Lissotriton helveticus (assembly GCF_964261635.1). Taxonomy (NCBI): domain Eukaryota; kingdom Metazoa; phylum Chordata; class Amphibia; order Caudata; family Salamandridae; genus Lissotriton; species Lissotriton helveticus. The sequence goes on from NC_136065.1 coordinate 1,938,742,334, forward strand.
TGCACTTTAAAATCGATGCTGCTATATCACATATTTGTATTTTGCACACATATGTCCGTTGGACTCACTGCTGCTTCTATTATATTTTCCATAGGGTTGGCTTATCACATGTATTTTATTATTGTCTTAGTTACTGGTCAGACTATGTGCTGCTATTCGCATATGCACTTTAGAATTGCCAATTTGCACATTTACTAAATCTAGAGACAATATTTAGCACTTTAAATCGCATATTGCACATAATTAACGGTCGTAGGACTACTAAAATCTTAAACCAATAATTGTACGACCCAATGACTATGCTCTATTGATACTGCTAAAATGTCCCATTATGAGTGCTATTATGTAAGATTGTATTCTTTTTTATTTCTTTTGGATAGCCTAATTTAGTATTGTGTCAAATTTCTTTTAAATGTATGCTGCTATATGGTTGTATTTTTTTTTACAAACCGAATAAAGCATCTTTGAATTGACACTGGGTTAAATAGGGTGTCAGTATACCGGAAAGGTGAAGGGTGGGGCATCAAAGGATGGACCTGCAACCTGTTAGATGTACTAACAGAGATGGTGAAAGGCCTGTTGGTTTGGAAAGGGGTTTGTCGCTCATATTGATGGCAAGGGCGCTGGGTTGGTGCAGCATATTGCTCACTGTGATGGTGAAAGGCAACTAGGGATAGAATGACTGGGTATGTTGAGCACAGTAATAGCAAAGAACTTCTGGAGTTCGAGGAGGATGGTCGGATGGGCTCTTGGAGGGGGGTATTGCTTACAGTCCTGGTGATGGTGACAGATTACTATCGTTGGGAGAGAGGCTATTTAGCTCACAGTAATGATAAAGGGCCTCTTAGATTGGCAGAGAGGTATACTCTGCATTATAAGGTGCAGGGCCCATACGGTTAGAGGAGAGGCATCTTACGTTCACAATGCTGGGGGAGAGCCCATAAAGCTCTTTTATGCCTCATAAAAGAGGGGTAAATTGCTCTGAGAGTTTGTGAGGGGCCACCGAGTTGTAGTTTACTTACAGTGACTGTGAAGGGCACTTGGGCTGGAGGATAGATATATGACCTACAGAGATGATGAAAGGTATTTTTCCTACAGTGATCGTCAAAGGCCACTAGAGATGGCGAAGAACACATGGGGTTCAACAACAGAAGTATAATCCTCACAGTGACGCCAAACGACCCAAAGGGGTTTAGGGAAAGTGTATATTGCCTTCAGTGATGGTGAAGGGCCCCAAGGATTTGGAGAGGGGTATGCTGCCTAGAGTGATGGTGCAAATTAGGGATATATTGCTCATGGTGATGGGGGAAGAACCCCTGAGGTCGAAGCATGAGAGTATAATGCTCCCACCGATGGTGAAAGGCCCCTAAAGGTGAAGGCTCTCAGGGCTTGGTACATGGGTATACTGCATACAGTGATGGTGAAAGGTCTCAGGGTCTGGGACATGGTATACTGCTTACAGTGATGGAAAAATGCCACTGGGGTTGAGAGAGGGATGTACTGCCTACAGTAATTGTGAAGGACCATAAAGGACCGTCAAGGTCTGGCACAGGGGTATACTGCATACAGTGATGGTGAAACACCCTCAAGGACCATCAAGGTCTGGGACAGGGGTATACTGCATACAGTGATGGTGAAACACCCTCAAGGACCATCAAGGTCTGGGACAGGGGTATACTGCATACAGTGATGGTGAAACACCCTCAAGGACCATCAAGGTCTGGGACAGGGGTATACTGCATACAGTGATGGTGAAACACCCTCAAGGACCATCAAGGTCTAGCACAGGGGTATACTGCATACAGTGATGGGTGATGGTGAAACACCCTCAAGGACCATCAAGGTCTGGCACAGGGGTATACTGCATACAGTGATGGTAAAACACCCTCAAGGACCATCAAGGTCTGGCACAGGGGTATACTGCATACAGTGATGGGGAAGGAGTCTGGGGATAGTGAGGGAAGGACTATAATGCTGACAGGAATGATGGAGGCCTGGCAGCACGTGCAATGGGAGGACAAACAATGCTCACAGTGATGCCGTACTGCTTGCAGGAGGTGTAGAAGCGCTCCCTCATGTCAGCAGCCCCCAGCAGGTGCTCCTCCTCCCTTCTGCTGTACTCCTGCTGCAGCTGCTGGCACTTCCCAATCTGCTTCTTCAGTGATGGGATCTCATAACTCACATTGCGCACTAGCAGGCTTGCCACCTCCGCTGGTGATGTAAGGTCGAGAAGGGTGGCATAAATGGAAGGCCAAGCAGGGGGTAGGAAAAAAAACAGAAGACTACAGATTAATGAAAGGGATCAGAAATACATACCCAGCACGAAGGAGCAGTCCAGAGAGGATACTAACACACAGAGGGTAATAATAAATGGGTGGCACGTACATACACATCCTCGCCCCTCCATCTCTGAATCCGCTGCAGGGCACAGGCAAGTGGAAATCAGAGCTCAGACATGTCAAAGGATGCTGACTTACCAAGGTAGGTGTTCTCGCGCTCATACAAGGACACAATTTCTTGCCAGTCCTGGGGGAAGCAACCAGAGATCAAGATGGGTGAGAAGATTTGTGAACCACACAAACAACAAACTGTTGATCCCAAGAAACAATCTATGAGACAGTCAAAGGTCACTGAGCGATGCTCAGAGTAGGTGTGAACAGCCAGGTAGCCCCCTTTTGTTCATTTTCACCCCTTGATATTTTAGCATTTTCCGATATCGGACAATCCATTAGGAATGGATTTTGATCAGCTCTTGTTCACACATCAATATGCTATTATAATTCTTTGAAGTACTTCTATAGTCTGATTGCTGTTCCCGTTAACTCTCTATTGGCTCAGCTGGCAAATTTAAAGCAGCCTGCATAGCATCACCTAGACTCTGGCACTGTCTTATTTTCTTTAGAGAATACTTACGCTCACAATTTTACAAAGACCAACCCTGACTGATAATTTTTTACTGGCCATCACCATTTTTTCTGTTTTAAAAAATAAAATTCTTGATTTAACACCATCTTACCCAGATATTGTTGGTCCAATGACTGTTCCATTACGCCCTCATGTCCATTCTCTCCTAATTCACGACTGACTTTAAAATTCCTATTGTTGCCTCTTACTGTCTTTCAAATTAACTTCCCTTTACTTTCTATCATGTGCATGTCTCCTATGAGCAGAGCCTACTCCAAGTAACATGCATTTTCACCGTAATCCCGATTACCGTATTTCTGCAAATTGCTCAGATCTCATCTCAAATCTCTCCTTTAACCCCTTCGAGGCTCATGACGAGCTGGGCTCGTCATGAGGTAGCCTCCTCGCACGCTCATGACGAGCCCAGCTCGTCATGAATAATGGGTTTTTGCATATTCCAGCACAGCAGGGGAAAATGCGCCGCAACGATGCGGTTAAGGTCATATCCATGCAACCTAACAATACCTAATCTCCTGTAGCGCATCTTTTAATACCGCCAAAATTTTACATTAATTGGCATACCCCCTCCCACTAAAGATTACACCTAACTTTTATTAATTTAATATACCATTTAGAAACTGGTGCAAATGTGCACTGGTTTCCTTAAGAGCACAAGGCTAACTCCAATAACCACTGGAAAAAAAATAACCTTGGGTTCCAGATCAGTATACTGCCTGTCAAAAAGTGCTTCAAGGCCTAATAAGGGGTAGAAAGCACCATATAAATGCAATTACAATAGTATATAATCCTCCTAGCCCACACTAATACAATAACTCTCAGAGGCCAGGCAGCAGATTGAAGTTCCTACAGACTGCATAAAAATGTCCTTCTACTGCTTGATAGTATACCGCTCTCATTAAACAAATCTGCTAAGGATCATGTCCACCACTCAGTACTGTACAAATTCGCATAAAAAAACACCCATTACCAACTGAACAGACATGGAATAACTGAAGAGATCTACTACATGCCGCTGGCCAATGGATGTCTTTAATTTAGTCCAACTATGGAGATCCCAACAAGCGACATACTACGATGCTTCTTAACACCTCACAACAACAATCAGATGGGATGACATTACCAAAGTCCATCCCAGAAGATCTCTCTACTACGTCTTCCTCCAAACTAGGACCATAAACTTTAAACAAAATATCTAAGACTGGACAATCCAGTGCAGTAGCCAACTAAGTGGGCTATGATCATAAGAAATACTAAAAAGGTTCCTGCTAAGCTGTTCAAAGCTGCCAGCATACTGAAAACCATAAACTGCTTCACACTTCTGCATCCATTACACTGATAAGCGCTGCATCCTGTAACACAATAACTGCACCTTGGTGGTTACTGTGAATGAAATACAAACACTTCCTATATAGCATCAAAACAAAGACAACGCACTTCCAGCCACACCCCCTACATGCTGTAGCAGGCTACTCATGTAGGCAAGTGCTTCAGCACCTCACACATGGGTAATGAACATTATATCAAGGTTGCAAAACAATACAATCAGAGCTAAAAAAATGCACTTGCCAACTTGCTATGGCAAGCCAAATTTAATCAGAACAAGCAATTTTTAGGACCTACTCGCCCGTTCTTGCGAGCCGACAACAGGTGTTCTGCTTGCTCATAAAGTGAATGAGCAATAAAGATACCTTTAAATCTTGATAACTTGTCACATTTTCTCGGCTTTCAGAGACGGAGGTCAAAAGTGAGCTTGTCTTCCTACATTTACTTTTCTTACTATGACTAAAGTTAGAGGAATTTGTAAATTAAATTGTGTGACAATCGCGCTGTGCAAAGCATGTGAAATGAAAGGCTGTAAGATGTCAGGCTTTTTTTCTAACACAACACTGAAATAGCTAGTAAGTGAACTGTTTAAACATTTCAAATATATTTCACTAGTTATGAAGACACATTTATGTAATTCTGTTGTGAAAAAAAAAGATTTCTATACGATGCAAACAAATCAGAACACTTTACTTGGTGATGTGCAAATTTTAAATATTATTGCTGAAACCCAATTTTCAAACATTGATATGCCCTATAAAGTTTTACGGGGTAAACTACATGTGAGTGGGAATGTTTTGTGGACATTTCAATGGGAAATGTGCTATCTGTAAATTACAGTGCACTACCACATCATGCTTTAGTAATATATTTATGAAAAGTGAGTTTTTAATCATGAACTGGGAAATATCCCTGCTCCTGCCCAGATGACAATGTATAGTAAATAATAGTTTTTTGTACAGCAGAAATAGAGAACTTGCATATTTGAAGGTGCTTTTTTATGTGATAATGAACAAAAAGGCTGCTTCATAAGACAAAATATTTGCCTAGGATCCCACAATTTGAGAAGATGTCACGGGTCAAGTACATTACAGTTAGGTCGAGTAGATTATTCAAGTTACTAGACCTACTGGTCTAGCAACATTTTAATGTTTTTTTGAGCCCTGATCATACAATTTCCCGTTTTTGTTAACCCCACCACACACATTGTCCTTTCCAATACAGTGGTGATTTCATTAATTAATAAAGCTTATTTATATAATTGCCATCATACTTTATTGAGGTCCTTTTGATGACCCCCACAGCTTTGCACCGAATGTACTCTTTTCATCCTTTTCTTGTTCTGTTGACATCTTGAGCTTTCCTGTTATTTATAAATGGTCCTGGATTTAAGTATGTTTAGTATAAGAGATTACCATTAAGCCATTAATTGTCTTTCTACCATCTTATTTCATTGGCAGATTACTGCAAGCGTATTACTACATGTGCTTGGAATATCTTCTCAACCACTTAAAAGCACCATTTACGATACCCTCTGCTTGGACGATGTCTATTTGACACTACTAGGTAAAATACTACTAGACTAGTGCAACACTTAAGATTGCCCAATGCCCGTTGGTAAGTCCTGATTATTAGCCAATCCACACCACAGACATTGTTACCCTTGCTTATCTACACCCTATGGAGTCGCACCTTTACTCCATTACTTCTTATTCTGCCTGAATTAATATGGTATTTCCATATACCCTTTAGATTTTGTCCTCATCTGTTCCTTACCAAATACACTTTTCACACAGTTTACATAACTTTTCTTTGCCGCAATGCCACAAGTTTCCTATTCAACTAACCCATTCCATTCCAACTTTAAATAACTTGAGCAAGTTAACCTTTAATAAACATAATACCCTTCCCACTTAGGTTAATAACAAACTTGTCCCTACATCTACTACTCTGCAAGCTTGTTTTACTTTGGTGACTCTCAACATCTCACTTGGTACCTCTGTCACAGTTCAGCACTTGATGAGGTAAATATCTTATATTTCTCTTTAGATATGTAACTCAGGTTCCATTCTCAACATACTTTCTACTCTCTTGCAGCCTTGAAAAAGTTCCTCAGCCAACGAAACATGCATTAGCTGTTTCTTGCTCCTGGCCATTTACCAGGTCTGTTCAATTGTTTTCGTATCATTTAAACAAACCTTTCAACTTTGCGCAACAGAAGCAACAAGTACTACTTCCAAGCAGAACATACGATACATGGAACTTTTCTCCATCGAGTCCTACCCATGGGGCCGGTGTTAGCGGTGGAGGCACCCGGTGCGACAATCTTTTTTGGTGCGCCCCCCCTCCGATTCACTACCCTCTGTCAAAAGTTCCCCTCATCTTGCCATAGCCCCTCTCTCACATACATTTTTTTTGTTTTAAAGCGCAGGTAAAGGCTGGCTGGACTAATCCACTCAGCTATCCACATAAAATACAGATCGGTTCTTTGCAGCAGGTATATTAACCTTCAGCGCTACTTTATGGCGAGTTAAAACTAACACTAGACTCCGATTTCTCTCTCCAGCAGGAACATTAATCACAAGAGTTATCTTGACATTTTTATTGCAGCCTGAAAGCTAGATGCACAAAGAACTCTACAGCAGGTGCTTTTAAATCGTAGGAAATTGGTAAATGCAGTGCTCCCCCTGAGGCCAAATCTCCCCCTCCAGGTCAGCACCCAGTGTGGCAGCATTGCCCTAAAGCCGGCCCTGCCTAATCGTTGGATTGGAGGAGTTTAAGTTTATATTTTTGTTTCATGGTCTAATAGACTAGAGCATACTGAGGCGAAGATTAGACAACACAAAGCCATTGAAATCAGGACAATTGTAATGTACTTTGTGGACTATGTCACATGATACACTTTGATTGCTACCTTATCTAATGCAGAACAGACACTCACCTTCATACGCTGGGAGGAATAGCGGCCAAACATATTCTTAGAGGAGGCCTCTGTCCCTTTCAGGATTTCCACAATGCGTAAGCAATGGAAGTAGTGTATGTCTAAAAAGAAAGAGAGAATGGCAGGGTCAGACCCAGCTCTGTACCTACATCAAGAAAGGGGTCAGCATTCCCACAGTACTCTCAACCAGGATTTCAAATGTATGAGATACTCTTACTAGTTGACAGCAATGACTCAAATCCCTAATTCATGACCATTTGCTGGGGCAAAGACCTCCGCCGTGAGAGAGAGGGAACGGCATTAACTGTACAGTGATCAACCAGCCCCATAGAGGAACACTTGCAGTGGAGCAAATATCAGGCCCAAAGTATTTAGACTTCCTCCTCTTTTCCCCATAGTGCCTCCGTCTCTGCCTAACACCGGGCATCCATTGCATGACCCTAGCACTGCCAAAGAGAGGGGGGCAGGCCTACTCATTTCTGCACTGCAGGAGGACTCCAGATATGCCCTGGAGAGGGCATTGACCCCAGCGTGCTATTAAACTAGAAATGTAGAGCGATCCAAGCCCTGCCTCCTGAGAAGACACCTGCCTCATGCTTTCTGCTGTGCAGAGGTCCTTCGTCCGTACTGCTGACAGACGCCAGCCATGCCCTAGCTATGGCTTCGTGAGGAATCATTAACTTCCCTCTCTTTTTCTATAGATGCCCCTGGTTCATCCTGGCTGCTGCACTTTAAAACTGTGTACGGCTTAGCATAAATGACTATGCTCTAAAAGAAGGGGTCTAGCGAGGACGGCAGATCCCTTCTTTACTAGGTTCAAAGTGTTACTGAAAGTAGTGTCAGTATACGTTCACAAGCTCACTCACAGTGCTTTGCAGACCGCAAAAGAGACAAAAATAAAGAGAACCAGTCGTCTTGCCTTCACGTCATTTCTGCCAGCCCTGACTTGAGGAAGCAAGGCTCTAGATTTGGACTAACCCCAATGTAGCACCCTTAACGGGTGGCCCGTTTTATCCACGCTTTAGTACCCTGTATGTTGTTGTGATTACTGTGCGTGTTTAACTAGTGTTTGAAACCAGATATACTTTATTTTATTGCTGTTTTGCTGGTAAAGTACGGTAGGTGTATCAATTGAGCAAACTTGCCACTGTGTCTAAGATTACCTACACTATTAACAGTTCACAAAAAAGGCAGACCTATTGAGTGGTCAAAGGTAAACAACTAGTCCTGCTGTAGATAAAGCTTGGTCCTGCCATGGAGTAACTCAGGGAATGCCTGCAAGAGGACCCAATCAACCTTAAAGTAGATGTTACCTGGTGATTAGCACGCTCTACAGAGTGACATAACATCTTACAATGCACTGTGCATGGTAAGCAAATTCCAAGTAACAAAGCATAAGATCCCCAAGACGACTAGAGCTGACTTGGAGAGACCTATGTACACCCTTGGAAAAAGTCAATTTCTTCCTTGTTCGGCCCTCGTGGAAGCCTAGCCCCATATTGGGTTCATCCAAGCTCTTGGCTTGATGGACCCACTTGACCACAGTTCAGAGACTCTGGAGTTGCGTTGAAAGAGGTGGTCATGGTCAGCATCTCTGTTGGCCTAAGCATTCACTATCACCAATCATGCAGCACTCACAGGACCCGGCCAGCAGCTGTTCGATCTCCTCGTTCTCTGGCATATCTTGAATTGCGCCATTGATGTTCTCCCGAATCGTCAACACCTGGGTCTGCCATTTCAGGGCGCAGTGACGTCTATCGACCAACCAATCTGTGGATAGACACAAGATGCGTGAGTAGCCAAGGTTGCCTGACATGCTTACTTCCTTCGGACTACATAAGAGCCATAAAACGGAATAAAGAACTCCTAAGCATCAAAAGGCAGCACAGAAAAGGGGTTACCAAGAGCATAGAGAAGGTTACCAAGAGCATAGAGAACACAAGGTAGTGGGAACGGGAGAGAGACTGTAGGAAGGAAGGTGCAGGTGCGTGTGGGGGGGGGTTATAGCGAGAACCAAAAACAGCCAAAAGAGCCAAAATGACCATAAACAAAACAGGCCAGAGGAGGGCGGCGCAGAGACTGACACACAATATAAAGAACCCAAGTTAGAGAGACTGAACGTGTGCATTGTGCACCTAGAGGAATTAGATTTACTGCATCCAAAATTGATGATACAGCATCCAGAACAGCAGTGAGAGGGGTACTGGCTGCCCCTAACGCTCCCAACAGAAAGCCTGCACCCAAAAGATAAAGGTAGCTGCTAGGCATCAGCTGTAGCACCTCAAACATGGAATCTCTGAGCCAAATCCTTTACTAATGTGAGGGCCAAAAAATACCACAGAATAGGTTTTCCAGACAAACCTGCACAAACAACTGACACATACAGTGAGGTCTGCATCAGACATTCATAGTTAGGCAGGCACCAGTACAGCCACCTCTGACCAGGCATACACTAACCACCCCTTTGAAGCCTGCAATAACGCTAAATACTCTCAAACAAGCCTACAACACCATCAACCGACCTCCAACCATGCCAACATCAAGACTAGTCAGCCACAATCAATACCAGACATTTACAGCCAACTCTACAACAAAGCCAGTTACACATCCAACTATGCCTGCATTAACACCAGCCACTACACCACGCCTTCACAAGCACTACTCACCTCCAGGAGGAATCCCTCAAAAAACATATTCATAACTAGGCCTACACAAACACCAGGACCCTTGGATAAAGCTGGTACTAACAGGCAAATCCGTTCGGGCCCTCACCACCATCTAACCAATGAACTTCCAGCATTTATCACCCCAGCAACTAAAAAGTGACACTATCAGAGCACAGATGACCATCTCATCAGTCACTGGAGGGGATCTCCCCACTTCACTGCTTCTCCTCAAATACGCAGCCCTACAAATTGGTAGATTACCTAGCAGCTTGCTTGTCTGGATATCAATCGGCAGAGTCTGATGATCCTGTAAAAAACAAAATGAAACAAGAAATTATATATGAGAAAAGGCGAATTTGTGATACAATTTTGCATCTGAGAACGCAAGTCTAGGGCAGAGAACTCTGTCTCTGACCAAACCACTCACTTATTAATTGGTCCTGTTCCACAGGGTGCACGGTGGCGGGGACAGCAGCTGGGAGTACCTGTACGATGTGCTGCCTTTTAGTAATCCTAATAGAGCTTAGGTTAGGTTCTGGAGTGCTACCCTCTAAGTCTTACGTGTTTGTTTTGTGTCTGTATATTTTCCTTATCACTTGGAGAGGTAATGTCATAGAAAGCATGACAGTTATATGTTCAAGAGTGTCTGTATATTTTCCTTATCACTTGGAGAGGTAATGTCATAGAAAGCATGACAGTTATATGTTCAAGAGTGAACACTTATTTTGTTCATTCCTATTTTTCTTCTGATTTTTAGATGTGTGATAGTTTACATTTAGCGCTATGAAGAATTTCAGTTGCCGTGCCCTTCGTAAAATATAAATTATGCACGGATAAAGAAATGCTGCTACAGAACCCATCTCGATCACATTCAGACACAATTTGGCGCAAGACTGCTTCGTCCAGATTTCTGGGGTATATTGTTATTACTAGTAAGGCAACAGATGCAAAAAGAAAACAGCAACAAAAAACACAGTTATTACAACTCCTGTCTTCTTCAACTAAAGCAACACTGTGTAAAACATAGTGCCCTTATGCTGTTTGATAACTAAGGGTAATGTTCCCACGCGCTATAGAACAGGGCATCTTCTGCTGGTGAAACTGCAGTTCTACCCTGACAGAGAAAAGGTTGTGGGTGAGGGCTCTTCCTTGACACACCGCACGGAAACTGAAAGAGTCACGAAAAGCAACATTACATAAAGGCACTTGCCTTTTATTAGTGCAGTGTGCACGGACAGCACATGCTCACATTTCAGCCAATGCACAGAGTGTAATTTAAAAGATGCATACATGTATATACATAATGGACATACAATAACAAGGGTTGATAACGTCAAAAGGCATGCTTCTTGTGAAGTGCTTTCACATACAAGAATTACCAGAGATAGACGTTCTGACCGAGCAAAGAACATACATAAATGCTCGCAGAGTCCCAGACATGCATGCACGACAGCAACACACGTAGTAGGCACTCAACATATACACATAAAAACACAAATGGATACTACTGGATGAATAAGTGTACCGCTGCGGTCAAAATGTACGATGGTATAGGTAGACTGATCACAAGATTCACCATTGTGGGTGGATACATGGATGATCAAACAAGTGTGGGTGCACATTTAGGGAATCAGTTAGTCAATGAAAGAAAAATATATTTACATACAATTTGCAAGAACGTAGGTGGAAAGGAAAATGGAAAAGATAAAAGTCTTCAAACTTCATATTGACACATACTGACAGAGTGCAAGTAAAAGAAAATGCAGTGGTTACAGGCGAGTAAGTGTGTTGTATATGTAGAGGGATTGTGAAATGAAGGAAATATCAGGAGGTGCATGCAGGAGAGAGTGATATGAGACATCCCACCTTCGCAAGACCTGTGTGACTCCCTTGCCACCTTCTTCTATCGGAAGATTGCAGACATCCACGACAGCTTCATTGTCTCGACCACCCCGACAGCCACTGAGACCTCCGTCCCCCACGACCACCCTCAGCACCGACCCCCTGCTCTCCGGACCATCACAAACGACAACCACATCATCAAAATCATGAACACCATTCACTCCGGCTCTCTATCAGACCCATGCCCACACCACATCTTCAACAAAGCCAGCACCACCATCGCACCCCAACTCTGGTAAACCATCAACATCTCCTTCGAGACAGCCACCTTCCCAGAGAGCTGGAAGCACTCAGAGATCAACGCCTTACCCAAGAAACCCAAGGCCGACCCTAAGGACCTCAAAAACTTGCGACCCAACTCCCTACTCCCGGCGAAGGTTATCGAGAAGACCGTCAACAAACAACTGACCCGCTACCTCGAGGAAAACAGCATCCTGGACCCATCCCAGTCCGGGTTCCGCCGCAACCACAGCACCAAAACTGCCCTCATCGCAGCCACCGACGACATCAGGGCCCTACTGGACAAAGGCGAGACCGCGGCCCTCATCCTCCTTGACCTATCAGCCGCCTCCGACACCGTCTGCCACTGCACTCTACGCACACATAGGCTCATCCCTCAGCCCGACTCTGTTCAACATCTACATGGCTCCACTCGCCCACGTCGCCTGACTGCACAGCCTCAACTTCATCTCCTATGCCAACAACACCCAGCTGATCATCTTAATCACCAAGGACCCCCTCACTGCCAAAACCAACCTCCACGAAGGAATCGCAGAGTGGATGAAGAGCAGCCGCCTGAAACTCAACTCAGACAAGACAGAAGTCCTCATCCTCAGCTCCACCCCCTCGGCCGGAGAGTACTTCTGGTGGCTGACCGCACTGGGAACTGCAACGACACCCACCGACCACGCACACAACCTGGGATTCATCCTCGACTCCACCCTCTCCATGTCAAAACAAGTCAATGCCGTCTCATCCTCCTGCTTCAACACCCTCCGCATGCTCCGCAAGATCTACAGGTGGATCCCCACCGAAACTAGAAGAACGGTCACCCAGGCCCTTGTCAGCAGCAGCTTGGACTACGGAAATGTCCTCTACGCAGGAGCCCAGACCAAACTCCTGAAACGCCTACAATGCATCCAGAACGTCTCCGCACACCTGATCCTCGATATCCCTTGCCTCCGCCACATCACACCCCACCTGAGAGACCTACACTGGCTTCCCATCAACAAGAGAATAACCTTCAAGCTCCTCACCCACGCACACAAGACACTCAACAACACCGGACCGGCATACCTCAACACACGACTCACCAGCTACACCCCGAAGCTCCGCTCCACCGACCTCGCCCTAGCCTCCGTCCCACGCATCCGAAGAGCCACCTCCGGCAGCAGATCGTTCTCCCACCTCGCCGCCAGGACCTGGAACACACTCCCCATCCTCCTACGGCAGACCCAGGACCTGCTCACCTTCAGAAGACTATTCAAGACCTGGGTCTTCGAGCAGTCGAAGCAACCCTCGCCCCTTGAGACCCTCACGGGTAAGGAGTGCACTTTACAAAGTCTCCAATTGATTGATTGATTGACGAACGATATGCAGAGGGAGGTTTACAAAAAAGATGTGGAGAGAAAATGGGCATAAATGTCAAAGAAAGACTGCAGGGGAAAGTGAAGGGAAGAACGGGAGTGACAGACATTCTTATGACTATTACCCATTCCTCAGTCCTCAATAATGATAATGTTCAATTCATAATCACATAATTTCGAGAATTGAAACGTTTTCAGTTCAAATGATTTTTAAAAATTCCACTGTTGTTAGTCATCTGATACTGCTAGCAAGAATTGTCAAAGCCAGTAGGTTTGGCTTGTCTTAGGTGCATCATGTACGTTACTGTGTCAGGTATATTCCCTGACACAGTAACGTATATATAAGGTATATAAATAGAGGTTCTATTTGGAACCTTTGGGAAATCTCCTAAGTAAATCTGGGGTCAACTACCATCTCTACGCAGACGACACTCAAATCTACCTCAAGGTTGCCTCCACTCACGATCTCTCCATCCTAAGCTCTACCCTCGACTCCATTCAAAACTGGATGTCAACACATCAACTGATTCTGAATCCCTCCAAAACTGAATTCCTCCTCCTCTCCTCCTCACTTTCTCCTCCCCCGGTTCAATCATGGATGGACCAGATGAATCTGCTGAACAATAAATCCATCATTGTTGGCAGCGCAAAATCCCTTGGTGTCATACTCGACACAAAACTCGATCTACTCTCCCATATTAATTCAATTGCAAAGTCTGCCCGATACCAACTGCGCCTTCTTTGGGGGATTCGTCGCTTCTTCCTGGAGCATGACCTTAAAACCCTGGTCCAATCGCTGGTCCTCTCCAGCAATTCTGCAATTCTCTTCTGACTGGCCTCCCCAAATCCCACCTGTCCCCCCTTAAGTCTGTTCTCCATTCAGAAGCTCGTTTCATTTTTGGGGCCAAAAGAAGCGACCACATCACTCCCATGCTATCCACCCTCCGCTGGCTTCCCGTCGAGGCTAGAGCTATCTACAAGACTGCCTGCATCACCCACAAAGCCTTGCACTCCTCCTCCCCGTGCTACCTGGCGAATAAACTAAAACTCTCTGGAGGCTCTAGACCATCACGAAATGCGGAAAATCTACTGGTTGAACTTCCCACTTTCAAGAAGGAAAGATCGATGGCCCAAACCTTTTCTGGCAGCGCAGTGAGAATCTGGAACTCACTTCCACCTCAGCTCCGGACCACCACCTCCTCCCAGGCCTTCAAATCTGACCTCAAAGTTCTCCTCCTTCAAAGACACTTCCAAATGTAATCCATGCCCTCTCTATTATCTGAAGGAAACCCTTCCATTTAGAAAATCTACTAACTTGACAATGGAAGTGTCTTCCCAGTGTGTTCCTGTGGTCTGAGAGTCTGCCATTTTTTGCAGTATTATCCTTCTACCTATGTTTTGTACTCGTGTGTAACATGCACCCGTCACTTTCTCTTGTAACACACTGTTTTCTACCTCTTACATTTGGTTGTTTTCGATACCTGCACAAGTGCCACCAGTGCCTACGTAACGTTTGTTCTTGTGCTTGAGTGTCCTCCTTATATTGCAGTATTATACCTCTATGTTTATTTTGTACGCTTTTGTAACCGGCACACGTCACGTTTTCCTCCTGTAATGCACCGTTTGCTACCTCTTGTATTTTGTTGGCACACAATTGTCATTTTTGCTTCATTTAATGTAACGTTTGCTTTTGTATTTTGCTCACTTGTAATGTTCTCATGTATCAGTTCTGTTCCTATTGTGAAAAGCTCTGACACCTTCGGGTAAAGTCCGCGCTATATAAAAACGCATAAATAAATAAATAAATAAAATAGGATGCAATCAAAAAGTTCACAGAGAAGCGCCAAGATGCTGTATGGAAAGCACACGATTCTAGTTTACATATTTTAAGCCAGGCCCTTCAATATATAGGGAATGCCCCTTTTAGAGACACCCCACTTTCTTAATCCTATAAGTCTTGGCATAATAGTTCCTCCTTTTAGCCTCTGGAGCTGCATAAGGGCTCACTCCGATATAAGGACTCTAATGCTGTCGGGTGCCGCTCGGCATTTGTAACTACAGATCTGGTTATAGTCCTGTTGAGATCCAGCCTGCTGTGTGTGTGGGATTTCATTAAGGTCGCTAAACTTGCGACTCTAACTTATAAGTGACACTTGAGATCAGCAGCAGTAATCACAAAGCCTACAATATTTTTGGGAGCACAAATACCTTTCACGTGCAAAGCATTTACATAAGGGCTATAAAGAGAAAGTAAACCCAAAGAGTCTCATCTTCCGGGAGTTGCAGAATAGAAGTCCCGGATTTGCCAGTATAGTGCCTGCTATCCGGTGTCCATCGGGACATTTTTTTTGCATATGCCCTGGCTTTTTAAAGGGAGGTAAGTGTTCGTGTGTGCTCTAGTGGGATTAGATAGCAATTTGTGTAACCAGGACGATACTGTGTATCAACACTCAAATTCATTGTGTTTTCTATATTGGCGAGTACAGTTAGTAGGTAAATACAGCAGAACTACATTTCCCAAGATACTAAGCGCGGAAATCAAGCACGACTTCCCGTACAAAGGCACAGACTTACAAGGCTCTGAACAGGTCGGGCTGGAGGGGGGCGTACGAGAACCGCGTGAGAAATTGTCATTCCGCATAAGTGTTAGCGCAAACTTAACCCCAAATCTTCAGGTACTGACCTGCATTATATCCGGAACCACCGCAAAATTGCGGCCTTTTCAATCAGATGTGCCCGAGGCAGAGCTGCAAGCTGATTGGCCAAAGTGGACCTGTAGCGAGGAGACGCGTAGCGTGCGACGTTCAACGTGTTCAACACACATTTTGGTCGTCACCAGTTTCATCCAATCACAAAAGCCAAACTATTTCTAACAAATAGCGTCGTTTCATTCTTTGGCCAATCAGAATGTGCAGTATCAGCGCTTATATCGTCCTGTTCCAACTTGCAACCTTAACTACGTAGTTTATGTAATCTTTCGTCCCCGCTTTTCAGTAAATAAGGGTGTGACTTTTATATGTAGCCTACATTTAAAACAATTCCATCAACAATGTTCAATTCTATGAAAGACTCAGAAACAATGATTATGTTTATTATCTCTACTGCAAAATAAAAATTCTAGTGGTCAGGAAATAGGGGCTAATGGGTCCAGATCCTTAGAATCCTGCAATATTAGAGCCACATAGTTGTGGTTCACTTGTTCATGACAATGGGAGACCCCTTCCCTATTGGCTGAGCTCAAAGGTGTGCCAGAGCAGGGCACGAGTCGGGGGTACACGGCGTCCACCCACTATTTTTACAGGGTGGACACCGTTCCTCCTGGAAGTCTGGCCTCACACAAATAAGCTGAACTTGTCTCAGTGTAAATTTGAATAACCGGGACACGTTCAGCAGCACCTGCACGTTTAGTCCGCTTTCCATTCCCAGCAGCAACGTGCAGGTGACGATCAGGCTTTTTTTTACCTCCAGCTGGGCCGAGGTTAAGGGGCCTTTTGATCGGTATCCCGACTGGAGGTGGTGTGGACCCTCACTCTTAAATGCTATGGAGGGGAAACGAAGCACACCGCTAGTTGTCTCTTCACAGGTACTTAAGAGAGCCATGCAGTGTCGCTTTTTACTTTATTCAGTCCCTGCACAGTAAGAATGCCACATGTGTTGGTCTAGTCTGCTTCAGTTATTTTATTCCAGCTGCATCTGGATGGAAATGGGTATAGTCTGAGTGGTGTGTTGATTCAGTGGTCCATCCAGGTGAACAGAATGGTTTGGCTGAATTTGATCTTGTCGCTGGAGGTGAATATGGGGACCAGTGTGGGTCCAGCATTGTGCGTTGGGCCCTGAATGAACTGTGCAAGTCTGAGGTTGTTGAGGCTTTTCAGCAGGAATGAAGAGTTGGGGTCATCAAGCTGGAAGTTGAAGTCGCCAAGGAGGATGTAGTCTTTTGAGCTGATGGGGATAGGGGCCACAAAGTTAGTGATGTGGTTCCAAAAAGTGGTGCCGAATCTGGGTACGTTAATATGTGAGGGTTCCTTTAATGGTGTTTTTTTCAGTTTGTTTAAAGTGTATGTGTTCAATGAATAGCCTGGTTTTGTCTGCAAATGAGATGTAGTGAATCGAATCGTTGTGGATGATGGAGAGGCCTCCACCTGGCTTGTAGGGTCTGGCTTGGAGCTTTATCTTGTAGCCATGGTCCCTCCTCCTTATTTGCCCAGCCAGACAAATGTCGCCAGCAATTAACTTGTCAATTTAACTCAAACCTCAAATAGAATGTAAGAGTCACAGCGCTTAAATTGTGCACCGATATTCTTGAACATCCAGAACACCACCAGTTCATAAAACATTCCGAAAAGAACTTCCTCCAGGAAATCGCTGTCGCAGACTTCATCCATCACACATAAATTTCAGGAACTCGAATCTTGCCTTTAGTCTGGCATCAAACACGAACCCTTAGACCCTCAGGACGACCATACTCCTATTTTTGATTGTGCCTGAAAAAACAAAGAATGAAGTCACCTCTGTCTACAAATATAAAACTTTAACAGCAGCAAGGGTCAATTACAGAAAATTTAGTTCACAGGCATACAATGGTAATAGTTACATAACACTGAATGATCTTAACAGTTAAAACATACAGGTGGGAAATCGTTTCTTCTATCTCCTGAATAGCTTTGAACATTATTGATGCCATCACTAGAAAATGTTTCTTATATAGCAGGACTAGCGGCTCAGATCAGGCTTATTCATACAGCTTTTTCACCGCCAAATTAGCAATCAGCTTATAATAAAACATTTTGAAAATAGAATCGGAGGACCAATCTGCAATCCTCATAACATCTTTCAACTTAAAAATAGCAGAAACGCCTTTGATGCTAACGTAACCCTGACAGAATGTGCCCCAATCTTATAACAATTCCCGCCTCCGTCATAACCGTTAGACCCATCCTCCCAAAGGGGTTGATGTTACCGGCTTAAGTGGTTTTTGCTAAGCTATCAACAGTTGCTCTTTAGAATTCTGTACAAACTCTTTAGTACAATCCTTGTATGTTTTTAAACATTGTACTATGCTAAGCTCGCGCTTATTATAAAAACTCAGATAAGACACACGTTTGGAAAAAGTTTAATTGCGTCTAAAAATATGAAAAAACATACTTTTGGAGAAAATACTGTGCCTGTTAAGTCCAGTGCTCTCAATCAAGCCCAACTACTTCCCAGCCCAATCGGATGCTCAATACATATTGTGCCTTTGAAAGTACCTGCTGCAGAGGATGGCTACCCCATTGATATTTGCAGTGTTTGATGAGAATTGTGTCAGAAAGAACATGGAATAATTTTGGGCCAATCAGACAAGCGTGTCTCCTGGAAAAGGCAAATATGTCCCTAACTCTCCTTCAATTGGCTAATGATAACCTTTATCTTAACTGGGACAGTAACCCCCTTTACATTAAGGGCAGCTACTTTCACCCTACACGTGGTATAAGTACAGCTTGTGTGTTAGTCATTACAACCAAAGGTGGTGTTTTTCTATTTGTCCTTCTCTTCTTGTCTATGGTAACCCACTTCGCTTGTGCACACCTTACATGTATATTTCTGCGATGCTCATTGGCCAGGTGTCCTTTGCCAGACTCCATGCATGTTCCTCGCCCTCTTGGATGCCCTAAAATCAATATTAGTTCACTTAATCTTACTCACTCAATATCACCACTTCTTAAATCCCTCCCTGATCGCTTACAGTGGAGTCCAAACAAACAGACTTGCAACTCCTTCCTCTTGGTCTCGGTTGTGATCATCTTGAGTTTGTAGAGATGGTGGACCCCACACTCCGTCATCCACAAGCATGTTTGCTCCTTGGCAGCCTCCCTGTCGATCCCCTGGATGCGTTTTCTAATTCGTAGGGCTTCTTTTGTCACTTCGGTTGTCACCTTCTTCATGCCCTTCTTCATTCAGAGCAGATGTTAGTCCCCCACATTTCTGGACTTTTTCTTGGAGACCAAATTTATCCTTTTCGATTTTATTTTTCTGAAGGGGGTTGGGCCCTCATTTGGAGTGTTGCACTGTCTTCCATTACTCTCGAAAAAGTTTTCTGGGCTGCAGGGTTACTGCCGCCGAACTCATGTCTTCTATGATTCCCAGTTTTTGTTGAGCCTCTTCAAAATATGTAGTGCAGCGCTTCATGTTGTTCCATGTGAATATAAGGTGGAATAGGTCTCTCCATTGATATTGTGTATCATGCTTACCTTGCGTGGCCAGGTAGTCACTGATTTCCCTACGTTCTCTCCTTCTCTTGAGTGTTGTTGGAGCTGAATCATGGTAACGCTTACATTTGGGTCCTCAATATTCTACAAATAATTTAGATCCTGAGAGTGACTCAAGTGAATATGTCTGGAGGTGCTTCTCGGTAAGGACCCAATACTGCCACTGTGCAAGTCCCATCGAAGCAGGCTGGTGGGTCTTCTGGTCTGGGTGTGATCTGGTGGATCAATTGCAAAAACTTCAGAATCGACTGCAGCGCATGCAGAACGCCTCCGCACGACTCATCCTCAACATCCCTCGCCACAGCCACATATCGGCACACCTGAAAAACCTGCACTGGCTCCCCGTCAGCAAGAGGATCACGTTCAGGCTCCTCACCCACGCACACAAAGCACTCCACGACATGGGTCCCGAATACCTCAACAACCGCCTCTCGTTCTACTCTCCTACCCACCAGCTCTGCTCCGCCAGCCTCGCCCTCGCAACCGTCCCACGGATCCGCAGAGCCACCACCGGAGGATGGTCGTTCTCCTACCTGGCCGCCAAGACATGGAACTCCCTCCCCGCTCACCTATGACTGACCCAGGACCATCTCACCTTCAGGAAACACCTCAAGACCTGGCTATTCGAGCAGTAACCCCCCCCTCTCCCTTCAGCGCCTTGAGACCCTCGCGGGTGAGTAGTGCGCTTTATAAATGTATTTATTGATTGATTGATTGCTGTACACAGTTCCAAAATCCCACCCTTCTGCCTGACTAGGGTGGCCCCTGCCACGAATGTTGGTCCATCAGGAACTGTTCTCTAGGTCTTCTTGTTTGAGAAGAATTAACATTATATTGTTCTTTCAGGATCAGCACCCTACTTCCGAATAGGCATATTTCTTCCAAACTTTCATAAAGACTATTCTTCATATTGGTGACTCTCATTCCCAGCTCTGTACCATCCTGTTGGATTAGATACTCCTTCAGCCTATCCCCCGATTGTGTCAATCTCATCTTTGATTTCGATAAGAAAATGCTTAAGAAATTCCTGAAAGATCAGTGTCGATGACCTTTGTTCAGTGCCTCTTTCGGGGAGGACCAAGGAGATTTCTGAGACCTATAATTTCTGTCAGCTATGCTACCTTTAGCTGACAGCACCTCTTTGATTGAGTGGTCTCGACCGGCACGATCCCGGATGCCAGCTCTGACAGACACTGGGCTCTCCACCTTTGTGGAACGCTGGTGACTCATTTGGGACTAAATTGAAAGGGAACCCTATTTCCTCCTTTTCTTTCAGCCCCCTAATATGCCTTGTCCCCCACATCCAAGGGCACCATCACCAGTCCGTTGCTTTGGGCGTCTTTCTCGCTATCTCACTGGGGCCTGCTGCTCCCTCTTCCTTGCCTCTTTGTTATGTTATATTATACAGATTCCATTTCTTACAGGACTTAAGCCTAAACTCCCTTGTAGTACGACTGGAACCAGCTCACAGCCAGGGGAGTCATCCTCCAAGCTCCTTGATAAAGCAGTAGTCCCCCCCCGCGCAGTCTGCTGGGTCTCCTCACCTCTCCTCACCTCAGCCAAAGACCATATAATGACCGAAGTTCTCATGAACCCCCCCCCCACTTCTGCCAAACACAGGGAGGGCCCGCCTCGTCACTGCAATCCCCTCTGTGTGGATCCATGTGTCCCACCAAGCAAATCAGACTATGCTGGAGCAGTCTATTCAGCGCCTCTGAGATCCCCCAGTTAGGTGACGAATGTCCGGTCTCCCCACCTACCAGTTCCTGTAGGAACCACAATGAGTGCCCTGAATGACAACAGCCTCCCTCAGACAAGAGGCAAGTGAACGGACAGGAACATTGGCCCAAGCATGGCACAAACCCTAATGTTGCACCACCCGCACTCCACTAACACTGTCACAAAGATAGTAGCCAGCTGTAGCCAAGTTCATCTGCCACACATTTGCTAGGAACTCCGTTGATGCTCCACATCCTGGCAATGTCACAGGGACCTGCTATTATGGGTTTGTTTTCCCCAGGGGCAACAGGGGGCGCTAGATGAAAGCCAATATAGCTTCCCCGTCTTTTTATATTATACACTTTTGGTTGTTGAACCATTTGGGGAGAGGAGTTGGCCTAACGGCTAGGGCAGTTGACCTCGAATCTGGGGAACCGGGGTCGAGTCTTGGCAAGAACGCGCAGCATCCTGTGATTCTGTGCAACTCACTGAATCTCCCCATGCCTAACAAAAATGTGTCGTTATGTAACGCAACTGGTGCTCGTGTAAAGCGCTCTGATACCCAATACCTTCGGGTCAAGTTTGCGCTAGATAAAACTCCGAAAAACAAAAAAGTAAAAAAATATGAAAGACCTAAAGCAGGATACCCTAAAATATGTAATCAATATACACCTTCTCTTTTCATGCAGGTGATCCTGTACGTATGTCAAAGACAGCAATTGGATTACAAAGATTATTGGAGGGATACTTTAAGTTTATGGATGGCTTAGACCTACTAAAATGAGATCAACATTTTACTGTACAAAACTATATAATACGAAAAGTTACTGCCTTGAGTTATCTTACTGTCATTTTTAATGACTTGGACAAAGGGGCTCATTTGATGTGTATTTCAAAACGTCAATACTCAAACTGCTTTTATACATTTTGCATCTAAACTGGACAACAAACCAGTGAAGTGTGTGATTGGGATTTAAAACTGTACATGCATTTCTAAGGTTAGTTGTGGTGCTGGAATGTGGAGCTATGTTGACGTAACTTATCTGCAAGTGGTTGAAAACAATTATTTTAAGAAACTACTTAGCCTAGCGCAAGAGAATTACACCTTTGCTTGTCACGAAGAGCTGGGTCACACACACACACATATATATATATAATATATATATATATTATCTTAGAATAGCTCCTCTAATATTTGGCTCTTGGTTTGGTGTAAACCGGCCACAACACTGAACTGTAATATCAATCATCAAGGGCTGTATAAAGCGTGATGATTTTCTTTAAATTTTGTGTTTGCGATTTTCTTTAAATCCCATGGTTTATTAAGTAACGCTATTACACGGGCATTGAATTTCCTACCTGGCAGCACGAAGACTCTCTGGGCTCCGCAACCTTGCTAGACAGCTTTGTCTCCCTCCCGCCGCCGCACTTGTCATCTTACCGCGGCCGCTGTGTGGAGGGGGATATTGGACTGCATATCCCGGCTTCCCCTGCTGGAGCCAGAGGGGGCCGGGCAGGGCCTACACTCTGACAACCTGGCCAGGACAGACCTTGCCATATTACAGTAAGCTTACAAATATCTTTGCGTGATCAGAGGTTTTCTAGAAACACTGTCCGTGCTCCTATTTGCCTGGTATTACTCATATGTTCAAGCGTGCTTAAACTGTCTCCGACTAATTTTGTCACGTACCATGACCTCGAGCCTTATGAAAGGATCATTTCCATCGGTAGGTGGAGCAAATAGAGGAACATTGGACAATTATGTCATTAGGACCACTTCAGACACTGAAAGGGAAAGCATACTTGCAGAACGACGGGCCGAGCGACGTCGCTCAGTCGAATCCATCAAAAACAAACGCTCTTCTCTGGGCCGGTCACAGCTAGACACCTCACTACACACAAGTCGCCTTACTGATAAGGAGGACATTGACATAACAAGCAGCGATAGCATTCCAATCCTCTTGCGAGATACAACTTCTATATCTGATACGATCAATGAACTGCATAGCAATGTTTCACCTTCCCTTTGTAATTCGATACCAGAGATAGAAGTCTTACCCGAGACGCCCCCACCAGTAGTAGAGGTCATTCAAAAAAAGTCTAAAAACTCAAAGCAACCTCGAGCACAAGGTTCACCACCAAGAAAAAGAAGAAAGAGGGGGAGCGAATTACAGAGAAAAAAGACTAGCCATTTTAACTTTGGTAAACCTTCCAAAGGCCCCTCACCAAACACAGCCACAACACCAGGCTTATCGGGAGGCCGCTCCTTCTCCTTCCTCGCGGCCAAAGCATGGAACGCCCTTCCGCTCCACCTCAGACAGACAACATCGCTCCCCATCTTCACAAGAAACCTCAAAACATGGCTCTTCGACAGACCCCCTCCTTGATGGAATGGAACCTGCACCCCCCCAATCCCCCCCACCCCTAGCGCCTTGAGACCCTTACGGGTGAGTAGTCGCGCTTTAACAAACTCCTGATTGATTGAGTTACTCCACCACATTGTCCGATAAAAGAAATACCCAGTACCGACTTAATGGGAAGCATGGAACAACTAATTAGATCCTTCACATTGCCGTTATTAGAGAGATTAAAAGGAATAGAGCATCGGCTTGGGACTCTAGAGCAGGCAATAGCTACAAACACAGGGCTAATTAAGGATCTAGCGAAGCCTGTACTGGCAACCTCACCCACTGTATCATCTTTAAACCTTACTGCCCAAAATGAACCAAAAATTGACAAGTTAACAAATTCAAAACCCCTAAGGACAGTACCTTTTAAGCCAACACAGCAATCTGTACAAAACACTGTTAGAGAGGCCCAAATGGGAGAGCAATTATCTGACCCAGGAAATGTACAAAATAAAAAGGGCGGTAAAAGTCCAGTCAGGGCTATAAAGCCCAAGGGGCGCCAAGTAGAATTGCCACCGGAAGCGGTTCCGTTGGTGGTGGTCCTAACGGGAGTGCCAACACTAGAGGACGGCAAGAGGGAAGGCTATTCCCAGTTAAAAAATAAAGCTATGCATTGGCTCAGACAGAACCGACTACTTCCCCCAAATATAAATGGTGAGATTTTACACGTCCGGCGTCTTGTCTGGCTAGGAAACAGAACAAAGGATAAAAAGAGGGACATAATTGTTATTAATTTTAGAGACCACAGAGCCGTTAGTTATATCTTAAATTGGTTCCCAGAAAATGGTAACAATTCCATCACAGCCTGTGAATATACCTATTTTTATCCTAGATCTTTATTAGTTCCCACAGCCAATGCCGGGAGCTCAATTCACCATCAGGCCAACCGTCTCATACCCCTCAAACATCGATACGCGGCCCTCTCGGGTCTGGAGGGAGTGGACTGACTTCATCATAAGAGCACAGTTAAGGACACTGTCGACAGACCGTTAGGCGTGTCCTTTAAAAATATCGAGCCAAATCTTATTTACAATGCCCTCGAGCCCCAGTTAAAACACATACAGACCCAGGTTACAGCTACCGACTCGTTGGCTAAATCCACTGGGCCTAATCAACTCCTTTCTGTTTCTGTCCCTGAACAGGATTTAAATTTTACCCCGGTCATCACAAGTAATACTGGGACTGAGGGATGTAAAGAGAGGGGAATTAAGCCTTCTATTTCGGCTTTATTTTGGAATATAGCAGGGCAACGTTCCAAGGTAACAAATGATGAGTGGAGGGCCTTTATTTCTAATTTTGATATTATAGCGCTCCAGGAGACATGGTTACTAGACGCGATACATATAGAAGGGTTTAAAACCTACTTTTCATCAGCTCAACCATTGACTTCGGGTAGAGCGAAAGGAGGTTTAACCATCTACATCTCTAACCTTCTGAAAGCAATGGAAGTAGTCCCTATAAAACTGGAGTCTAATTTTTAGATTCTCGGTCTAACTTTAAACAACAGGGACAACTTTCTCATAGTGAATTATTATAACAATCTCCCGGATAAAGGGGAAGTGAATCTGGTATCTTTGATCCGCTGTATCCTATTATCAAATAGAAGGAAGTCTACTAAAGAGGAAGTAATAATTTGGGGGGGGGAGGACTTTAATTTGGGTCCCTGCCCAGCTGGTAATAATAACATCTGCGGCATCCTCGATGAGAGGGATAATCCCATCTCACATTTTAGACATTCTATTTTTGGAAGTCATCTAAATGAAACCCTGTTTGAGCTAGATTTGGCCCAAGCAAACAATCTGGAAAATGAGGAGTCATCATTGGCTCCTACATTTCATGGGCAAGGTCATCAAACAACAATAGACTACATTCTGGTTTCAAACGGGGAGAGGATCAAGGACTCAGTATTCACTAGGCATACAATTGCGCTAAGTGACCACTATCCACTCAGCATCTCTCTTCCATTGTCCTATAACCCAAAAAGTAATCTTGGTTCTATTTTAGTTCAAAATAACATGGTACTGAATAGGTTAAATGGATACGCGCTGAAATGGGGGAAAGTCGACCCCATAGAAATAACAAAGACAGTGATAGCAAGGGCTTTCCCTTCTATCATGAAATGTCTTGCCCTAGACACGTCAGAAGTAGAACTTATTTCTAACTTTGGTACAATTATTAAAGCCATAAATGAAGCGCTGTGGATAGAAATTAAACACAAATCAAAGCCGAAGAAGGGATGGTTTAACCATGAATGCTTGACTGCTTATTCGAATTTAAAATCTGCATTAAGGAAAGTGGTCAGGACCCCACTTGAGATAAGAACTCTCAGGAAAACATATAACACCGCCCTAAAGAACAGGAAAAAAGAGTTAAAGACTCAACTCTGGGCCCAACTCCATGAAAGCTGTGCTCACAAAAACTGCCGCTTTCTGGCAAGTGGTCAAGTCTCCTTTTCTAGTTGATAACACCGACCACCCAAAACTAGACGTAGCAATAAAAGAAATGGATTGGGTTCATCACTTTTCTAAGATCTTCGCGGTCACCTTAGAGGATGCTACCTCTCACGACCCTAACTCCCAGAACTCCACTTCCAGTGATAGGTCTGAAAGTCCCTTCCCCATTGATCTTCAGTTCTCATTGAAGCAAGTAGATCTGGCCCTGCGTGCAAGTAAAAGTGGGAAGGCACCGGGCCCAGACGGTGTCCCCATTGATCTTTTTAAAGCACAGACGGACCTTTGGACTCCTCTTTTAACTAGAGTATTGAACGCAACATGCAGTATAGGCCTACTGGATTCATGGTCCAAATCCATACTAGTTCCGATTTTCAAAAAGGGGGACCGGGGGCCGGTAACCTGCTATCGCCCAATCTCTCTTTTAGACTCTCTAGGATAAGGTCAACTTATCCTTGAGCAACTGCAGGACTGGGCGGACGATGGCAGGATTATCTCAGATCTCCAGTATGGGTTTCGTCAAGGGTTGGGGACCATTGAGCAGGCTTTAAATCTGTCACTTTTAATAGATACGTATGTGTACATTAAAAGAGGTGATCTGTATATGGTTTATGTGGACCTATCGTCCGCATTCGATTGTGTTTCCCATTCAAAACTTTGGAGATTACTGGGGGACATGGGAGCACCATCGAATCTGGTTAAGTTTTTGAGGGAACTCTACTCTAATGCCACAGCTAGGGTTTGCTATGGGGTGGGGGGGTGGAGTTGACGGGGGAATTTGCAGTAGAAAAAGGGGTTAGGCAAGGTTGTGTCCTGGCCCCCTTGCTCTTTACTTTATATACTAATGGTCTGGAAAGAGGGATGATCAAGGGATGCCAGGACCTTCCAATGGAGAATAATCGGCCAATACCCGCGTTGCTCTACGCAGATGACACCGTCATACTAGCTCGTACCCCTCTTGAACTCCAAAAGAGTCTGAACAGATACTCCACATTTATGGCAGGGCTTGACCTAAAAATTAACACTAGCAAAACTTTTGTTATGAGGGCAGGTACTGGCCACAAACGAAAAATGAGGGATATCTATTTAGACGAGCAAAAACTAGCGATCACACAAAATTATCCGTATTTAGGCATAATGATAGATCATAAACTATCCTGGAAATCGGCAGTAGAAACCAGAAAACTTCTTTTTATAAGAACTACTACAGCCCTTGTTAATTTTTCCAGGAAGTTGGGTAAGAGAGCCCCACTTGAACTTATTATGATTTATAAAGCTAAATGCCTATCTGTGGCTTTGTATGGGGCAGGGCTTTGGGTTTTGTGCCCACAGACGATATACAGAGAGTGGAAAATTCCTTTCTGAGGTACCTCCTTGCGGTCCCCAGGAGTACGGGTACCTTTGCCTGCCACATGGAGTTGGGACTCCCATATGTAATGGATCTAGCGAAGGTTGAACCCCTTTTATTATGGCCCAGAATCTGGACATCGGATAAAGCTACTCTTACTCAGTCCATTCTTTTCGATTGCCTAGCCTTGGACAATGCTCACAATTCCAGGTGGTTGTGTTACATTAAAAAGTTTCTCCAAGATCTGGGTTGGGAGAGATACTATTATGATCCCTCCCTAATTTGCGAAGTACCACGGAAGGCATTAAAAGTGAAATGCCTAGCTCATCTTGAGGAATTGAGACTAACGAACGTGGCCACGAAACCAACTGTTGTTCATAGCCTGCTAATACAGACGGCAGCTACTATCCAACCGTACCTTACATTCAACAACACAAGCTATGAGAGCTACCTTTTGGTAAGGTTCAGGATGAATCTCTTCCATCGTTTGGTCACATTCCCCACTCGAAACAACTGGGCTAAAGATCTTCCGTTCTGTCCTTGTGATGACTCTTCTTTGCAATCCACCTTGCACACCATTTTTGTTTGTAAATTTTATCTTGACTCTAGGAAAAAATGGTTAGTTCCATTGTTACGGAAAACTGGCTATAGACAATGTCGTCCAGCATTACTCTTCTTGCAGCTATTGGATGGAGAAAAGATAGTTTATCTAATAGCTAACTTTCTCAAATGCATTGTCCGTCATCGAATGAATTTAGACTAAACATTCCATAAAAGTTAGCATCATTCTACATTAATACAATTATAGATAAATTTGTATCCAGTTTTTATCATATTTTAGCAAATGGTTGGTCTGACATTTTAACCTGTATATATTTTGACTTTTATCTATGTAATTGATTATTGTATGCTTTTATGATTTATAATCTAAATCGAAATAAAGCTCAAATTGATTGATTGAAGTAACATTTGTTCCACCTTGGGGAGGTCTAATATGTTTACACACCCGTGGACTATACAATGTAAGGCTAAGACATGGGTAAAGAAGGAACTTGAATTGTGCTATTTGTCGAATAGAGGATATCAGGAGTTTACTAAATCCTCATGGTGGTCTTACTTGCTGTTAAAACAAGATCCTGATGCAAGAGTTCGGCAGACGGATTGCTCCATCATAATATGAAGGATATCTTGTCCACCTTATTATAAGTTCCATAGGATATAATTCATATGTAATAAGGCGGATGGGCTCTGTCAGTAACCTATTCGCCAAACTCTAAATCAGGACTAAAACTTGGATTGGAGCCCTCGTTGACAAAATGTTTTACTTCCTATGATCGATGGCTGTTAGCCAGGTTCAGAGTGGGCTCCATGGAATTCTTGCTGTCATTTGCTACAGTTTGGAAGAAAATGAACAATATCAATGAAAATATTGGTCCAAAAAATGCATTTCCTATTTTTTTGTAAATTTTACAAATTTATTTGAGTAAAATATTTGGATCCTTAATAAAAATTGTGGTTTTACAAGGTGTAGACCAGTATTTTTTCCTGACGACAACTAGAACATCACTTTATTATTTAGTGAACTGCTTTTTAGCTGTTGCTTTTGTTACATTGCAAAAGAAGTCCAGAGGTAGCCATGAAGTAGGTTGTAGGTAAGAGGTTTATTAAGCTTAGTTACAGGATGGTAAGTAGGATAACAGGTTCAGCAGTTCATCCCCACAAGGAGCAGCATCCTTGCTGCTCAGCCCACACACTCCAACTGTCTCTCTCCACCACACCAGGCACTCCAGCATTCCACTACCTCATCAGGCATTTTAATATTCACACACATCACATTCATACTGGCTGAGCAGCAGGGAACAGGTAGCTAAGGGAAATGATGCAAAGCAACAATATATGTTACAACAGCTTTTAAGCAAAATAAGTTAATATCTTCAAATTGTGGCTATTTGTAAGGTTTGTAGTTTATGCAGTTTTAAAATTTGTTTCATACTTATTTTTAACCAAATAAACATAATTTTTGATTGATTAACTGTTGTCGGTGGTTCGATTGAGCTCTGAGTCTCCACCCTAAGTCACCTGCCTGTGTAAGCCTAGGACGCCTCTACCTTGCTACCCTAAGGGCCATGTGCTTCAGGATTAGTGCTCTCTTTGGTGGCAAAAGCATTGTTAGCCCCAGGACACAAGAAGTAAAAGGCTCTTCTTGTTATGATTTGAACCCAGTAACTCCTGAGAACCATGGGACACTCATAAAGTTCCCAGATGGGGCATTTCTGAAATCACTCTTAGCAAGGAATAGTTTCATTCTTTTCAAGTGCGTACATTTCATTGAAAGGAACACGTTTATTTTTTCTCTCCACACTAATGGTTGAATAATAGTAAATATATAATTTTATTATAAGTATCTAAATGTTACTAGAGGTATATATTTCACTGAACAGTATTTGCCAGGAACCACCTAAACTCTAATTTGTACAGTTTTATCTCTGCTTTAAAAATCGTTTACTAGTTGTCTGTATTGTCTCCAGCCAACTTGACGGTCACGTAGGATATATATTGGAGGAGGAGGGAAGTTGCTTGGAGAGGAATTCATGAAAATGGGAGACTACACCTATTAGTCGCACATCCATAAAATATATGCATGTCGCTACAGTTTATTTCTAGGGACTGGTCTAGCTTCCAATATCACAGACATGACCATAGGCTCAATAGCTTGCTCTGATCATGTGCCACTCTCTCTCGCTCTACAGACCCCTCAACTACTCAACAGAGACAATCCCTGGAGACTCAATGAATTCTTAATACATGACCCCACAATCCATGATGAGGTGTGGAAGGCTATAAGGGACTACTTACATGAAAACAATAAGCTAGAAACTTCCTTGACCATCCTTTGGGAAGCCATAAAGGAAGTCACACTGGGGATGTTCACATCAGAGGCTTCCCGGCTAAAGAAAGCTAGATGAGCAGGGGAGAAAACACTTAAATCCCAGCTTCGACGCCTAGAGCAGGAAGACACGCCTTTATCATCCAATAAGATCCAGCGAAGGGTCCTTGCTGTCTGCTGACAGACCAGGGCATAACCTACTACACAGTCAACAGAAACACTACTCCTAAACAACAAACCTGGTAAACTCTTAGCTGCCCAACTCAGGACTGCAATGAACCAGCACAGAGTAAATGCAACAATCTATGAGGTGCTGGGATATATGGACAGATCATATAATGAGCTCGGGGCATGGTGCTTCAATGCTTCATCAGGGGTCATAAGGGCTGAATAAATGCAATTACAATACAATACAGGAACTTCAGACACAGGAAGAGACAGCGTGATGAGCTTGGGGCCCAAGGACAGACATTGTGATGACCTTGGGACACATAGACAAAGCATATAGTAGGGTCCATGAACAATATAATGAACTTGGAGCCTATATACAAACAGTATGGATATAGTAGGGTCCATGAACAAAGTGACGAGCATGGAACTCATAGACAGACTTCACAATGAGCATGGGCCCTTGGACAACAGCCTGGAAAAGGTAAGGTCCATGAAGAGCGTAGGGGCACGTGGACAGACCTGTGAAGAGGTTGGAATATATGGACGGACAGAGCGGTGAGCATGGGACCATGGATAGACATTGTGAAGAGCTTAGGGGACGCATAATTAAATAGTGTGAAGAGCTTGTGGGGTCTATGGATGGACATTGTGAAGCACTTAGGAAGCCCTTGGATAGAAATTGTGATGAGCTTAGGGGGCTCATAATTAGGTAGAATGAAGAGCTTGTGAGGCCTTTGAATGGACATTGTGAAGCACTTGAGGAGCCCTTGCCTAGAAATTGTGAAGAGCTTTGAGGGCCCATGGATAGATAGTGTGAAAAGGGTCCATGGACAGATGGGGGTGCTGAGAGATTGGTGGTGCTTGTAATTGAAAATGATCACAAGGAATACAAGTTTTTAACCGTGGTGTCATATAATCATATGCTTCCTGTTCATCTTCTCTTTGCGCTATTTGTTTTACAGTAATACCCTGCTACATAAAAGTACTTGGTTAGAGCCAGGCACGAGAAGTTGCAGAGTCTATGGGAGGATCAGAGGCTCCGATTATGCTTTCTACATTTTTACTACTCAGAACAGCAGCTAGGAATACAGAAAAACAAAAACAATAACTACATTTCTCAAGAGGCTTTAAACCACGCCTCGCCACAGTCCACCAATCCTCGCTAGACTGCCTGCAGGTAGTGCAGAACACGGCGGCTCGATTAACTCTGAATGCCCCTTACAGAACAGCCTCACTTCCCCTTCTCCAACAGCTGCATTGGCTTCCTGTGCGCAAACGTATAAAATTGAAATCTGCTGCATGGTCCATAAAGCAGAATGGGGATAAAGACCAACTTACCTGGTGGAGAAACTCAACCAATATACTCCCCGTAGGGATCTCCGCTCTGGTTTGAAATTCCTCCTCATGATACCTAAGATCAAGAAGGCAAGGACAGGGGGAAAAGCTTTTTCATATCTGGTGCCTCTCTACTGGAACCAGCTTCCTATCTCATTGAAGCAGTTCCCGGTCCATCTGCACCTCAGAAAGGCTTTGAAAACTGTTCTGTTCTAGACTTGCTCCTTTGTGATAGCTTTCTCATGTGGGTCAGTGAGCACTGAGATACCCCTGCAGGGGTGATTCAAGCGCTATACAAAATCCATAAATAAATTATATTAAAAAAATGTATAACTCACATAAATAAACTATATGGACACCATCTTGACTGCCTCTTTCTTTGCTGCTATGCAGTCAAGATAAGTGCCTCTCTGTGTTCTCATATCACTGTGATTAATGCCGATATTTGCATTGATATACCATTGCATAAGTGTTACTTTGCCTGCGCTTGGGCACTGTGTTACCATTTGTGTTTGTCCTGTTTTCCTCCTAGGTGTTTTCCCTGCGCTTCGCGCTCCTGTTTTACATCCGACCGCCTCCCCAGTCATACATTTCCCTTTCTCCCTTTAAGGTGCGTGTTGCGTGCTTTCTTCCCCTTTGTTTCGATTTCCCCTTTCTAATTATTAGAAGTCTCCTTGCACTTATGCGCTGCCAGTGGGGGGACGACCTCTCCCGGCAGTGAGGGTGCATATATAGCTCAAATGGGCTATACGTGAGTAGCTCATTGAAAGTTTGTCGACATGTCTCTCTCGCACTCGACAAACTCGGAGACTGAACACGCTGGTTGACCAGAACCTTCTGATAACTGTTGACTCCTGATTACCTGCCTTTCTGCTCCCTTTGACACCCTGTTTGTCAGAGCCCATGTGTGTTGCAAAATGTCTGTTCAGGGTCCTTTTCCTCCCCCTAGCTCCACCGTTTTTGATTCTTGCTTCCCTCTGGGGACCTTAAGAGGTTGAGGCTCAGCTCCTACTCGCTCGGCATATCCGACTAGGAGCCATTTGAATAGGGCTATGAGGCCTACAGGCCTGACAAAGATGAAGACTATTTATGATTAAGGTCTATGCAAGTAATCGATCATTCGCTCCAACGCTCACTTGATAAGGCTCTTTCTTCAGCCCTTCAGCCTACAACTAAGCCCCTTGACAAATGTTCTGGTCATTCTTCTGCCCCCTCTTCTTCCCCCTCTCCTTCCCCTTCCCCATCCTCAGACCCCTCTCATCCCCCTCCTGACCCAAATATTAACACCCGCCGGACACCATTCTGACAACACCACCCAATTATCACTATGTGTTATTGAGGAAAACTCCTATGGCGCCAAGACACGCCTGCGTTCTCACACGCATGACTCCCCCATGTACTGATTCCTGTGCTTCTCCTCTGGCTGATACCAGCAGACCTCATCCCCAAAAACATAAATGTTCTTCCTCTTCTCATCCAAGCTCCCTTCCTCAAAACCCCTTTCCTTTGAAACCACTGATATTGTTCACCCTAGATCCTCGGACTGGGGACCAGCCCCAGCTGTGGGGGGAATACATGCATACACATCTCCACAAGAGTTTTGAGAAGGAGGTATGCTCTAGAGTTAGGGCGGAGTGCCCCATGCCAGGCCTTCCCAATAAGATGGCGCAAACCCCCCACATCGAGCCCAATATGCTGACTTTTTAAAAACAATACGCCACAGATCCCAAAAAGTGGGTAGATAGGGCCCTCAGGGTGTGCCAATACAAATTTTAGATGTATCAGGGCCATTGGCAAAGATGTTAGAGCTGGCTCTCAACGCACAAGATACAGGCACCCCTATTCAGTTCAGTTCAGAATCTTTATTTGAATTTTTTAAAATTCATAAAAGCAGTACAAATTTACAATCCCAATAAAATAACCATGATTCCAAATACATTTAAAACATCACGCATTACTAAAATTACAAATTATTTTAGCAGCAATAATACAGAAATTTACCAAGGGTACTCCATTGTTTTACGTACATTGGTAGTAACTCTCAAAAAAGTGCTAGTGAGGAATATCAATTCATCATTGTTCAAAGTTAGCAGCATCAAATAAGACTGTTCCAAAGAAAGTGGTCTATGCTTCTTAAAATATGGAACCAAAAACCATTTAATGTATTTTAGATAACATTTACAAAAGAAGAGAAAATGTAAATCATTTTGTAAACTCATACCATCACATGGACACAATTTATCTTCAGATCTTATTGATGAATAACCTAATGGGAAACATAATAAAAATCTAACAGTGCCTGCCCTTAAACGGAACAGAAGTGATCTTTCCCAGTTTGTCATTGGCAATATAAGATACAATGGAGTTGGTTGTATATACAGATCTTTATTCACATAAGCCTGGATAGTTGATTTAGTTAACTCCCTCGCCAGTCTATCTTTACTGTAAAGTGCATACAGTGCAGACTTTGTTTCATTTTTGTCTTTAGGCTCAATCTTGCAGGGGTCAAAGAAAAGATGACCTTTACCCACACTACTCAATTTATTAAGAACTCCAGAGAGCCAGGGGATTGTCATCCCTTTCTCACAATTAAGACAATCTCTTATAATTTCATGGGTTAGGGAGACCAATTTGTTTCTCCAAATAGCCAGTCAGAACATGGCCGGTCTCGATGCTATGAAATCCGATATATAGTACAAATTCAATTCGCAATGACAAATATACTCTGAGGTAGAAATAGGGGCTCCAAGGATTTTCCTACAGAAACGATTTTCCTCGGTCTGAATACTAGATGTTTTATTCAGACCCCATATCTCAGCCCCATATGTTGCTACTGGGACGCATTCTAGTTTAAAACATTTTTAAATTGCTTTTGTAGCGCCTACTTTCTTGGGCCGTGGGAGGCTAAGAATAGAATTAATGGATTTTGAGAACTTGCTTGTGGCGTGGACCAAGTGTCCACTCCACGAGCCGTTCGCAGCAAAAACCATTCCTAAATCAAAAACCATTCCTAAATAGGGGAAAGTATTAGTGGAATAGAGTCTGTCTGATCCCACCGAAATGCCACTAAGTTGTTTTTTCCCCGGGCCACAGGACATGATAAAAGATTTTTTATAATTTACTTTAAGATCTAGGTTAACCATATATTGTGCAAAACTTTTGACCAAGCTACGTAGAGCGATTGGTCTAAGGCCCATAAGCACCGCATCATCTGCGTAAAGCAGAGTCGGTAGTAGTCCCCCCCTTATTTTTGGGGCATCAGTAGTTGCTTGTTTATTGTCCATTGATATATATAATAAACAACAGGGGTGCCAAAACGCACCCCTGCCTAACTCCTCTCTCTACTTTTATGTGCCCTGATATTTCCCCCCGCCATTCCGATCCTTACTTGTGCTTTTGTGTCTGTATGCAGGTAGGCCAAAAAGTGTACAAGGGGCTCTTCTAGGCCATAATCTAAAAGAATAGACCAGAATTTAGACCTATTTACTAGGTCGAATGCGGACGATAAGTCCATAAATGCTAAGTGGATTGGTGACGACCTAGCAATAGTATATTTGCTGATTTCTAAATTTAAGTTCAGACATTGCTCTGTCTTCCCAACCCCACTTCTGAAACCCATTTGACAGGGGTCTAAACCCCCCCGTGTCATCTACCCAGTCATTTATTCTGTTATATAGCACTCGCCCCAAAATTTTCAAAGTATTATCTAAAAGTGAAATAGGTCTGTAGTTTGCTGGGTCTGTTCTCTTCCCTTTCTTGTATATCGGCACTATTATACTTGTAGACCATGTGTCTGGCAATGGCACTAATGGTAAACTATTAAAAACATTTTTTAAAATAGGTGCCCAAAGTTCAGGTTTCCATTTAATGATGTCTATCGGAAGGCCATCTGGCCCAATGGCTTTATTGCCAAGGCTTTGTTTGATAGCCGCAATCACCTCACCTAAACTGATCTCTAAGGGGCACAATTGACCTGGTATATAGTTACTACTAACATTTGGTGGAGTTGCATACACTTTGGAAAAACGATCTTCCCACTGGTTACTCGGGATAATACAGCTTATTGCTGACATTTGAGTTCCCATGTTACGCATATTTTTTACTGCGGACCAAAAAACCATTCCATTCTTCCCTGCTGCTGAGTCCGATAGCTCCTCCCAACGCTCTGACAGAATAATTACCTTGCGTTCCCCTATTGTGGATTTATACTTCTTTCTCGCCTCCCTAACCTCCATTTGGCATCTAGGTTTTGCATTCAGCGCCTTACGTAAAGCCCTATTAGCAATTGAACAGTTACTGTCGAACCACTTGGGGTCCATATCTTTTCTACTGTTAGGGACAGTTAGGAGTGTCTTTATAACTGTACACAGATAGGTAAAGTCTGTAATTACTCTTAAATTATTCCCATCTGATAGTGTGCATGAATCGATCAGATGTTGGTGCTTATTTGTGACCTGCGCGATTATGCTTCCACTGTCAACCCCTCTCCATTTCAGTCTTAAATTGTTTGTAACATGGGTTATATCTCTAGCCCCAAGTGTACAGGCAAACGCTGGGGAAGACCCCAGTCTAATATTCGCCACGAGAGCATTATGATCCCCAAAGGCAGTCTCTAATACCTTAGCCATTGTAAGGCATTCAATGAGCTCGGGTGACATGAAAATGTAATCAATAGTTGTCGAATAGTCTCTGCCTCTAAATGTTGGAACATAATTAATTGTGGCGGTAGGGCTTACATCCATAATATTAGTTAGGATATGCTCGCGAATGAAGAAATCCAGTTCCAAGCCCCTTTTTGATGCTCGATCAGTTTGAGTATTTCCCATATTTAAATCGGGATTTGGAATCTTAGCATTGAAATCCCCAGCTAGGATTATCCTTTTACCCATACTTTTATCTGGTGTCTCAATAACGTCAGACAGAAATTTAAAAAGTTCTATAACATTTTTGTTTGGGATTGAGTAAAAATCATTATTATAGGAATTAATCACATAAAAGGGACCTTTCTTTTGTATTCAATAATCTGGATATTAGGACTTTTAGTTGGTAGTATCTTAATGCTGCCACCTGCAGTTATCCTAATACCAGTTAGTAACTCACCCATAGGCCGACCGAAATCAGGTTTAGTTGCAGTTATACCATGGTAATAAAAGCCATCTATGTGGAGATCTATAGTGGCCCATGTCTCCTGGAACATTATTATGTCTTTATCAGATAGTATCTTTAACCAATCCAGATCCGATAATCTTGGTTCCAACCCTGCAACGTTCCAACTAAGGATCTCAAGGTCAGTCTTAGTTGTTATATTTAGGCAAGCCTTTCCAAAATTCTCATTGGTGGTCCCCTCGTTTAAAACTCTTTGTTTAGGTAAAGCACTGACCTTACCAACCCCAGTACTTTCAATCGCTATAGTCTCCTTACTTTCTATCAGTGTGACTGATGGGCACTCCGTTATGGGCGCTACTACTACGTTTACTTCTCTATCGTCCGGAACAAGTATCGAATGACTGTTAGGCATCTGATTACCACTTCTATGGGATTTTCTGGACCCCTCCCAATCTCTATAGAGCCCGGTGGTTACTGTCTGTCAGTCGACCATCTCCAGACAGCTGTACCTGTTGGCGGTCGGAATCCCTATAAAGTTTTCCCTAAATGCTCCGTCTCTGCCCGGGTTCCCTCCCCAGTCTCCCCAGTCTCCTCCCCAAACCCCTTGACCCATTCTACTCCAATTCCTGTCATGACCTGGCCTCGCACGACTCCTAAGGGGATAAAAGAAAGAGAGTCGTTTGGTTTCAATGCTTTCATAACGCACTTGCGTTCTCCATGAACATATGTAATCTGCCGTACAGGGGTCCTCAAAATTAATTATGACGCAGTCACCCTGGGTAGTTTTCCGCTCTTCCCCCACCCAGGGAATGCTGCACACCATTAAGATCCTACCTGAACAGTTAAGGGGTAGGGGTCGGTTGGAGTTGAGCCATTGTTGGACTTTGTTCCTTAGTGACCAACTGGATTCTTCTATATGGTCCGCCACCTCTGGGACCGCTGTCATAACTACTACTAGTGGACTTGCTTCTGCAGGCAAATTAACTATGGGTCTACGCTCTTTTACTCCCCTCTTCAAATCCCTTTTGGGGAGTGTTGGAGAGGCCTTAGGTGGACTATCTTTGTGCCTAATAGGCACAGCAGCGTGTGCTGATTTGACTGCTGTTTCATTAACTTGAGCTACCGGGGTCTTTAGTTTTTTTAGGGTTTAGTTTAGGGTTTAGTATTTGTGTTTGCTACTTGTACAGTGGTTTTCTTAGGTAATATATCTGCCTGTTTGGTGTTTCTAGGTTTTGTCCCCCCAGCCATTATTGCCCCATGATTAGATGTATCTATGGGTACATTTTTGGAGAGAGCACTCAGTCCGGCCAGTTGTTTTTCTATGTGTAGGAGTCTAGTCTCTATTGGGGACAAATAGATATTAAAAAGCTCCCCAATTTTTACTAACAATTTACTATTTTCATCGCAGTGGTTACATGTTCCCCCCCCCCGTGTACCCAAACCCTCTACACTTTCTGTATCCAGAGCTTCGTTTGTCACATCTGGGTGCGATTTCCCATTACCATTCCTTGCGGGGTGTTCTAGCCCTTTCACATACTTTTTCTTTGGCATACATTTCTCCTTAACCTTAACTATTGGCGCCTTT
This sequence comes from Lissotriton helveticus, assembly GCF_964261635.1. Taxonomy (NCBI): domain Eukaryota; kingdom Metazoa; phylum Chordata; class Amphibia; order Caudata; family Salamandridae; genus Lissotriton; species Lissotriton helveticus. The sequence continues at coordinate 1,938,780,934 of NC_136065.1, forward strand.
GCCCATTTCTTTTGTTTCTGTATAGCACCCCCCCTCCAACCCCTTGACTGCCTGTTGCTTGTATCATCTGGCGTAAGATTAATAACTAAATCTGGGGACTTTTCTAAGGCCAAACTTAATTGTGAATCCGATAGAAGTTGCGACGCTGACAGGTCAACTATGTTTGGCATGCTATGTACTTCTGCCTGGACATCTACCAGAGAACCTGCATCCTGAGCTTGTGCTGGGGTTCTAGCTAATGCGAGAGGTCCCAAAGATGAGCGTCTAGCCAGAGCTAGGTCTTGAGAGACTCTACGCTCCAGAAGAATAATTCCTTGATCAATAGCTTCATTTGCCCTAGTAATAAAGTTGTCCAAAGGACCTATAATCTGTGCTCCACCCGCGGCCGTTTTGCTTGTACTGCCCCTCGTAGACATAGTGTACAAAAATGGAAGTATATACTTAACAGATGGTAACTTGTATAGTACAGTTCAGTGTATAAGCATACGTACAGATTGTCTGTGGGCGGGAGTAGAAAGGAATAGATAAATGATAGAATAAAGAGAGCTTTGCCCGGCGCCCGCCCTCGCACGCGTCCCGCGGTGCGCGGTTCCCGTGGTGATTAAATACACCTGGTCCACAGTGTGCTGGGCGTGTCTGGAAGCCCCACTGCCTTGTGGGCGCTGTAGTTTTCCCCGCAGGTTTTGCCCTTGATGTTGGTGAAGGCGAGCGTTTCCCGCGAAGCGGGAAACGCGAGAAGTTGTCGGAATGACTTGCAGAGGGGTTATTTACTCAGCCCCTGTCCGCTTTTCCTGCTGCTGCTACACCACAAACCGCAAACCGATAACAAAGTTCTTCCGCGGTGCGCGGGTCCCGTGGTGATTAAATACACCTGGTCCACAGTGTGCTGGGCGTGTCTGGAAGCCCCACTGCCTTGTGGACGCTGTAGTTTTCCCCGCAGGCTTTGCCCTTGATGTTGGTGAAGGCGAGCGTTTCCCGCAAAGCGGGAAACGCGAGAAGTTGCCGGAATGACTTGCAGAGGGGTTATTTACTCAGCCCCTGTCCGCTTTTCCTGCTGCTGCTACACCACAAACCGCAAACTGATAACAAAGTTCTCCCGCGGTGCGCGGGTCCCGTGGTGATTAAATACACCTGGTCCACAGTGTGCTGGGCGTGTCTGGAAGCCCCACTGCCTTGTGGGCGCTGTAGTTTTCCCTGCAGGCTTTGCCCTTGATGTTGGTGAAGGCGAGCATTTCCCGCGAAGCGGGAAACGCGAGAAGTTGCCGGAATGACTTGCAGAGGGGTTATTTACTCAGCCCCTGTCCGCTTTTCCTGCTGCTGCTACACCACAAACCGCAAACCGATAAAAAAGTTCTCCCGCGGTGCGCGGGTCCCGTGGTGATTAAATACACCTGGTCCACAGTGTGCTGGGCGTGTCTGGAAGCCCCACTGCCTTGTGGGCGCTGTAGTTTTCCCCGCAGGCTTTGCCCTTGATGTTGGTGAAGGCGAGCGTTTCCCGCGGAAACTCGAAAAGTTGCCGGAATGACTTGCAGAGGGGTTATTTACTCAGCCCCTGTCCGCTTTTCCTGCTGCTGCTACAGCACAAACCGATAACAAAGTTCTCCCGCGGTGCGCGGGTCCCTTGGTGATTAAATACACCTGGTCCACAGTGTGCTGGGCGTGTCTGGAAGCCCCACTGCCTTGTGGGCGCTGTAGTTTTCCCCGCAGGCTTTGCCCTTGATGTTGGTGAAGGCAAGCGTTTCCCGCAAAGGGGGAAACGCGAAAAGTTGCCGGAATGACTTGCAGAGGGGTTATTTACTCAGCCCCTGTCCGCTTTTCCTGCTGCTGCTACACCACAAACCGCAAACCGATAACAAAGTTCTCCCGCGGTGCGCGGGTCCCGTGGTGATTAAATACATCTGGTCCAAAGTGTGCTGGGCGTGTCTGGAAGCCCCACTGCCTAGCGGGCGCTGTAGTTTTCCCCGCAGGCTTTGCCCTTGATGTTGGTGAAGGCGAGCGTTTCCCGCGAAGCGGGAAACGCGAGAAGTTGCCGGAATGACTTGCAGAGTGGTTATTTACTCAGCCCCTGTCCCCATTTCCTGCTGCTGCTACACCACAAATCGCAAACCGATAACAAAGTTCTCCCCAGGCACCCCTATTAATCTTGAGGTCTTAGCGTGGTGGACCCAGCGATAGATCTGTTTGCTTTGTAATGCCAATTGTGCTCTGGCCGGATTGACCCTCAATTAGTGGAATTGGCCACATCTGAAATCGGCGGCCCCCTTGCTGAAGAAACACTCTTTGACAACAAGTTTGTCAAAGACATTGGCAATTTTGTTAACACCTTTGACTCATTTGATAAAGTCCATACTTCTTTGAAGAATGTGTTAAACACCGTTTTGGGCTGGGCAGACCACGGGAGAGGTTGACCAGTTGGCCTTTACAACCCTCAAGGTCCTCAATGAGGTTTTGGCCTTTGCCACAGAGGGAACTAGCAAGACACCTTTTAAGCGGGCTTCCTCCCCTCCAGGGGTTTCCGAGGCCACTACAATAAAGGTGTCAACAGAGGTGGCCAAAACTTCAACACCCACTCTACAGGTAAATGTTCTCCCTCTTCCCTTGTCTGGCATTCCTGTTGGGGGGGGGGGCAGACTGTGTCACTTTGTTCACAACTGGGCCAGAATTTTGTCAGATTCTTGGGTTTTAGACACTATTCAAGGTTACTGATAGAACTTTCACAAGTACCTGTTCAACTCTCCACTCCTCTCCTTCTCCATTTTTCCCCTTCAAAACAGGAGTTTTATAGACTCAGAAATTTAGGAACTAATGGTGAAGTGGACTATTGCCTCACCACTATCCCATCCCAGGATTTTTTGCAGCAATGTCTTTCTGGTACAGAAGAGCGGTGGAGGTCTTAGAGATTTCAATCAGTGAGTGGTTTACCACCATCTCAAAATGGAAGGTATTCATCTCCTATGAGATCTACTCCAAGAGAAGGATTTGATGGTGCGTCTGGATCTCAAACACGCCTACCTCACGTTCCCCATCTTCCCTCCTCACAGCCATTTTCTTCAATTTCAGTGGCAGAGTCAGTAGTTAGAGTATCTGTCCCTCCTCTTCAGGCTCTCTTCAGCCCCATGGTGTTTACAAAACTGTTGAAACCTGTGGTCGACCGTCTGAGGGAGATGGATGTTCGGATGCTTGTACATTTGGACGACATTGTGAGAAGTTGGCCTGGCATATGCTGTCCACTATTCTAGTGGGCACCTTGCACCAGTCCAAACGACCCTTATTGATGGTAGGTTTAAAGACAACCTATATAGTAAGCTATCTTAGTGGTAGCTGTGGATAGCAGCCTTCAGGCTAAGTCGTGAAGGAATGTAAAGCAACTTGTTTTACCAGTCTATAATCTCATGAATGACCAAAGGAAAGGAGAACCACACCAGGTATATGTATAAAATATATGTATTTATTCTAAAAACATCCCTCTAGTCTCTTTATGAGGCTAGAGGCAAAAGTACATTAAGTAAACTTATTTAGCACAGAGTAAATTAGCACAGTGTACGTTAAGCCCTAGGGACGTACCAAAGCATATACTAAGAAAGTGGTATAAGAACCATTACTGACATAGATACAAGGCCTATAGCCTTTAGAACTGCTGGGGCCACCAGGAACCACCCAAGGTAGTGACACAGGGAACCCACGAATGACGCGTGCAGTATCTAAAGACAGCCGTGAATCACCATTAACTTCTATGGGGAAAGTCGCGTTGGAAAATTACAAATAAAGGACACTTAGAAGAGGGCTTGGAGCAAACGCCTTTAGAACTAGGAGGTTCTAGAGTCAACACCCACGGGAGCACCGGAGTACTCGAGTGACCTCACCCAGGGAAGCTGGGTGCATAGGTGTCTTTTCGTATCGGGTTTCGTCGTCGATTTCAATGGCGAGCTGCTGAAAAGTGCTGCAGGCGACCAAGTGGAAAGTGTTTGGGTGGATCCAAAGGTGGATCGGAGATCTGAAGAACCTGAAAGCAGAGGGAACAGAGTCTGGGTCACTATCCAGTGACCAGGAAGGCGATGAGAAGATGCCAACCGATGTCGGGTGATTTCAGGCGAAGAAGGTGAAGCTTGACTCTTCAGCCAAGAGGACCAGGAGGCGTTGAGGATGACTAGGAGCTGGATTCGAGTTGTCCCACAAAGGATGTCAAGTGCTGCGGTGTCGGTTGGACCCAACAAGCCTTGGCAACAGCAACCAATGCAGAACACAAAGATTGGCTTTGGTGCAGACCAGCAAGGTCTGAGGGACTCACCCTTTGGAGGGGAGACAGGGCACATCTGGAGCAACCAGGAAAGCCCAAGAAACAGAAGAGTTACCTTCGTGGGGACCCACCAGTCGACAGACCAGCGATCGCGAAGGGGCCTTGAGCAGAAATGCTAGAAGCGGGCTCACGGAGCACTCGTGGGGTGTAGGCCCACAATCTTTGGTGCAGATGTTGCTCGGGGCTTGGACTACAAGTAGCCCAATGCACAACTTCGGGAAAGCTCAGGAAGTTGATGCACTAGCAAATGTGCACAGTGTCCAGGAGTTCCGGTCCCACGTCACTCGTGAGGGCTGCGGGTCTCAGCTTTGCTGGAATCTCGTGTCGGCCTCTGAGAGGTCTGGAAGTCTGTGTCCTGAGTCACAAATCCATCGGGATCTGGCGGGAGTCTTGGAAATGCAGACCAGCAAGATGCTTCTTTGGTGCCTGTTTGAACAGGGGAGTCACTCCTTGACCCCAAGGGAGATTATTCCGTCTTCTAGTCGATGTAGAATGTCGAAGTTCCAGAATATATGTTGCAGAGTTTAGTCCAGGTGTAATCTGTTGTCCTAAGGACTGGGTTCCTATACTTATACTAAGTTAGGGGGTTGGACATATACTGGGAACGCCAAATATGGGAGGATCCAGGGATGGGGTGGCAACACCCCTTTGCCTTTGTCCAGTTTCGCGCAGGAGCAGGGGCTGAGTGCCCCTGCAACCGGTTTGAACTGGGATATGCACAGGGACACAAAAGTGTTCCCCCAGCGCTGTCTGAAAAGCATTCTCTGAATGCACCCACCCAGCCCCAATACACTAAAGCCTGTCTGGGAGGTGGTTACACCTCCCTGTGACAGGAAACCTATTGTCCAGGCCTCCCTTGCTGGAGTTTCATCCAGCAGCAGGAGGTCAGACTTGTGTCTGTGGCTGCAGCATCCATTTTGTGATGCTGGGGCTCTTTTAAACTATTACCGGTGAGGTAAGTGTGTACATGTCTTCTCCCTCTAGAAGGGTGGAATTCTACCCCCGCCGCCAGGACTGGCGGGGAGGGGGTAGGATTCCAAAGTGTTTGACACCAAACACAACATTTCCAAAGTTAGCATTTACCGCGAGGTTATAATGCACTTACGAGTATATGGTCTGGCTGCATCACAGAACAGCTACAGAGAATAGATTCTGAAAGCTGCAGAGGGGTCCTCCTCATGCATGGGCACCCTCTCACACAAAACCAAGCACTCTGCCTTCAGGATTGATAATGCCTGCCATAGGAGTGACTTACAGGTTTATATGTGTCAGCGATTAAAGGTAGATATAGGTAACCTATATCTTAGTAAGGGGTGCATGCACCACCTTACCCAGGCTGCAGTAGCTGACCTGTGGTGCCATTTTGGAAGGCTTGCCAGGGGTGGCATAATACATACTTCAGCCCCTGGTAGGCCTGTGGTACCAATCCCCTTAGTCAGCGACCTCTGACCCTCCTGGTAGGTCGCTCCCCCTCCACGCAGCTCCGACTGTGTGTCTCTGCTGCCGCTGGTAATTGTCCTCCATCCTTTTTGCTTTCTGTGCCACTGTCTCCCTCTCTTTGTGCCCCGTTTTCTCCTCTGTGCCACTCATTTCCCCCCCTTGTGCCCCATTTTGCCTTCTGTACCACTGTTTCCATCTCTTTGTGCCTCGTTTTTTCCTCTGTGCCACTCATTTCTCCCCCCTTGTCGCCCAGTTTGCCTTCTGTACCACTGTTTCCCCCTCTTTGTGCCTCGTTTTCTCCTCTGTGCCACTCGTTTCTCTCCCTTGTGCCCCATTTTGCTTTCTGTACCACTGGTTCCCCACCGCTGTGCCCCCTGCGACCCTGCCCCCTTGCTGCTCCTGCCTCCCAGCTGCCCCTCCCTCCAACCTCCCCATATATGACGGACGCTGCGCGGCCGCGCCACTGGCGCGACGAAGACGCGCCTAAGGCAAGCCCGTCTGCGCCCGTCCGCGCCTGGACCGCGCCCAGCGCCAGAACCCCTGGACCCCGCGAACACCACAACACCAGACTCCACTACGACGCCAGCACCCTCCACGCACTCAACGCCGGCCGAAACCACAACTGCTTCTAGGCCATCCCGAAACGGACCCACGGACCCTTCTGCCGCACCTGCAGCTTCACCTGCGACAGAACCGCCAAACCTCCAAAGACTGGACCCAACCACCTCCACTGCATACTCCTCAACACCCGCTCCGCACGCAAACACGCCGTCGAGCTCTGGGATCTGCTCGACACCACCGCCCCAGACGTGGCCTTCCTGACCGAGACCTGGTGGAATGACTCCTCGGCGCCCGACATCGCCATAGCCATCCCGGACGGCAACAACATCACCCGCAGGGATCGCACCAATGGAATCGGAGGAGGAATAGCCATCGTCCACAAGTACACCCTCAAGGTTGCCACCCACGCAGACGACACGCTCAACACCGCCGAACACCTGCACTTCCGGATCCACACTAACCGCATTAACTGACCTCCCAAATCGACTACCATCACGGAAATTGCTTAGAGCGCGCCGCGCTTTGAATTACTGCTTAGACGCCGTCTTTTACGCAATAATCACGTTTTTAAAAACCCTGTTTGCTATTTTATTTACAATTGTGTTACTTACCCCTGCTTTTAGTCCTACGCCCTCTCACCTGCATATTAATCGTTTATCACCGCGTTTTGTGGGCCCTTGTCCTGGCTGCAGTGTCGGCGGCCATCTTGGGTGAGTGGGACGCCTGATGGCGCCGCTTTGCTCCGCGGTCTAGACGTCACAAGGACGCTAGACCTCTACTTAAGGGGGAAAAACTAGGCGCTCGGTCATTAACTGACCTCCCAAATCGACTACCATCACGGAAATTGCTTAGAGCGCGCCGCGCTTTGAATTACTGCTTAGACGCCGTCTTTTACGCAATAATCGCGTTTTTAAAAATCCTTTTTGCTATTTTATTTACAATTGTGTTACTTACCCCTGCTTTTAGTCCTACGCCCTCTCACCTGCATATTAATCGTTTATCACCGCGTTTTGCGGGCCCTTGTCCTGGCTGCAGTGTCGGCGGCCATCTTGGGTGAGTGGGACGCCTGACGGCGCCGCTTTGCTCCGCGGTCTAGACGTCACAAGGACGCTAGACCTCTACTTAAGGGGGTCACGCATACGCGCAGCGGACACGCGCAGCGCGACCGCCGTATTTCTGCCGGAGTTACGCCAGAGTTCTGCCCGTCTGCGCCCGTCAGCGTCCCGGAGGCAAGCGGAGTGGCGGGCGGGCTCGTTCGTACTCTTTATATCCAGTGTCATCATGGTATGTTATACATCTGCGGAACTGCGGTCTCTTCAAAAGGTCTCTTGCGCCTGTCATAAAGTCTTTCCTGGTCGGTACAGGGGTAAGAGGAGTTGTCCTGGTTGCGGCTGGCTTCCTGCCAACAGCCCGTCTTCGTTTATTATTCAGGAGACGGGCAGTGTGAAGCATCTTTGCCTGTTGTTAAACACCAGATCAGTGCGAAGTCATGCTCAGGAGCTCTTTGATCTCCTGTCCACTGAAAAGCCGCTCTGTCTGATGCTGACAGAGACCTGGTTAGGAGTCTCTTCTAATCCCGATATCGCCATAGCGATTCCCCCAGATTATAACTTTTATAGGTAGGATAGATTGGAAGGGAGAGGGGGAGGTGTGGCACTTGTAGTGAGGAAATCTGTTGTCTGTTCGATTTTCCCGACAGACGCTATTACAGGGTCGTAATCACTTGCTTTTACTTTGTCATTGGCGCCGCATCAATCGGTTAAAGGGCTGTTAGTTTACAGGCCTCCGGGTCCGGCTGGCTCTTTCTTTGATGAGCTTCAGTCCGTAATGTCAGCATTGGCCCTGAGAACCGATCACTGTATGCTGGCGGGGGATTTCAATGTCCATATGGATGTTGGGTCGGACCCTGATGCGATCAAATTGTCCGACATCACGGCCTCTTTGGGACTAGTCCCTTATCTCTTTGAACCAACGCATGATAAAGGCCATACTTTGGATCAGGTCTTTTCGACCTCTCCCATAGAGGTGGCGGCTCTTCTACCGGTCCTTTGGACAGACCATCGGTTGATCAGTTTTCATGTGTTGGGGACTAAGAAGCCTTCGAGCACGGCCCTTAGGCAACAAGGACCAACGTCGAGAGCGTACCATCGGGTGACCCCAGACATGTTGGCGCAGGCCTCCCATGATCATCCTTGCCCCCTTGTTGGGGACTTGGACAAGGATTTGGAGTCCTTGCAGACTAGGCTCTTGGACAGGCTGAATGATCTAGCCCCTATATTGGTCCCCCGCTCGTTATCTAAACGGGTCTCGGCTCCGTGGTTTACTGGAGCGTTGGTGGTTTCTCGGAGGCAGTGTAAGGTGGCCGAAAGGACCTGGCGCGCTCAGTACGACTCTACCACCAGGCTCGCGTATAAAACTATGGTCAAGGCCTATCATCGAGATATTCTCCTAGAGAAGAAAGGCTATTTTGCTAGGAGGATTGAGGCTGCATCTAATTCCTGCAAGGAGATTTTCACGATCGTCAGGGAAGTCACGGCTCCACGGTCGAATTCTATCCAGACCGCTCCCTCGGAGCTGTGGGTTGCTGATCTCGACAACTTTTTCACTACAAAGATAAAGCGGATTCAGGACTCTTTTCCTCCAGGGCAGGTTTTAATTACCCCTTGCTCCGATGTTGAGCCAGTTTTACTGGTTCCGTCTGGGCCAGTCCTGTCAGACTTTCTGCCTATTTCAGCTCCTTCGTCACTGACACTTATGGCCAATCTTAAATCGGGCTCGCCACTAGACCCATGCCCGGCCAAAGTCCTGGCGAGGATGGCGGCAGTGGTTAATCCGCTGGCGAATCCCCTCCTGAATCTCTCCTTGAACCGGGGGGTGGTCCCCTCGGCTTGGAAGCAGGCTATGGTCATCCCCCTCATTAAGAAGCCTGGTCTGGACCTCGAGGTACTGGCTAATTATAGGCCCATTTCTCTCCTCCCTGCGCTGGCCAAAATCTTGGAGAAGCATGTGCACAGTGTGCTCACGGACTTTTTGGAATCACACGATCTGCTTCACTCCACTCAATCCGGGTTCCGGCCTAACCTTTGCACCGAGACAGCGTTACTGGAGGTCTCGGAAGCCATCAAGGAGATTTTGGATTCGGGCGGCAAGGCCATGCTGGTCATGCTTGACCTGTCGGCGGCCTTTGACACCGTCCCCCACGAGGGTTTACTCGTCAGACTCCATGAGATCGGTCTGAGGGGGACGGTGCTTAGCTGGTTTAGATCGTTTCTAGCGGGTCGTCGACAAACGGTCTGGGCCTCGTCTAGCTCGGCTGAGATGCCGCCTCTGGGAGTCGGAGTCCCGCAGGGCTCGGTGCTGAGCCCGACTCTATTTAACATCTTTATGACCCCTCTGGCGGCACTGGCTGAGTCTTTTGGGGCCCAGATCGTATCCTATGCCGACGATACCCAGCTCCTCTTCACCTGCGGGAAAGGAGAGGATTTTGACGGAGAGAGTATCCGTGAGTGCCTTGGGGCTGTTTTTGAATGGTTCCAGCTGAACAGCCTCATGTGCAACTCAGATAAATCGGAGGTACTCTTCTTCGGCTGTCAATCTGATCCAGACTGGCAGGAATGGTGGCCCGTTGACATGTCTCCTCCAGCTCGCTCGTCTCAGTCGGCTAAGAACCTGGGAATCAGGATGGACAATGGTCTGACTTTTAGATCTCAGATCCTTGCCCTTTCTGGCACCTGCTTTGCCCTCCTCAGGATGCTTCGGAAGTTTCTTCCTCTGCTCTCTGAGGAGCACAGGAGGACGACGGTACAGGCCTTAATTGGGTTTAGATTGGACTATGCCAACGTCCTCTATCTAGGCTTGCCAGAGTACCTCCTGCAACGGCTACAGGTGGTCCAGAATACGGCAGCGCGAGCCATATTTGGCCTTCATAGGCGAGCCAGAGCCGCCGGCCTTTTGCAGTCCCTTCATTGGCTGCCTATCCGGAAGAGGATAGTTTTTAAGGCTCTGACTCTGGCATTTAAGGCTCTCCACACATCTGGGGCGAAATATTTGCAAAGGAGGCTTGTTTTCTACCACCTGACACGATCTCTGAGATCAGAATCGATGTTTCTTGCTCTGGTTCCTCGTGTGAAGAAGGCCCGTATTGGAGGTCGCTCCTTTAGGTTGCGGGCCTCACAGCTTTGGAACACTTTGCCTCTTGCATTGCGTAGCACCCCGAGCCTGCTGGCTTTCAGGAAGGGTCTGAAAACTTGGCTCTTTGCCCTTTAGACTCCCCGTTTTTAACAGTTCCCTTCTCTTTTTCGCGGTTGTGTTTGTCTTTTTTAGGTTGTCAATAAAGCGCCGGGACACTCTTTTTGAGTAGCCGTGCGCTATAAAAGACAAGAATTAACATAACATAACAAAACACCGACCCCAACACCACCCTCAGAGGAACACTCATATACAGACCCCCCCGGACTCCGGGCTCAGTTCAGCGACTCCTTCGCTGACCTCGCCAGCACCCACGCACTCGCCTCCAAGGACTACATCCTCCTCGGGGACCTGAACTTCTACCTCGAGAACAACAACGACACCAACTCCGTCACCCTGATCGACAACCTCGCCGACCTCGGCCTCAAACAACTCGTCACAGCACCCACCCACGCCGCCGGCCACACGCTGTCTTCTCCACAGGCACCCAGGTCACCTTCGGCCACCCCACCGTACTCCACTGGACCGACCACCGCTGCATCCATTTTACCCTCAAGAAACCAACCACGCACCACCACACCCAACAGCTGCCTCGCCGCTTTTGGAGCAAAGTCACCGAAGACCAACTGATCACCACCCTCGCCCAGAACCCACCCACGGACCCCACCAACCCAGACGCCGCAGCCCGCAACCTCAGATAGTGGATCGACAACTGCGCCAACACCCTCGCCCCGCTCAAGAAACCCTCCAACAACCACACCAGCAAGAGAGACACCTGGTTCACTGACGAGCTCCAGACCTCCAAACGCGCATGCTGGAAACTGGGGAAGATATGGCTCCACGAACGCACACCGGACAACCACGCAGCACACAAGGACGCCACCCGCAGACATCACCACCTCATCAGATTAGCCAAGAGATCCTCCTTCAAAGACCACTTGGATAACAACGCACATGACAGCAAAGAGCTCTTCCGCATTGTAAAGGAACTCTCCAACCCCAGCGCCAACGACATCCCGCCCTCACAAGAACTGTGCGACTCACTAGCCATCTTCTTCCACCGCGAGATCGCTGACATCCACGACAGCTTCAACACCACGACCGCCCCGACTACGCCAGACTCCACCTTCCCTGTGAACACCACCAGCGCAAAATCCGCCTGACCGCCTGGTCCAACGTCAACGACGACGAGACACGCAAGGTCATGAACTCCATCCACTCAGTATCTCCGTCAGACCCGTACCCACACCACGTATTCAGCAAAGCAGACGCAGCCATCACACCCCAACTACGGAAGGTCATCAACATCTTCTTCGAAACAGCAACATTCCCGGAAAGCTGGAAGCATGCCAAAATCAATGCCCTCCTCAAGAAGCCCAAGGCCCAAGGACCTCAAGAACTTCCGGCCCATCTCCCTGCTCCCGTTGTCGGCAAAGGTCATCGAGAAAATCGTCAACATGCAATTGGCCCGCCACCTGGAAGACAACATCTTGGACCCGTCCCAGTCTGGATTCAGAGGAAACCACAGCACCGAGACAGCCCTCATCGCCGCCACAGACGACATCAGGCACCAACTAGACAACGGGAGAAACATCAGCCCTCATCCTCCTGGACCTGTCGGCCACCTCCTAGAAGCCGGAATCCAAGAGACCCTTGACTGGACCACGTCCTTCCTCTCCGGCAGAACCCAGAGCGTCCGCCTCCCACCCCTCCGATCTGAAGCCACCAACATCATCTGCGGCGTCCCCCAGGGCTCATCCCTCAGCCCGACGCTGTCCAACGTCTACATGGCCCCCCTCGCACAAGTGGCCCGCCATCATGACCTCAACATCATCTCCTACGCCGACGACACCCAGCTCATCCTCTCCCTCACCAAGGACCCACAAACCACCAAAATCAACCTCCATGAGGGAATGAAGGCCGCCGCCGACTGGATGGGGAGCAGCCGTCTGAAGCTGAACTCAGACAAGATGGAGGTCCTCATCCTCGGACCCACCCCCTCAGCCTGGGACGACTCCTGGTAGCCGACCACACTGGGAACAGCACCATCACCCACCGACAATGCACGCAACCTAGGATTCATCCTCGACTCCTCCCTCTCAATGTCTAAGCAGGTCAACGCCGTCTCCTCCTCCTGCTACAGCACCCTCTGCATGCTCCGCAGGATCTACAAGTGGATCCCGACCGAAAAAAGAAGAACGGTGACACAGGCCCTCGTCAGCAGCAGACTGGACTACGGCAACGCACCCTACGCAGGAATCCCAGCCAAACACCTACGACGACTACAACGCATCCAAAACGCCTCCGCCCGACTGATCGTCAACGTTCCCCGCCGCAGCCACATCACCCCCCACCTAAGAGACCTAGACTGGCTCCCCATCGACAAGAAGATCACCTTCAAGCTCCTCACCCACGCACACATGAGGAAAAACAGCCCAAATTACAACCGATGCCCAGGCTGCTGGCACAAGACGCCTCTTAGTTCCCATTTTGATCAGTTACCATATAAAGAGACGGGCGCTGGAAGCGGGAGTGCAAGAACAGATTTTTATTTCTCATGAGGAGAGCCTGTCATTTCGGACACGCGCACAATGTCTTCAAGAGGTGCTCTAACCGCATCTCTGAGGCCTGGCCTCTTATACACAGGTTTATGGCTTTATTACATTTATGACATCCGTGGTATTGCTTTGAAGTTCAAAAAGGCATCTTTGGAATCCCCGGTTCAGGCCCGTTCTCACACATATCTACAGTAGAGGTCCCCACCCAAATCTCAGCATGATGGCTAGCGCGCAGCTGGACATTCCGCTGGGAACAGGAATGTGGGCGATCGGTCCGATCTAGGGGTGTGAAGGCATTGATTAATCCCCGCTCCTTTGATGTGGGGCGAGGTCCTACTGTAGGGGGCAATAAACTGCATCTGTTGAGCTAAGTGATGGCCTGGGGTCAGGCCGGACAATCGGGCAGGGAGAAAGAGGTTATCAAAAGGGCCTGTTCTATGAATGAGATGAAAGAGTGAGGGGGGTTCAGCACGGGATGTGGCTCGGAGACAGGGTCGCGCTGGAGGTGCGTTTATGACCCAGGCAGGAGAGACCGGGGGCTGTCGGGGATGCTTGCGAGGCTGGGGAGTGAGGGGGGGAGAGAGACGCTGGCTATCGGGAGTGGGCAGAGAGGCCATGGCAATCAAAATGGCTGTCGTGTACGTGCGTGCATAGGCCTATGCTGGCGGGATGATGCGGTCAATGCTTCGCGGTATTCGTTCTGCTTACAGCGAGGGGTATGGTGAAACCAAATGAACGCCGCTTATGTACATATACATTGTCATTTTCCACACACAAAGCACTCCACAATGCCGGACCAGCCTACCTGAACAGCAGACTCAGCTTCTACACCCCCACCCACCAGCTCCAATCCGCACCGCCGGCCTCGCCCTCGCCACTGTCCCCCGCATCCAACGAATGACCTCCGGTGGCAGATCCTTCTCCTACCTCGCCGCCAAAACCTGGAACACCCTCCCTACCCACATACGGCAGACCCAAGACCTACCTGCCTTCAGAAGACTCCTCAAGACCTGGCTGTTCGAGCAGTAGCAGCACCCCCCCCCCCCCTCAGCGCCTTGAGACCCTCACGGATAAGTAACGCGCTTTACAAGTGCTCTGATTGATTGATTGATTGATTAGTACCTAAGGTACCACATACCAGGGACTCACAAGGGTAACCCAGTAACCAATCTGGAGTGTACCTAATGTACGTGCAATCAATTTAGAGAGGAAGTAGCTAGGCTGGGGTCCTGGTTAGCAGGGCCCCAGCCAGACTAAAGTAAAAAAAACAGTGAAACACCAGCAAAAAGTGAGGGTAACCATAGTAAGCAGATCCTACTCTCCTACACGACATGATTCTAATGGCGCAAGAAATGTATCAATGTCTGACGCAACTCTCCTGGACAATGCTCTTACTTCAACAGTTGGGATTTATAATCAATACCCGAACGTCAATGGCGGTTCCCTCTCAACAAATGGAAGTTCTGGGATTACAGACCGATTTGATCAAGGCCCAGTTGCGTCTTCCCCCCTTGAACATAAAATCCATTAAAAACGAGAGTTGAAAACAGCTCTGTGTAAACAGATGGTCTCTTTGGGACCCTTAGCTCGGATTGTGGGTCTCTTAGCTTCTTCTCTTCTAGCGGTTTTCCCGGGCCAATTACATTACAGAGCTCTACCAAGGTTGAAAATCCACTCTTTCTAAAAAGGTTTGACTTACGACTGTCAAGTTCCTATTTCTCCCGAAGCGCAGGACAAGCTTAAACTGGTGGCTTCTTCACATGGAAGCTTGGAATGGCAGAGCCATCTTCGGGCCGTTCCAGATATCGTTATGGAATGCGACACCAGCTGTTGGGGCTGGGGAGCAAAGTGCAGGTAGTTTTCTACTGGAGTTTTCTGGTCATAAAACGAGCTTAGATTACACAAACTGCCTGGAACTTCTGGCTGGATCCTTTGCAATAAAATCCCTCTCTCCCAAGAAGAGCAACTGCTATATCCTCTTTCGGCTGGACAAAGTGTCTGCAGTTTGTTACATTAACAAACTGGGGAGCACCAGGTGCCGTCTTCTAGCAAACATTGCCCAGGAGTTTTGGCATTTCTGCCTTCATCAGAAGATCACAGTTCTTGCGGAATATTTTAGTGGCGGAGTGGAACCCCTGGTGGATTACAGCTACTGGACGCTCCATCCTCGAGTATTTTACTTGATCCATTTTATTTTCTGTTTCTCGCACGTGTTTGCCTGGTTGGGGGCGGGCGTGTGGGCGGGGCGGGTAGGAGTGGCTTGCACCACTCTGTGTGCCGTGACTGCTTGGTCGGCCCTGGGGGCCGACCAAGCAGTTGCAATATTGCGAGAGCACGGATGAGTTTTTAAATTAAATGTAAATTGTGCTACCACTATACCGTAATATGCATTATTTACAGTATTTGTCCTCATTGTGAAATATAGAGAACACATTTGCAATTGCAAAGTCTGATTCAGTTGTGTTACCGTGAAGACTTCACTTCAAGAACTCAAGACTGAATCCAAGGCGGCAAACTTAACCAAAATTCAAATCAGGGCTCGAGAAGTCTATATTGAGACAGCCAATTAAAATCTGGCAATAGATCAAGGATTCTGCTCTGGGCTTAAACCACGTTGGATTCTTTGCTGCTAAATGTTAAAATATGACAACAACCAGAGAGCGTGTTTACAGATACGAAGAAGTGACCGAACATGTTCTTTGACATTAAATATTGGTTAAAATAACTTTGTTCTTTATAAAGTACTTGAAACTGCTATGCGTCGTTCTGTTTTTACAAACAGTTGCCATATGTTCATTGTATTCCAGTCCATAGCTACATTGGGTCGATACAGAAAAGTTTAAAGCATTTGAGGGCTCATCTATTTGCTCAGCGAGGCGCTAAACCTTGTTGGCCTCAGTCTCAAGACGGCTGGCCTGGGTCCGTGTGCACCGTGCTGTCCTCCCAGAACCTCAAAATAGTGAGTGGGTTTGCATGGGGCATGCTGTGAGGTGGACGGGGAGGGGTATGGCGCACGGGCTGCCCTGAACAGCATAGCTGCTGTCCAATTGCGAATTAAGCGGTACAAAAAGGGGTGGTGATGGACAGAGCATCTGAACCAATCAAACACACTCAGTCAACAGTTCTGGGTTTAATCCATCACCGTTCTTTAGCCCACTCTGCCACCCCAGTTCAGACATGGCCATATGCAAATCAGTCTGACCCTGTGCCTCATGGGAACAGTCCAGCCCGAACTGCCAAGCCATGCCTTCCCAGGACCGGATTCAAGCTTCCTAGGACCGTTTTCTGACATTAGTCTTCAGCCAATTGCGAATTAGCCTAAAACACCAAAAGAAACCTTCCATGCCATCGCAGCACTTATTAAAAGTAAAAAATTCAACTAAATGTACGGTGACTGACACTCAGTCTGTGCTCCGGGTTGGTTAAAAGTGCTGGGAGGGCTGGGCTGCACTTTCAGGCAGATGCATCAAAGAAAATACCAGGAGCAAACGGGCAGATTCTTAGAATCTGGCCGTTTGCTCCCGGTATTTTTGCATTTGGGATGCATCATCCCAAATGCAGATATCGCAATTTAAGGAATCTCTAAATAGCGATTCCTTAAATTGCTCTTGCATTTAAGGAATCCCAAAATGAGATTCCTTAAATGCAATGCATGAAACCCAAAAAAATAGCGAATTCGCTAATAGGGGGAGCAAATTACCATGAAGTTGAACTTCGTGGTAATTTGCTAAAACTTTGAAAAATGCACTTTAGTGCATTTTTCAAAGTTACATGTTGCGCACACACATGCCCTTAGGGCATGTGTGTGTGTAATATTTGTGCACAGGTCCATTTCAGGGGTGTAACAGGGTGTCCTTTGGACACCCTGGCACCCTTGAAATAGCGGAACATTAGCGATTCGGTAATAGCTATTCGCTGATAAGGAATGGCTTTCCATGAATGGGAAAGCCATTCCTTATTAGCGATTAGCTATTACCGACTCGCAAATAAGGAATCTGTAGGAATCGCTAATAACATTGCGATTCCTACATGCATCCCGTTTTGCGAGTCTTTAATAGCGATTCCTTAAAATTTGCTATTAAGGACTCGCAAAACATAACTTTGATGCATCTGCCAGATAGTTGGGAACCCGTTAGGCGTACCATTTGCTTCTCATCATCATCACAACTTAACATGGTATTACCCTTCTCTCTGGCATTTTCCAACACCTGCGTCTTTCCTCTCTTCCTCGCTGTTTTCTCCGTACCATTTCTATGGTTTGCCCCCCAACCCCATGTCCAGCTCTTCGGCCATCAATTCTTTTTGACAGGTCCTTTCATCTTCATTTCTTGCTCTCTCTCTATTCTTCGTTTTTCATTCCTCGCCTTCACCTCTTCTCTCATTTACCACTCCCTCGTCTCTATTTCTCTAGTTGTGTCATTCCCGGTCTTTCACTGTAAATAAAAAACTTCTCCAGGTTCTCTCACCATTGCATTGTATTATTGTTCACTCCCTTTGATGTCTCTGCCTCACTATCTCATTCTTTGCAGCCACCCCAAGATGTCTCAAGTTTGTATGCAGTGCCGGGTGTTGCTGCCCTTGCATTTATCTGTAACATTTGCGGCAGTTTATTTATAGACTCAGGGAAAATGAGTATTCGGAGATCGAAAGAACCTTTTGCCGTTTCATAAACAATAATCAGACAGATCTGTCTTAGAGTTTTCGTTGTTGGGACACTGACCTTATTAAACAGGTAAGGCCGACAAAAAGCAGGCGTCTCTTGGCCAGGTTTATGTTCCTAATGACCTGATAGCACTTTATCTGATGGTGATAGACGTCAATCCCAAGCCCCGCCCCCCTGCATACCTTATGCTTATGAGTTAGCGGAATGTGTCTAACTAATTACTTACACTTACGCATTTACGTTCATGTTCTCATTATGCAGTTATTCACTTATGCGTGTGATATTGTTTGCAGTGTTCTTAGCTTAGCATGTGTGCCACCATTTTGGATTATTCTCTTTACGTGCAAACTGTACTCGCTCATTCCCCCTCCCGTAGGAATAGGAGTAATTCCTCGTGTCAGCATATATGCATTTCTTGGTTTACTGTAACTGAAACTCCTGCTAGCGAAACTCCTTATCAGGCCGTTCTCATGCGCTGGGGATGTAGCGGCCTGGCTCTGTGTCCTTGGGAGATGATAACAAGTGTTGCTATTGCAGGTGCAGATGCCTCTTGTATGAGGCCATTGTCCACACCTCTGGTGGACCAGTACTTTTCCATTATGGGCGTGTTTTACTCTGCTTTCTCGTAATATAATGTATCACCATGATGATGTGAGTTAGTCCTTCTCGGCGCACTCTTAGGGGTGAGGTCGATATAGGGCCCTCTCATATGGGAGTTTGTGGCCTAATAAACTTGTTTTGTTTATTCTTCTCCACTGTCCGGCTGACTTATTTTGGGTAACTATAGGTGAGTGAGGTAAGTCACTCAGGTGGATTTGGGCCACGCTTATCAGATGGCGCCCGAATAGGGACTCCGCGATTAGGATCTTTCTCACCCGTAAGTGGGTAGCAGAAGGCCAGAGACCCCCTGGTCGGCACGGTGGGTCCGGGTACCCACTTTGATGCCGAGCTTGGTTCTCGCAGCGCTGCCCCACCCTGCTGATTGGAGGAGGTCTCGGTCCGTGATCCTACGCCGGAGTCCGGAAGGCGGAACCTTGGAGCTGACCGTGTTGGTCCAGCCAGCCGGAAGTGGAGAACGGTAGAGGTCGGGACCGCGCACGGAAGGTAAGTGGTCCGACTGGTGATTGAGGGGCCGGAGTGCTCCGTGAGACCGGTGTGTCTCTGGTGATTGGAGGAGCCGGTGTGCTTCTGGGGCTAGTGTGCTCCGGGAAACTCAGGGCGTGGATAACGCTCTGACAGACTTGATGGAGATTGGGGAACGAGGGTTTGTGAAAAATCCGACTGGATAGTACTGCGGGTTGGTGAGTGGCTTGCTGCGCGAGGATTTTGGGCTCGCCCGAACACCTAATGTGGTGATTTACGGGAGAGTGCCGGGTCCCGCGTGGTGTGGCACCTGCCGATTTGTAGTGCTGCCCGGGAAACGGATTGGTTTCCCAGTCTCGGAACAGCGAGTGTAGGCTGTTCAGTCTGCGGTAGTGTCCAGGTTTCCCAGGACTTGGTCGACGGGCCTTGTCCCATTTGGTAACACGTGTTTTAGTACGGATTATGTTTGATTAATATATGCATATGATATTGTGAATTTTTCCTGTGTTATTGTGTGTTGTAGGATTACATAATGCCGTGCTTTAGTAAATTGCGGTGTTTCGGGTGTTGTGATGAGGTTTCAGATGTGAGATTGGCTAAGAGCCAACCTGCCCCTCAGGAAGGTTCTCCAAATTTCGACATGTACGTCAAACACGGCTTGCCTCCTATTTTGTTTTCCTCTTTATGGCATAAGTATACAATGGATAATGTGGATTTGCAGTGGCCCCTATTGGGTTCTTTCGATGCAGAAAAATTAGACTATTTACAAGACAAGTTATTTGCTAGGCGCAGCCGCCAGAGTATGTTTGATTCTTTGCGAATGTGGCAGAAGGAGGTACGGGAACGGCAGATAAGGGAAGAGAAGGTTGCTCAGAAAAGATCGGCTCAGACTATGGCGCAAAAGGCGAGAGAACACACTAAGAAAGAGAATGAACTGCGGATTGAGCGCGCAGATAGGCGTTTTCGGTTGTTGGAAAATAAGTGCTATGTGGTAAAGGAAGAGGACGTAGACGAGATGGAAGATATTTTGAGCGCTCGACCTCCTCCCCCATATGCACCACAGTCACTGTACCCCGTGCTCGGGGATTCCGCCCCACAGGCGGTGGTTTCAGTTCCCCAAGTCGGTGCCCCTCCCTTGTCCGGTACACCTGCTTCCTCTGCAGGGGGACTTACTTCCCCTTCTACCACGGCACCCTTGCTCCCTTTCTCGGCGGCGAGCCCTGCGTCTGCTGTGCTATCCCCGGTGCTCTCTGCTGGCCCTGCTATCCCCACTGTTTCTGCCAGCGCCACCCCTCAGAGCGCGTTGCGAACACCTGCTAGAGGAGCGGAGGGAGGTCTACTCCATCAGGTACGAAAGTTACTCACACGCGCTACTGTACCCCTAGACGAGAAAACAATGGTAGCTAATCAAGCTTGTCAATGGGCCAGGAATAACATTTATTCATTAGAAGATATTTGGTCTACTATGAAGGATTATGAGCCTTTAATGCAGCAGCACGCTTTGTGGCACATGTCAACGACCCTGATAACGTTATGGGAGCAGGGGTATGGCGGTGAGGCACCGGCGATTCTTCGCGATATTAAGGCTCATGCTTACAGGGCTAATACTGGTGCGGGGGAAGTGCTCCGTAGTCTGAGGTATTTGTTGGAATACAGGAATGAGCTAACGGTAACAGGTGAGACTCACTTCCCGGGGATACATCCAATGCGTGAGGTACACCCTATATTTCACCCTGAGGTATCTGAAATAATAGACCCGACCACCTTGGCAGTAACTAGACCACGTGTAGATGCTCATTTCCAAGAACAATGGGTGTATACGCCCTGGAAAAGGAGCGAGGTATTAGCTCTGAAGGCGCAGTTACCCGACTCTAGAAAAAACCCAACGGCTTATTACAAGGAATTAACAGAGGCAGCATCCTCAACAGTAATGACGTTAGCAGATATTGAACTGTTTTTCGGATTATTGGTCCCCGTGGATGTGTGGAGACAGGTGAAGGGTTCGGAACATAGAGAGGAGTTAGGCGGGACTTGGGCAGAATTTACAGATTGGGATAAGGAACGTAAGCCAGGCGAAAAACCGAAACCTGAGATACTAGCATTACCCGGGCGCATAATTAAATATATGCATTCACTCATTCCTCCTAAAAAGGTAGATTGGGATAAGTTAACAGCTTGCAAACAGAAAAAGGATGAGGCAGTTTCAGATTTCTTTACTCGCTTTGAGGACACGTTTATGGATTTTAGCGGGCAGGATATCTCTCAAGATGGCGGGTTGCGTCTCTTTGTCAATAGATTTGTTACGAATCTACTGCCAGAAATATCAGCCCGACTGCAAGCGTCTGAAAGTACATGGACAACATCTACCCCCTCAGGCATCTTAAGCATGGCCCAGTATTATGAGCATAGAGAGAATGAGAATAAAGACAGGCAGGAAAAGAAGGCGAAAGATTTGAAAACGAAGATTTTGTTGCAGCAAGTAGCGAAGGGCAGAGGACGGGGAGCCCCGCCCGCGTCTGGTGGTCGAGGAAGTAGTTTCGGGAGGGGAGAGAGAAGAGAGCGTTTGGGACCCAACCAGTGCGCTAACTGCAAACAGGAAGGGCACTGGTGGAAGGATTGTCCACTACTGCGGTCCCAGGCTGGACCTGGTAGGGGACGAGGTCGGGGAGAAGCGCCTAGAGACAATAGGCAGTCTGAGGAGGGTAGGAGACCTGGAGGAAATTATTTTGACGGAGGAAGGGATAGGCAGCATGTTGAAGGAAGGGATAGACAGTTTTACAACGATGCGTACGCCGAGGATGATTTCACAGGATTTTCCTATAACTAGGACAGCGTAGGGCAGAGTGAGGGACCTGTTTCTGTGGATGTTGATCAACGTGGGCCTTATGTAACGGCAGACTTGTCGGGATCTCATCAGAAATTTTTATTGGATACAGGCGCTACGAAAAGTTCTGTAGCACGTTCTCAGGTTCCAGGGGCAGCTCTGTCTGGCAAGACTAATGTTTCAGTGGGGTTTTCTGGTACCCCGGTGATTAGCCCCATCTCTAAGCCATTGACACTTACGATTGGCCCCTTTACTGTTGACTCCCCTTTTCTTTTGACTTCGAATTGTGGTGAGAATTTGCTGGGTTTGGATCTGTTAAAAAGATTGCATGCTACAATTTACTGCTCTCCGGATGGTGTGTACCTTACAATGGGTCCTTCGGTCGCGCATGCGCAGCAATGTTTTTCAAAGGATGAACCCCTCCCAGTTGAATTCAGGGATGTCCCTCCGAGCTTGTGGGCCTGTAGCGATACTGATGTGGGTAAGATGGACATTGCACCGGTGTCCATAAATGTTAAGGTGGGAGCGAAGCTGCCTCGCATACCTCAATATAAGATTTCTAGAGATGGAGAGAGGGCTCTGTTGCAGATTATACAGGATTTGATCGGATCAGGGGTGGTTGAGGAGACAGACTCTAACATTTGTAATAGCCCGATACTCCCGATACTGAAAAGGTCCTCAGGTGCCGAGGGTGAGAATACACCTGATGTCTATCGTTTTGTGATTGATTTACGCCATGTTAATAAAGTGGTTGAGCCTCAGTACCCAGTGGTTTCTGACATTACTACCATTTTGACTATGATACCTCCGTCAGCAAAATATTTTTCAGTATTGGACCTTAAGAATGCGTTCTTCAGTATACCCGTACACCCAGATAGCAGGTACCTCTTCGGATTCTCATTGGCCGGACGCAGTTTTAGATTTACGAGAATTCCTCAAGGTTATACAGAAAGTCCCAGTATTTACAGTCAAGCATTAAAAGCACAGTTAGATGATTTGGAGCTCCCACAGGGCAATGTCTTGTTACAATATGTGGACGATATTCTCATCGCCTCCGACAATGAGGAGGGATGCCGAGAGTCGACAGTTAAATTGTTATACCATTTGGCTCAGAAGGGACACAAGGTGTCTCTCCCTAAATTCCAATATTGTCGACAGGAGGTTACTTATCTCGGTCACCTCCTATCGAAGGACGGGAGAAGGCTGACACCAGAACGCATCAGGGCAATAACTAACATGGCAGTACCTAACACACAGCGAGAGGTGCGCGCATTCTTGGGAATAACATCGTACTGTCGTCAGTGGATACCTAATTATGCTTTACTAACGAAACCCCTGCTGTATCTGACCACGAAAGAAGTGTGTGAGCCCCTACCTTGGACACCTGCATGCCAGGAAGCGTTTGAGTTGTTGAAAACTGCTTTGTGTTCTGCACCCGTTTTGGGAACACCCAATTACCAGAAGCCTTTTGTACTCTATGTGCACGAGGCGGAAGGTTGCGCGTTGTCTGTCTTAACACAAGATTTTGGAGGGAAGCAGAGACCATGTGCTTACTTCTCTGCAATGCTCGACAATGTGGCAAGAGCGCTTCCGAGCTGTCTAAGGGCTACAGCGGCTGCTGCAGTCTCGATAAGACAGTCGGCAGGGCTCGTACTGGGTTCAGCTCTTACGGTAATGGTACCACATGCAGTGGACATTTTACTAAACAGAACACAGACGCAGCATCTAACTAGCGCTCGTCTGACAGGATATGAGATGACATTATTTGCCCCACATGTGACGATAAAAAGATGTGCTACCCTGAACCCAGCAACACTATTGCCCCTCCCTTCGGATGAGGAAACTGGTGAAGTACATGACTGCCTGTTCCGAACGGAGGAGGAAACAAAAGGGAGAGTAGATTTGACGGACAAACCCCTAGATAACCCTGACGGAGAGTTGTATGTTGATGGGTCCTGTTTTAAATTAACGGACGGCACCACAACAGCAGCATATGCAGTGACAACATTACACACAGTGGTGGAGACTTCTAGAGTCCCGTATAACTCAGCTCAGGCCGCAGAGATAATAGCGTTGATGCGTGCATGTGAACTGAGTGAAGGATTGGATGTGAACATTTATACTGACAGCCAATACGCCTTTGGCGTGGCTCATAGTTATGGAAGACTGTGGGCAGAGAGGGGATTTTTAACATCACACGGACAGCGCATTCAACACGGCCCATTGATATTGCGCTTGCTGACGGCTCTAACGCTTCCCAGAAGGCTGGCAGTCATAAAGTGTAGCGCACACAAAGCAGTGGTTGATGATGTGGGACAAGGAAATGCGTTTGCAGATCAGACAGCCAAAGAAACTGCCAGGAACAGACTCCCGCGAATGTTTGTGGCTGGACCGGCTAGATCTGTACCAGACATTAATATGTTTTCAGATACTGTACAGAGTGTGCGAAACATACAGGAGAAAGTGACTGAGGAGGAGCTGAGGGAATGGAAGAATGGAAAGGGACAGCTGGACTCGGATGAGTGTTGGACGGATGTGACTGACAAAAGACGATGGTTGCTCCCAAATGCATATGTCCTTCCAGTGGTGACGATGGCCCACGGACCAGCTCACATAAGCGCTAAAGGAATATGTAAATTATTAGACCCCGTATGGAGTAATAAGAACATTTCCAGGGTGGCCACACGCATGGTACAACAGTGCATGATTTGTCTAAGACACAATCCTGGGAAGGGAACACCTGTCCCTGTGGGTAACTTTGCACCTCCAACATACCCCTTTGAAGTAATACAAATGGATTACATTGAAATGGAAAGAGTGAATAATCTTAAATATGTACTTGTGGTAGTGTGCGCATTCAGTAGATGGGTGGAAGCCTTTCCAACAAAAGACTGTACAGCCATGTCGACAGCTAAAATGTTGATCAAGGAATACTTCAGCAGGTTCGGATTACCTAGGGTGATCTGGAGTGATAACGGTACATCCTTCAATGCAGAACTGATGAAAAATATATGTAAGGGATTGCAAATCTCTCAAAAATTCCACGCAGCCTTACACCCACAGGCGGCGGGTTTAGTTGAAAGATTTAATGGTACATTGAAACTGAAAATGGCCAAGATACAGGAAAGTACTGGGTTGCGTTGGCCAGACGCTCTTCCCCTTGCTCTACTCTCCACACGAGTTACAGTAAATTCCAAGACAGGTGTTTCTCCCCATGAAGTTGTATTCGGCAGGCCAGCAAATGTGTGGGGAGTTCCTAGACCTAAATGTTTCTCAGAGATAGAATATCCTATGTTGACAGACTACTTGTATGCCTTGACTAAAGATCTTCATTCTGTTCACCAGCAGGTAGCAGACACACTGAAGCCGCTGCCTGAGGGGCCCGGTCACGGCATCAACCCAGGGGACTGGGTTGTCGTCAAGAAGTACCAGCGGAAGTCCTGTTTGGAGCCCAGGTGGTCTGAGCCGAGGTTGGTGCTGCTCACCACCCGCACCGCACTTCGAGTGGACGGACGTAAGGCGTGGACGCATGCCTCTCATGTGAAAAAGGTTCCACTGCCTTTACCCTATGATGCCTGGGTAAGAGGTGGCATTGCAGATCACGAAACAGAATCGTTGCCTAAGTATCTCCCTTTCTCTGATGCTGTGTTGATTGGGGAGGAGCACGACGACAAAGCACGGAAGCCAGCCCTGAGTACGAGTAGCAAGGCTTCCATCGGTCACGGTACTCCGGTGACCGAAGCCACCTCTTGTCCGATTGATCAACCAATTCTGTTTTCAGATCACGAAGTGCGAGGGAGCACTCGCTATAACTTGCGGCCCAGGAAAGAGAGGCAAACGAATTGAGCACTGGAAGAAGGGCTGAGATAGGGGTAGGAGTGGACTGAAGTCGATAGGTTAGTGTAGCAATAGGGATGGACTGCTGAAAGGAGCCCTGGTGCACTTCTGAAGACATTGTTGGATGGAACATTAGAGTCAAACGTGGGCCCAAGTTTAGTGCTCCTGAGTCACTACAGTTGTGTGGCTCCGTCGAGGGAATAGGGTTCGCGAAGCTGAAAGCCTGCCTATGAGGCTTTAACGGACATAGGGAGAACAGCCCATCGAAGGGTGAAGAACCCCTCTGGCCGGTTTTGGAGTGTCTGAACTTTTAGTAGTGTCCTTAGTTTTCGGAACTTTTAGGATATCCCTTGCCCCGTTCTTTAGCAGAAATGTACCCTTTTGGTCGTCCAATACCCGATGAGGAACAGCCTTTTGCTGCTCCCCGCAGGCCGGAACCAGATTCACCATGGCGTGCTCTATCACGAAAAAGTAAAATTGTGGTTATTGTGGTGCTCATTATTGTCTTCCTGATCATGCTTGGAATACTGTTTTTCCTAGACAAAGCTTATCCTGTCCACAAGATGGTTCCTACCCCTTCTCCCTTACCAGAGCATAATATGATTACTGTTGATTATGGTGAACAATGTATGAGAAAAGGTTACCGTGATAATGTCTTCATAAAAACGTTACATCATGCACACGCTGTATACAATGTGACAGATTGTTGGGTATGTGGGTTGCTTCCTTCTGCAGCGTATAAGAAGGACAGGTTACTGGCACTACAACTGACCCCTGTGAATAGCTGCGTGGGCTGGTACACTTTAATTGGTAGGGTAAAGTTTTTTCAGCAGCCGGACTCTCTCACCCCACGACTCCCTGACAGTAGGTCTACACTGACGATGCGGGTTCGCCCTTTGCCTCCCTCATCCCTTGGACGGTTATTTACTGATGGACGTTTTGATCAAACATTCCTAGAGACTTGCTCGAACAAGTTGGACAAGTTTCTGGTACCTAATGACACTGATAAAGTACGAGAGAGTTTTCTACAGTTAAACTCCTCTCTAGCATACCGACACCCTCCCACTACGAACAGTAGTGGTCATTCTTTAGTGCCCCTAGCAGTAGTGGGACCCTCACCTTATTTCTGTATACAGGGTAGAGGTCCGATAAAGGTGGGTGATAGTGTTTGTAATGTGACCACCTCGATTAGGTTGACCCTTAGCCCTTCGCTTGTCACTCCCCCTAATGTCTACTTTGTGTGCGGTGATAACGGGTACCTGTGGTTGCCTGAGGGTTGGGGTGGAACATGCTACCTGGCGTATTTACTTCCTCCTGTTTATGTAGCACCTTCAGATTATCACAAGACACATAGGAGGTTTGACGCGGGGCAAAGACAGCGAAAAAGGAGGGATCTTCAAGTTGATGACGTCGATCAGACAGACACCGCTGGGCAGCAGTTTAACGACTTTTCTAAAGGTCTGTTGCCATTCTGGGGTCCTATTTTTAATAGTAGATCCATTAGACGCCTTTCACGGGTTATGGAAAAGGTAGTGAACACTGAAGCTGATATCGCAGCTAACATGTCACTAGAGATGCAGGCTATGAGATTATTTACGATTCAGAATAGAATGGTTCTTGACGTCATCCTGGCAGATAGGGGTGGAGCTTGCCGCGTCATCGGGACGTCTTGCTGCGTATATATTCCTGACTCCGCCCGACTGTTAACTTGGCTGTGCAGAAACTTCATAGGTTGGCTACCGAACTCCATCAAGATAATGGTACCTGGTCCTTACAGACATGGTTGTGGGGTCTTTTCTCTTCCTGGGGTTGGAAAATATTCATGGTCATTATAGGTGTTGTAGGTTTTCTACTGTCATGCTGCCTCTGCGTTTATTGCCTTCCTCCCTGTTGCTCCATGTGTGCCAGCAATTTGAAGAAGTCTACGAAACGATTGAAACAATACCCTGTCTCCGATGCTGTTGAGCTTACTGATGCGAATTGGCTAATACTGATTCATGATGATGTTATGGTTTAAGTTCCCCTGCCCATAGATTTTGCTGTAAAGGCCCTCCTTTTGGTTAATGAATGGAAACAAACGTGTTAGCCACAGTCCGCTAAAAGGAGGGTCTGATAGACGTCAATCCCAAGCCCCGCCCCCCTGCATACCTTATGCTTATGAGTTAGCGGAATGTGTCTAACTAATTACTTACACTTACGCATTTACGTTCATGTTCTCATTATGCAGTTATTCACTTATGCGTGTGATATTGTTTGCAGTGTTCTTAGCTTAGCATGTGTGCCACCATTTTGGATTATTCTCTTTACGTGCAAACTGTACTCGCTCATTCCCCCTCCCGTAGGAATAGGAGTAATTCCTCGTGTCAGCATATATGCATTTCTTGGTTTACTGTAACTGAAACTCCTGCTAGCGAAACTCCTTATCAGGCCGTTCTCATGCGCTGGGGATGTAGCGGCCTGGCTCTGTGTCCTTGGGAGATGATAACAAGTGTTGCTATTGCAGGTGCAGATGCCTCTTGTATGAGGCCATTGTCCACACCTCTGGTGGACCAGTACTTTTCCATTATGGGCGTGTTTTACTCTGCTTTCTCGTAATATAATGTATCACCATGATGATGTGAGTTAGTCCTTCTCGGCGCACTCTTAGGGGTGAGGTCGATATAGGGCCCTCTCATATGGGAGTTTGTGGCCTAATAAACTTGTTTTGTTTATTCTTCTCCACTGTCCGGCTGACTTATTTTGGGTAACTATAGGTGAGTGAGGTAAGTCACTCAGGTGGATTTGGGCCACGCTTATCAATGGCAGATACAATGCTGACAGCCAGGTCACCGCCAAGTGTTAGGGAAACAGCCTGTACCCCAAAAGACATGCTGAGTTGTAAACCGCTGCATGGACGCAGTACAAGCGTCCGTGGTGAGCTGCAAAACGAAGAAGTAAAGGTGGTGGTTGAGAAACTGCAGTTCAACACCAAACCCAATTCTATGTAATGTGCATTGGTCGTCGTTTCCCTTTCTCTATGCACCCAGGGCCGGCCTAAGGCATGTGCAAGCTGTGCACCTGCACAGGGCCGCCAAACCCCAGGGGCCGCCACGCCAATATATATCCTTAGATACATATTTGCGTGGCGGCCCCTGGCAGGGATTTGGCGGCCTCGGGCCCCCTACCTACACTCCCTGCTCAGGGCCTCCGTGACCCTGATGCACCGAATGAATTTGCTCAACTTGGGGCTCGTAGTACAAGGCACAATGACACCTACTAGGGACCTGAGTAACACTCAGTTTGAATCAAACTTTACTATTTTTGGCATGCAATAAATGGTTACTGCATTTAATGCACAATGTACTTATTATCTATTGGTAACTTGCCGCTTAAAAATAGTGCTTCAATTTGAGTCTATAGTAAACCCTTTTTAATTGTAAGTCTAGCGACAAGCAGTGCTTCATTTAAGCCGGTGGTTTCCGGTGCTCAGCACCAGCACATAATCATCAACACCTGCGCTTTTCACGAGCACCAGCCAAGGACACATTCATTTATGGTAGGCACGTGGAGATTAAATGATTTGCCTAGAATCACAGAATGTTGAGCCACTGGCGCCGAGATTCGAACCTGGTTCCCAGCTTCGAAATCGGCAGCTCTGGCCAGTAGCCACATCCTCTCCCCACTTTCATGGTTAGTAGTTGGTTCTGAGTTAGGTAGTGCTAACAGGAGAAATTGGCTGGTGCAAGCTGCCTCCTGACGAGAGCCCGGGCACTTATTATTTTTACAAATTTACCACTGGCCGCAAGCTAGACTGCCATGCGTGATGCGCCTCTGAGTAGACTGCCATGCGTGATGCGCCTCTGAGAAGCATTCACACTGAGTGTCAGCACTGGGCCTAGCTTCAAAAACATAACAATAGAAATGTTTCTGACGCTAAGCCCTGCTGGCACACAGCGTGTATATTGCTCAGAGGTGAGTGGCACTGGCAGGGTCTAGCTTCAGAAACATTTCTATCTACATGTTGTTGTACGACTTCCCTTTATTATTGTAATAATTGCACTGTCTCAATTGCTTTATTAACCTTCTTGCTTCTCAAATTTGCTTGAAAATGCACCATTTACCCACTCTTTTTTGAAAATTTTCTCAGGGGGGCCCGAACCCCCCTTAAGATGTTCCGGATCTCTTGCTGCGCTTACTCGCCATGGTGCACCCCCGGCTAAAGGTTTACGCCACTCCACTTTCAAATGTCACCAGCCACCACTGCCTAATATACAAAAAAAACCAATGCGCTTCTAATTTTCATTTCTACGAAGCTTGAAACCATTTAACTAACTGAAGAGCACCCTGTTTTTTTTTTGTTTTAGAAAAGGACACAGCGCCCTCCAGTGACTTTTTAGAGCCAAGCCTGGCAATAAGATCCTGTCTGAAGTAATTGACGCTGGCACTTGCTTTCCCTCCGCAGCAAGTTTTAGTCACCAACCCTTTTGGCGCCATTGGAACAGTGCGGTCGTGAAATCGATAGATTTCTACCACTTGCGAGTGTCTTAAAGTAGGTTTGGTGCATGTATGAACACAGGAATAAGTGAGCTGCACATAAATGCACAACAAATACTCCATGCTTGTCCAGTCGGCATGGAGTGGTGTGCTCGGTATTGCCCACATCATGAATGCATATCTGGAAGAGGCAGGTTGTTATAGTAGCTGTGTAGCTGGAGGGAGGGTAAGGTGCCTGTGGTCCAGGTCAGTTTCCTGTGCCTGTCATCACGTCGTTGGCAGGTGCTGTTGTTACAGGCTGTTTAGCAGGACAAGTGGTCCAGGGATTATCTCTGAAACAACCAGGTTTTCACCTCTCCCTTGATTTTCATGTGCCCATATGTAGTTCGTCGTTTGCTTGGCAAGAGTTCGAGAGTGTTGCCACTTGGACTGAATATGCAGACTCTTCAATTAATTTCTTTTCTCACATACGGTGATTTATGGTGCTAATTTCAAAGGTAACGTACTGTTTTGTAAGAAATGTTTTAAGGTTCAACTGTAAATGAAAACATGGGGGCAGATTTACAACACGCATGAACCCTGACATTTCCAGATTTAGGAGAAATCGTAAACCTGGAAATGCGTCTGACTACAATGCCTCCCCAGAGGAGGCGTAACGAGGAGAAATGTATTAATTTCTCCTCGTTTTTTTCCTCTTTCTATTTTGCAGCACATATAGAACAAGGAAATCACCTCTTGTGATTGTTTACGTGCAGGAAGGTGTCCCTTCCTGCACATAAACAATCATTTTTGCCATTTCAGATTGTTTATGTGCAGGGAGAGACACCTTCCTGCACATAAACAGTCATCCCTGTGACTCAGGCATCCTTGCCACATGGTGCAAGGGTGCCTGCGTGGGAAATGTCAGCTAATTGTATGCCAGCGCAGGGGAGAGCAAATGGATCCGTCATATCATTGTAGATATGACTAATCCCTTTTCTTTAGCATTAATGTAGCGCTGCACAGTCAAACGGCTTGTGGCACAGTGCTGTGTTAATTCTTTGTAAATAAGGCCCATGATCCTTTTCCCCTGGAGGCTTGGTGAATGATACAGAGTGCTTTGAAGAGTGGTTGCTCAGTTACTGGAAGCTAGTGAAGGATTTGAAAGACTGGTGTTATGTGACTGGTGTCGGCATTAAGGATTTGTTGTAGTTTGCATATATTGAAGGAAGGGATATAGGCCATTGCATACACTACCTGGGAGATAATGATGGTGAGGATAACTAGTGTCTTTTTTGGGCATCTAAGGTCCAGGAAGATGCATTTTTATGTTTTCATTGTGTATTAGATGTTCCTAGGGTCTTTGTTAGCAGACCTGAGTCCATGGTTACCCCGCGGCTCCTCACTTCTCTTGATATGGTTGGTGAGGCATCAAGTTATTTTTGCCAAATAGTCATAAGTTGAAATCTGTGCCACTATCTGCAAGACATGATCTCGGCTGTTGCAGTGTTGAGATGTTAGTGGTTAGCCATCCTCCACGTATTTGTGGAGCGGAGCCAGTCATTAGGTTCCAACACGCACAGGTCTTCTGGGTAAGATGTTTATGTCGTCTGCCTAATTGTAGCATATCAGGTTGAAGGATTTAATGAGATCCAACAAGGGGGTTCACAGATATGTATTAGAAGATGAGAGATGATGGAGTTCTGTGGTGGAATGTCCTGTGGTGCTGAAACAGTTTTCAGTGGGGGTTCTGCTATCAATGTTACATGACTAAATTCAGAGGGGGTGTGAACAAAATCCAGGTGTCAGACAAAGGAGGAATGTGAATGCGCAAATTTAGCAAATGTGCCATGCCCGTTCATCAGGAGAGTGGTAAAGTGTACTAATTGGCGAGACAAGTATTTTAGAGCACATTTTCACCAAATAATGGATAGAACATGGTGTGGCAGTGAACTGTCATTTACAGAGAGCACATTTTTCATTGAAATGGCCTCTTAAATAGCCACTGAATTTTCATCAGACGTGCAGTTTTACTCAGATTTCTTATGATATTTATAATTTGTGCATCACACAGGTAAAGGAGTGTTTATTTGTTTCATCCCATTAAAAGTGAAGCACACTTCAGAATTAAACCAAAAAAAAACATTGTGCCTTATTTGCGCTTTCCTTGTTGCTGATATATTTTGAAATGTTGGCATGGTTAATTTACAGGTATTTATATTTAATGTGTTAGAAAAAAATTCTTTCTTTTTCACACTCCCTCTACCCCAGCAGCATTATCAAACAGTTTTCATTACAAACTCATATCACTTCTCGGTCACAGAAAGAAAAAAACATGTCCATGTTAAAATAATAAGGAGTAATTTGCCAGAAGAGTTTGGCTGACACTTGACATCTGTCTTTGAACACACAGCAACATCATAAAACAACATATAAAGGCCTCTTTATTTCTCATTCACCTTCTGAATTCCAACTTGATTATTCTGTGGGTGCTGGAGCACCCCTACTTGCAGTGCCTATGGACTTGTCCGTCTTTGAGGTTGTTCATTTAAGAACTGTGTAATGTATGTTGAGATGTTGCAGTTTCACTATTAGTAGTATGTGTTGTTGTATTGTGTGACTAGCTTCTAATAGGTCCAGTAGTAATCATGGTAGCGAAGCCACATCATTCTTGTCAGCAGTACGTTTAAGGCCGTCCCATATAGATATGACAGCTGATTCTGTGCCTCTTCCTGCTCTGAATCCACATTGTTGATCCCACAAGAGGTTGGTTTCTTCAGTAAAGATGGAGGGTTTAGAAAAGACCGTTCCTTTGATCAATTTACCTAATGAAAGGGCTGCCATTTTGGATTGTAAGGTGCTTATGTGCAGGGCCGGCTTTACTGCTGGTGGCGCCTGATGCGACAATCTTTTTTGACACCCCCCCACTCCACTCCTTTCTTCCAATGACCTCCTCCTCGGGTTCCCTCACTACCACCTGACAAAAGTGCCCCTCATTTCTCCATGGCCCCTATCTCACATACATTTAATTTGTTTTAAAGTGCTGGTAAAGGCTGGCTTTACTAATCCACTCTGTTAGCCACATAAAATACGGATCTGTCCTTTTCAGCATATATATTAACCATCTGTGCTACTTATTGGTGAGTCAGGGGAAGGAACATTAATCAGAAGAGTTATCCTGACATTTTTATTGCTGCCTGAAAGCTGGATGCACAAGGAACTATGCAGCAGGTGCTTTTAAGTCATATGTTATGGCTAAACACATTGTCCCCCTGAGGTCAGTGCCCCCTCCAGGTGAGCATTCCAGTGCAGCCTAATGCCGGCCCTCCTTACATAAGGTTGTAATTAGTTGCTAGACTGCACCACAGCTGTTGCTACACAATCCTACATTTTTTTCTAAAGCACACATTGATACAAAGGCACTCCACTGCTATAGGAAATTAATTGGCATCTAAAGACAGACAGCTATAAGCATTCAGCACATCCTATTCAAAAGTACATCAGCATTAATTATTGTGTCTTGCATACAAAGGCCGGAACCGTATTTGGTCATCAGAAAACAAGTCTACATTTTGTTAAATGTGTTCCACTTTTATTCTGTGCATACCAGTTATGCTTTTAAATGTATTTTCAATTTTAGATTTACACTATTTTCACAAATCAGGGTCTCTGAAAGCCTCAATTTCCATTGCGAAGACTTCCTTCAGAAAAGCATTCCAGCTTACATCATTTTATTTACTGCTGCTTTGAAAAGGGTGTCTGTGAAATACCTGCTGCTTTGAGAACAGGGTTAGTGATGTAAACATGGATTTGCATAAATAGTGAAACAAAACTTTTTCATGCAAAGAGGGAATCATTCATTCCAAACTGTTTCAGATACTTTTAAGAAGGGTTTTGTTTCCTGTTCCAGCAGCAGACCAATATCATTCCACCAGTCTATCAGAGGGATGTTAACCCCATCTGGGCAAAACTGCTCTTTGAATCCTAAAATCAGCAGCCAGCTACTGAGATGTGACCATGTAGCACTTGTAAAGTGTCTGATGAATTATTGTACTCCATGCGTCATTCTCTAATACCTTTGGATCCAAGTGACCTTTTTTGTTAAAGTTTTAAAATTATGCATTACATGGTGGGTTACGTGGAAAGTGTGGAAGATCCGATACATGCAGAAAACACCTTTGTCATAGAATCAGTGTCATGGAATATAGGGGATGAAGACACTATACAAGCCAAAAGCACAATAGCGTGAAAACAATATAGAGCAGCATTCAGCCCTCTACATAAGGATTGCCAGAGTGACGTACCAAATAATGGGGAAAAAATACAGATCCAAATGCAGAATAAGAACACTGAGGAGTGGAATGGAAGCTGTAAGGATGTTCAATGTATACCTCCAACCAACTTGGAGGAAAGTGGAGCTATAGGCACTGGCGAAGGAACTTGGAATGCAGACTCAAAAGTGACTCAGCAAGAGGTAAGGGCATCTATAGAGTTAGACATAGTAACATCAAATCAGAGAGAACAAATGGAGCAACTTGAAAAAAAAAAAAGCGAACAAGGAAACGAAGGATCTGATCCCTTTTCCCAATGCTCCCAATTCGCAAGATCTTCCAGAGGGGAAAGAAGTACATTCAGCTAATCATTCTCTCTCGGATGAAGATTCAGAATCCGAGATATACGAAACAGGAATGTCTATCTCTAGCGACTCAAGCCAACTGAGCAATTCAAGAGAATCAAGTCCAAGCGCTCGAAGGGGCGCCGTATCTCTGGAGATTTCTGGCTCCAATGATTCAAGATTATCTAGTGAAATCAACATCAGGAAAAAAAGGAGTGGGGGGAAAAAAAGGTCAAAACACAAAAGAGAACGAAACGTGTTGAATGAGGAAACCACAGACCCTGGTAATAACACAGACTATGTCAAAAGGAGACCTAATCCCCCCCGAAGAAGCCCAAGGACTAAATCATCAGGAGAAACACCACGTCAAATCCTGAGCGTACAAGAAAACAAAGATAGACACCAAAAAACTATGGAGCCCTCGTTGAGCCAGGTGCTCAGCTCAATAAAAAACTTCCATGAGGATGTGAAAAAAGACAGCCAAAAGAACCGCATGGCCATTGAAAAATTACAAGGAGCAGTGAAGAAAGTGGGCAGTATATGCTCCGAGATCTCTGAAAGAATGGTCATGATGGAAACCCGTACTGAGAATCTTGAAACCGATGTTGCGACGCTTCAAAAAAAGGAAACAGAACAAGATGGAACAATAAGGGATCTTATGGCCAAAGTGGAGGATCATGAAAACAGATCCAGAAGGAATAATCTAAGGTTTCTTGGAATTCCGGAGAATTTTGAGGGAAGCGATGCTAGAGGGGCAATGGTTAACATACTCAAAACATCATTTCCGGAATTGGAAGCCTGGGATATGGAAAGGGAAGTCCTGCGGGCCCATCGTTTTCCTCTAAGGCTATCAAAAAACTCTAACAAGCAAAACCAATATCCCAGGGCAATGCTGGTCTGCTTTGGGAATTTTCTCCTCCGTGAAAAAATCTACGACCTTGCAAGACCTACCACCCAAAGAGAGCATAAGGGGTTCAAATTTTTTGTCAGACCAGACTTCGCTCACGCCACCATGGAGCGAAGATGGAAAATGCGTCAGCTATTTGGACCCTTTGAAAAAGTTGGAGCAAAAGTATTCTTGCAAAATCCGGCAAGCTTGAAAATTATATTTAAAGATGCAACTAGAAGCTTCAACAGCGAAATACAGGCGGAGGACTATCTTCGAGAAATCTCAGAGACAGCCTCTCGAAATCCAGGGAAATAATCTAAATCAGATTTTTAGACTTGTACACTTAAATACTTGTAGTAAAAGGAGTATATAAGATGAAGTAACTATTGCAATGTATATCAAGTAGAAGGTATATATTGGGAAAGCGTGGACTTTTAGCGGAATGGCTGAACGATCTGGGGAAACTAAGTCTGAAAAATTATTAGGAAATTTAGGCTTAGGGTCAACTATAAAAAATAAGCATAAAACTTATACTAACAAACTAGCCTAGTTCTCAGAGCCTGCTTGCGCGGATGTCGCACCCCTGGTCCAGACAGGCCCAGGTAACCTTCAAAGGTGGTGGTGGGGGGGGGGGGGGGGGGGAAGGGGAGGGGGGAAGGCCGGACAGGTTAGACATACAGGGAAGTAAATCTATGTCAATAAAAATTATGGAAATACCTACAGGGATCACAGGAAACCAGATTGTCTGGGATATAAAATATGGCACTTTTTTATTAGGAGCATGGCTAGGATAAAAATATTATCTCTGAATATTTGTGGTCTGAATGATCTTAAGAAAAGGCAAATGGTTGCCATTGGGTTACAAAATTGGGGAGCCAATGTTGTATGTATGCAGGAGACGCATATTGAA
This sequence comes from Lissotriton helveticus, assembly GCF_964261635.1. Taxonomy (NCBI): domain Eukaryota; kingdom Metazoa; phylum Chordata; class Amphibia; order Caudata; family Salamandridae; genus Lissotriton; species Lissotriton helveticus. The sequence continues at coordinate 1,938,817,251 of NC_136065.1, forward strand.
GGGTCCCAGAGCCAGCTGCTAAATACACTAGGGTATAAACTAGTGTGTGCTACCTCACAAGGTGTTAAAATTCGGGGGGTTGCCATTCTGGCTAAAGGGAGTGGATTGGTGTTTAACAAATCTAAAGCTGACAAGTTTGGCCGCTGGGCTATTACCGAATGCAGCTATCAAACAGGGCAAAAAATTACAATTTGTGCTATTTATGGGAGCAATACAGATGACCCCAGGGTTTTCGATGAGGTCTCTAACGAACTTTCACACTGGCCTCTTCCGGTGTTGGTCTGTGGGGATTTTAATATAAACCTCCCGGTTAACTGGTCCTTAAACGATGAATGGGTCTATAAAGGACGTAAACCTAAAGTATTTCACTCTCTTAAAGATTTGTGTCTTGTACATGGACTTGTGGATAGCTGGCAGACGTCAAATACTAACACCGGGGACCTTGGATATACCTTTTATTCAAATCCACATCACACGCATACCAGAATCGACTATATTTTACTCTCTAATTCACTATTCAGGAATTCCCACATTGTTAAATTGCCCCGGGTACTATCTGACCATAACCCCCTTCTCTGTACACTGACTATTAGGCTAGCTAAATCAGAGCCTACTCTGTGGTCATTTGAAAAAGCATTACTGAACGACCTTCAGTATTGTATCCACATGAAAGACTGGATACCCAAGTTCCTAGCAGAAAACATCAATAGTACGTCAATAGAGGTTGTTTGGGACACGTTGAAATCAGGGGTCCGGGGTGAGACTATGTCATATTCCCTCAGAGCAAACAGGCGAGAGAAAGAGGAGATGCAGAGGCTGCAGGATGAGCTTATGTCAGCTGAAGTAGGGCTCATCAGTGTCACTAGCAATAGAGATTCAACTGGGGACATCTCTAGCACCTTAGCCCAAGTAGCAGTTGCCAAGGCAGCAATTACTAATATTTTTTCAGATAAGGCAATCCGGAAAGCCATGACACGAAAAGAATTAATATATGAAGTCAATGAGCAAATGGGTCATCAATTGGCAGTGCGATTGCGACAACAGGTCAATGCTAATCTAATAAGGGAAATTATAGACCCAGTGGAAGGCCAGGTAAAAGACCCAGAGTTGATTAAGCAAGCATTTTGGAGGTTTTATAAAGAACTATATACGGATAATGGCAATGAAGATATTAAAGAAATAGAAAGGTACTTAGAGAATTGTGACATCGTAAAGCTTGAGGTAAATACGCAACTGGCTCTAGAGGAAACTCCGAATATGGAAGAGGTATTGATCGCAGTCAATAGCCTCCCTAAAGGAAAGGCAACAGGTCTGGACAGTATCCCCTCGGAGTTCTATAGCACATTTATAGACGAAATTAAACACATATTTAGGGCCTTGATTATTCATATTTTCTCCGGGGGGGGGAACCTCCCAGCTCCTGGTCCAGCGCCAAAATTGTGATTTTCGCTAAAAAGGGGAAACCCCCAGAACATTTAGGATCATATCGCCCCATAACCCTTATAAATGCTGATTCTAAAATATATTCCAAAATCTTGGCAAACCGAATTGCCCCAATAATACACAATGTAATCGTCAAAAGCCAGCACGGTTTTGTTCCTGGAAGGTCAACGATAAATCACATCCAGAGGGTAATAACACTTTTTGACGGAACAGAAACTACAGGAGACCCTATGGCCCTGATCCTTTTAGATGCAGAGAAGGCCTTTGATAGGGTCTCCTGGCAGTTTCTCTGGAAAGCAATGGCGATGATGGGATTTCGAATCAAGTTTATTCAGGCGATAAAAAAAATGTATAATAATCCTAGGGCTGTTGTATCTATCAATGGAAGTCTAACTAAGGAAATCGCCATATCCAGGGGAACACGCCAGGGGTGCCCTTGCTCGCCATTGCTCTTTGCAATATATATAGATTCTTTTATTCGTTATCTGGAGAAAAATAATCATATAACCCCCATTATATCACAGGGGTATGCAACAAAAACATTGGCATACGCTGATGATATTGCTATAGTTACCGCAGACCCCACAGTAGCAATGCTGATCATTGAGGCCGAGGCCAGGAAATTTGGGCTGGTCTCTGGCTACGCGTTAAATCAAGGAAAGACACAAATTGTTTTAAATCAAAAAATTGTGATGGATGCCCCCAGGGTGGTGAAGGGAGCGACATACTTGGGGGTCACAATCTCTTCAAAGCTAGAGGAAGTAGTGGACATAAATCTTAAGCCAATGTTGAACACGATACAAAAGGATCTACGACGGTTAGACAATCTTCACCTGTCCATTATCGGAAGAGCAAATGCAATTAAAATGGTGTACTTTCCTAAAATATTATATTTATTCAGGGCAATTTGCCTAGAGTTCTCTAATCAGTGGTTTACAACAATGGAACGTACCTTTTCTAGATTTATATGGTCATACGCTCAACCACGTCGAGCATATAAATATCTTACCCTTCCTAAGGACAGAGGTGGGTTAGCACTTCCCAATTTAAGGAGATATTAGTGGTCATGTGTATTACTTTACAGTAAGGAATTATTGCAAGGGGGGAACAATATAGAGCTACATACCGCTTCAATCTTTCAGCTATTGGTGGGGAATTCCTGCTATGGCTACTTTTGGAGACACATACACGACAGTTACCACAAAAATGTCAAATTCAAGACTCTCTATAGCTGTTTTAAGGTATGGAAGGCGGTAAAAAAAGTACTAGGCATAGGACGATTCTCATATTACACTCCGGTACTAAACAACCCAACTCTTCCACCAACAATCTTTAAAGATAATTGCGTTAATAAATGGTTTAATTTAGGAATTACACAACTTGGGGATTTTTATACTAATCAGGGGATTAAATCATTTGAGGTTATGAAGGGAGAATTTGGTTTAGACTGGCGGGATTTTTTTAAATATCTCCAAATTAGGGACTTCCTAACTCACAAATCTGGAACAAGGACACTCGGGGAACAATCTATTGTAGTGGAGACAATTATACATTCAAGGAAACAGTCAATAGGTGGAGTGTATGTGTCATTGTTGGACAGGTTCCCTGATGATCTAGATAAAACGGCAACGAGGTGGCAAGGTAAACTCGAGATCTCTAAAGAAGGATTTTTGTACTCCTATCAGCTAGCTCAAACCATTTTGATTTCGACCAGACTTCAGGCACAATTTTATAAAACCTGTTTTTTTCTTTATTATACACCCGATAAAATTGCAAAATGGGGAACTAGTAAAGGGACTTGTTGCCCGAGATGCAACCTATTTAAAGCAGACTCCATTCATATTTTTGCCTCTTGCTCGGTGTTAATATCTTTGATACAAAATATAGAGATGTTCCTAACTTCAGTTCTTCACAGAAAGGTTGCCTTGTCACCAGAGGTAATGGTACTTGGAGTGGAGGATCCAGATAATCTTGAGAGCGGCCACGAATGTATATTTGTCGCTATGGCCGTTTTGCGGCTATGCCTAGCCTCGGCTTGGCTAGACCCGCTACCACCTACTTTCCAACAGTGGCTAGCCAGGCTCTTAGCTGTGCATAATATCGAGACAGCTATATATAAGCGTAAAGGCAGACGGCGACGCGAAAGGGGTATGAAAATCTGGACTCCTCTTACTCACTGGCGAGCTCTACAAAACTGATTTATTATTGATACTGTAATGTATTCATGTTACTGCTTTAATTGGTTTTTTCGTGATGCTGGGAATATATTTTATTTTGTAAATTCTCTATAATGTATATTTAAATATGACAAACACAACGTAAAGTTCATGATGTTAATGAATAGAAACTTTGCCTGTCCGGGGGGGGGGGATAAATATGTAAAAATCAATAAAAACATTTAAAAAAAAAAAAATAGAGCAGCATGAGATTACCAGGACAAGAGACTCTGTAGGGGAATGAGACTCAACAGAGTAAAGATACACTATAATTAAAATAGACAGCACCAGGACAAAGTAGAGAATGTGACATAGTAGAAAAAAGCTCAATGGAGAAATAATGCACTGTAGATAAAAGAAACTCTATGTCCTTCATTACGAGAGACATGGTAATTTCAGATATTACTGTAACACCTATTACTGCACATATCAGAATTATGAGTTTTGCGTTTTTATCGCTCCCAGTACTGAGTGGGTACAATACGAACCATATCCCAGTTAAATTTCGGTGGGTCAGATCTGGCAACAGTTTAACATTTTGCACAGGACGTATTATGACAAAGACAGACTGCATACACAGGGTAAAGCAGAGACCCCGATGTGTCTTCGGTGCAAGAACGCCAAGGACTTCTTACATACAATATGGGGATATTGATAGGAAATTGTTGCTGAACTTAGCGCAGTACTGGAGGCGTCACTCCCAGTCGATCCAAAGTGTGTCCTCTTGGGTATCCCGAATAATGTGGACAGTCCTAGCTTCCAAGCCCTGTTTTGTGCCCTTGGGCTCGTGGTTGCAAATGTAATGTGGCCAGGCGATGGGGAGTGGTAGACGCTCCCACTATTCAAGAATGGAAAAGCGGGATGGACCTTTACATGGCTGCAGAAAAGGTCACCTATGATAATGGGGGCCGCCCTTGGAAGTTCTGCAAGGTTTGGGGTCATTACAGGAGTTATTATGGGTTTGATCTTTTGAAGGACACCCTGGACTCCCTCACTGCGGCTGATGCGGGCCCTGGCACATCCTCTGGCCATGATGGTCCATCAGTATGTGTATGACTCATTATTGCTATTGTGCCACTGATATATGGGGAAGTGCAGAGATGTTTCTTTGTATTTGTATTATCTTTCCCATGTGGAATCACTGCTGTTTGGATAACACTGTATTCCGTGACTGCTCTTCATGCGACAGTTGTTGTTGTTGCACAGATACAGTATTTTGTTATAAATGATGAAGGAGGCTACACACCAGTGTTGCGTTGGTTAGGGACTTTAATCAAGAAGAAGCGTAGAAAACCCAACCAGCCAGACCGGGACCAAACGGGCAACTCAATTGCCGTTAGGACCGAACACTGGACACGTAATAGGATCAGATAGCACGAGCTCAGCGCGAGACAAAAGCTGAGGCACAGGGTGAATATAACACATCTCCTTTCCTTAAACAATGGATAAAGAAAATGTAATAAAACAAATTAGGCAATAGTTTACATCAACACATAAAAATTAACGATACTGCATTAAACACACAGTTTTCCCTTGAGAACACAGGACCATGTAATACAGGACCATGTAACCCCACACCCTTCCTTAAACCAGCAAAACTAGACAAAATCTTTTAAATAGGCAGGAGCAACCCTTTTGCGAAGAGGTCTGCAAATCTCTTCAACAACAACATTTTTAGTGACAGTGGCTTGTGGTCAGTTCTGAGTGTGAATGTGATTCCCCATAAATATACACGGAAATACCGGGTTGCCCATGCTGCCGCCAATGCTTCACGCTCTATGACCGAGTAATTCCTTTCGGTCTCAGTCAGGGAACGCGAAGCAAACGCAACAGTGTTCTGTTTACTATTACCTTTTTGTGTCAGAACCGCTCCGATTCCAACAGAGCTAGAGTCCACAGTGAGAATGGTGTGAAAGGACTGTACAAAACTTGAAAGGATATTAGCATCCAAGATATAAGGAGTCCGTAGGTCGCATGCTACTCCACCATTCCAGCGTGTATACCCCAAGAGCATTATGGTTAATGCAGTTTTCTTGAAAGCGGGTGCGCTTTTCAAAAGAATCGAAGTGTAATTGCAAGGTTGCAGGCCAACTCTGGACACCGGTGTTTCAGGATTATTGTCCTTCATCAGCAGAGTGTAGGGCGGTTTTCAGGGGTTGCTGTGCAGGCTGCCAAAGTGTTCTCAGGTATGGTACCTCTCCAGGCGCGTAGGGCGTTACCTCAGCTCGTCAGCTGAAAGGCTCAAGGGAGCCGTGTTAAATAAGGAGTCCGTAGGTCGCACGCTACTCCACCATTCCAGCGTGTATATCCAAGATATTTTGTTTGATCAATAAAAAAGCATTTCTCTGGTCTGCACCCCAAGTAAAACCTTTCCCTTTCCTCATGATGATTCGCAAGGGTTCTACTTTCTCCGCAAAATTTTTAACGAACTTTGCATAGTACTGCACCATGCCCATAAAAGACCTTAGTTTGTCTTTATCATCAGGTTCAGACACATTACATATTGCGCTTACAAGATCTTTTTTTGGTTGTATCCCAAGGCCAGACACGTGATACCCCAAATAATCTACTTCCCCAACAGTAAATACACATTTTCCCTTTCGCAATGTCAAACCAGCCCTTGAAAGAGCGGTAAGAACTTTATCTAAAATTACATTATGATCATCAATGTTCAAACCATGAATCAGGATATCGTCCTGGAAAAATACTACTCTTTCAATGTCTTTGAGGACATCAGTGATAATTCTTTGGAATGTACTCGCCGCTGAGCAAAGGCCAAAAGGAAGTCTTTTGAACTGGTATGTTCCTTCCGGAGTGATGAATGATGTAAATTGTTTTGAGTCCGGATGAAGCTTTACCTGGTGGTATGCGCTGCGAAGATCCAACTTAGAAAAGATCTTTCCTCCACCTAAACTCAGGACAATTTCGTTTATATTGGGAAGTGGAAAGTTATCCATTATCACAGCTTTATTAAGACTTCGCATGTCCACACAGAAGTGCAAAGATTTGTCCTGTTTCTGTGTGATAACGACTGGACTCAACCACTGAGTGGCTTCTACAGGTTCAATTATGTTATCATCTAATAACTGTTTGATAATCTTTCTGACTTCATCCCTAGCGGATAAAGGTATTTTCCTCGCAGTGTGTTTTACAGGTGCAACACTCTTCTTGGTTTTTATAATATGTTGGTAACCAAGAGCCTCCCCCAATTTCTCACTGAAGATGTTCTCATGCTTTTTGAGAATGGTTTCTAAGTCTTCATGAACACTATTGCATTCATTTTCACCATCTACACACATTACAGGTGGATCTGCTCTCGGGTTTACTCTTATGTTTAACTCATACTGGTGTAACCATCCCAATATTGCAGGACCGTGTGGGGATACATAAACCTTCCCTTGAGTAGTTCTCCCTTTAAACTTAATATTGGCCTCAAAGAATCCAAGGACACCAATGCTCACCCCTTGATAGCCTTTTAGAGTGATGTCAGATTTAATTAGATTCGACTCAGTGCATGAAGAATCATACAATCTCTTTGGAATAATTGTATAGAGCGACCCAGTATCCACCATTAGGTTTACTACACTCCCATTCAGCTCAAAATCCGCTTTAGGCCGAGACAGAATAACACCTTTTGTTATCTGTTGGCTCCCAGCAGATGTAATCATCATTACCTCCGCCTCATCATCTGTGGATTCACTCTCAACCATAGCAATCTTTTTTGAATTATTGGTTCTACACATACGTGCATAATGCCCTTTTTTCCCCACATTTTAAGCAATCCCTAGACAAAGCTGTACAATTCTTTGAATCAGCTAGGTGAAAAGGGCTACCGCATCTGTTACAGGAACGTGTGGTCTGTTTAAATTTGTTTATTTGCTCACTTTTATTAAACGAGGTTGTGGCTTTCTCCCCTTTATTTGTTTGTCTCCCTTGTATTAAACCAATGCCTTCTGAAACACCTGCTTGCAAAGTTGCAACTTCCTGACTATTTGTGTGTCCATGTTGTATTCTCTTAAGCTCTTTCATACATCTGTCACTCTCTTCTGCAACTTTAGCAATAGTAATAGCCTCTGTGAGGGTGGGGTTTTTGGCTGCCCACAACTTTTCTTGTGTTTTTTTGCTAAGGCATTGCACAATTAGTTGATCACGGATCATTTCATCTTGTATGTTGCCAAACTGACATTTCACAGAAAGTTCTCTTAGCCTAGAGACAAACTCATCAATTGTTTCATTTTCCCTTTGAGGAGCAGTGTAAAATTTATGTCTGCGCATTACTACATTTTCCTGCTTAGCAAACCTTGTATACAATCTGAACAAGGCGTCTTTATAAACATCATCAATGTCTAAAGGCGAATTCGGTAAATACTTAAAGATTCTCTGTCCCTCCTTCCCTAAAGCACCCAGTAGCAGAGCCTTGTTCCTGACAGCAGAAAACTTTGTGCCATCCAAGGCTATAATGTAGTTCTCGAATGCCTCACACCAATCATCCCATTCCATGGATGGTTCACCCGGAGCACTTAGGAAAGGGACAGGAGCTTGGATAGTATTATTGACATTCATTGTGAACACCTTAGATTAATCCTTACAGGAATATAAACAGCTTACTCAACAAAATTAAGAGAAAACACAAATTAGGACGAAAATTTCTTTACAAGTGAATGTATCACTGTTGTAGATTGATAATACTCGTAATACATCAATTTTAAGTGTGTGTGTCACTGTTGTTAGATTGTTTATAGTTATGATTGCGTGACACACTGTGTAACAAAATTATTTTAAAGTGAGTGTGTCACTGTAGTCTGAGTTTATTTCCAATAGTAGTCGTTTTTAAATAACGCTGGTATTAGTTTTAAATGCACTTCACTTCCTCAAGTGCGTTTCCCTTTTAATTTGTTTCTCCCAGTGGTGGGGCTCACTGATATCGCTTTTCGTTTTAACAGTTAATTCCCTTTTAAGTGTGATGACGCCGGGGGCGCTGTTGCCTGCGTTGACGGGCTGAGGATTTGCAGTTATGGCTCTGTCACGCTTCACACAAAGTTATTTCTCTTCCCGGTGAGGAATTTCAAAACATACCTTCTAACGAGGCTTACGTTACTTGTCTTAACAATGCGATCCTTCTTCACGAGATCGCAGGTGCTTTCCTTTGGTTGGGTTTTCTTCTTTTTGGCGCGTCGTTCCTTCGTCAATTTCTGCCTTCGCCTTCTTCCATTAACCTCCGCCTTCGTCTGAGATCCGATGTCTCCAAAATGTTATATGTGATGAAGGAGGCTACACACCAGTGTTGCGTTGGTTAGGGACTTTAATCAAGAAGAAGCGTAGAAAACCCAACCAGCCAGACCGGGACCAAACGGGCAACTCAATTGCCGTTAGGACCGAACACTGGACACGTAATAGGATCAGATAGCACGAGCTCAGCGCGAGACAAAAGCTGAGGCACAGGGTGAATATAACATATTTGTTATGGTAACACAAAATATTTTTAAAAAAAATAAAAAAAAACTGCCAAAATTTAAAGGCTAAAAAAGGCCCGGAAAATACCATGACATGCGGATATTGCTGGGAAAAGCACTAAAGTCTGCATGCTTTGCCCCAGTCTGTGGCCAAAACGTGTAATAGGCTATAATTATTGCAAACAAAAATTCAGAACACCTTGATGTCGGGTTTTATTGATGCAGTAATTATCGCATCTATAACTAGGTCAATTGTTTTGAGGGCCTTTCAAGAATTACACACTAGAGAATAGAACAAGCATTTGCAATGCGGTAGGTCTTTCATTTATGAGAGGTTCAGCTATTGGCATTGTAAATGACAATAGCTTATATTCTCGCAAATGTGAGACTTATTGCATTGCAAATATTTTTTGTTTACAAGCACCCCATGCCGCGCTTTCATTTTAATAGAGGCAACACCCCTTTCTTTAGACAAGCCGTGTCTAAAGAATAGTCAGTGGCCACTATTAAAGTGGAAGCGCGGTATGGGGCGCTTTTACCAAAAGAAGCATTTGTTTGTCAAGTTGACAAACAAATGCTTCTTTTGGTAAAAGCGTCCCATGTCGCATTCGGCGCCACAAATAAACCAAAGGTGCGGCCGCCACTGTGGTGTGCCGTGCTATAAAACAAAAATACATGACTAATAATATAAAAGCGTGCAGCGATGTCGTGGGTGTTTGTTCACTCGTTACATGTAGTCGAAAGGTTTTTTCCAGCAGTGTGAAAATTCCTGGTTTTGTACCGGTACAAGAGTAGTGTAACAGGTGAAGTAGCACAGTGCATTTGTTCTGTTTCAAATAGTGGTATTGTCAAATATCACTAGTGTTGTGGACGTACAGCACAAGTATAGGGACTCTAGGCGTGCTAGATAGAATGTATAGTGAGGATTGTCTATGAAATCGTAGCTTTCGAGTATAGGGACTTGGAGCCTGTTTTAAAACTTACTGCGAAAAGAGTAGTAGAATTTATCCAAGCTTGAGTGAAGGGTAAGGTAGTGACGTCTATTCTTACCGGCGAGTGTAGATTTCTATGGTTGGTTAAAGTCCTACCAAGATTTTTGTATGCTTGTTTAAGGTTTTCTTTATTTGAATGTGCGAAAATGATTTTGTAATTACGTTCGAGTTAAACTTTGAATTGTCACTTTATGTGCATTCAGAGAAAAACAAGTTCGTTATTACCTATTAGAAGGGTAGAGTAGTCTTACTTTATCAACGAATTAATATTCTGTGAGAATAGCGTTGTCTATTCTACGCAAAGAATACTTGTATGATTGTAAAAGCTATCACTTTATTTTTGTGAAACAGACACATGGTTTGTTATTTCTGGAGTTATTAACTGAATTTCATTGAAAAAAGTTTGTTTAAAATGGCGCTGTGAAAATATTTTGTGAAAGTGGGGTGAGCTCTAGGAGTAAGAGACGAGAAGATGCAGCGGCAGTGTACGTCACAGGGTCTGCGCTGTGATTGGCTAACATACGTCACAGAAAGCGCACTGATTGGTTCACGTGACTAAGACGAGCTGATAGTTGATTGGCTTATCCTTAAAGCAGTGTTTCTATTGGTTGAGCAAGGTAGTGACGTAGCTTAACCTGATTGACTTGTTGGTGAGTTTCGCGCACGGATTGGTTGGGTTTACGGAATAACAAGGAAATACTTACGATCATTTAGAAATAAGTGGATTTGATTAAAAATATGGGTTATTACTATAAGAAAGAGGAAAAGAAGCTTTCATGGCTTCAGAGATTGAAAAATATATGTAAACCTGATAAGAAAATTGAAACGCGAGGTGGAAAGTTACTTCATAAGTACAAAACACCTGCAGCCTATATGGAAGGTGAATATGGTTATCATGGATGGATTATACCAAAGATGATGGTGTTTTAGCATGGCCGGAAGATTGATCATTTAATATGAAGGTTTTGAAAAACTTGAGAGAAATATGATGGCTCTTGTGCCAAAGCCTAGACCTACTCAATTTGAAGCTTTAGTTGAATTTGTACGAGAAAACAGTGGTATAACAAGAGGTCCAAAGTTAGACATTAATAGGGAAACTCATGAAGATAGAATGCGTCGTTGGAGACGTGCAGACATGTGCGATGGTTTGTACCCAGTAAGAGAGATGGTTACTGAAATACCAGGTCAAAAGAATACCCACAAAGAAAAATAATAAAGTTGAAGAAAGTGATTTAGAAGATCCAGTTTTAGAAGAGATTTATAATACAAAACCGAAAAAGCCTCCTCCTTATCAACCAGCTTGTACATGGTCTTCCCCGATGATTCCTACAAGAACAAGAATTTCCCCAAGTGCACCTCCTAGAGAAATTGCATCACCTAGATTATATCCAAATAATGCAAAAACTCTTGAGAGAGTAGAATCTAGGACTGATTCCAGTATATCTGGTGAAAACAGAAATTATGATGAAATCCCAGTTCACGGAAATAAATTCCCAAGAGATGTAAGGAGAACAGAAGGATGTGGGGAAATGCCAAATACTTCAGAATATCTTCGGGCAAAAGAAGAATTAATACAGCAGTTAACTAAAGGCATGGAAGCAGTAACGGTACCAGTAACGATTGGTCCTGTTCAACCAGTATTTGATCAAAGAGAAGTTAGACACTCAGCTTTAACTATTCCATTAAATGCAGAAATTCAGAAAGTGGCTGAAAAATTTTATTCAGATTTATCAGAAATTCACCGAGAAAAACCAATAATGATGCCTGATTTCACTTTTAATCAAAGTCCGTTATGTAGAACACCAACAGGTGCAGAATCTGATACTGGGTCACCAGAAAAGAGCATAAATAAAATAGATTTAACGCATACCCCAAAGACTCCAGAAAATAAATCACTAGATGTTGCAAAACTAAAAGCAGATTTGGAGGAATTGATTATTGGCACAATTGGACCTGACAATTTAAAGCATTATCAGGATGAAGAATTATTGTTTATTTGTAAAAGTATACAATGGAAAACTAAAAATAAGTATGAACAGTTAGAAGAATTGGCTATTGAATTGGAAATTGATTTGAGCAGGCAGAAACATTTGGGAAAACATTATAGAATAGATTTTACTGAAAAGGATATTGAAAACATGAATTCTAATGGAAGAATAGTGCATATTAAAGACTTGATTGTGTACTTAAAGGGATTAGGAGATTTAAGTAAATGGAGAGTTAAATGGACAAAGAAAAGAGAGGAAGGAAGAAGAGAAAGAGGTGAAGTAGCAAATCAGTTTCCAATGAGAGAAATAGCTGGAGGTGGGTATGTGCATGTTCCTTGGACAAGGCAGGACATTTTATTGTTCACTAATGATTTCCCTCGGCTGAGAGAAAAGCCTGTGGAGTGGTATCGACAGGTGGATAGATTTATTAAAGTTTCAAAAGTTCTGTGGATTGATCTTGATGGATTCTTTGATATTGTTGTCCCATCGGATCTTTCGACAGAATGCAAAATTTCTGTAAGTTGGCCCAAGGAAGAACCTGAACGAAATAGAGTAACAGGTGCTCCATCATCAATAGTTATGGATCTCTATGATAAAGTAATTGTGTGATTGAAAAACAAGATTGCCCCAAAAGAAGTTGATTGGGTTAAAATTGATAGAACAAATCAAGAACCAAAAGAATCGGTACATTCATTTTATGAAAGGTTACTGTTGGTTTTTAAACAGTACAGTGGCTATGAAAAATTAAGTGAAAAGGACATGAGACACTTTATATACAGGTTTGTTTATGGTTTAAGACCTGAAATTGGTGATATGATTAGAAACGGAATAGTTGGTTGGCAATCACTCTCAGTTGATGACATTTTGAGAAAAGCAAAATACTGTAGTGACGAGATAGATGCGAAGCAGAAAAGCTAAAAGAAAAAGCCATGTGGGCACAAGTAAAAGTAGCTGAACAACAAATTGCAAGTTCAGAAAATAAAAATGTTAATCAGAATCAAGGTAAATTTAAAGGTAATTATAATAAACCAAAATTTAATGTGAACATTGAAGAGCTTAAGCAGAAACTCCCATATTTTAATTGCGGCGAAAATGGACACTGGAAGCGCGAATGTAAGAATCCGCCTTGGAGCCACTCTTGAGGTAGACCAGTCTGGTCCATTTGTAAGTGGGAAAGTGAATTATGTAGAAATCACTTTTCTTGTGGACACAGGTGCTACCCGTTCTACTGTTAGATCAGGGGAAATAGAAAACCTGCCTCTCTGTGGGGAAACCATCCAAGTTGTTGGAGTACCTAATCAACAAATTAAAACAGATTTAACAGAACCTGTAAAAAATGAAATTGGTAAATTTAAAGATAAACATAGATTTGTTGTTTGTAACAGCAGTCCTGTAAACCTGTTAGGGAGGGACATTTTATGCAAAATGAATTGCAAAATATATTGCTCACCGGATGGTATAGAGCTTCAAACACTTGAAGAAGATGGGTTGTACAAGTTAACAATGTTAATGGTTGAAGCAGAGGAAAGTAAATTATTTCCTGCATTTGATAAAGATAATCTTCCAGAAGAATGAAAAGAAACAGTTAATGCTAAAATTTGGGATTTAACAGGAAGTGAAATGGGTGTGATGAAACATGTTGATCCAGTAAAAACTACAGTAAAACAAGGAGTGGATTTTCCAAACATTCCTCAGTATAAAATGAAAGCAGAAACTATTGAAGGTGTAATACATGTAATTGACAAATTCATAAAACAAGGTGTTCTAAAAGAAATTGAAAGCAGTCCGTGTAATTCACCAATTATGGGAATTAAAAAGCCAAATGGAACTTTCAGGATTGTTCAAGACCTAAGAAAGGTTAATCAGATAGTTGTTCCATGTTGCCCAGTCGTTCCAAATCCAGCGGTAATTCTATATATCAGATTCCGCATGATGTAGAATGGTATACAGTCATTGACCTCTGCAATGCTTTCTTTACTGTTCCTTTGCATCCAGATAGCCAACAAATTTTTATGTTTAGGTTCCAGGATCGTATCTTAGCATGGTGTTGTATCCCTCAAGGGTATACAGAGAGTCCATCTATCTTTAATCAGTTGCTTAAGAAGTCTTTGGAAAATCTAGATTTACCTGGAAAATCAACATTGGTCCAATATATAGATGACTTATTAGTGGCAGCAACAACACGAGATAACTGTGTAACAGATACCATTACTCTTTTGAATCATCTGGCAGATGAGGGACATAAAGTGTCTCCTGCAAAATTACAGTTTTGTAAACAAGAAGTAAAATACCTTGGCCACAGGATCGCAAAGGGAATCAGACAGGTGACAATTAAAAGAATTAAAATGATTCAGGGAATGCAACCTCCAAAGACTCAGAGACAGGTCAGAATGTTGGTTATTGTCGCCAATTGATTAGTGGATTTTCAGTAATTGCAAAACCATTGCAGAGATTGAAAAAAGCAGACATAAAAGATCCGATTACGCTAACAGAAACTGAATTAGAAGCTTTTGAAAAGCTAAAAAAGAGGTCTGTGTGAAGCTCCAGCTCTGGGTATGCCAGAATATGAGAAGGGATTTGAGCTGTATTGCAGTGAAAGAGAAGGTTGTGCATTATCAGTTCTAATTCAAAGACATGGAAAACTGAGAAAGCCAATTGCATATTTCTCAGCAGTTCTTGATCCTGTTGCAAAAGCATTACCAGGCTGCTTAAAAGCAGTAGCTGCAACTAGTGTAAGTCTTGAGCAGAGTGAAGGAATCATAATGGGATTTCCTGTAAAAGTCTATGTACCTCATTCTGTTGAAATTCTTGTTACCAGAAGCAAAACACAGCATTTGACAAGTAATAGGTTAACAAAATACGAAAAAACTATTCTGGGATCAGATAATGTCTCAATAGCAAGGTGTGTGAATTTAAATCCTTCTACATTGTTGCCTGATGGTACTGTAACAGAAATCAGAAATGAAAATGACATTGATCACGAATGCTTGGATGTTTTAGAATATTGTACCAAACGCAGGCAGGACATTAAAGATGTTCCATTGCCAGAGTCAGATTTTATTTACTTTGTTAACGGTTCATGCCTGAGAACAGATAAAGGTGTTCTGAGAGCAGCATATTCTGTCTGCACAGTTGCAGATGTAGTTGAAGCCTCATGTCTCGAAGGAATTCGTTCAGCTCAAGTAGCAGAATTGATTGCTTTGATTCGTGCTTGTGAAAGAGCAAAAGGAATAAGAATTACCATAGTGACTGATACTCAGTATGGATATGGCGTAGTCCATGACTATGGTCAGCTCTGGTCTTAAAGAGGTTATTTAACTTCTGCAGGATCACCAATAAGAAATGCAAAATTGATCAAGAGATTGATCGATGGTATTCAGCTACCAGAGAAAATTGCTGTCGTGAAATGTGTAGCGCATACAAAGGGCAATGATTATATAACCAAAGGAAATGCTTATGCAGATGAGATTGCCAAACACTGTGCAATACACAATTATTCAATCAATCGGGAAAAAGACAATGAACATGTTTTGAACTCACTTATGCTAACATTTGTAGTTGAGACATGGCAAGGAGTTAAAGATTTACAAGATGAAGCAGATGATGAGGAGAAAAATTCATGGTTAAGAGCAGGTTGCAGACAGCGAGAGGAAGATGAGATTTGGGTTTACAAAGATGACAGACCAGTTATGCCAAATAGCATGATCGCTGACATGGCCAGAATGTATCATGGTCCAGGACATATTGGAAGAGATTCTATGATTAGGTTGTTTAGGCAGACATGGTTTAACCCAAAGTTCAGAATAATTGCAGAATCTTTTTGTCAGAGATGCTTAGTCTGTCAACAAATGAACCCAAACAGAAAAACAGTTGTGAGCATGGGAACCATAGGACGGGAGGGTGGTCCTTTCACCAGGTTGCAAATGGATTTCATTGACATGCCACCCCAAAACAAGCTAAGATATGTACTTGTAATAATCTGTTTGTTTTCAAGATGGGTGGAAGCGTTCCCAACACGTCACAATGATTCAGTTACAGTTGCAAAATTGCTTTTAAGGGAGATCATAACCTAGGTACGGTTTTCGAGTGACTGTTGAAACTGATCGTGGAACACATTTTGAAAACAGATTGTTACAAATGATTTGTGAAGCATTAAACATAAAACAAAAGTTACACTGTGCCTACAGACCAGAAGCATCAGGTGTTGTTGAACAAGTAAATGGTACAATCAAGAATAGGTTAGCAAAGATGTGTTTAGCTACAGGAGTTAAGTGGACAGATGCACTTCCACTTGTTTTGATGTCTTTGAGAAGTACTCCTGATAAAAAGACAGGCCTAAGCCCTCATGATATTTTCATGGGTAGAGTCATGAGACAAGCATTTGTACCAGTTGGAAAACTTATGAGTATAAATGATAGCGTCATTTTGGAATACCGTAAGAACCTTTCTGACGTCGTGACTTCTGTGTTCCATCAGGTTGGAACAGATGTAATTGCAAGAGACAAGGAAAAAGCTCATGATCTGTTACCAGGAGACTGGGTAAGGGCAAAAATACACCGGAGAAGAAATTGTTTAGTACCTAGGTGGCAGAAAGCAAGACAGGTGATTCTTGTTACAACAAATGCAGTAAAGTGCAAAGGATTGAAAAGGTGGATTCATGCTAGTCACACCATTCGTGTGCCAACACCTGAAAATCCTGACGAAGGTGACACTACAACAGATTCAGATTCTGAAGAAGAACCTGAAAGAAATCCAGATCCTGAAGATTGACAAGGTCGACAGCTGGAGAATTCAACTGCGAATGAAGCATTGAATGAAAATAATGAAGAAATCGTGATACTAGACTCAGAAGATGAAGAAAATCTGCTAGAAAAAGAAGCAGAAGAGTCTGATCAAGTGGAAATTCAAAATCAGGAGAGTA
This sequence comes from Lissotriton helveticus, assembly GCF_964261635.1. Classification (NCBI taxonomy): domain Eukaryota; kingdom Metazoa; phylum Chordata; class Amphibia; order Caudata; family Salamandridae; genus Lissotriton; species Lissotriton helveticus. The sequence continues at coordinate 1,938,834,264 of NC_136065.1, forward strand.
TTGAAAAGCAGATTGGAAGCTCTGAAGGCAGGAACGGAATTCCTGAAACTGGGAAGTTGGAAGTAATTGCAGAAGAAGAAGAAGACATAATTCCGAGTACCAGCTATAAGGATGATGTTCCTAACAGAGTGAAACTGCCGAGTAAAGAAGAGCCTAGATTTAGAATTGAAATATCAGAAACAGATTCAGACGAAAGTGATGAAGATTCTCAAATAAGAAATTTTAGAAAAAGAGCTTGGAGAGCAGAGTGTAACACATCTGAACCAAAGAAGAAATTGCTAAGAAAAGGTGATGACTGGCCTAATGAAAATGAGGGATTAAAATCCAAATTTGTGAACAGATCAAAAGAGCAGGTGAATGAAGTCTCTAGTCAGAAAAGTGAATCTGACAAGAAAATTCAAGCAGGAAAGAAAATAGAAGTGATCAGTAGTAGAGCAAAAAGAGTTGTAAAACCTAATCAGAAGTACAAGTCCCCTGAGTGGACATATATAATCATCCCACCTGTGGTGGAGGTGAATAGTAGTAGTCAGGAAGATTTAGATGACACAAGTGTTAATGATTAAAGTGGTCTCTGTAAAATTGTAAGGATTTGTTTTGGCATAAGGCTGAAGAAAATGTGTTAGGAGACACAAGGTCGAAGAAATTGTGTTAGTTGAAAAATACATTTGATGTAAGACGCAAGGTTGAAGAAAAGCTGTTTAGAAAGTAGGGTTTTCTTTAAAAAAAAAAAAAAAAAACAGGGGGGTATATTTAGTGATTTTTAAATTTGTATTTTTAGTGATTTTTAAATTTTTTATTTTGATTTTTCTTGTAAGGCTCTTGTTATAGAGTAAGGATGCCTTTTACTAATAACAACTCGAGATGTTCAATAGTTAGGAGATGTTGCAAAATGTCTTTAATTTGTGTGGTTTTATTAATGCTGGTCTGGTTAGTTTTAGCTGTCATTTTCCCTTTTGGAATTGACAAGGAAGGGTATAAAGCTAATATGACAAGCAAAGCTAAGGCTAAACAAGATAATCATGGTACAGCAGGCAAGACTAACAGAGTTATTGATCACAAGCCAGAGATCCACCAAGATAGATCTGTTGGTGATTTTTCTAGTAATACTTTTTCAAGACTTCTTTCTGAATATGTTAGAGTTATGGACGTTAAAGACTGTTATATTTGTGTGAAATTACCAGCCTCTGTTTCTGAAGGGGTGACTTATAACATGCTTCCCCTTACTTATGGCATTACATGTAGTGTAATAGCTAGTCTGTTTTATCAAACAGGTCGTTTAGAGTATTATTATTCTAATTATGATGAGATCTTTGCAAATTTAAAAGATGATACAAGCTTGAATAAGCATAAACAAGCTAAGCAGATGAGAGAATTTTTCATTGTTACAAATGAACTAACATATGAATATGCTTTTAGAAACAATCTAACTCGCAAATTGAGACTTGAGGAGAAGTCTTTCTTGAATTTAGTTGAGGAGAGAAGAGCGATTTATAAAATAAATGAAATGCTGAAACAAACCAAATCAAAATTTTGGCAAGTTGAGGATGAAAAACTTAATGATAGATCATCAGAAAATGTTGCTATTCACATAGATAAACCAGTTAGTGGAAAGCTTTGCATTAGAAGAGACAACACGCTTTTTGATAATTACTTTGTGGGTGCTAGTCAATGTGAGGATACTTATCAAATCTTGGGTGGATGGGGATTCAAAGGTGGCAAAGATCCAATTTTCCCTGGAATTTATTTTGTATGTGGGGACAAGGCTTACTACAATCTCCCAGACCACTGGTATGGGACTTGTTATGTTGCTTTAGTTTTTCCAAAAATCTTTCATGTGGACAGAAATTAAAAGGGTTCATTTGAAATTAGCAATCATCTGAGTAGATTCAAAAGAGAAAGTTTCTCAGAAATTTTGGGAGATATGTTTGGCGCAGTAATACCTTTTGTGGGTATAACCCTGAATGCAGTTAAAATCAGAAAATTATCCACAATTGTTGAGAGACTGTCCACTGATACTGCTGGTGGTTTTCAGTTGGTGGATACTGAAATTATTGCCATGAGAACGATGGTTATGCAGAATCGACTTGCTTTAGACATTCTCCTAGCAAAAGAGGGAGGAGTCTGTGGAATTTTACATGTCCAGCATTGTTGCACATACATACCTGACAAGAGCCAGAATATAGAGATGTACATTAAAAATATAACTGAGTTGCATGCTGAAATAGAACCTTTAGAAGATGAAGAGTTTTCGGAACGTTTGAGCAAAAGATTTGCAGCAATCAAAACCTGGTTCCAAGAGATTGGTAGTTTAATTTTAGGCAAAATACTGACTCCTTTATTAGTTATAGTCTTTGTGATACTTTTGCTGAAAATCAGTTGCATGTTACACAAGAGAAAGAAGTATATAAGGGAAAAGAAAAGGATATATAAACTCAGAAAGGAACAGGAGAGAGAGATTGAGATGAAAGAGTTTCGTAGAACCCAATATGAGAGTTGCAGACAAACAGATGAGTCAAGAGTTTAGAATTACTAATACAGTGAAAATCAAAACATGTTCAAAGGGTTAAAATTTTGCTAAAATTTTGGGTGTAGTTTGGTGATTTTTAAATCACCAGATGAGGGAGTTGATGGAGCGAGGTTCAGAATAATATTTTGTTCTGACTCGCAAAGTTAAACTTCCATAATAAATAATCGTATTAACGAGTTTGTGAGTGAAAATGACTAATCAACCTAGTTTAAAATGCATACACGACACAAGGAACTAATTTATGTGCTTTATGTTGCAAACTGCAAGTTTGTGAAAAATAAACTGATCTTGTCTATTGTCTTTGTCAGTATTAAATGCGGCTGTTTAATTAATGGCATGTGCTTATTTTGTGTGCTTCTGTTATGTCTTTTCGTCTTTTATGTGGTATAAGTTTGTAAACTCTGTGGCATACGCTTAAGATAGATAACATATATTAAATGGGATAATAATTAGTAAAGGGGGTGGGTAACAGAAGGGTTTTCAATACTCTAATTAATTGATGTCTTGTGTTTCTTTGAATACTAGTTCTCCATGAGGGAGGCCTAGCGTTTTGAAAATGAGTGTTTGGAATCCTGTCGTGAAGAGCTGAGCACAGAGAAATAAATACATAAAATTGGTTGTGCAAGATGAGCTCTGCAAGTGACAAAATCAAGGACAGACAGGATGTGGCAGACCTGCCAAGTCAAGGAAGCAACGGACTGTTACAAATATTGTTGCATTTCCGAGGAAGCTAATGGTCTCGTGAGAAAGAGGACAATGGTGTTTTAGAAAAATTTAACTTTGGATTGAAAAGGAGGTGACCTCATATGGACTGACATCTGTCAGCCAATCCGAACTCTGGATGGTTGAGAAAAGAATACTTTTGGGTGAGATTAGCTAGTTAGAAAGGTATAAAACTTAGCCCTAATACGGGAAGCGGGCTGCTCGCTTTCCGAATCCAGTTGGGCGTGACGTGCTGACGGACATTTGGCGCACGGAAGGATAATAGGCCTAATTGACTTTAACTTTTAAATGGAGCGAGTTTTAGACAGGGAAAATAGAACTTAGGGTTTTGGAAAACTGTTTATTTGCTTTAAATCAAGCTAATTGATGATTCTTTGAAATGTCAGTCTAATTGATCATTCCTTATTAAATGCTGCTTATTTGCTAATAAAATAATGACTTATTAAAGAAATGCCTTTTCTTTGAAGAATACAATTTATAAATTAGAGTAGTCTAGAGTGGGGTGATTTGAGGTGGAGTGGGTTAGATTGGCATTGAGTAGATTTGAGTGGAGTGTGGCAGATTGGAGTGAAGTGGAGTGGGGAAGATTTGGGTAGAGTGGAATGCTATAGAGTGGAGTGGTGCAGATTAGAGTGGAGTGAGGTGGGGTAGATTGTGAGGATTGGAGCAGTGGCGTCACTAGGGGGGTGCGGGGGGTGCGGACCGCACCGGGTGACACCATCAGATGGGGTGACACCGTGCAGGCCTGCCAAGTTAGGGAGTGATGCTAACGCATTTCTGGCACATCTGACACCTGTGCGTGTGCTGGCAGACCTCACTTGCCAGCGCTGGCTCAGTAACGGTTATAAATCTCTCCGTGTCATGCTACAATCTTACAATATGCCCTCTGCTGCCTGGAGACTTGGGCGGGGCCTGCCCTCAGCAGAGTCGTTGCGTTGCAGGCTCTGTGGCGCCGTGGTGGGGGGATGTGACCTCAGGTCAGTCAGAAGTGGCGGGCCCCGGGGGTAGGCCTCTGCCTGACACAGGTCATGCTGCTCGGTGTGAATTCCGCTTCCACCGTGTCCGCTTCAGCCTACCTGGAAACGGGACTTACTCCTCTCTGCTCTGCTGTGCATTGATGTGCTGTGAGTACCCGCGCTAGGAAGTGCTGGGGGAGGTCCCGTGAATACCCGCACCAGGACGTGAGCAAGTGCCGAGCAGCAGGTCCTCTGAACGACGGCGCCAGGAGCCCAGCCAGGGTAAGGGTATTATACTGCACGGTCGGGCCTCGAAGCCCAGCTGAACCAGTGCAAACCGTATCTGAGGAAAACATGTATTTCCTAATGTGCGCAGATGTTGGGACTCAGTGGGTGAAAGAGTTCAGAAATACCAGCGTTTGTTTTATTGCCGGTAGTTTCAGGCAGGGAAAGGTCAGTAGATGCGTCTGAAAGGAGCGGGACGAATAACGAGCACAACAGCTGCTATAAAATGAAATATGAAAATATATGTGTCTCTAGGAAACTTGATATGGTCGGTTTGTTGTGTGACTCCTAACTACTTTATTTTACTTTTTGTATCAAACTGTGCAGTTTTAATAGTGTGAACACGATCAAAATGGGTGTCAGAGTGCTTTACAAGAGAAGAAAAAATACTTGTAACCCTCGATCTCCCGCACTGGTATGTTTCATAGATTAACATGCTTGAATGAATCCCTGTTGTGAGGCTTGGAACTCTCACTAGTCAATGCTAACACAGCAGTATTTGATAAAGAGGCTAGCATTGAAAACAAACAAAAAACAATCATAGAAATACCAGTAGCTCATCCACCTCATTTTAGGACCAGAATTAGAGCAAATCAGGTGGCAGCTCACAGAGCTCCAACCTTCATGAGAGGCACCAATTGACACATTTTCAAAACTCTTTTCTTGGAGTCAATAGCAGCTTCAGAAACAAGGAGCAGGGTGAGCACAGGTGAATCTATGAAAGATACCAATGTTGGAGAATTGTAGTTACAAGTAACTTGTTTATTCTCCAACATTTCAGAGATTTGCATGCTTGAGTTGAGAAAGATTACTAAACTAGTAGATCACATTAAGCATAATGTACAGGTGGAAATGAGACAAACCTTAATGAAACAGATTACATAGACCTAACTGTCCCACTGAGTCCTCTGATCTGTACTGGATATCCAAGCAGTACTTATTGGACTTGGCCTTTTCAGCAGGGTCACCCCGAAACGCTTTGCCTTCACCCCTCCTACTTTGCAAAATGTGCTTCTGTTGGCTTCTTAGGACTCTGTGCACCTCACCCCTGATTACCAGTGCTAACTACAACGTGCAGGTTTTATTCATAGAATCAGCTTTGTCCGCTTGCAATATTCATGGACTTTCAATCATTCATGGTGACTCGTGACCTGGTCACTGACCCCCGCTGACTCCCCTACCCAGCTTCCTCCTCACGCCTTATGCCTCACCCTTGCTCGCCCTCGCTGAGGGCTCCCGCTGCTAGCAAGTGACTGTCCTCTGCTGTCCTCGGCATGCCTGTCTCCTCCTGCCCTGCTCTCCGCATTTCCAGCCTCCTGTGCCTGTTCCTTGCCAACGTGACAAAAATGAGAGTGCTTACACATTTTCTGTAGCTGTTCAGACCACAGCTTCCATGAGTGGAGAGAGAAGTATTTTGGATGACGGGTCCCCAATGTCTGTCTGTGTGTGGGGGGGGGGGGGTGGAAGCACGAGGCGCCTGCTGGCAATACAGGGCAGTCTGGCACTACGACAGTCACTGAGGCAGGCAGCGAGACCTCCCTCCTGAACCACAGACTCTGGCTCAACCTGGCACTACAGAGGGACACGTCATTGTGGCAAACCACCCTTCCAGTGTGGGTGGTTTGCAGGGTCCCAGGGATGCCTCCTTCTTGTGGGTCGTGTCTGTGGTACGCGAAAGCGCATTTCCCCTGCATCTCCCTTACCAGCAAATGTCACATTATTCATCTTGTTTATGGTGCATTTCATAATTTTAGCTGTTGCTGCCTTCGAGTACTTGTGAGTGTTTTGGTTGGGCTTATAGACTCTTCATCCTGTTGTGTGAGTGAATTCAAGGGCTGTCTTTTATGTATGATTAGTGGCTGGGACATACACAAGTGCTTTAATGAAATTGTTGGTTACTTCTCTCGTTTGGTGGACCATGCTGGCTATTCTGTGCTGTCATTGCTGTAGCCACCTGTAATTGAATCGCAATTTATTTGAAGCACCATTTTACTGATTATGTACCCCCTGCTATACAATTATATTTGCATACTTTGTGCTACCCTGAAAATAAAGCCTGTGAGAGACCCTGAATGGAGGAAGTGCTGTCCGGGGCTGTCGAGCCCTTAGCGGGGGTCTGGAATTAGACCTCTGTGGCCCATTGGCCCGGACCACCCAGGGCTCAGAAGCTGGAAACCTTTGACCTCTGCAGGTCCGGAGCAAAGAGATGTGCATCTGCGAGCTAAGACCGGCAAGTGCAGAGGGGCCATTTGAGCTGATGGTGCTGAGCAGAGGGGATTCGCCCCCCGCAAGTCCAAGGCAGAGGGAGGGGCTGCTGGGACAGGAAGCCTGTGTGCAAAGACAGGAGGCACTCAGGTCTTTTGTGGAGAGAAGGGCCCAGATGACGGACCCCTGGGGACCCTAAACTCTTTACTAAGGGTGTGCGAAATTCTGCAAAATCTTAGAAAATTCGACGTAATTATGCATATGAATTGGCAAAATGTACCATCACGTATATTTTTGATGCAAAGACACATGTGCATCAAACATTTGCTGAAAAAAAACACAGTTGCTACGAACAACAGCTGCTTGTGCTCTGGTTCGCCACTGTATCGATAGGAAAGGGGAGCCAATGCCTAAGAACAGAACTTAACTTCCATAGGTACAGTCGTGAGGGGGTGACACCATGAGTTACCCGCACTGGGTGACACCAACCCTAGTGACGCCACTGGATTGGAGTGTGGGAGGTTGGAGTGGAAAGGGGTAGATTGCAATAGATTGGGACAGATTGTGTTAGATTGGTGTGGGTAGATGGTGATGGAGTGGGGTAGATTAGAGTGGAGAGCTGTTGGATAGATTGCAGTGGAGTTTGGAGTGGAGTGGGGTAAATTAGAGTGGAGTGGGGTAAATTGGACAGGGGTAGACAGGAGTGAAGTGGAGTAAAGTGGAGTGGGGTAAATTGGAGTGGAGTTTATTGGATTGAGGTACATTGGAGTGGGGTGGATTGGGTAGATTGGATCAGAGTGGAGTGGGGTAGACTGAGGTAGATTGGAGCAAAGTGGGGGTAGATTTAGGTATAGTGCAGTAGATTGGTGTGGACTGGGGTAGACTGAACTGGGTTGGGGTTGATTGGGTTAAACTGAGTTGGGTAGACTTGAGTGGGTTGAGGTTGATTTGGTTACATTGAGTGGAGTGGGGTAGGCTGGAGTGTAGTGAAGTGGGTTAGATTGGGCGTAGAGCCGAGTGGGTTAGATTGGAGTGGGGTAGATTGGATCGTAGTGGGGTAGATTGGAGTGGAGTTGGGTAGATTGTGTATAGTGTAGTGAGGTAGATTGGAGTGGAGTAGATTGTAGCAAAGTGGAGTGGGGTGGGGTGGATTGGGGTACATTGGAGTGGGATAGATTGGAGGGAAGTGGGATAGAGCGGAGTGGGGTAAGTAGTTTGGAGTGGAGGGGCGTAGTGTAAAGTGGCGTGGAGTTGAGTGGTGTGGTGTAGGGTGTCTTAGAGAAGAGGGGCATAGAGTGGAGTGGCATGTAGTTGTCAGGGACTGTCCGGGACTATGTGGGGAACACAGTCAGGGACTTGGACAAGGACTGGGAACTGGGTAGAAGACATACACAGAAAGGAGGAGTACAGTGCTGCCCAGGATCATACAGGGAGTCAGAGGAGAAAAAGGGATCCAAAGGGGAAGCCTGTACAAGTGAACAAGATGGGTAAGACTCAGAAAGGAAGGGCACTCACAAGGCAATTTAGCATTCAGACTAACTACACCCAGGACGGACGTGCAAGACATATATATAATACAACATTAACAATAAAGGGGGTGTGGGGTAAAGCACTCAGGAGCTCCACATGGTAAGACTGAAGCTCAGTAAGTTTCTTACCCGCAATTGCTGTTACAGATACTGACTGCAAATGCCCACATGTAGGATATGCATGCAAAGGCAGGGTCTGTGGAGCTTATACCTATAGTGATGTTATAAATGTAACTCAAAGACAAAACTCACAGTGAACAAGAAACACCACCTAGGTAGTCAGCTGAGCCCACGGATCCTGCCGATCAAACAGGAACGCGCAAGGCAGTAACAGCAAAGGGGTAGAACTAAACACAAGCACAATAGACAAGGAGCTAGCAAGGAGTGCTTAACAGGAAAGGAAGGAAATGACAGGGCACACTTGGCAGAAAGCAGGTAAGAAACATACAAGGTAACAGAAGTAAGAACGCAGACTAGAAAGGTAGCAAACTAGAACTGTAACCAAGGAAATGGGAAGCAAGGCAGGGACTGGAAACGGATATACAGATGGGGAGGCTACCAGGGTATACTAGAAGAGTGCAGGTTAAGGAATCAAGAAAACAAAGTAGCATAGAAGGCAGTGCTGGGGCAGGAACAAGAAGTGAGCTAAGGCTCAGGAGTCAAGGCAGCACTGCAGACAGTACTGGTTCAGGAACAGGGAGCTACCAAAGCTTTAGGAGTCAAGGTAGCACTGCAGGCAGTGCTGGTTCAGGAACAGGGAAATTACTAGAGCTCAGGAGTCAAGGTAGCACTGCAGGCAATACTGGTTCAAGGAAACATGATATAGCTACAGCTCAGGAAACAAGGAGTCAAGAGAACTGCAAGCAGTGCAAATCAGGAAGAAATAGCTAAGCCCAGGAACAAAGAATAACTATAGCTCAGGAACTCAGGAAACAAGGTAGCACTGCAAGCAGTGCTAATTCAGGAGAAGGGAAACTGCTGCAGTTCAGGAACAAGGAATACTATGGCTATGGGCTCAGGGTAGCACTGCAGGCAGTGCTAATTCAGGAACAGGGAAAACAGCAGCAGGTCAGGAACAAGGCATAATTAAAGCTCAGGAAACACTGGAAACAAGAATAGCAAAAGCCAGGGACCGCTGGAAACAAGGATTGGTCTCACCGGTAAACAGCTACAATTACCAACTTTTGCCTGAAGGGAGCTGGGGCTTAAAAGAGCTCACAGTAATCACATGCATCAGGTGTGAGCAGACTAGCAGCAGCCAGCCACAGGTGAGCTGTATTCCTCCGCCCATACTTGGCCTGCAGGGGTGGAGACAAAGCAGTGAGCAGGGAATTCTGGGTAATGGAGTTTCAGGCATGAGTAGGCTGGCTTTAAGTCTAAGCAGGCTGGCTTTCAAAAAACCCGGCATGGATTGGGAATGGATGTCAGTTTTCAATAAGTGTCCAAATGGCTGGAAGTCAGGATATGCATGCAGGGGAGGATCTGGAAGCTTATTAGAAGACTGGAAAGTCCCATTATGTGGCCCCCTGGTGGTGGGTATGGGAGAACAGGGAGCGAATCGTGACAGTAGTAGAGTGAAGTGGAGTATGATGAAATAGAGTGGCGTCGCATAGAGTGGAAGGGCATAGAGGGGAGTAAAGTGGCATAGTGTGGAGTATGCATGGTGTGATAGCACACTGCCATTACTGACAACACATTTTCAATTGAAATGACAATTACATTTGAACCGAAATACAGTTTTACTGCACACAAACGATAATGTGTGCAAATGTTATCACCTAGTGTATTAATGTATTTCCATCATATTCAAATATTTGTTTCCACTACACTTCAGATTTACAAAAAAGATTTGCTTCATTTATACTAATTCTGATATATTCCGAAAGCTCAGCACAGTTAATTTTTTTGTGTGTGTGCTAGGAAAAAAACATCATAAACCCTCTCCTCTTACATGGATACTTAGCAGGATTGTCACATAAATTCTCTTAGTTTGAAGTCAGAGAAAGAAAAGTAAACACCAGGCTCCCTCTGAAGAGGGAGCTTGACATTTGACCTATGTCTTTGAATGCACCACAAGTGTGACAAAATAACAAGATTTAAAGGTCTATTTACACAAAGCGAGTTTGTGGAAGAATACAGTAAACAAGGTTTGGGCAACAGGAGGGACGAACACAAGAAATTTTCCAGAAACTCAACTGGCTACCAATCAAGGCAAGATGCATGCTCAAAACTGCCTGCATAACCCTCAAAGCTCTCTACACCGGAAAACCAATCTACCTTGCAAACAAACTATCGAAGCTCTAACAGTGTACTCTTTATTCCACCCAAATGTAAGAAGCATAACTACTTCAGAATTATATCACACACATAACCAACCATCTATTGTATACTTCTTTTATATACTGTTACTATGTATTTGTATTACATCCATATGTAACTCGTGTAATTGCTGCTGTGGCTAATCTATTGTTTACATCTTTTTTGATTCTGTTACTATGTATATCTATTTATTCCATATGTAACTCATGTAATTGCTGCTGTGCATACTCTGTAAAGCGCTTTGATACCTTTGGGTCAAGTTTGCGGTATACAAAATTAAAAATAAATAAATAAATTAGGCTGGACAGCAAAAGCAAATAAAGCCAGCAAATAGAACGCAGGAACATGTGAGTTACAAAGCTAATGGTAAGCAATGGGTGGAATTCATTCCTAAGTTAGCTTTCTGAATGTCCCCAAGATGTCTTTAGCAAACCACACAGCTGTGCTGTCTGGTAGGCTGCGACTTAAAAAGAGGTGCATATTCAGGTAAGTAATGGACCACCAGTCCACAGGGGGTTGCACTGGGAGTCACAGTGCTCACGGTCCTGGAGATGTTGTTGTGTTCCCATTCAAGCTCAATCCCAAAATGCCCCAACCCAACAAGCTACTTTGCAGGCCAGGTTGCAGCGTTAAGCACTCTCTGATAGTCCTTGGTCTTCTTTCGGTACTTGCAACTACTCGTTTATCTTGAAGGACGATTGATGGCTTCCGAAACTTTATAGCAATTCAGACACTTCCTTGCGCTGGATGATGTAGTGCAACACCTGTGTCCTCATCTTCCGTGACAGCCACAGCCTTTGGTGTCAGTGTAGCCACATCAATGGTAAGGATGCAGGTCGTGCCCCGTATTGTAGCAATGATGCTACTCCACTACACCTAGGCTCCTTCACAACCCCTCTCCTTAAGAGAAGCATCTTCCTGGTACCAGATCACCCTGGATCCCACTCCTAAATAACATGTCAACTCTCGCTCTCAAGGCAGGGTCCATGCTGCTCTTTCTGATGGACTTACAGCTTGTCACCACATTGCTAGTTTCAGACCTGGAAAATGTACGTTGGCAGTAGGTGACCAAAGCCTGGAACTCTAAGGATTCTCTGAGTCTTCATGGATGTAGGGCACCCAGCTTCTGGTCAGTAAGTCTTGGTGCAATAAGTTCAGATTTTTGACACACTAACTGGAACTTTCTGTCCCATCTTTACATTCAAACTACAAACAGATTTTCTGTGTTCAAGTAGTTCACTTCTGTGACCCAGTAGTGTAACACAGGCCCCTGCAGCCCCTGCGGTGCAGAGAGGGGGGCTCTCAGGGGGCCCTCTCAGGACAGTACTCTGATCGGAGAGCTCCCGAGTGAGTCCTGAGGGGGCCCCTCACCTACCTTGCAGGGAGGCACCCTCAAGTTTCGTTATGCTGGTGCTGTGACCGGTTCTGAGCAGTTCTGTACTTGTGATATTTCTGTGCATAGACTTTATTCATAATGTGAGCAGGAAGGTGGGATGGACCTGGGAGTCTGCAACCAAGGACAACACAAAACAAGGTTTACAAGAGATATCCAGGCTCTCCCACTCACCTGCCTGTAAGCTGGGTAAGGGCAGGCCTTCGGGAAGACAATGAGCAGGAAAGAGCAGGGGGAAACACCCTGGCTTCAAAGGGATCCAGTACCTCCTCTTCTTACCACTTTTCGGTGTGACCCATCTCAACGATCCCTAGAAAGTCTGAAAAGAGCCCTGAAATCCACATCTGTTGCAATGGCTCTCTTCAGCCCTCCAACCTAGGTCCAAGTTGAAGTTTCTAGCTTACGCAAAAGAAGCTAGTATTGTCAAGTTTGCACTCTGCAGGATCCTTATGCAGTAACAATGCTCCACCTCCGGACCCTCCGAACACCCCGATTATAATACACAGGGTGTTCAGACGATACGGTGAGGGAAAAACCCCAAAAAGGGGAAAAAACCCAAAAGAAAAAGATAAGAAGGGAAGGGGCAGCAAAGGAACAGAAGCTGTAAGAAAAAACATACAATGGTTAACATAAATTTATAATTAACCCCTACTCTCTGTACATTCTCACTAATAAGCAATACGCATGATTCACCTGTAAGAATGACTTGCGCCAGCCTTCCTACTTAGTCTTCTGACTTCCCATGTATTCTGTACAAACACAATAACAACAGGTTAGCATATGGAATCAAACCCTCCCATAGGAATTACCAGTGTTCTCATGAAACCTACCCCTTCTCTCTTAACTGAGGCTCTAAACAAAAAGGGATCTGTAAGAAACAAATAAAAAGCCTTTTGCATGAGATTATTGTGCCATTTCTTAGTATGCAAGCAAATGAGTCTTTGCTTAACCATAAATGTTTTCCTAGCACAAATGAATAACCCAAATACGGCAAGGCGTAGTTATATCACTACTACCTTCCGCTATGGTATTTGTAATCCTCTGAGTTTAGCAGATCAAGTACTCGTCATGTATTCATGACGGTAATGCGGAGGTATTTGACTCCACCCCCTGCATTCCGCCACACCATAATGATGATAACAAACAAAATGAAATAGAAAGAAGTTTGTTAGTCTAGGAAGCCAAGCGCCAGATAAGTCAAATGTACGGAAAAGTAATCACTCCTCGCAGCCGCGAGGGAAATCCAATCTTTGGAAATGTGATAGTCTAAATGTACACAGAGAACAAACAGCAAACACACGCGCATAGCAGCGCACGCTCCTTTACCGGAATGGCGTCTTCCTTCACGCACTGGAGAACAACGATCATCTGACCGGCCAGGGAAACCAGGGAGAAAACGCCAGGAACCTCAGGACAGCCGTCCTGACACAAGAAAACATGGAATAACAAGCACCGAGCCTCGGAACCCGCCCTGATTTCACCACTACCGCCGGGGCATCTGGGTAGTGTAGTCGTAAGCCTGAGCTTCATGGGAATTGAAGTCTTTAGGCAGGCGCGCTCGTTCCGATCCTGACAAGTATGGTCATTCATTCAAATGTGCCATGAGTACTTCACAAGCGTTTATCACACATGTGAACAAACACACACATGCAACACTCATACCTTGTGTAAATAAGCAAAGGGTCCAGTTGCAGGGAAGTGGCAGACACGTTGAAAATGCAGAAGATGGCAGGGCCTTGCCCTAAAAGGTGGCAGGAAGAAATGTCTGTTCTTCACCTAGAATTGGTATCACTGCCACTACTACCTGTCATCCACAGCCCATTGAGGTGACAGAAGTCACACTCAGCGAAAGAAAGATGCCATCTGACCTAAGAGCTCTGGTGGCCTTAGTGCATGTGAATGATTGTGTGTGTGCTGAGGTAGAGTTCAAAAACACTACAGCTTTCTATGGTGAATGTGAGGCAGGGGTACACGGTTTCCGGAGTCATGCAGGGGCTCTTTCTTCATTACAAAAGATGGCCTGTTGCTTTTTTCTTTTCTTTTTTGCACTTCCTTGTGTTCAATCTGTTGATCTCCTGGTAGTGATGTGCTGAGAACCACAAGACAGTGAACTTATCTGTCAAACAGACAGGGCTTCTTGTTGTTTTAGCTTTGCAGCTGATACAGCTGGTTTTGAAGATGGAGCTGGCTGACAAGGAGAGCCAGTGGAGTTCCATCAGGATGGGGATGATGTGGTCCTTTTCATTGAGGCCATTGATGAGGCATGCTGGAGCCTGTATGGGGTTCTTGTGGAGGACTGTGATGGTGTGAAACTGGGCGTGAGTACGAAGGCTTAGACAGCAGTTCTGAAGTTGCTTTCTGGGAGGAAGGTTTTGACTTACTTCACTGGAAAGAGGTGGTACCAGATCATCTTGATTTTATTGGTGATGTGTTCCTTGCGTGTGATATCTGGAGTTAACGATATGTTCAGGTTGTGTTGTCAGTATATTAGTGAATTTTGATACTGTTATTGGTGAGCAGAATCTGAAGGGGCTCCGTGAAGATGAAAGGGGATAAATGGAACTCTTGGGGATCATCTGTGGCCTGGATGTGACATATAATGTTGCTGTTTTCATGATGTAGTATGATCTGAATTCAGATTGGTAGTCATGCAAGAGATGATTGGCACTGATGCCATCATGTTATTATGCGTAGACTTCTTTTCAATGATCTTGAAGGTGGATGGTGGATGAGTGATAGGGTGGGAGCTAGAGAGGCCATCAGTCTGGTGTAGGTTTCTTCAGGACTGAGTGGATCTGGCCTGCCTAAAGAGCTTCTGAGAAGATGCCTTGAGTGAAGGAGGCTTTGACGATAATGAACAGCAGGTGAGAAACCTTGTACGGACAAGGTATTGTTGAAGGATGGCATCTTCAAAGGGAGGTGATGATTTTGCTGAGGTCTGTGAGTGACAGGCTTGAAGAATGACCACTGTGAAATGCAGTACAGACGGGGTAGGTGTCAAAGGCGGAGCAGGCTTGATGTTGTGGATGTATTTTCCAACCTATATATATATTCCTTTATGCAGGACAAGAGATTCCTGGCATTGCATTTGTCTGGCGAGTGTGGGATTGGAGGGTCAGGTAGAGGGTTTGAGTCAATGTTTGTTTATTTTGAAGGACATTCTGCTTCTGTTGGCAGCTTCATTGATGATGTTGGTATAGTATTTGGCTTGGCTATATGAATAGCCTAAGCATTGCACAGACGGGCTTCAGTAGTGTGAGGGGTATCGGGGTTCCTATTTTCTTTCCTGTCAGCGGATCAAGCATTTGTTGCCTGCAAGGTATTTGGAGTACCTGAGTATTAAAGGGTGCAGTTTGCATGTTTGTATTTTAGTTGGAGCGTGGATGTTCACATTGTTTTCCAGAATTGCACTAAAGTCGTTTAGAACTGTGTTGACATCAGATGTGGAGGGTTAGTGGAAGAGATGAGTTTGATCTTAAGTTTGTCAATGGTCAAGACTTTGAAGGATCTGAAGGTTTGTTTTTCTCTTTTGGGTTGAACTCGGAGTGGGATCATGAAGATAGAGGGGTAGCCAGCCAGTTCAGGGGTTTGGGTGGTTTGCATTTGACAGTTGGTGATATTGCGATGAATAGGTCAAGGATTTGTTGCAAAGAGATAGAAAGTAGTCAATCCAGTTCAGGGATATGTGAGACATGTCATTTCTGTGGGCTCTTTTTATTATGTATAGTCTTTCTGAGGTGTAGAGGTGTAGTAAGGCAGATGAAAATACTTAGATTGAACCAGACACAGCTTGGCAGAAATTCCTGATGTCCTAGGCACCATTCTGGCCTCCAGACAGCCATCATCATCCAATGCCTCAAGGTCAGCCACCCATCACTCTCTTAAGGACTTAAGTGGGTCCAGTGTGTTGATCACCAATGCTTTATTCAGCCTCAACACTCCTTACTTGATTTGAGCTGTTTGAAATAGGCAAAATCCAACAACAATGGAGATATACCAAGGAGCAGTTTTACTAAAAGTTCATGCAACACAGCAAAGCAAGTTGCTGCACTGCATTGCAGGAACATGAGAGAGCTAAACAGCACCCTTTTTGCAAAGATATGGCGCTGTTCATCTTTCTCCCTGTGCTGGTGCCCTTGTGGCTGCCTAGCACCAATGCAGGCAGTCTCAAGCCATGTTACAAGAGTGCCTGCGTTGTGTGCAGGATAGTTTTTGTGCAGGATAGGCTACCTACCGTCACAATAACAAACCTTATAGACTTATTCCTCTTTGGATGTGTGCTACAGAGAGCATTCTCTTGATTATGTTTTTTTACATCTCCCACTTTTCTCTTCCAAAAGATTGAAATGTATGTAATTGTGATGTAAAATTGGTTCGCTAATGGAGCTGGCATACCACACATCGTTTGTGGTAATTTTCAATTTCAACATAAATATCTAACCAGAACACCTTCTGTAAATGTATCTGCTGGGTTTTCCTGCCCCTTATTGTGTGCTGGTCATGTGACTCTAAGCAAGGTTTAATACTGTGTTCCTGATCACTTTCAGAACCAGCAACTGTTATGAAGATCCGGTGTTGTAAATTAGCATGATCTTATTGACTCACCATCTGATCATCTGGAAATAGTGCCCGATTGATGTGGGGATGTATAACTTTTTTCTCTGGCATAAAAATGGTGTATTGCAGAATTTGTACTCTCTGAGTGGGATATGCTTAAGAGTCTCCAAGGTTACAAGTCATTGCTGTGGACTTAGGGGCCGATTACAAAGGTTGTCGGAAACCATTGGAAAAGATTCTGAGCGAATCGGATTCAGGGAGTCTGACCGACCGATTACGATGTTTCCGAACACCATTCGGTCGGACCCCCATTGACTATGTTCCGACCGACTATACAGGCTCCCATTGAAGAAAGGGGTGGGTGTGGAAAATCATGCACCCTGTAGCAGGCACCTCATGGTGCCTGCCACACTGTGGATGGTATTGAAGAGCGGCCCCATTCGGAAGGCTCCAGTGAAGGGGGCCTGCAACGGGCCCCCCCAGTCAGATGCTGACAGCCGATCCATGTCGAAACAACCAATTTAGAAAAGCTGTCCGTATCCGAAATCGTAATACGTCGATCGGAAACGTGGTCCGTAGACCGGTATGAGTTGGCTCCGAATGACCCGGTTACTGGTGGATAAACCAGACACTCACTGGTGAATAAACCAGACACTCAATAGTGGATGAAACAGACACTCACCAGTGGATGAACCAGACACTCACTGGTGGATAAACCGGACACTAACTGGTGGATAAATCAGACACTCAACAGTGGATGAACCAGACACTCACCAGTAGATTAACCAGACACTCAACAGTGCATGAACGAGACACTCACCAGTGGATGAATAAAGCACTTAACAGTGGATGAACGAGATACTCAACATGGCATGAAAAAGGCACTCACTAGTAGATGAATGAGACACCAGTGAATGGATGAGACACTCACCAGTAAATGAACAAGACACTCACCAGTGAATGAACCAGACACTCAACTGTGGATGAACCAGACACTCACCATGGATGAACCAGCCACTCACCGGTGAATAAACCAGACACTCACCGGTGGATAAACCAGACACTCACCGGTGGATTAACCAGACACTAACTGGTTGATAAACCAGACACTCAGCGGTGGATGAACCAGACACTCACCAGTGAATTAACAAGGCACTCACCGGTGGATAAACGAGACACTCACCAGTGGATAAACCAGACACTAACTGGTGGATAAACCAGACACTCAATAGTGGATGAACCAGACACACACCAGTGGATGAACCAGAAACTCACTGGTGGATAAACCAGACACTAACTGGTGGATAAATCAGACACTCAACAGTGCATGAACGAGACACTCACCAGTGGATGAATAAAACACTTAACAGTGGATGAACGAGATACTCAACAGTGCATGAAAAAGGCACTCACTAGTAGATGAATGAGACACCAGTGAATTGATGAGACACTCACCAGTGAATGAACAAGACACTTACCAGTGAATAAACCAGACACTCAACTGTGGATGAACCAGACACTCACCATGGATGAACCAGCAACTCACCGGTGAATAAACCAGACACTCACCGGTGGATAAACCAGACACTCACCGGTGGATAAACCAGACACTAACTGGTTGATAAACCAGACACTCAGCAGTGGATGAACCAGACACTCACCAGTGAATTAACAAGGCACTCACAGGTGGATAAACGAGACACTCACCAGTGGATAAACCAGACACTAACTGGTGGATAAACCAGACACTCAATAGTGGATGAACCAGACACACACCAGTGGATGAACCAGACACTCACTGGTGGATAAACCAGACACTAACTGGTGGATAAATCAGACACTCAACAGTAGATGAACCAGACACTCACCAGTGGATTAACCAGACACTCAACAGTACATGAACGAGACACTCACCAGTGGATGAATAAAGCGCTTAACAGTGGATGAACGAGATACTCATCAGTGCATGAATTAGGCACTCACTAGTGGATGATTGAGACACTAGTGAATGAATGAGACATTCACCAGTGAATGAACAAGACACTCACCAGTGAATGAACCAGACACTCAACTGTGGATGAACCAGACACTCAACAGTGGATAAACCAGACACTCACCGGTGGAAAAACCAGACACTCACCGGTGGATAAACCAGACACTAACTGGGGGATAAACCAGACACTCAGCAGTGGATGAACCAGACACTCACCAGTGAATTAACAAGGCACTCACCGGTGGATAAACCAGACACTCACCAGTGGATAAACCAGACACTCACCGGTGGATAAACCAGACACTAACTGGGGGATAAATCAGACACTCAGCAGTGGATGAACCATACACTCACCAGTGAATTAACAAGGCACTCACCGGTGGATAAACAAGACACTCACCAGTGGATAACCCAGACACTAACTGGTGGATAAACCAGACACTCAATAGTGGATGAACCAGACACACACCAGTGGATGAACCAGACACTCACTGGTGGATAAACCAGACACTAACTGGTGGATAAATCAGACACTCAACGATAGATGAACCAGACACTCACCAGTGGATTAACCAGGCATTCAACAGTACATGAACGAGACACTCACCAGTGGATGAATAAAGCGCTTAACAGTGGATGAACGAGATACTCAACAGTGCATGAATTAGGCACTCACTAGTGGATGATTGAGACACTAGTGAATGAATGAGACACTCACCAGTGAATGAACAAGACACTCACCAGTGAATGAACCAGACACTCAACTGTGGATGAACCAGACACTCACCAGTAGATGAACCAGCCACTCACCAGTGAATAAACCAGACACTCACCGGTGGAAAACTCAGACACTCACCGGTGGATAAACTAGACACTAACTGGGGGATAAACCAGACACTCAGCAGTGGATGAACCAGACACTCACCAGTGAATTAACAAGGCACTCACCGGTGGATAAACAAGACACTCACCAGTGAATGAACCAGACACTCAACTGTGGATGAACCAGACACTCACCAGTGGATAAACCAGACACTCACCGGTGGAAAAACCAGACACTCACCGGTGGATAAACCAGACACTAACTGGTGGATAAACCAGACACTCAGCAGTGGATGAACCAGACACTCACCAGTGGATAAACCAGACACTCAACAGTACATGAACGAGACACTCACCAGTGGATGAATAAAGCGCTTAACAGTGGATGAACGAGATACTCAACAGTGCATGAACTAGGCACTTACTAGTGGATGATTGAGACACCAGTGAATGAATGAGACACTCACCAGTGAATGAACAAGACACTCACCAGTGAATGAACAAGACACTCAGCAGTGGATGAACAAGACACTCCGCAGTGGATGAACAAGACACTCAGCAGTGGATGAACAAGACACTCACCAGTGGATGAACAAGACACTAACTAGTGGATGAACGAGACACACAACAGTGCATGAATAAGACAAGCTACAAAGGATGAAGTTATCACTCTTCAGAAGGTAAAAAAGACACACAACAGAGGATAAATGAGACACTCAGCACAGGATTAACGAGACATTATATAGGATGAACAAGACACTCAACAGGGAGTGAAAAAGACATAGCAGAGGATAAATGGGACACTCAACAGAGAATAAACGAGGTACTCAACAGTGAATGAACAAGACAAGCAACAAAGGATGAAGTTGTCACCCTTTGGAAGATGTACAAAACACAGACAACAGAGGATGAATGAGATACTCAACCCAAGATTAACGAGACCTACACAGGATTACATAGAAACTCAACAGTGGTGAAAGAGACTCAACAGAGGATAAATGAGACACTGAACAGAGAATGAATGAGGCATCAACAGGGGATGAACGACTAGTGTCAGAACTGGGTGTTTGTGAGGTGTCAAGTGCTCATATAGTAATCGCATGTGTGTATTATAGAACAGGGCATTGGCCCGCGGTGCGTTCATTGGCGGGAAGATACACCCTACTCCCCTGGTACAATCCTGATATTAATGAGCAATGAATAATTGTATGAAGCACACACTATTTAAATTAATTACACTTCTCCTGTGTTTCTTATTCATGTGCTATTGAGTATCTCAGTCATTTGTTGCAGAGTGTCTCATTCATATTATGTTGTCTCGTTTTGTCTCTGTTATGTGTCTCATTCAGCTTCTCGTCTCATTCATCCTCTGTTGTGTGTATCACTTATCCTCTGTAGTGTGTCTCATTTATCCTGTGTGGTGTTTCATAAATTCTCTGTTGTGTCTCATTCATCCTATGGAGTGTCCCATTCATCCCCTGAATAATTGTATGAAGCACACACTATTTAAACCAATTACACTTTTGTTGAAAAAAACAATCAAAATTGTGAATGAGCAAAGGAGATTTCTTTACTTGTCTTCAATGTTGTTTCATTTTCTTCAGGTGACCTTCCTTTAGCCAACACATATTTAGTCATTTCTGGGAGATATCCCTACGACTTCGTCAGGGTTGGTCTGTTGAAAGGATTCAGTGGTCAAACCTCCTGACTAGAACGAACTACTCGCCAGAGTACCCCCAAACAACTTAAAAGTGACATTAGCACTAGACAAATATCCAACATAACTTCATTGGGAACGAAGGGTCCAGGTTAGCAGCTAAAGAAAGTAAGCAATGTTAGGTTTCAGAGGCGGGTTAGCCCTAAATGCAGTTTTTTAAACTGCAATGTTTTTCCACATACACAACACACATTACGTGATGAACTGCCTCTTGCTGTTAAATTCATGTTATGCTACTGAGCTCTGTATAACACTTTATTGCTATTAGTATGGCCTTGCAGTGCTGTTGGGTAGCTCCATGGCCTTCCATCGAGGACTAGAGACAGAGTTCTGTTTGTTTGAGTTATTATTATTATTATTATTATTATTATTAAGTGTTCTTATATAGCGCTCGATTACCCGTAGGCATCTCGGCGCTTGCCTTGGGAACCCGTCCTGGTTTTTCCCTGTGAGATACACGTACTGGGCATCCCCAAGGTGAAAGCCAGGCATCCCGCCACGGGGGGCCATAGTGGAGATTAAGCAAGCTAATGCCCAGAGCTGCAGAGTGTTAACCTGTGACTCGAGTAGGCACCGAAACGAGAATTATCAGGTCCGTGGATATTTGGGCTCAAGACCCTGCCGCGTCGGGAATTGAACCCTGGTCCAGGGTCTGACCTCTGCTTCAGGGTCTGCCGCCTCTAACCAGTGAGCCACACTTCTGTGGTTTTAGTTAATGGCCTGCATTTGTGTATATGTTTTGGTTGTATGAGTGTTATCGTGGTTGGTGTTGTTTGGGTGTGTTCACCAGAGGTCATCTTGAAGGGTTGTATGAGCTCTGCCCAGCTTAAAGTATGCATATGAGGTAGGCGAGACACTGTTCCTGTGTGTGATGAGCATAGATTGGGAAAGAGTGCTTGATTACGAAAAAAACTAGGGGGGGGGCGAAAAATTCCACCCTGCCAGTGGATTTTGCTGAGTTTTGCCCAGTTCTGGCAAAACTCCGCCAACCAGCTCATGTTGGAGTTTTTTCTCACATGCTGCTCGCAGAGGCAGAGACCCGGTCTCACTTAGAAGGGAGAGCAGGGACTCCCTGCAGGAGGGTGAAGTGAGTGAATGCATCTGCCTGCTGGGACCTCGTCCCTCTCCTTGAAATAGGGAATCTACAGAGAAGACAGTGTCACCACCTTGAAGGAAAACATTCTTGTCGAGTCCTTACAGCTGCAGCCACCATAGAGCAAGCTAAGAAGCAACAGCCCCACACTGCTTAAAGGAAAACATTCCTTGTTCTACATTCTAAGTTAACAAGGATAAACAATAATAGACAGACTATACAGAATCAAGACGTAGCATATCTTCCCCATTAACAACAATAACAAGAGTTAGTTTACTTTTACACATACACAACAAACCCAGTCCTTAATTTGAGCCAGTGGTTTCCTGTGCTTGCACAGTCACTTAATTGTCTTCACTGGTACTTATTAGTCTGCCACATGATGGCGCTGTCCATCTAATTTTGAAATGTGCACAACAACAGTTTTTTAATACACAATAAAAACGAGTAATATGTGCTACACAAGCCATTCTTACAGCTTTTGGAATAGTCTGAATTTTCACTTGTACGAGTGTGAATTTAATAGTTATATTGGTATCATCATTGGCAGGGGCAACCGGTGGTGCAAGCTGTAGTGACCTCCTGACGGTGCCCCTGACAAATTTTTTTAATAAACTAAGCACTGTCCAAACCAGACACAAGCACACGCCCTGGGTATCAAAGAACCACACACACGCGTCCCAAAATGCAATACTACAATACATAATCTCAGAGCTTGTTTGGAGGAGTACACTTTCAAGATGACTTCCTTGTGGTGCTCTTTCTGGAAAATTCTCCTATCCTGATGTCTCCTCCATCTTTGAAAGTACCAGGGTTACCACAGCTCTTTAGTAAACACTGAGCAGTGCCAATCTTTCGCAGCACCATTCTACCAGAAACAGTAGAAGTAATCAACAACTTCTCCTTGTTCCAGCTCTTTCCATCTTCTGACACAGTCTTTGACACACACTACTCTTTTGGGAGATGAAATAAGGGACAGCCTTTTGGTGCAAGCTCTGGGCAACTTGACTCTTACCAGATCTTCTACATGCACATGTATGTCTCAACCATGAACACCCTCATATTTCACTGGATCTTGCCCTTTACTGTGTTTCATGCCGTGCATTTTCTCCATTGGTCGACCCCTCTTCATCCACAGCCTATTTGTCATTGAGAGAGGCACTCCTCCACTCAACAACACAAAAGGAGAGACTTTGGTGTCATTGTTCGGGGTGGTGGGAACTTTTCAGTTCCTGGTTCCAATACAGGCCATTAGCCATGTTCAGCTGTAGGTTGTTCTTAATGACTCTGTTGCACTGTTCCTTCGGGCTATTACTCCTAGGATTGTATAACAAGGTGGTTAAATGTTTTATACCAGAAGTCAGAAAACTACCTTGAAGCAAACTGAGAACCATTGCCCATGACAATCTCATCAGATGCACCTTTCTGAGGAAATACATTCTCTAGGAATTCTTTGAGTTTGCCATCCCTGTTGCAGTTGGCAAAACTAACTTCAGTCTAACGGAATGATGATCTACAGCCTCTAGCCAATATTTGTCTACACCCTCCGGGACACTAAGAGAACCAATTGTATCAAAGTTGAACTTAGACTAGGCTTTCACTGGCACTGAAACTGTCTACAGAGGACTTGGAATGATGTCACCTCCATCTTTGAAAGTACCAGAGTTACTGGAGCTCTTTAGTGAACAATGAGCTCTGCCATTCTTTCGCAGCACCATTATACCAGAAACAGTAGGAGTAATCAATAACTTCACCTTGATCGAGCTCTTTCCATCTTCTAACACAGTCTTTGACACACATTATTCTTTTGCAAGCTGACATAACCAACTTGTGACTCTGTGCTTACAGCACGCACCTCTCAATGCCTGACAAGGTGTTCCACCGATTTGTCAAAACATGGCCACCAAAACAACTCTCTGACCCTTTTTTTCATAGCTAACATCTCCATATGACCCTCATGTGCAAATGAACTACCTTTGCCTGCAAGGAAAAAGGTACAGCTGGGATATCCAGTGTTCTCAGGAGTCCATTGACAATTCTTGTGAAATGTGGAAATAGACATCTACAGATGAATCTAAACATCTGGAGGCTGGCCACCCTCTGCCCATATTGGACAACCATCTGGAGGTACGTCAACTACTCATCCTCTGTGATGGCACCCTTAGTAGTGTTAGATACAACACTAACAAGAGCTTCATCGTCATCGAGCTTACTTTCACCAGCATAATCGAGCTCTAAGATGAACCTTTAGAGGCAGTCTACCATAAGGTTTCTGACTCCTGGAATGTACTCAATTTGGTAGCAGAACTCTGGTAACCTAAATTCCCACTTGACAATCCTTGGAGTGGATCTTTTGGCGCCCTTAGTGGTAAATAGATCGACTACAGGTTTGTAATCAACTGAGATCTTGAGCTCAGTGCCCCGAAGGTATTGCCTAAATTTATCACATCCACCAAAAGGCCAGAGCCTCTAACTCCACAACCGAATATGAAGGCTTCTCTCAAACCTCTACGAAGGAATGCCACTACTTCATCCTTACCATTCCTATGCTACGCAAGAACGTCTCCCAGAGCAAAGTGACTGGTATTTCTCACCACTATACTTGAAAATTGAATGTCAAACAGCTTGAAAGGGGAAGACTCCACTACATCCTTTTTAACTTGCGCAGACTCAAACTAAGTAGCTTATACAAGGAGCGCATCTTGTAAGCATAAGCCGTAATTAATTGGGCACAGAAAGGATCAAAATAAGGATCAAAAGTTCCCCTTGCTGTTTGACATGGTAGAATACACAATGGCCTGAACCAAATTTTATTTTAGTTTTAGTTTAGTTCAACAACTTCAGTGGATAGTTTATAGATAAGATAGCCCATGACAACCACGCCAAATGTGTATTTTTCTACTTCCAGGTTAATACATGTTTCCTTTAATATGGCTAAGCCTGTGCTATCCTCTTTTCATGCATGTCCTTATCCTCCACATATATCAGCAGGTCATCCTGAAAACAGATAACCCCTTCCATCCTTCTGAACAGCATTTACATCAAATGTTACAATATCACGGAGGCAGAGTACAGGCCGAAGACTAGTCCTTTAAAATTCAATTCAGTTCATGACATTTATAGACTCACACATACCTCCGAGGAGGTGGCCCAGCACTGGCAGAACGCTCGCGAGAGGGAGGGAGGAACTAATGATTACACGGCCACAAGAGAGGTATCAACCAGAAGGGTTTTAAGATTGAGTCAATGGGCTGCAGTGCAGACTGAGCAGCTATGTGTTCTACAATCTGGAGGCCAGAAATGTGAAGGAGAGCCCACTTCTTCTGGCTTTATGTATGCAGGGAACATGCAGTAATTTGAAGATAGAGAGGGCATTTATGAGTAAAGTCTCTAAAGACCAAAGTAAGTGCCTTAATCTGGATTCCTTGATGACAGGAAGCCAGTGCCCAGCCCCAACAAGCCCAGCAGAGGAATCGCCATAATATTCAAGGAAACCATCCAATGCTCTTGCATGAAAGATGACCCCAACACCTTTCATGGAGCACCTCAACTTCCTACTAAACATCAACGCCAAGACAACCATAAGAGGCACTCTTGCATACAGACCACCAGGACCCTGGCAAGCATTCTACGATGCTATCAGTAACACCATCGCCCACCTCGCCATCGACTCCCTCGACTACATTATGCTAGGCGACCTCAAATACGACATCCAGGACCCCAGGGACTCCAACTCCACATCCCTACTGGAGAACCTCAACAACATCAGACTCACTCAACTAGTCTCCGAACCTACTGACAGAGCCGGACACACTCAAGACACCATCTTCTCCTCCAGCGACATAATCAAATTCACCCACACCACAGAACTCTCCTGGACGGAGCATTAAATCATCCATTTTACTCTCTCGAAGGCCCAGTACACCACCACCAAGAACCAAAGCACCACCCACCGCAGTAACTGAGAGGCAATGGATGCAGACTGTCAGCACCACACCACTGACACATCAGTCAACATCAACCAGGCTCTCCACAACTTCTCTGACTGGATCAGCAAATTAGCCAACAAAGTCACCCCCCGGAAACAGGCAAAAACCAACAGATCGCCAAACCAAGCCAGCTGGTACACTCTGGAGCTCAGAACCACCAAGTGAAACTTCTACTCGTGACATGATAGCTTATCACCAAGGACCCCTCCGACTGAGCCGCACACAAAACAGCACTCAACTATTACAACCGGCACATCAAGGAATACACAAGAGCAGCCATCACGGGCCGCATCGACGCCGTAGCCAACCACACCAAGTAACTTTTCAAAATCATCAAGGAATTCTCCAACTCGACTGCCACAGAAAACACTGTACGTCCCTCCCAACAACTCTGCAACTCACTATCTGACTACTTCCACAGCAAGATTGCCAACATCTGCAACAACTATAACCCCCAAACCAACTCACTCAGCCTCGACAACCTCATCCAACCAGAGAAGCCCAGCCATAACTACTGGGTCACCACTCGACGTCTAGAACACCACGACCATCATGTCCTCCATCCATTCTGGGGTACCCACCAACCCCTGCCCCACCATCTCTCCAACCTCAGATCCAACATAATCAGCCATGAACTCACCAACCTCCTCAACACTTCCATCTACACAGCATCCTTCCCAGACAAATGGATGCACGCAGACATCAGGCCCATCCCAAAGAAGCAGTCAGCCGATCTCAGTGACCTTAAAAACTACCGACCGACCTCCCTGTTTTTTTACACCCAGCCAAAGTACTTGAGAAGGCCATCAACCGACAGCTCACTAACTATCTAGAACAAAACCACCTACTCAACGCATCACAATTAGGTTTCCGGGGCAACCAGAGCACGAGACTGTACTCATCGCTTCAATTGACGACATCAGAACCCTCTTTGACCAAGAAGAAACAGTGGCTTTGTTTCTCCTTCACCTGTCTGCTGCATTCATTACCGTTGCCCACCACATCCTCATCGACAGACTTAACAACATAGGCATTCAACAACTCGCCTGTAGTGAATATATCCAACGCCTTTATAGTTCTGAAGAAATCCTTTTATTCGAATACTCAAATAGGTGATACAACAGGTGAGTGCCAGGGAAACAGCCTTCGCTCTTACAGCTCCACAGCCACTGACCATGGAACCAGAATCACACATAACTATAAATTCCATAGTACTGGCACTGGCACCACTAGCTCCACGAGCACTTAAAGTAACACACATAAAAATCATAAATAAACACATAACACATCCCCCCCTTATAACAAAATTTAAAAAAAACATAATAAACATTTGACTACATAACATACTCTTTAAGCCAACCAGGTAACACTCTAGTTCTTTTTCCAAGTTCAGACCAAACCATCCTAGAACCATCACCTCCCGATACCACCACACCGGAACTACTATCTACAACCCTTCCCCCCCTCCTCACCGGAAGAGGACACAACAGCATGGTCACCAGACCGCTCACATGGGTCTCCCACATCGCTGGCCAACTGGGTTTGCAAACAACTATTCTCAAAATGATCTTCAATCCAGTCAAAATTATCACAATTAACCAACTCCTGAGAACCCCTAACATCATTCTGCTCAGGATTAATAGCAACGCTCTTGAGATTCCATACTTTGCCATCATCTAGTCTGACTGAGTTCCTCAAAATCTCTATTACTCGTCTAGGTGGATCATAACAGCTTTCACCTTTAGGTACCTTAAAAGGTCTCTTAACACATACCCAGTCACCAATTTTAACACCAACATGCTTGGTGCCGTGATGTTTGTCAAAAAATTCCTTACTCTTTGCATGAGCACAATCCAAATCATTCTTAACATCCACAGGAGACCATTGTGCGACCTTACCCTTTAACAACCAACTTGGATTAAATTTGCACCTAGGTGACCTACCTCTCATCATGACAAATGGAGATAAGCCAGTAGTAGTTTGAGATGTTATCCTATACGACCACACAGCTTTCTGCACTTGAACCTTCCAATCTAAATTCTTATTAACCGCTGCCTGAAGGATCCCCTTAATAACCCTGTTAAACCTTTCCACTGTGCCATTGCCACTTGGGTTATATAAGGCTGTAGTCCTATGTTTGACACCACATTTCTCAAAATACTCCTTAGCCAATTTAGACATGAACTGCACCCCATTGTCAGTCAAAATGCAGACAGGCAAACCCTCCATAATTAAAATTTTATCAAGGAACTTGAGAACAGTGTTTGTGTCAATCTTATCAACAAATCTAACAATGGGCCACTTAGTGAAAAGATCAATAGCTACTAACCCAAACTCCTTCAACTCACCAATAGGTCAACAATATCCACTGCAACAGTATCCCAAGGAAGATCAGGAATTAATCCACTACTCATTGCAGGTTTCAAGGTTTTAAGTGTCTTATCCGCCAAGTTACATACCTCACAACCTCTCATAAAACGTTCCACCTCCTTATCAATCCCTGGCCACCAAAACATTCCATAGACTAACATTTTGTTCCTTACAATCTCAAAATGCCCTTCATGGCACAATTGAAGAATCTTCTTCCTCAATGAAACCAGCGGAACAATTTTATCACCTCTCAAAAGTACGTCCCTCTCCAAGGACACCTCCATGCGAACTTCCCAGAAAGCATTCAATTCCTCCTATATAAAGTTCTTCCTAGGCCAACCCTTACAAATATACATCATAACATCTTTCAAAACCATATCCTTCTCCTGCTCTTCCATCCACTGAACCTTACTAATGGCAGGTGTACCAGAATCATGCACCAATGCTACACTAAAATTCCCCCAAGGATCATCCACGCACTCTTCAAGAGGAGACGGTAATCTCGATAGACAATCTGCTATGAGGTTTTCCCTTCCTGGTAAATAAACCATTTTATAAATATACTCCTTCATGCGCATGGACAGTCTAGCTAGTCTTGCCGAAGCTGCTGAAACACCATCACAAGACAAAATGCGAATTAAAGGCCGATGATCAGTACGAACAATGACCGGTTTACCCCACACAAAAGCCCAAAAATGTTCCAGAGCCCATGCACATGCCAAAGCCTCCCTCTCTATAATCGGATATCTTCCTTCCGCAGGAGTAAGTGCCCTCGATGCAAACAAAATTATCCTCTCTTTTCCATCCACACCTTTCTGCGATAACACTGCTCCCAGACATTTATCGCTAGCATCCGTAGTCAACAAACACTCTCCATTTGGATCAAAACTAGCTAACGCATTCACCTTCTGTAAGTCCGTCTTGACCATCACAAACTCCTCCTCACTAGCTTTGGTCCACTCAAATTTTGTATTTTTCCTGAACAAACCACGGATATTGTATACCTTAGATGCAAAGTTGTTGATAAACTTAGCGCAGTATTCTGCCATGCCCAGAAATGCTCTCACTTCCTCTTTGTTAGTAGGTGTAGATGATTGTACAATGTTCTCAACCAGTGAAGGTTTAGGACAAACCCCTTCTTCACTAATAATATGGCCCAAATAAGACACACTCCTCTGGCCAAACTTACACTTAGACAACTCCACTGTTAATCCAGCTGACTGCAACGTATTCAAAACCTGACCCAACTTCAAATCATGTTCATCCTTACTTGCTGCAGCCACTAAAATGTCATCTTGAAAAAACAAAACCATGTCCATATCCCCAAATAATCTATGCATGAGACGCTGGAATACAGCCGCAGCTGACGCCAGTCCGAACGGCATGCGCCTAAATTGATAACAATCAAATGGCGTAATAAATGCCATAAGTTTCTTAGATTCAAATTCTAATTCCACCTGATGGTACGCGGCCGAAAGATCAATAGTTGAAAACCATGTGGCACCCCTCAATGAAGACACCATCTCGTTGATTTTAGGAAGGGGAAATCTCTCAATCACGATATTATTGTTCAGGTGCCTCAAATCAATGCATAAACGAATTTTCCCATTGGGTTTCCGAGCAACCACAATGGGAGAAATCCATTCAGATGTTTCCACTACCTCAATTACTCCTTTTGATAATAACCCCTGCAACTCTTTCTTAACCTCATCCCTGATCAATATAGGAATAGGTCTGGCTCTGTGTACCTTAGGTTCCGCATTCGCTTTCAACACAATCCTGTGTTCAAAACCCTTTAACGCACCTAGTTCCCCACCAACCACTTTAGGAAATCTTTTACACATTACATCGCTAAGTTTGCTGCATTCATCCATAATTAGCACTTTCTCTATGCTATTTGGGTCCAATATTATGTTCAGGTTCTTTTGACCAAACCACCCAAGTACTGATGGCCCCACTTTTGATACATACAACTTTCCTCTAGTAGATCTACACTTGAATAAAAAGATAAGCCATCTAAAACCAAGCATTACAATACTCTCTCCAGTATAACTAACCGGAGAAATGTCCGACACACACAGTTGATCCCCAATTCTCCTAACAAATGTTTCCTACCAAAAGTCTTCATTCACAATGGTGTAGGGAGAACCAGAGTCTGCCTACACAATGACCTTCACACCTCCCAAGGGGATGTATGACGTTACAACGCATGCTTTTACCACGCATGCTGTTACAACGCAAGTATTACTACGCTAACCTTTACACGCATAGCGCTTAGGGGTGCTGGATAGTGAATAGTTTAATTTACTATTCCAACTCCAGTCCCCGTGGACACTAGGGAAGGTGTTGGATAGTAAATTAAAACTATTCCCTATCCTAGAGCGCCCCCAGTGCAATGCGTTGTAATGGTTTTCGTTGTAAAACCTGCGTTGTAAAAGCACTGCGTTGTAAAAGTTTCGTTGTAAAGGATGTTTCCTCTCCCAAGGATATCTCACACACAGGTTTACCCTCTAAGGATCTATCCATGATATTAATGACATAATTTCCTCTTGATACATTCATCATAATCCACTTCCTCTTCCAATTCGCCACCATCCGCATCCCAAATACATTTTACATTCTCTCGTCTCTTACACATTTTACTAAAATGTCCCATCAAACCCCACACTTCTTCTTTAATGCAGGGCAATATCTACTAAACGCTAAATGCTCTCTACTGTCACAAAGGTAGCATCTCCTCTCATCCATCTACCTATCTTTACTCTGAAATGTTGTAGGCTGAACTGTTCCTTTGCTCTGCCATTGCTGATGAAAACTCTTAGATGGCGCCTGAATTTTACATATCGCTCCTGATGTCTTGGCTAGATCTTTATCAGTCTCCTTAACAATCGTTGCACATCTGCCGGACATCTCAGATTTTCTCATTATAGCAATCACGTCATCTAATGGTGCATCCCCATTAACCCATAGTCGGTCCTGTAAAGTAGAATTGTTATTGTGCATGACCAACTGGTCACAAATCAAGTCATCGTGTAATCCACCAAATTTACAGTCGATCGCTAGTTTCTTCAAATCATTCATCCATTCATCCACTGTCTCTTCCTTCGTCTGCTTCCTCTGGAAAAACTTGTGCCTTATAACCCCGATACAGACATTTGGTGCAAAGTATTTATCCATATCTCTAATAGTGTTTTCAAACACATCCAAATCCGGGTCCAGCTGTTTACTCATTCTTGAATGTGTTTTCAACCCAATAGGCCCTAAGGAATGTAACAGAATTCACTTTTTCTGCTCAGCCTTCATCTTTTTCGCCTCATCAATAGCTTCATTATAATTAATGAAATATTCCTTCCATTCAATCCATTTCAAAGTGGGTAGTGAACCAGTTGCCCAAAATGGTTCAGGAGCGCTAATAGAAAAGTTCTGTTGTGCCATGTCTTTGCTTCTAAACTCAGAACAGTCACATTCTTCCATGCACCAAGTGAAAAAAATAAAGACTACTTCTTGCACTAACAATTCCCAGTGACAGATATATCAGGTCACAAAAATAAACAAAAATACAACTTCTCCCCGACTTCCTCACCTGTTGCTTACACACTTTTATCAATGCGTCAGTAAATGACTCCTTAATCGCTGGCAATCCGCTTAAAATAATCAATTAATGATTCGAAGTCGATAAATATCTCAAAGACATCTCTTCCAAACTTCTTGATGCCTTCAAAATGGCCGCCGTGCAAGGTCACGCTGCGTGACCCTGCGTTCTGACGTCATTCTACTGAGACGTTCAAGCTCAAGTCCAATGACGCCAAGACACGCGTCACCAATCTGTGAAGAATCTCGCCACAGCACGTGCCGAATCTCACCGCTGCTCGAAAGACGCAGCCGAAGGAAAAATACAACGGTCACTGTACAGACTCAAGAAATAAGGTAAAGCTTACCAACGAAGTTGCCTATGATGGATGTGTAGACCAATTTTTTTTTTCCAGATGAAATCCCACCAAGTTTTGTTCTTCCGTTTTCTATCCTTTTTTTTTCCCTTTTCAATGAACCACAATAAATATTGTCAAATTCCTCGATTAAATCGCTTAAATCCACTGATTTTCCCTCGTCGCCAATTTGTAGTGAATATATCCGACGCCTTTATAGTTCTGAAGAAATCCTTTTATTCGAATACTCAAATAGGTGATACAACAGGTGAGTGCCAGGGAAACAGCCTTCGCTCTTACAGCTCCACAGCCACTGACCATGGAACCAGAATCACACATAACTATACATTCCATAGTACTGGCACTGGCACCACGTGCTCCACGAGCACTTAAAGTAACACACATAAAAATCATAAATAACCAACATAACATCGCCCTCTAGTGGATCATCTCATTTCTCTCAGGACGCACCCAGCGCCTCTGTATACCTCCTTTCACCTCTGCTCCCATCATATGCGGTGTGCCCCAAGGATCATCCCTCAGCCCCACTCTCTTCAACATCTACATGATCCCCCTTGCGGACATAGTCAGATCCCATGAACTCAACATCATCTCCTACGCCAATGACACTCAGCTCACCAAAGACCCCTCTAACACCAAAACCAACCTCCAAAATGCCATGACCAGCATAGCTGCCTGCATGAGTACCAGCTGCCTCAAACCGAACTCTGTTAAAACTTAGGTACTGACCTTCAGAAAGAACACCTCTGCCTGGGACCACAGCTGGTAGCCGGAAAAACTTGGACACAAACCGACTGACCACCCTCGCAACCTCAGCAATATCCTGGACAGCCAACTGACCATGACAAGTCATTGCAGTTGCCTCTTCCTGTATCCACACCCTCCACATGCACTGCAAATGTTTCAGATGGATCCCAGTAGACACCAGAAAGATCGCCACACAAGCCCTTGTCACAGCCGCCTCGACTATGGCAACACGCTCTACACTGGTATCTCCACCTAACTCCTCAGAAGACTCCACACAATACAGTACACGACAGCCAGATTCATCCTGGACCAGCCCAAGTGTGCCCACATCTCTCCTCACCTCAGAAACCTCCCCTGGCTCCTTGTCCAATCAAGATGCCTGTTCAAGATGCTCACACACCCCTACAAAGCCCTCTACAAACAAGGACCTTCTTACATCAACCAACTGCTGTACCTCCATTTTCCCTCGAGACACCTGCGCTCCTCTTCACTCGCCCTCATGCATGATCTTGCATCCATCGCACCCGCAGTGGGGGTCACACATTCTCCTACATCTTCAACAGCGCCTCCAAAGCCTGGAATGATCTCCCCCTACAACGCCGAACTGAACCCTCCCTGGCAGTCTTCAGAAAGCAACTCAAGACCTGGCTTTTGAAAGTAGACACACTAACCTCGGCACCAAGATACCCCTACGGGTGATAGTGCTGCGCTTTAGAAATTATTGATTGAGTGATTGAGTGAAGATGGCGCAAGTGAGGAGAAACTGGTGAACTTGAGGGATATTCAACATGAGGCGTGCAGCAGAATTCTGGGAAATTTAGAGCCATTGGATTAGAAAAGCCGGGAGGCCTAAATATAAACTATAAGCATAGTTCAATTTTATTAGAACCAGAGTGTGGCCAACCGTTTTTCGGTAGTCCACCACAATGAGGTGGAGCATTCTTCTGAGAGATCTGAGGGTGGTAATGCAAGTGGCGAAACAGGGTCCTAATTCAGGACTCAAAGGTAAAATGTGTGTTGAATTTTACCCCAAGGTATCATAGTTGGAGGAGGGGCAGCACCCAGTACAGGTGGCCACCAGAGACTGGCCTTGGGGAAAGACTTAATGCCAAAAAAAGGACCTCTTTATTTTCTGAGTTCAACTTAAGATAGCTTCCCTCCATCCATTCCACCACAGCCTTCAGGCACAGATTGAAGGAGCTCAGAGTTGCAGTTGGGGGTTTTCATGGAAGGCCAAAAGGAGTTGGGTGTCATCCGTGTAGGAGACCACACGTACCCCTCAGGACTCCACCAGTTTAGTCAAAGGCTCAAGATAGATATTAAAAAGAGTGAGGCTAAGTGCGAAACCCTGAGACCCCGGGAAATGCTCCTTCAGGAATGGCAAATGAGGGAACGTGGCAAGATTGTCTATGTAAGACTTTCTGATGGTACGCTGAGGACATGTCCACTGTAGTGTAGACTTTTACTCTTTTCAGCCGTGACAGCATCTCTGCGATCTTTGGTAAGGTGTGTGTGAAATTAAAAGTAAAAATGAAACTACAGTCAGATGTTCGGACTCATAACATAACTCTAGTCTTCTGACAGAGAACACATAAACATCTAGTAGAAATACACAGAGCACATGGTTACATCAAAAACCTCATACATGCAAGATAGAGAATATCATATATTTTCTCCTTTCACAAGCAGGAGTAATCAATTGACACTGAGACCATTTCAGTCCTACAGTTTGCAAGTTACCCGTTTAACTCAAGAGCTTCTATGAAGCGAATGATCTATTCCATTATTCAAGTCATCATGAAGACTTGTCTAACGAACATTTTAGTTAAATGGTACCCTTCGATATTCAGTGTGCATGGTTCCACGATGACCAACATTTTACGTTTACAATACCCTGGCCATGCAACGTTCCTCCTTATTCAAATTTTTTCCACACTTGGCTACATTCCACCCCTGACCATCAGCAACACACACAGCATTGCCTTTGACATCCACTACTTGTATTGGATCCCTGAATTTGGAAGACCATTTTTTCAACAAAAGAGGATCCTTAATGCAACATAATCACCCACACAAATCCTAAGAACAGTCCTTTTCCCCCACAAATCTATCTGCTCACATCGTGTGACATTACATTTTTCACTACTCCCCTTTGCTTTATTGCTTAACAATATCACATCACATTTGTGATCATGTTCCTTAGCTGTACAAAATGGGCACATCTGAAGCAACTTTCCTTCTTCTAATTACTTCAAATGGAATGTCACCAGTCACTGCATGTGGAGTTGTCCCATACACCCAGAGCAACTCTGTTACCACAGATACACAACCCTTTTTGTACTTAATGGCACTCTGCATGCATTCTACTAGTACTTTATTAAACCTTCTCATTGTATTGAGGGTGTGCATAGATGTTTGATGGCCAACCTGTTCAAAAACTCTTTCATAATGGTTGAAGTGAATTGTACACCATTAACTGTCAAGATGTCACTCAGAACACCACCATTTCTCTAGCAAAACGTTTTTGAAAATAAAACACAATCACACTTGAGGTAGCTAGTTCTGCCAGGCACTTGACTTCCACCCATGTTGACAGATTTTTTTTTTAAAACTCTTTATTGATGACTGCGATCAGATATTGCAATGTACATACAGGTTTCGCACAACTTATACAGTCTTTTCTGTTTTTTCTCCTCCCTTTAACTTTAAACATCTGACTCATTGTCTCTCATGATAATGGTCCATACGATTCGTCTATGACAGCGTGGACAACTCTATGCAATAGTACTATTTCTTTCCAAGTAAATACAAACTGTCAATGCTCGATCATTCCTCAGCATGTATAGATCTGCGGCCTCATAATTGAAGGCATCGCCAGTCCCCATCCCTCCCAACACCCCACCCCGTTTCGTACGTCTCCTGACATCTCTGCACAGGCTATGCTATATTCCTGAGCCTAGTAATCGCGAAGGGCTGACATATCTAAATAAGTGTGCGCATCATCCACTGGCCAACCTGTACACACCCTGGACCAGTCTCCATTCGCGGACACACCCTCCCCCACCCGGCCATCTCTGCTACGCGGTCTCCGTCTGGGAGGGCGTCAAGTCCATGTCCTCCAGCTCCAACAGCATCCGTTCCCAATCTTGTGCAATCGGGTGTTTCCGTAGCCCCCGTTCCTCTTCCCTCCTGAGAATTGCACCCTCAGCTCTACCCCACTTCAATACTTCGGATCGCCAGACCTCTACAGTCGGGGGTCGTGCAGATTTCCACCTCATAGTCAGTGCCCTGACCGCCAGTAATAATGCTACGTCCATGAGCTTCAGTGGGGCCTTATGTCCTTTGGGCCTTTTCCTGTGTCCAAGGAAGCAAGGCAGCGCCCCCTCTGGTATCTGCATGCCCGTGGCAGTGTAGAGTATGTGTCGGACCTGTCCCCAATAGCCGTCTATGCGTGGGCAGGACCACAGCATGTGGAGAAGGCCAGCCTCCTCCGCATGACACCGGGATAGCAATGGGAAGAGGCAGGAAACATCCTGTGCAGCCTTTGGGGGGTAAGGTATGCCCGATGTAGTAACATGGCTTGGATACATTTAAACTTCACATTTCTGGACACTCTTCTAGGGTGTTCCAGAACAACCTTCCAGGCCCCATCTGTCATAACCTCCTCTGTGTCCAACGTCCAGGTGGTCCTGAGAGAAGTAAGGGGCGTAGCAGCGTGCTCCCTAATGCCAGTGTATAACCACCTCACTAGGTGTCCCCCAGTCCCCATGTAGTGAAGTAGGTGCACTAGTTCGTGTTGCTCTGGTTTGCTACGCTGTGGGGCCCATGTAGTACGTATGTGGTGTGTCACCGTGGCATGTAGGATGTATAGTCGTGGTGGGGCTCCCGTGGCTTGCACAAAGGAGGCGTGATCTAATAGCGCGTCGTCACCAAACAGGTCACCAACTCGGTCTACCCCCACATCCGTCCAGGGCTGTAATCTATGGTGCGTCAGCCGACCTTGTGGCGTTGGAATTCCCAGCAGGGGGATGTTATCAGCATACGGTTGGGTCGTTGACGTGTATGCCAGAGCTTTCCGCCAGCATATCAGGGCGGTATGCAAAAGAGGGTGGCAATCTCGGGTACTTTGGCCTTGGGAAGTAGTAAGGAGTGCAGTTCCCCGCGTGCCATCTGTTCACCGGTAAAACCGATTTCGTGCAGATGTCTACCCGCCACCCATTGTGATAGACATTGCAATTGACTCGCGTAATAATAACAGCGAAAGTCTGGCACACCCAGGCCTCCCCGTTTGGTTCCCAATTGAAGTTTCTTGAGGCTTATTCTCCGCCGGCCAGAACCCCAGATTAGGGCGATCAAGAGTGTATTTAATGTATTAAAAATATTTTGTGGGAGGAGAACCGGTAGGTTTACAAAATAATAAAGCAAGCGGGGGAGCATGACCATTTTAGAGACGGCTATCCTACCCATGACGGACAGTGGCAGAGATGTCCAGAATTGCACACTACTACGAAGGCCGGTAATGGCCCGCCGAATATTGCCTTCAATCTGATCTTCCGGTCGTCTATAGACATGTATGCCTAAATACTTAAACGTAGTCTGTGCTATTGGAATTTGGGAGGTGCCAAATAGTATGTGGGTTGGTCGTTGTCCCTCATGGAAATAAAACCCCACTGATTTCGCCGGGTTGATCGCCAGGCCTGACACGTTTGCGAACCGGTCAAAGATGGTCGCTGAGGCCGAATGATTCTCCTCCAGATCCCGGAAATACAAAAGGATATCGTCAGCGTAAATTGATATCAAATTGGGTGTGCCACCGACGAAGATGCCCTTCTCAGCCATCCCGGTCCAGAGGGCGATTGCCAGAGGTTCAAGGGTCATGACAAACAACAGGGGCGACAGCGGGCAGCCCTGTCGAGTGCCACGATGTATGTTATAGCTAGGAGGCTAGGAGACGTGTCGACCCGTGCACGCCCGAGCCATTGGGCGTGTGTACACCAGCCGGATCCATCGTATCAGGGAGTGAGGGAGGCCAAAACGTTTCAAGACCTCAAACATAAACGCCCAGGACAGTGAGTCAAAAGCTTGACGGAGGTCCAGAGCGGCACAGCCGGCCTGAGGGAGAGTCGGCGGCGTCGCAGCCCTGAGGGCGTGCAGTCTCCTCGTGTTTTGGGACGTGCTCCTCCCCGGCAGGAATCCACACTGGTCCGGATGAATTAAGGCCAGAAGGTGGGACTGTATTCGCAGAGCTGTGGCTTTACTGAGTATTTTATACTCCGTAGAGAGCATTGAGAGGGGTCTGTAATTGATGAGGTCAAGGGTGTCCCGGCCGGGTTTAGGGATTGAAATAACGGAGGCTTGCCTCGTCGTTCTAGGCAGGTGACAAATTTCATAGGATTCCTTATAGATGTTCTCCAAGACGGGGACTAGGGTCGTAGAGTAAGTCTGGTAAAACTCTACCGGCAGTCCGTCCTGGCCAGGAGTCTTACCTCGGTTAAGAGATAGGATGGCTATTTTGATTTCCTGCTGCGTGATGGATCCGCCTATCTCTGCCTGCTCCGCTCGGGACAAGACTGGGAAAGGCAGGTCCCTCAGAAAGTTTATCATCTCCTCTTGATCCTCCGTGGGGGGAAGCGTATAGCGAACTAAGATGATCCCTAAAAGCATCATTTATGGCCAATTGTGTAGTCACCAATCCTCCCGTGCTGTCCCTAATCCGTGTAATCACTGGGGTCTCGGGACTGTCTCGTACCAGCCGAGCCAGTAATGCACCCGACCTGTCTGAGTCAGCCTGTTGTCGTCGCAAGTAGTCTTTGTAGTCAATAACACTCAGTGTTTCTAAAAGTTCGGCGTGCTCAATATTGCTCAGTCGTAACTCCCCTTTGCGATCAGGGTTCTCACCCATTGCCAACTCTAGTGCCTGTAGGCGAGTCTCTACGTCGCACAGCTTCCTGTGGATCTCCTGCCGGGCACCCACTACCTGACCAATTGCCGCCCCCCCTTATCACGGCCTTCATAGCGTCCCACACCGTCAAGTTCGAGGTCACTGAATCCCAGTTTTCCCGAAAGTAATTGTCTAAGGTGACCGACAAGGAAGTGCGGAAGGGGCCGTCCTCCAGCAGTAACGGATTAAGTCTCCAGGTTGGCACCGGAGATGGCACCCGCCGCCAGTGTAAGTCAAGTGTCAGAGGCCTGTGATCGGAGAAGGTTTTAGCCAGATAGTCTGAGGACGTGCATTTAGACACCAAGGAATTAGTACACAGAAATCTATCCAATCGGGTATGTAAGTCATGTACCGGGGAATAGTAGGAATATTCTGTGTGTCGGGTAGAGTGTTCGCCATATATCTGTCAGACTCCAGCCCTGCATCCATGTCCTAAAAGAGTCTGCCAGTCTGTGAACACTTGTCGTCTGGAGGGGGGTTGCGACCTATCAAGGGCTACATCTAGTACCATGTTCCAATCCCCCCCTAGAATCCAAGGGATATCCCCCCAGTCAGCCAGTGCTCGTCCCACCCTCGCAAGGAATGTGTTGTGATCAAAGTTCGGGGCATATATGCTGCCCAAAACTACGAGTGTGCCGTCCAGTTCGCCTTTCACTAGGATATACCTACCCTGGTCATCAACCCTCCTTTCCAGTTCCACAAAGGGAGTACCGTATCTCACCCAGATGGTAGCCCCTCTGGAGAAAGCGGAATATGTTGTAGAGAATACAGTTCCCCTCCACTTCTTCCGCAGTGTGAGTGTCTCGGAGTGCGTTAGGTGGGATTCCTGTAGGAATACGATATGGGCATGCTGTCGGAGCAAGAATGCATGCACTCTGTGTCTCTTTTGTATGGCGCCAAGTCCCCGCACATTCCAGGTAGCCAGCCTATACTTCCCTACAGTGTCAGCCATATTCGGTGATAAGCGTCGTAAGAGACCGTGCCCTTAGCTGTAGCACAAGTTCTATCAGTAATAAACCAGGAGACATACTTCTGCCCACCCCAAACTCGAACTCTTGTGGCGCAGCTAGAGAACATTGCTGTGCCCAACCATGAAATGTAAACCATAACAAACCAAACAGTGGTGCATTCGCCATTTGGGGGTGGCGTAGCTTGGACCCTGTCCATTTAGTCTTGCAGTGCTACGCTGTCGGCTCAACAGCGCCGCCGGGGAAGTCTGTGCACAATCTATATTTCTCTCAGCGACCTCCAGAGGGGAGGAGGGGAAGGGGGGACAACGGGGGGGAGGAGGGGAAAGGGGGAGGAGGAAAGGGGGAGGGGGGAGAGAACGAGGGGGGCCTCGCATGCGCGTCTCTCTCACTCTATGTGCAATCGGGGGTCTCACTTCGCAAAGGCCGTAAAGAACCAGACAATAAAGTACAGCTATCAAGGGCCAAGCTCTCAATGTCTTAGCGTGGATTCAACCTCCAAGTGTCACAGAAGGAAGCGCCTCCCAAAATACAGAGTGTCCGCATCCCCCACCCCGTACCCCCACCCCAGTGTAAGTCACCATCAAAAGGATATCAGTAGGAGACAAAGTCTTAGGGCTCTCCAGGTGGAGCCTTTACTCCAGACCATTGTCCAGTATTTCATCCGCCGCTCTCGGCGTCACTGTTGGGAACAGTATCACGCTGTGTTCTGAGTCTGAATGTGGTGTACTGTCTTCCGTATCCGTGTTAATTAGTTCGTGTTCATCGCGAAAAGAGCCCACCATGCTGACCACTGTCATCTGGTCTTCCCTTTGTTGTGCGATAGAGGGCTTGCGTCATCTGGGTGTAGAAAAGTCAGCCCATAACGAACCGGATGCCCAGGCTGCTGGCGCAAGGCGCCTCTTAGTTTCCATCATAAATAATTACCAAATGAAGAGACTGGCACTGGAAGCAGGAAGACAAGGAAAAATGTTTATTTCTCATGAGGAGAGCATGTCATTTGGGACACTCGCATAGTGTCTTCGGGAGGTGCTCTAACAAGTTTCTCTGAGGCTTCGTCTTTTATACACAGGTTTAAGGCACACACACACCCTTCATTACAATCAAGACATTGTGAAGTATGAAGATATTCCAACACGTGGCTACAGTAGGGGCCCTTCTCCTCCATGCAGTAGGAGGGGGCTGTCACGCAGCTGAGTGTTCTGCTGATTCCATTGGAATGTGTGTGCCTGATCGAATCTCCGGGGGTGGGGTGGTCGTGATCAATAGTGGCTCCTTTCAAGAGAGGCGAGTGCATACAGTAGTGGGCAATAAACTGTATCCTCGGGCTAAGGAATGACCAGCGGTCCGTGTAGACATTCAGGCTCAGAGGTCGGGGTCATCAAAGGAGGGGTATTCATGGAAGGAAAGGAGGTGTTGGTCAGGCGCGGGGTGTGATCCCTAGAGACAGAGTCATGCGGGAGGGGAGGTGCTCATGACTTGTACATGTGAGAGCGGGGGGGCAGTCAGGGTGCATGGGGGAAGCTTGCAGGGTCAGGGAAGGGGCTGATGATCGATCGTGAACAAGGAGACCATGATACCTAAAATGGCTGTCGTGTACGTGTGTGCATGGGTCTATGCTAGCGGGATAACACAGTCAGTGTTTTAGCGATATCCGTTCTGCTTACAACAAGGGGTACTGTGAACACAAATGAACGCCGCTTATGTACATACACATTGCTATTTTCAACAGTCGCCGCTTTTTTTACATAAGCGAGTTCAATTTCTACATAGTCGATGCGATAGGCAGAATGCACTACATGTCAGTTTACATTTGTTGGGTTCTTCATACAAGCCTAGAGATCGGCATAATATTTAGTCGGAGTCAAGAAAAGAGGTTCCGAAACATTACAGAATCAAGTTCAGACTTTTTCTCCGATGACATTAATTAAGAGTAATCTGATACCTTCGGGTCTTATCAGTACTTTGGGAAGCTAGATACATGGGTGACCGACGAAACATTTTTATAAGCAATAAAAATTGAGGGAGGAATGCAATTCGATGTAAACAACTAGTCAAGGGGTGGGTAGAAAGTTCAGGAAGGGGGGGTCTTAGTGAAAAATGTCTTTTTCAACGACGAGCCACCACTGGTAGACTCTGGTAGTCCGTTTTCTTTTCGTTGGCGCTTTTGAGCACCGGCGGTGGAGCTATAAGTCCAGCTCGGAATCATCCTTACGCGTTGCAGGGTGCGATCAGTCCTCTGCTGTTAGATCACAGTCCTGTTCCCTAACTCATTTTCTTAGGGGTGCCTCATGCTGGGCACCTGCGTGTCTTTCTTTTTCCGTGGCAAAATCCCATTCCATAGTCAAAAGTTTATATGAAAGAGTTTGTTGAATAATCGAGGGAAGAGAGGGCGGAGTGGGGCCAGATCTTCGAACACACCAAGAGACCAAGGGAGCAAAGGACAATGAGCAGGCAGGCCCATCAGTCGGACTCAAAAGGGGACGGGGACTTCAGGCACGAGTGGGTCAGCAAGTCGAGGGCTTCAAGGTAGCCCTTCATTCTTTCATCTGCCGAGTTTGAGAGTTGTGCCTCGTCCCGCGTCTCGTTGCTCTGCGGCTCCACCTTTGGTTGCGGTCACATGTGCTTCATGATCTGTGGCCAGGCTGTGCGTCACGTCCAGCTCCTCTCCTCCGGTTATTATATCTTTAAATGAGTATAAAAGCAAAGTTTTAGAAAGACTGGCAGGAGAAGACATTTATACATTTCAATACCGTCCCCACTCCTCTGTAGGTGGGGAATAAGTTCATCGGTCACAGTCAGAAGTCGTCACCTATGGAGTCTGTAGAAGGGCATTGCTTATTGAATTCATAGACCTGCTTAGCGTTCATTCGCGACATATGATGAGAGAAGTTGGACTTTTATACACAGTGTATTACATCAAATTCAAAATCGAGTCCTTATGTAGAGACTCGTCCTTCCCTTTAACCCAAGTATCGACCATCTTACATCTCCCTTCGGGGTCGGCTAACTCTTGCAAGCAGGGGCGTTATCGTCATGAAGAAGGGGGAGGGGGTGCACGTAAAACATGCTCTTCTTGGGGAGTGAACGTTAATCAAGGTCGTCAATTTCGCTTTCGAGGGTAGATGACATGAAGCTGGGGTTAATCGGGGGAAACGGGGACGCTTTGGGCAGGGAGCTGGGGTCGATCGGGAGAAGTGGGGTACTCTGGACATCCACACTTAAGTGCAGAGGAGCGAAGTAATCTGTGCATTGGGAATTGCATTTTTAGCGAACTGAGAAACAGGAGGCCATTGACGTTATAGTCCCCCTATAAAGGCCAGATTAGGGGACGTTAGTCGTCTGACCCGTCCTTTCTTTCATGACCAACTCGGGTTCTATTGTTTTGCAGAAAGGAGAGGTAGTAATATGGCAAGTTACAGTCGTTTTAGTTCCTGTCAATTTTTCCAAACACCTTTGTGTTCGAGGAAACCCAATTAGGTGTTGTGCCGGGAGGGGCACAACGTTACCATTACAAGAAAAGAGGGAACAGGGGGGTTTTAGAGAGTGAGAGAGAGAGAGAGAGAGAGGGAGAGAGAGAGAGAGAGAGAGAGAGAGAGGGAGAGAGAGAGAGTGAGGGGAGAGAGAGAGAGAGAGAGAGAGAGAGAGAGAGAGAGAGAGAGAGAGAGAGAGAGAGAGAGAGAGAGAGAGAGAGAGAGAGAGAGAGAGAGAGAGATCGCACTCTAAATGGTCCATTCTGTACACGCATGGCATGGAGCGAGAGAGAGAGACGTGTACAATAATGGGCCATCCAGTGCACACAGAACAACAGGGATTAAGTACTACGGAAATACAGACAGAGGGATGACGTAGATCCATGCATCACGTATACACAAACTCAGGCGGAGAAGACAGTACATGTATTATGTACGAAAATCCAAGACAAAACATAAAACAGTTA
Source organism: Lissotriton helveticus (assembly GCF_964261635.1). Classification (NCBI taxonomy): domain Eukaryota; kingdom Metazoa; phylum Chordata; class Amphibia; order Caudata; family Salamandridae; genus Lissotriton; species Lissotriton helveticus. Next base: position 1,938,878,285 of record NC_136065.1, read on the forward strand.
TTGGCCAAAATTATCCCTTTCTGTATGCTGTGCATTCTTAGCATCCTAAGCTCTTTTTACCTTTTTCTTCTCTTTTAACCGTCGGCTGCCCTTACTGGTGGCTTTGATTGTACACACTTACGCCTTTGGCAATTGGTCATGAACTAACCTGGTCGGGCTAATGCTCACGGTGGTTTATTCGAGTCATTTTTAGCAAATGCGTTTCCAGGCTGAGACAACGGTTGGTGTCAGTTGGAGAACAATGGGGCAGCTTGGAGTTACATGTCTAGGAGGGTGCGAAGAAGGATGCAGTAGATTTTAAATGTACCTCACCCCAAAATATTCCTTAAACTTTCCCTATTTAATTAATTGTGGGGTGCTTATTCATTAGCGCACGTCATTTTAGTTGTACTATTCGGGGTGCCAAGCGAAGTTATATTTTGTGGTTTCCCCTTCAGGCTGCCCTCCCAGGCGCTAAGTTCAGAGAGAGAAAATAGTCATGGTTTGCTTGTTGCGGTTAGGTACCATAATCAAACCCTTTTTCCCGTCTCTTCGTCCGTTAGATCACCGTTTTCATACATTGATCGATATTCCGATGTGACCTGCAGAGAGAGGGAAAAAGAAGGGGGCAGGGGCTACATTGATAGACACATTAGCGTGCATAAACCCAGAAAGGCTTTTACTTACTGCATACTCGGCCTATCTCCACGGGATGCAGTCCCTGCCAACAGGGCGTTTTAAGCCCCGGTGGACCGTGTGACTCTTTTTATACAGGTAGCACATAAAGTATAGGCTAAACACCAGGATTTTTAGCGGTTGCTTTTTGGCTGCACAAAAAGGAAAAATGCACACAACGAAAACTTGGACCCTTCATGTTTGCAATATTTCTACGTACTATACCTTTTAATCCTTTAAACAGTGGTCATTTATTCGAAAATTACCAATTCACACGTGACAACTACGTTTGCTTTTTCCAAAAATCTTTAATAAGAATGTCGGTGCATAAATATGGGCCTACAACCCCGTGGGCCGGCCACGGAGCAGGCTGGAACTGTAGATGTGGGGATACTTTATTAGTAAAAACTTTAGTGGAGTCGGTGGTCGTTTATTTCATAATAAAAAAGTGCGAAAAGCGTAATAAAATCATGTCGAGACTTCAGTGTGAGCGAGTGTCATAAGTGTTGGTCTTCGGACTTTCAATAATCATGATGCGTCAAACTTAACAACAATTCATTGTCCGAATGTTCAATCAGTACCCATCTGATGTCAATTTACTGTCTGAACACATAATCAGTACCCATCCAATATCAATTCATTGTCCGACCATATAACCAGTACCCATCCCATATCAATTCGTCTCCCGAACTGACAGTACACATCCTGAATCAATTAATTGTCCGAACATATAATCAGTACACATCCTATATCAATTCATGTGGTAAAAAAAAAAACCTTCATACGTATCTCATGACACCAGGGCTGAACAATCGGGGTACAACAAGGAGTTGAAAGTTTCATTTGCATCGGCGCCATTTTGGGTGCAGTCAGGCAGAACCAGGCATAGTCTAAATCTCTACTAACTCGTGGTTGGCCCAGAGCTTCTTTTGGCAGTCCAAAAGTTCCATTAAAGGGTAAAAGAAGGGATCGGTGGTCTGAACCATCAATCAAAAGGGGAGGGAGGCAACAATGTTCCTACCGGGTCATACTGTGCTTTCACCGGAACTGATCCGAACTGTAGTCTGCAGGATTCTAGTCATTCAAACTGAGGCTGGCGACAGCATGGGAGCGCCGACGTCCTGCGGCTACATTTCCATCGTTCCGTGGGCAATCATGGCAGTCATTCCCCATCGGGGGTATCTGCGGGGGTCGGGGACTCCCGCGGCTCCTCTAGAATCTTCAAGGTCGTGGAGAACTATGATAGTGGAGTCAACAAGTGACCGGGCCATTCCTTCATGCTGGGCCCGCTCTTTGCCAGGTCGATCGCCATTTTGAGAGTTCGGCAGCTACCGGCGATCGCAGGGTCAAATGAGCGGACGGGCTCCACCCTGCCGGGCGAGGCGTTGCAGCATCGCCACAGTGGAAGAACCTTTTTCCGGGCGCCTGGAGCGCTGAGGGTGCAGCTGGGAAGCCTCCACCTGGGGAGGCGGGAGAGACTTGTTCGCACAGTTTCTCCCTCCCAGTGCACCCCACGGCGTCTCGCTTGACATTTGTTATGGCCGAACCAGGCGATGAGGACGAGGGGGGGGGGGGTCGGAGGCATGTGCAAGACATCCCCCCCCCCAGTGTTGTTGCTGCCATTATGGAAGAAAAAAGAAACGTCCCGTCCGTCTTTGGGCCGTGCCTCTGGTTGATGGTGGCCGGACGCTCCTTGCCACGGCCCCAGGAACGGGTCCCTTGGTCCATCCTTGGGACAGACCTTGGCGCGTGGCGCCTCTCCTGGGCCTTTCGGGTAGTGTCCTTTCCACTCCCAGGCCCTCCATGGATGCTGGTCCAGACTGGGAGAGAGAGGGGGGGTCGAGGACACGGACATTCCCCCCCCTTGCAACTCTCCAGGGTTGTCGTAGCAGTCCCTTCGGCCTCGGCCTCTCCTCCGGCTGCACCCTATGTGATGATCTCCGGCCGATGGTTGGCAGCAGGACCCACCCTATATGTGTTGCTTCCGGCTGGGCGTAGCGTAAACCTGTTGCACTTTGGAAGTTTCCAGAATGGGGGCGGATGTCTGTTGCTTTGTATCTTTCTCAGGTTGCCGTTATTGGGCGTGGCAGGCGGTGGGACAGACATGTTTGGGGCAGTGAGGGGCGATGAAGCCTCGTTGCCTTGTGGCCGTTGCAATGCCACGCTTGGTTTCTCTTACTGTTTTCAGGTTTCTTATTACGGGCTTATTTCTAACGTTTCTTGTTTCTAGGACAATAATAGATTTTATCATTAAGTATTGTTATCGTTTCCTTGTTCGTTATTTAATAAAAAGTTCATCAGTGGCCTACTGATTTCGTTCTCCTATTCCTTTCTTTCCAGGTTGTTTCATGCTAAAGTTTCTGTTAACAGGATACAGTGATCACTTCGTTATTATTGTATATGTCCTTTTCACTAGGGGTGCTCTCTGGTCGGGCCAGATGACCTACCTCTAGTAAATGGTCCGGGTGAAACTGGCGTATCAATCAGTGGGGAGTAGATAGGCATGACAGATTACAACGGGGGACAAAGGTCCGCATTATCTACCCTTCACTACTTGCAAAAGATTTTTCCTACGTTATTTGCAAACAGGGAATACCTCCAAAAAAAGAACCAATTTCCAAACAGTCAAATGTTCGGACAAACAATCAATCAATGAGGAACGAAATAGGTACGACGGGTTAAAAGATTGCGTTACCTACCCTTCACTATCGGCAAAGGGAGAGAGAATATTCCTATTCTTCCCCGTTTGCAGGCAGAGAAGATCCTTAAGAGAACCAACTTCGAACAATTCAATGCTCGATTCAAACAATCAATCAATGGGGAGAAAAATAGGTATGACGGATTACAATGGGGACAAAAGTCTGCATTACCTATCCTTCACTATCTGCAAAGACTAAACAGAGTATGGCGACTCTGTGCTTGTTTGCAAATAGAGAATCTCTCAGAGACAATCAATAAGTAATACTAGTATTTTCAAACAATCAATCAATCAATTTCGCAATTTGTCGTGTGTCACGACCTTACCCGGACCGGACCATGTGGACAGTTCTTCGCCTTCCTTTTTCCAGCGCCCGATCGTTCTCTTTCTCCATGTTTTTACCGCAGCATTCCTGTGGGATTCCAGTCAGGACAACAGGTCATTTGAGAGAGGTCCGTTCGGAATCGGTGAAGTTCATTCAATCGGCAGCCGGACGAGGGCCCTCTCATGGCAGGTATACTCCAATCATTTAGATGTTCACCTCATCGTCTGGACCTCTCTTACCGGACCTTATGTCGCTGATGGACCCCGTGTTGGGACGCCAATTGTAGAAAAGTCAGCCCATAACGAACCGGATGCCCAGGCTGCTGGCGCAAGGCGCCTCTTAGTTTCCATCGTAAATAATTACCAAATGAAGAGACGGGCACTGGAAGCAGGAAGACAAGGAAAAAGGTTTATTTCTCATGAGGAGAGCATGTCATTTGGGACACTCGCATAGTGTCTTCGGGAGGTGCTCTAACAAGTTTCTCTGAGGCTTTGTCTTTTATACACAGGTTTAAGGCACACACACACCCTTCATTACAATCAAGACATTGTGAAGTATGAAGATATTCCAACACGTGGCTACAGTAGGGGCCCTTATCCTCCATGCAATAGGAGGGGGCTGTCACGCAGCTGAGTGTTCTGCTGATTCCATTGGAATTTGTGTGCCTGATCGAATCTCCGGGGGTGGGGTGGTCGTGATCAATAGTGGCTCCTTTCAAGAGAGGCGAGTGCATACAGTAGTGGGCAATAAACTGTATCCTCGGGCTAAGGGATGACCAGCGGTCCGTGTAGACATTCAGGCTCAGAGGTCGGGGTCATCAAAGGAGGGGTATTCATGGAAGGAAAGGAGGTGTTGGTCAGGCGCGGGGTGTGATCCCTAGAGACAGAGTCATGCGGGAGGGGAGGTGCTCATGACTTGTACATGTGAGAGCGGGGGGGCAGTCAGGGTGCATGGGGGAAGCTTGCAGGGTCAGGGAAGGGGCTGATGATCGATCGTGAACAAGGAGACCATGATACCTAAAATGGCTGTCGTGTACGTGTGTGCATGGGTCTATGCTAGCGGGATAACACAGTCAGTGTTTTAGCGATATCCGTTCTGCTTACAACAAGGGGTACTGTGAACACAAATGAACGCCGCTTATGTACATACACATTGCTATTTTCAACATGGGTTGCGCCGACGATGTGGGCGAAGTTCTTCCTCTACGATCCGAGCCGTTCCCGGAATCGCCGGACGCCCCCCCCTGAGTTGCCTCGACGCCCACCACCTCCAATCACTCCTCCGCATCAGTAGGGCTCTCGAAGAAGTGGGTCTTGTTGTCATAGATGATCTTGAGGTGGGCCGGGAATAACAGGGCGTACCGGAGATTTGCCTTCTGGAGCTTTTTCTTGACGGCAAAGTAGGATGACCTTTGTCGTTGCACTTGATTAGTATAGTCCGGGTATAGTGAGATTCGCTGGTTTTCATATTCAATGAGCGATTTCTCCCGGGCTTTCTGCAGGAGCATATCCCTATCCCGGTAGTTTAGGATCTTGTCGATCAACGGTCGCGGTGGCTGTCCCTCCCTAGGCCTTCCCGTAGGAATCCGGTGTGCCCGTTCCACACAGAAAAACGGCGATAGGCCCTCCGGGGCGGCATGATTGCGGAACCACTGCTCCATGAACTTCGTTGTGCGGGACCCCTCACTGCGTTCCGGAAGCCCAATGACGCGGATGTTATTGCATCGGTTATGCCCTTCAGCATCTTCCACGCGGTCCATGAGGGTCCTCACTTGCTCCTGCATTTGCTTGATAGAGTTAGTGTGATCTGCCACCGTCGGAGTTATCTCGGCCAACATCACCCTCTGGTCCTTGACTTTGTCAGCCAGCTTGCCGTGGTCGCCTTTTAACAAAGAGAGATTAGTAGTGAGGGCGCCCAGTTGTGTTTCCATAGCCAGTCGAGAGTCTCTGATCTCTTGCAGGTTCAAGTCCAACTTGTCAGTGTAGGAAGGTGGATATCTGACTATGGTTACCCCCAACTTTTTGCCTAGTGTTTAGCTGGTTTTCGACCTAGTTGGCCTGGGGCCCTGCTATTTAGGACCCCAGACTAATTGCTCTCTCTGTAAAATGGACTCCATGTACCTTAGGTACATACCTAATTGGATACTGGGTCACCTTATCAGTCCCTGTACAGTATACTTTAGGTACCCAGGGCATAGGTGTACCCAGGGCCTACCAGGGGCTGACGCATGTATTATGCCACCCCTGACTGGCCATCTAAACAGACACAACTGGCTGGTAAAACAGCTGGGGCAAGGTGGTGTAATCACCCTTTGCTGTAGATATAGTTACCTATATCTAACACCACAAGCATTAGAAATGCAATATGTCTCGCATTTTTTTTGAGTTAGAGCTATTGGTGTTGTAAATGGCAATGTCTTTGACACTTGTGTTATGGGGTGGATGTATGTGGTTTGAGTGAAATTATGTGGGTGGGATTGGAATTGTTAGTTGTGTAATTGTGTGGCATGGAATTGCGTGGAGTGGATTTGTGTAGTGTAAATATGGTGTGCAGTGGAATTATGTGTATATTAAGTGATGTAGAGCACTGTGGTGTAGATAAAAGTTGTGTAGAGTATAGTGGCATAGAGTGGCGCTGCTTATTTTGTAGTGGAGTAGAGTGGTGTAGATTGTAAAAGAGTGGCTTAGAGTGGTGTAGTATGAAGTGTAGTGGCATATAGTAGATTGTTTTAAAGTAGAGTGAAGTGGTATAGAGTGGAGTGGTAAAGAGTAGAGTGGATTGGCGTAGAATACAGTGCCATGGAGTGCAGTTTTGCAGAGTAGAATAGGTGTCCCCAGTACTTCAGTATTCACTGGCCTTTGTCCTTATATACAAACATGCACAGACAATAGAGGGTAACGCATGTACTCACTACTAACACTACTTCATGCACACACGACAGGAGCGCCTACATGCATACATGAAAGTAGATGCAGACATGCATATATGAGGGGATGTGTCCTAGGAATGCAAATTTCTGCCTTTTGGTTCTGGAACCTCCGGTTTGAATCCCAGCCTCAGTGCTAGACTCAAAATCGTATGGTTGTTGGCAAATCACTTAATCTTCCTGTACCTAAAATGTGTTACAATGTATTTGTGTTATCCACACTTGATGTACGCTATCTTGTACATCATCTCCAGACCCTTCACATAATGGTATTTATAGAGTGCTCTGTTTCTTCACTGCTAAGTTTGCGCTATACAAGTACCTACACATGCATACATATGATTTAGGCTTCTACAACCACACGCGGCAGAGGCTATAACATGCATAGAGCAATGAGGCTGGCTGCTACGTGGGTACATAACTGAAGAAGTAACATATATAGAAGGCTGATGCTTCTGATTGCAATCATGACTCCCAATGCTAAATGCATACATGAGTGAGGCTGTTACATGCATACCCAATGTACCGCAATTATATCTGGACCTACTATGTGCACACTTGATTTACACTGCTATGTGCATATATGACTCAAGCTGCTATGTGTACTCCTAACTCAAGCTGCTTAAAGAACACATGACGGAGGCTGCTACATAGACAGAGGACTGGGTAAGGCCGAACAGAGGGTGCTACATTCATGCAGCATTGAGGCTGATTTATAAATCAATCATAATCAGTGGAATCTTGTACATCCTAGACTTGGCACCAAAACCTCTTCACATACTGAAGGTAGGTGTGAGCCTCGAGGCCAAAGAGCCGGGTCTGAAAGGGCTGGACTGGTCGGTGGGCTGGTCACAGGTAAGTGGGGGCTGGGCCTAGCCTATTTACTACTGCAAATAATGTAATAATACGGTCTGATGGTTGGTTTATCAGACCCAAATACTGAGTGTCTCAGGTCCATCCCTGCCTGTCTTGAGTGTGTTTGAATATGGGGTGTCCCGTAATTTGGGTCTTGTCTCAACTCACCTGCAGATCAGTGCTGCCCCCTGCCTGTAACAGGAAGTTCTTACAGCAGCTTTGAACGCAATAATAACTTAAAAAGTATTAATGTAGAGTTATTTGCAGTGTTTAAATTAGGAGAAATTCTGGAAATATCTGTATTACTAATGAGGAGAAAAGGGACGAAAGGGTTGTGAGAACTAAAAGAAGGTGGGGGTTGTGCAACATATTTAATAGGTTATTGGGGCTTTGTAATGGGCAGCACTCACATCATCCATCAAGTAGCCATCTTATATACATTTCATACAGGTACGAAAACAGATTTTGGCGCTTTTTTTTATTACGGAATGAAGGTAGCACGATTGGCACTGCTACACTTTACATAAAATAGTTTTGCACAAGGGCAAACATTTAGAAAATGAATACATTCGATGTTTTGTGTGTTCCTAATAAAAATAACAGAAAATCTATAGTTTATTCATTTTTAAAACATGAAAAAGGAAACTATGTTGATTATGAATTACGTTAAAGCATAAACTCTTAAAGCCTCATAAATACTGTAAAATTAGTTTGCTTAATTTCTTTACTAGTGGATATTCACTAATGATATATTTTCCTTTGTTAAAACAAAATTATTTAACATAAAATCATTTGCAATCAAACTATGAAAATGTTTCGTAAACTATTTACCTCATTTTTGCAACGGTGAAAAACACATTTGTGCAATATGGAATAGAGTAAGCGCTAAGAATTTCTGTATTTCACCAAAAGACAGCTGTGCAAATGAGCACTTGCGCTGTTTGTTGTGCACCAGTGCCCAGTGAATGTCGAAAAGGCCCCAGGGGGCTCACTGTGTTGGAAGAGCTGTGTTTAGGGCAACAGAGCTGGAACCTGCAGTGCTGGCGCGTCACTTACCTGATTGTACGTTTCTGTTTCTGTTTCTTTTGTACGTTTCTGTTTCTGTTTCTTTTGTTTCTTGGGTCAGTCCTCCTTGTGGGTCATTGCCAATTTGCCAGGATGTTAAACAAGCCCTTGTCATTATTCGCCATGACAATGCCAATGCTTATGGCCACCAATGACCCCTCACTGTCCAGACTTCAGCTGGTGCAAAGCGATGCTGCACGCCAGGTAAGTAACCCCCCGGCTCCTACTCTGAGAACCCGACATTGGCTTCGGTCAGGAAATGCCCTGTTTTTAAGGTCTGCTGCCTCAAGTCTTTGATGGGCAGAGCCCCCACGTGCATAGAGGATAAATGACGTCATTACTGCTCTTCCAGAACTCTTCGGTCTAGCCATAAAGCGAGACTGACCGTTCCCCCCCCTGCTCTTCCAGAGTCGGAGGTAGATCTCACTCTTCACCGCCCCTCGGCTTGGAATCAACTTCCGTCCCATCTCCGCAGTTGTCCAGATTTTGTTTAGTTTAAAAAACTCTTGAAGGCCTGGTTATTTTAGTTGTGGTTGTGCTATGTTGTCTAAGCGCCCAGATACACCAGCCGATATGAGTCATTGCGCTATATCAAGTGAAACAAAACATATTATTTAATTTTCCAAGCAGTGAGTGAGCCCCCTGAGAAGGCTTTGCGAACCTGAAGGGGTCCCCAGACCCAAGGATAAGAACAAGGTCAGACTTTTATTGTGTTTCTATTTGCAGATATCAGGGTGTTGTAGCGTGTATGTTGCGGGTATTAACGCACGGGCAGTGTGTAAGGCTTCCGCCGGGGCTGTGCTGGCGAGGGATTTGCAGTCTGGTTGAAAGCAGACCGTTGTAGGGTTAATAGTTACCGTAACAAGCACTTTACAATTCATAACACCCTTTTATAGCGCTTTCTCACGCCAGACACATACAACAGGTGCTAGCACTGTGCAAATCAACGAAACTGCTTTCAGCGACATTGGAATGATGAAACGTGTCCAGCCCCTCTGATAAACACGTGTACCCTGCGAGTTCTGTGCAACAGGTGGTAACCCACTAAACTGTAAGGACAGGAAGTCAGAGTTCAGTTTGGCAGCTGCCACCTTTCAAATGTGGCTTTATTGCATGCTTCTGCTAATGCTTACTAACGCCTCCGACCCTTTGCATCACGAAGGCTCGCCCTAAAAATGTCAAGTTGACCCGCTCTTCTGCTTCAAGGTCTTTTACTTGCACCTCAGATGCACAGCATATGATTGTACATTCTTAAGTCAACACTAGTTGTATTAAACCGGGCCTATAATGCATGCAGCACTAAAAACACATAATAGAGTCCTGACACAAACAACACTGCAAAATGCTGTTCTGCCTTAGATTACATCAGTCTTATAGTTAAGTGTCCATTGACCATCTTTAATTAGCTGGTCATTAACACCGTATCCCTCATTTCTAGGTGGCCGAATTTCTTTGGCTAGTAAAACGTCCCAGGTGAAATACCGTTATTGAATGTTTACAGTAATACCACTGACAATTCCAAGCTAGTTTTCCAGGTTAGAATAGAAGTACTGTGCTGTTTCATTCTAACTGACTGGTAAAATCACACATTTTCCTTTTTATGACATGCTTTGCCCGCTGAAATTTCTTCTGGTTATACCGAAGGAATTTGGATGGGGTACCCTGCCCCCACACCAAATCCCCTCCCCCAGAATGTAAACACCGCTGATTAAAAATGTGCCCTTTTGATGGTACCATGCTGCATGCTGGGCCGCTATAGGAACATCCTTATATCTCACTCTCATTCCTGCCTCAACCTTGTTTCCATTGATGAGGCCATATTGTCTCACAATCGTCTCTCTCATCCATATTGATCTGAATCCAAAACCCCTGGCACACAGAGAATGGGAAATTCAGAAAGGAAGGAAAACTCTGAGTTGGAATTAAAGGATACGTTTTGAGGCCAGGTGTTACAGGACTGAAGTTTTTGCTTTCTTCAACATATAGGACAGTGGGAAGGTCTTCTTTTGAAGAGATTACACATTTAAACAAGGTATACCTAAATTGGCATGTAAAGCACCACCCTAAGGCAAGAACGGAGGAAGCCAGAATGCCACAAAGAAACAGTCTCAGACCCACACGTTAAACAAGTATTGACAACGTCAAACGTTCTGGCTTTTGCTTTGTAAAAATATTTCAATCAATTTCAACAAGAGACACAGATTAGACAGCACATGTCACCACCGAGCAAGCTTCCCTGTACAAGCAGCAGAAATTAACAAGAACTAGCTAAAAAAAAGCTTATTTGATTTAGTTGCTCGCCGTGAAAAGGATCCAAAAAAAAAACCAAGCTTGCCTGCATTAACTAGCTGCTTGCGCACAGACCTACAAACATTGAGAGATCGGAGACGACCGAGGCCAACAAACACAATTAGGCAAAAGACAATCATTAAAGACCAAAACACACTGAATGACACCACTGAGAATTCCACAAGGGTTGAAAAGCAAACAGGAACATGTTATTTAAAAAAAAGTAGGAAAGGAGGGATTTATGATAAATGCTATACTGACCGTGGGTGTTCTTGTCTCCTTTGCTGGAAGTCTGTGGTAGGATCCAGGGTGGATTTGGGGCAAAGAGGTTGTCGTTGGCCTGCTTCTTTCCAAAGAATCGGGTCAGGGTGCCTGATGTGGAGTGTGTCTTCTTCATGGCGTCGGGTGCTGGGCCGGACCTGGGGTGCTCCGGGCCTGCTGCTCTAGCAGGGCATGCTGCGGTATGGGGCGCACGGCGGCGGTGGCTCTATACTGACGGGCGCAGGTGAAACGCGTTGGACTGGCCCACCGGGGGAAGGAGAGCAGGGAACACCCAGCCCTCTTCCTGCAAGACAAACTCGCACAGGTAGGATGGACGCGCCTCTCTCGCTCTCCCAGGGATCTACCCTGCCCTTCCCGAGGACGAAACTGCCCTCCTACCGGTTAGAGCTGTCAAGAGGAGCTGCTGTCCTGTCTGCTGCCAGAGAGTGGACTTTGGAAGGGTGACGCACCAAGGAACACCTCCGTGAAAATATTTCACAGGGTCCAATGCACTGCCCTGCAAATTCTGGCCGCAAAGAGCGACCAAACTGTCCGTATGGAGAGGGCACCGACAAGGGAGCTGCTGTGCTGTGTTGTTCCACAGATTCCCGGAGGGTAAATGTACTAAAAGCGATGTCAAAATGGCGTGTGGACTGGGGTTCCGTTATACAAATACTGGCCACACCGTCACTACTGCAGGTTGGAAATAAGGCTGTTCTCGGTGTGCCTGCCGTCTCACAGATCGCCTGGCCTTTCAGAGTGTAGAAATGCCATGGCAAAAGTAAGGGTGAAAGTAACAAAGGTGCTGCTTTGCTTTTCACCACGAAAGCCCTGGTAACATGAGAGTTAAGGTAAGCCGATGCTTTAAAAATCCTGCTCGGCACAATGAGCAAAACAAACAGTAGAGGATGTATAGCTTACTCCTGCGGTGATGTGTGGTCCCTCAAGTGCACCTTTATGGTCAGCCTGTGATGTGCTGCTGTAGGTTAGCACGTGTGCCTCGTGCTGGTTCACTAGTGCTGCAGCCGTGTGTCAGTACATCAGTGCAGGGCTGAGCAGAGCAAACAAGCGCCATTACTCATCAAATCTAAAAACACACAGCTACTGGCTTCCGGGCAGTTTATTGCAGAGTTTAAACACACACAGGTATCTGTTGACTAAGAACCCGTCCTTCCGAGGCGGAAGGCTCGCAGCCGGCAGTGATGTCTGCTGTCCCTGAGAGCAGCGATCCGGCGTCAGCGATGAAACTCCCAAGCAGCAGACAGGTGACGAGCAGACTCCTGTCAGTTCACTTCGCTCGCCTTAACTTTCCCCTAACCACACCCTCTCTGTAACTACAGCAACTGCCCGGGCCACATTCTTAGCTGCTATCGCGGCCTTCCACAACGAGGCATTGTTAACAAACGCAGGGGGAAACTTCATTAAGAACCAGCACAGATTGTGGGACAGGGACAAGGCTTTCAGCAGCCAAAGCGCCTCTCTGAACAGTCCCACGACTCCCTTCTTCAGCCGCTTATAATTATTAATGAGGCTGAAAAAAGGCTTGGCATAACATTAGCAAAAAAAAGCGCAGTCATGCATTCACACGAATGTACGGCTACAGACCATGACCCGATGGTGCCCTAAAGTTGATGACGTGCATATTTTTGTTTTTAAGTTCGAAGACGACAGACGGCACTTGGAACGGTAAATAAAACAAAAATAATTTAAACATGTGTGAAAGTGTTTTTATAAAAACCTGCATGGTATATAGCAGCTGTTGGGCGAACAGAATCGCCCTTACCCGTAACTAAGCCTCCGCTGCGGGCTTGGTACGGCGGGGTTCGGCCGGTGTAATGCCTCTCGCAAACGCTACTGCTGACCCCGGCTCCCCCGACGCCAGCCTCAGGGTGGCAGAGATAGCTGCCCAGAAGCATTACGCGAGGAGAGGGAGAAGGGCCGCCGTTTGCACAGGCTTTGGGCGGGGGGCTCCTGCAGCAGACACAGCCCTGGAGGCCCAGTGTGCAAGCACCAAGCGCCGCCCGCAAGCAGCAGAAGTGATACCGCTGTCCAGGCGGGTGGGAGCAGGCCAACCCCGAGTAACAGAAACGCGTCCCAGACAGCCCCCCGCGCGCGGTGCCGCACGAGCACCACGGTAGCGCCCGGCTGCAGGAATCATCACGGGCCGCGCGCTGGGACACCTTAAATATCCCGACCTGCCCCGCGCTAGGGAACACGGCCCTGAGAGCCGCGTCACCGCAGCTTAGCAACACTTCGGCGTCTCATGCATGGAGAGTGATGCGCAATTTGACAGCGTAGAAATACTACAGCGCGTAGTCCCCCTAAAGGAAAACATAATTGACCACAGACCACCGGCGAACTGCTGCACGTACCAGTGCGACACACCGCAAAAACGATCCCGTTCCCCAGGTTCAGGCATGAGTAGTGCACGACGTGAGAGCACACGAGACGCCCTCGCCGTGAGCGTGCACGCAAGCTGAGGAGGATCGCCGGAGAAGACATGGAGCCTGATGCCGATGCTGAGACTGACCTGCTGCGGAGGGAGAGGGACACGCAGAAAGAACACGGTGAGGAGGGGGGGGATGTGTGTGTGCGCGTGTCTGTGTGTGCGGTGTGGGGCTTAGTTGTAGGGGGAGGGGTGTGTGTGTCTGTGCGCTCCTGTGTTTTGCACGCGTGATTGAGAGGCTGACTTGCTGTGCGCGTCCACATAACCGAATCTGCGCGTGCCCCGTTCTGTCTCCTTCAGAGCTAACTCAGGGACAATAGGTCGAGAGAGCTCGACCTAAAAATGGACACATATATTCCTATCAGTCACTCCTATGGCAGGCCTTATCAACCCTGAAGGCAGAGTGCTTGGAATTATGTGAGATGGTGCTCTGGCATGAGCTGAGCCTGTCTGCAGCTTGCGGAACCAGGTCCTTATAGCTGTTCCATGATAACACTATACCATATACTCTTAAGTGCATTATAATCCTCGCGGTTAAATGCTAACTTTGGTATAGCATTATCAAAACATGTCGAGTAAGGTGTCATACGTATTGGAATACTACCCCCTCGCCAATTCTGGCGACGGGGGTAGCATTCCACCCTTCTAGAGGGACACGACATGTATGTAACTGTGAACCCCGGTTAAAGTTAACTGGAGCCTTGGCATCACAAAATGGATGCTGCCACCACAGACACAAGTCTGACCTCCTGCTGCTGGGAGTCCTTCCAGCGAGGGAGGCTTGGACAAAGGGTTTCCTGCCTTGGGAGGTGCTAGCACCACCCCAGACAGGATTTTGTGTATTGGGTAGGATAGGCCTGAAAGGAATGAGACATGCCTGGGGCACACAAGGTGTCCCGTGCATACACCGGTTCAAACCAGTTGCTGGGCATCCCTGCCCCAGCTCTGGCGCGAAACCGTACAAAGGATAGGGGGTGTAACCACCCCCCTTCCTGGTCCCACCCAGGGGAGGGACCTAGTCACCAGTACAGCCCCCTTTAGCAGGATAAAAGTAGGAGCTGGTCTCATTCCAATTTAGATTAATCCTGAACTACTCTACAAGAAGAAACTCTGGACTTCGACGTTCTGCTCCACAGAAGACTGAAGAAATCTCCCTTGTGGGCAAGGAGTGTCCACCCTGCAACTGCAGGCACCATCAAGCGTCCAGCGGCTTCACTTTGTCGTCTTCCCTTGAGGATCCAGACTTCAGAGCCCGACGATACCCGGATTCCCAGACCTCTCCGACCTCAACTCACATCTGCAGCACAGCTGAGACCCGTGGGTGCGACGAGACACGTGGGACCGGCCATCTTGAAAGAAACTGCACTTCGCTTCCAGCACAACTCCCGAGGTAAACTCGACCAAGTGCTTTGGGGATTGAGAAGCCCTAGCCCCAAGCAGCTCCTGCACCGAAGATCAGCCCTCCAGCTTCCACGAGATCTGCGTGGGGCCCTTCTGCCTGCTTACGTAAAGTTAGGATAGTGTAGTCCCAGCGATCCTACAGCCTCTGGACAGCTCCATTCCTTCTATCGATTTCCTTATACCATTTACTTAGTATATGGTTTGCCGTGCTCCTAGGGCACCATTGTAATTTTGTGCAACTTATCGTATTTTTCCAAAGAGATTGTCATGTGCTTAGCCCTCTGACCTCATAAAGAGTTCAGAGGTGTTCGACATTAGAAAAATCCCTTCCTTTGCTCGCTTCAAAAAAGAGGGCAAGTCCTTTCTCATGGGTAAATTCCTTGGCTAAACTCATTCCGTCAGCCACCTGAGAGACTGAGAGACTGTTGCCCTATCCTGCGCCATTGTACATCACTGTATTTGACTTTTTGTATTATTTGTATAATATTCATTGTACTTTATTTATCCTTGTTGTATAGCTTCTCACATCCCCCAGGTACAGTACCCGTCTGCTACCCTATCCCACCTTCATTCCTTGATTCTCCGTAAGCCCTCCTTTGTACCAAGTTTTATAGTTTATCATGTGATATGACCCTGTATTACTCTACTGTATCTGTAAAGCGCTCTGATACCCTCATGGGTCATGTTCGCGCTCTATAAAACCTTAAAATAAATAAATAAATAAATAAATGTATTGTTTATTTTCATAACAACCTGTGTGGTGTCCTTTCATCTGGTATTCAAGGGGTTATATTGTGGTAAAACAGCTGGCTTCACATGCCAAAAGAGTTTAGCCTAAGACTGCTTTGTCCATGCTACCATTAGGATAGCTGGTCTATAAGGTTGACTTACAACCAATCACCATAAGGGTTGTTTGGACTGATACAAGGTGATCACTAGAACTAGTGAGCATCATATATCAGGCCACCTTCTCACATTGGTGTGCAGCGGTTGGGATTTGAGCTTGCTGTTGTTTTTACCAAATATAATCTTGAAATATCATTTGGAAGATCACATAAGGTACCATAGGTACATATAACAAGCTTAGAAATACTCTGAGTTCTACTGAACCAGCTGTTGTAGTAGAAAGGGCCTAGCACACCCTGACTACAACTCTTAGCAAGGGATCAGTAGGAAAACCCATAGTGTAGGTAGGTGCATCACTTACACCTCACTATAAAGCATGTCTACCCATGGAGAGACTTCAGAGACTCCCCTAGTGGTTAGTGACCCTTCACAGGTCCTTTCCAGATATGCAGCTCTCAGTTTCCAGGAGATGAGACAATTGTGTACCTCCAGGAAATTCAAACAGGGTTCTAACCCTACCACTCATTTTCTGTTAGGTCTCTTAGAGACATATGATGCTAGAAGGGCTTCTAACACAGGCCCCTCTCATCCAGATGGGAGCATGCCCCCCTTAGAAGGTACACCTGGTAATCCAGACTCTAACCTCCCTGAAACAGAGAATGTAGCTGAGGAGGAAGAGTCCTCTGGGGATGAGGCAGACAAAGGTCCAGTAGTAGTCAGCAGACTCACCAGGGCAAACTTAAGCCTACATGAAGGTGGTACTGGGGGAGCCCCAAAACCATCCTCAAGCAGGCCTAACCTTGGGAATAGACGAGTTAGATCTCACTCCAGAGGCTCTAACAGATCTATTCACACCCATGTCTCTCAGGCATCTTCTCAGAGAGGGATGACATCCCCTCAAAGAAGAGAGCATGAAGCAAAGATGAGGGAAGTGAATCTGAGGATTGAAAGGTAAGAACTTGCCCTTGCCAAAGAGAAACTTGCCTTTGCCAGAGAGCAACAGTTGAGTGGGGTAGTCCCCACTGGTGGCAGCAATATCCCTAGGGATAAAGAAAGGGGTTTTGATAATAGAAACCTGAGCAAGATAGTGCCCTCCTATAAGACAGGAGATGATATCCACAAGTGGATAACTGCTCTGGAGAGGGCCTGCAAAGTACAGCAGGTACCCCAGAGTCAGTGGGCAGCTATATTGTGGCTCTCCTTTGAAGGTAAAGGCAGAGATAAGCTCCTCACTGTTAGAGATGAGGATGCTAATGACTACCAAGTCCTGAAAAATGCACTGATTGATGGGTTTGGCTCAACAACTGAACAGTACAGGTTGATGTTCAGAGACACCCAGAAAACTCAGGCTCAGGATTGGACTGATTTTGTAGATTGTGCTACTAAGGCTCTGGAGGGCTGGTTATTGGGTAGTAAAGTTACTGATTACACAGGATTGTACAATCTTATAATGAGAGAGCAAATCCTAAATGACTGTCAAAACCAGCTTTTGCACTAGCACCTGGTAGACTCTGATCTGACCTCTCCACAAGAATTGGGTAAGAGGGCAGACAAATGGATCAGAACCAGGATTAGGCCTAAGAATCAGGGTGGTGACCAAAAGAAAGAGACTACCAAGCCTCAAGAGAAAGGTGGGGATAAATCCACAGAGAAGACTTCCCCAGGGCCCCAAAACTCCAAGAATGGGGGTGGGTCCCAAGACACTTCCTCTACCCAGAAGAAACCTTATTGCCATGTCTGCAAACAGGTAGGCCATTGGAAAACTGACAGCAGTTGCCCAAAGGCCAACAATAAGGAGAACATACCCCCAAGTAATACTCCCAAGCCTCCTGTTACTACTAGTAGTAATCCCCCAGGTGGTGGGAGTGCCCCCAAGAATTTGGGTGGCTTTACTTTGGGAGTTCCTGGGGACTCTGGCCTAACCAGGTCCCCTAACTTAGATACTCTTGTCTGTGAAAATGGAATGGGGTTTGCCAACTTCACTGCTTGTCCCAACACTTTGGACAAGTACAGACAGGAGCCCCTCATCACTGGTCTGAAGGTTGAGGCCTATAGAGACACAGGGGCTAGCATCATCATGGTGACTGAGAATCTAGTCCCCTCAAGGCAACTTATACCTGGTGCCACATACCAGGTGACAAACATTGATGGAGTGCAGAAAAATCATCCCATGGCAGTGGTAAATCTCAGCTGGGGAGGTGTCACTGGCCCCAAGAGAGTGGCAGTGTCATCAAACTTGCCTGTAGATTGCCTACTGGGGAATGATTTAGAGATCTCAGCCTGGGCTGAGGTAGAACAAGAAACCCATTCTAAAATGGTAAATCTTCCTGAACAGGTTAGGAGGGCTGTGCCAGGCTCAGCCCAATCTCAAATAGATTCCTCCCCTGAAAAGATTAGCAGGGCTGTGATGGTAACAGCCCATACCCAAACTGAGTCCCTTCCTGAAAAGGTTGGTGGGGCTGTGATGGCCACAGCCCAAACTCAAACTGATTCCTGTGTTGTGAAGCCTGAAACTATGGATCACTCCACACACACAGAGAGCATCGAGGAGGAAGAGAAATCTCCCTCCCACCAGACATTAGGAAAGGATCAGCCTCCTCAGGGAACTGATCTTACCCCTTGTGAAGAAACTGCCCCAGAGGTAGTCAGGCCTAGCCTGGCAGAGCCCCTGATGTCAGTGGACCCTTCCAAGGTGGGACCCAGTCTGGAGCAGGTAACCTGCCCCTCTCTACCCTGCCTCAGTCAGCCCAGGGCTACAGAGGTCAAGGAGGCCAGTGAGCCCCAAAGGGCCCCCTGTCCGATACAACAACCCCATCAGCAGATTACGGACACCAAAGCTAGCAGCCCTAGCCAGGTGAAAAAGTTAGAAACTCCTGAGGGATCCCCCTTAAACTTAGTTAGGGACCTCCCCCAGATGGACTCTGTTGGGCACAGCCAAACTTGGGACCTAAGGGCCCCAGACCTGACTTGTCACTCCAGTAAGCCAAACAGAGGGACCCAGCCTCCAGCTTTAGGTAGCCAGAGGTTGACCCTGAGAGCCCAACACAACTCAGTCGTGGAAAGAAAGGCATATATGGTGGATGATGATTGGAGGAAGCTGAGCCCAACATTAGTGGAGCCTCACTTCAGTACTCCATCTCAGCACCAGCCTTTTACTTTGCCAAAACACACCCCATGTAGAGATTCCCTATGGTGGAGACCCTCATATACCCTTAGGGTGAGGGATTGCTTAGTGGACCATGAGATAGGGGGTAACCATGCCAGTACTAGTACTTCCTTATATGGCCACTTAGACAATAGAGCCTTACCTGGACAAGGATAGCCTTATCTCCTTTCGTTTGGGGGGGGGGGGTTATGTAGGAAGGTGGATATCTGACTATGGTTACCCCCAACTTTTTGCCTAGTGTTTAGCTGGTTTTCGACCTAGTTGGCCTGGGGCCCTGCTATTCAGGACCCCAGACTAATTGCTCTCTCTGTAAAATGGACTCCATGTACCTTAGGTACATACCTAATTGGATACTGGGTCACCTTATCAGTCCCTGTACGGTGTACTTTAGGTACCCAGGGCATAGGTGTACCCAGGGCTTTGTGCCTACCAATCATGGAGATCCTTTTGTGATAAGAACCGAACTTGAGAAGTTTTTTCGTAAAATACGTCTGTTTTTCTTTTTTAAAGACAAAACCGATAACTCTCAACTTGGCGATACAATATCTATGAATACAGGACTACGTCCAATTTCCACCTTCACTCCTTTAAGTCATCAAGTCCCATCTCTTGTTACCACCTTTGAACAGGCAGTAAGACATGATGTCTCACAATTACAAGACAGTGACCGTCAGATTTTTCATAACTTTTCTAAACTAGAACAACAGGCCCTCAAGCGTCTCTCTCAAGATTCGTCCATCATTATAAAATCTGCGGACAAGGGGGGAGCCACGGTAATTATGGATGTGATCCAATACCGACAAGAATGCTTGAGGCAACTAAATAATGATAAATTTTATCAACGCTTGACTGAGGATCCAACTCCTCATCTACTTACTGAAATCAAAACTCTAGTAGATGAAGGTAACATTGAGGGTTGGATTACACCTCAGGAAGCCAGGTTTCTAGTGACAGAGAAACCAACCACTCCTGGCTTCTACTGTCTACCGAAAATTCACAAAGCCACCAGACCACCACCAGGACGTCCCATAATTTCAGGGATAGGTTCTCTTTTAGAACCCCTGTCAACCTTTGTTGATTTTTTTCTGAGACCGCTGGTCAAAAAGATGCCTACATACTTAGAGGACACAGCGGATGTCCTGAGACTCCTTCCGACTATACAGTACAATGTAGAGACTGATCTGTTGGTCAGCTTTGACGTAGAGTCACTCTACACCTGTATACCACAGCAAGATACATTAGACACCATTAGAAGTCTGCTGTCGGCAGAGGATCTTGACAGTATCACTCCTGTCAACTTCATCTTATCGTGTGCAGAACTGGCGATGACAAAAAATTTCTTCAAGTTTGAAGATCAACTGTTCCTCCAAATCTCCGGGACCTCTATGGGGAGTGTCTTTGCCCCTAGCCTCGCCAACCTTTATATGCACCAATTTGAACAGAATCATGTCCTCGACCACAGCAACCCTTTTCTTGACCATCTGGTGCTGTGGAAGAGGTATATTGATGATGTTCTGGTGGTGTGGCGGGGCTCTGTCTCTGAAATTCAAGCTTTCCATACTTGGCTTAATTCATGCAACCAATATCTAAATTTCACACTTGAGTACAGTCATGAGAGAATCGCATTCCTGGATTTGTCCATTTTTCCAGAAGCAGGTGGGCTTCAAAGTGAGCTTTTTACCAAACCTATGGCGAGAAACTCACTCCTTCTCTTCAATAGCCATCACCCACGCTCCTTAAGGGAAAACCTCCCGGTAGGCCAGTTCCTTCGTGTTAGGAGGAACTGTTCCTCAAGAGCTCTGTTTGATAAGCATGCTACTACACTAGCCACCCAACTTCAGGATCGGCACTATCCAAAAAACCTTGTTAAAAGAGAATGGAAACGTGCATCGAATAACAACCGCGAGGCACTGATTGAAAGACGGCCCGCCAAACCACCTTTGGAACGACTTACGTTTGTCAGCACGTTTAATGCACTGTCTAATACCATCCAAAAAACAGTTCGTAAACATTGGGGGATTCTCAATACTACCGCTGCTAATATCCCTGCACCTTTATTTGCATTCAAAAGAGCACCGAGCCTACGAGACACTCTAGTCCACACCAGGCCTCGGATTTGCAACACTGACAAGTCTGGGAACCTATGGGATCTTCCACCGGTTTCTGGCCATTATCCATGTGGATCATGTAGTGCTTGCCCTCAGACAGCTAAAACCAAGACAGTTGACATAGGATCTGGTAAAACGTGGATCCTTAAGAAACACACAAATTGTAACACTGACAACGTTATATATTTAATCACCTGTCCATGCTCCCTAAAATATATCGGCTACACCACCAGAAAAATTAAAATACGAATTGGGGAACATAAGAGCACCATCAGGTGTCGGAAACAGGCCACTAAACTCACTAATCATTTCCTTGAGGCCAAACACTCAGCTGATGAAATGAAGTGGCTCATTCTTGAGCAGCCTTATATCCCTCCCCATATCAGTGACACATCTAAGTTCCTATTCAGGAAAGAACAGAAATGGATTTTTCATTTGGAAAGCCATATCAAGGGACTTAATGATGACATACCGTGGATATCATTATAAATTTACCAAGCATTTGTCCACAAGAGTAACTCTGTTGAGATTATAGTATCCATCTACTTCTCCAGTTAGTTCTTGGAGGTATTATCATATATGATGATTATGTCTAGATTTCCTCCATTTCTCATTTCAAAAAAGATATTTAAGGCGCCCACCTAGATGTTTCTCCAGATATGATGGGGTTCACTTAGGTGGTAATACTTTCAGGCGACAACCCTGCTTAAAAACATATAAAAACATATAAATCGTGCAGTATGTCCTCTAACAACTCTTGTTATTGTGACTTGTCACCACAGCACGTGCAACTATATACAATTTGTGTGTCTCTTTATTGTTTCCACACTGCAAGTAGCATTATACATTTACAACAATGATTTCAGGCGCATTACGAACACTATATTAGTGCACATTTATGTCAGACACTTTATTTTCAAAGCGCATGCTCGAAAGTGCGCTACTAACACTGCTTGTAACAAGAGACTAGTGCAGCCTAAGGCGCATGCGCATGATGCGCGCGTCTTGGGTTGACACATGCGCTTTAAGATCAATAGCGCGTTTTGTGTTTCCTCCTCGATTGTAACCACGCATGACTCCAGGAGGTAGCGTTTTTCCAAAACGCGAGCGCGCCTCCACCACACGCCCACTTCTACTCAGCTGAGGCTCGTTTATTAATTTATTCGGGTATAAAAAGACCGGCGTGCCGCCCTGTCAGTCACCTCCACTCCCTCTCGGATGTCGGTGTAGTGGTACCGACGGACAGGTAGGACGCCATATTTTTTGCCCAGAGAGCATGCTATTTTTCTCATCTGTACTTCCTCATCTTGATTTCAAGGACTTTGATATTCTATGCCTTGCTAATAATTGAATTTTGTACATTGAATTGCCATATTACTTAAGCTTAAAAAAACCACTGTCCCATCATGGCTTATCCTGTATTGCTAGTGCCATGTGTTCAGTTGAGGTTGAATCTCCATTTTTATAACTAGGTTTGGTCAGTGCAAATTTGAAAACTGTAACCATTTGGACCATATTACCCCTGAAATTTTAATGGGGTTTGCTATGAATTTGTTTTCATTCTGACAGAGCGGGGCCTCCCTATTCCCGAGTGGGTGACCGGGTGAGGTGAGGCACACTCCCACATAAAATAGGGTAAGTGTTAAATAAGTAAATAATTTTTGTGATGTATATACACTAAATCCAGCAATATTATTAATAATTGCTGTGTTACGGGGAGACCTTCTCTACCGTATTGTCTGTATGCCTATTGTGTCTTTAGTATACATGTTATGAATTGTACACTTTCCTCCTTGTTTTAGGAAACACGGTATGACTGGATCACCACCAGTATACATCTGGGCTCAGAGTAACTGGTAGGACTTATCCATTATTTACAGTGCACAAATTCACCGTTATTGTAAATTTATTTTACTTTAATTTGCAGTCGCAGTATTCACTAGGTCCTGAAGAAAGCTAGGACCATCATGTCCATCTAGCTGAAACATGTCGACCACACCACACTGTGCCCTCATGTAGTTATTTTGTCAAAACTACTGGGCCCTGTTTTTAGATTTGACCTTAGTACCATACTTATTAAACTTACTTTTGGTCCTTTGAGTCTATTTTAGTCTCACTTTCACTTATCACGCGCACTGCACTCCATTGGCATCACCAGTGAAGCACTGTGGTCTAAGATTACATCAATAGAATCCATCTTTGCATCAACTTTAGGTGCCTTGGTTAAGCATTGGATTCACGATACATCTCCCACATGACGATACTCCACCAGATGGGTGGGCTGATGGGAATTTTTTCTAGCCCAGTGCCATCACTATAGTGTTGTTAATGGGTCTTTGACTCAACACGGCATACTCACAACTATCTTCGACCAGGCCACTTCTTTTGTGTTTTTGATAGTACCCAGGGCATACCAGGGGCTGAAGCATGTATTATGCCAGCCCTGGCTGGCCATCTAAACAGACACAACTGGCTGGTAAGACAGCTGGGGCAAGGTAGTATAATCACCCTTTGCTGTAGATATAGTTACCTATATCTAACCCCAAAATGGACACATATATTCCTATCAGTCACTCCTATGGCAGGCCTTATCAATCCTGAAGGCAGAGTGCTTGGAATTATGTGAGATGGCAGGCTCTGGCATGAGCTGAGCCTGTCTGCAGCTTGCGGAACCAAGTCCTTATAGCTGTTCCATGATAATGCTATACCATATACTCTTAAGTGCATTATAATCCTCGCGGTTAAATGCTAACTTTGGTATAGCATTATCAAAACATGTCGAGTAAGGTGTCATACGAATTGGAATACTACCCCCTCGCCAATTCTGGCGACGGGGGTAGCATTCCACCCTTCTAGAGGGACACGACATGTATGTAACTGTGAACCCCGGTTAAAGTTAACTCGAGCCTTGGCATCATAAAATGGATGCTGCCACCACAGACACAAGTCTGACCTCCTGCTGCTGGGAGTCCTTCCAGCGAGGGAGGCTTGGACAAAGGGTTTCCTGCCTTGGGAGGTGCTAGCACCACCCCAGGCCGGATTTTGTGTATTGGGTAGGATAGGCCTGAAAGGAATGAGACATGCCTGGGGCACACAAGGTGTTCCGTGCATACACCAGTTCAAACCAGTTGCTGGGACATCCCTGCCCCAGCTCTGGCGCGAAACCGGACAAAGGATAGGGGGTGTAACCACCCCCCTTCCTGGTCCCACCCAGGGGAGGGACCTAGTCACCAGTACAGCCCCCTTTAGCAGGATAAAGGTAGGAGCCGGCCCCATTCCAATTTAGATGAATCCTGAACTACTCTACAAGAAGAAACTCTGGACTTCGACGTTCTGCTCCACAGAAGACTGAAGAAATCTCCCTTGTGGGCAAGGAGTGTCCACCCTGCAACTGCAGGTACCATCAAGCGTCCAGCGGCTTCACTTTGTCGTCTTCCCTTGAGGATCCAGACTTCAGAGCCCGATGAGACCCGGATTCCCAGACCTCTCCGACCTCAACTCACATCTGCAGCACAGCTGAGACCCGTGGGTGCGACGAGACACGTGGGACCGGCCATCTTGGAAGAAACTGCACTTCGCTTCCAGCACGACTCCTGAGGTAATCTCGACCAAGTGCTTTGGGGATTGAGAAGCCCCAGCCCCGAGCAGCTCCTGCACCGAAGATCAGCCCTCCAGCTTCCACGAGATCTGCGTGGGGCCCTTCTGCCTGTTTGCTGCTCGACACATTGTCTGGTCACTTGCCGGCTGGCTAGTGCCCTCCTAGACAACGAACCTTGAAATCTTCACTGCTGGTCTGGTTGCTCCAGACTGGCCCTTGCTCCCTTCCAAAATAGGAGCACCCCGGGCCCTCCTGGTCCACTCCAGACGCCGTTTCCACTCACCGCGTGGGTTGCCTTTGCCAAGGCCTGTTGACTCCAAATCCGGATTCGACACCGCCGACAGCGAGAGCCTGCGTGGAACAGCTCGTGCCTCCATCCTGGTAGTCGAAGACACCACCTGGTCCACGTGGCTGCAGAGACAAGCGTCCACTCTTTACCTGATCACGACGACAGCTTCTGGTTCCCTCCTGGTTCCACACCGGTCACTGGCTAGTGACTTTGAACACTGTCCCCTCTGCTTTCAGGTCCTCTTCTTCCTCGATCCACCAGTGGATCGCACCGGACATCTTCCTCCTGGCCGCCTGCAGCATTTTTTCTTCCAGGCTCCATAGACTTCAACACAGAAACCCGACACAACTTCGCACCTATGCACCCGCAGCCCGTGGGTGAGGTAACAAGAGAATTTCGGTGCTCAAGGGTAGCTTGACTCTCCTAGTGTCCAGATTCACAGTCGTTTTAGTCCTAACTAGTCAGGATTGTCCGTACTCACCTTTTTCTTGAACTGTACGTTGTTACGCATCTCGCGTGTGAGTTCACACTCTGCACACGCGTCCCGTGGGCCTCCTATTACTTGCCTAAAGTTAGGATAGTGTAGTCCCAGCGATCCTACAGCCTCTGGACAGCTCCATTCCTTCTATCGATTTCCTTATACCATTTACTTAGTATATGGTTTGCCGTGCTCCTAGGGCACCATTGTAATTTTGTGCAACTTATCGTATTTTTCCAAAGAGATTGTCATGTGCTTAGCCCTCTGACCTCATAAAGAGTTCAGAGGTGTTCGACATTAGAAAAATCCCTTCCTTTGCTCGCTTCAAAAAAGAGGCCAAGTCCTTTCTCATGGGTAAATTCCTTGGCTAAACTCATTCCGTCAGCCACCTGAGAGACTGTTGCCCTATCCTGCGCCATTGTACATCACTGTATTTGACTTTTTGAATTATTTGTATAATATTCATTGTACTTTATTTTTCCTTGTTGTATAGCTTCTCACATCCCCCAGGTACAGTACCCGTCTGCTACCCTATCCCACCTTCATCCCTTGATTCTCCGTAAGCCCTCCTTTGTACCAAGTTTTATCGTTTATCGTGTGATATGACCCTGTATTACTCTACTGTATCTGTAAAGCGCTCTGATACCCTCACGGGTCATGTTCGCGCTCTATAAAACCGTAAAATAAATAAATAAATATATTGTTTATTTTCATAACAACCTGTGTGGTGTCCTTTCATCTGGTATTCAAGGGGTTATATTGTGGTAAAACAGCTGGCTTCACATGCCAAAAGAGTTTAGCCTAAGACTGCTTTGTCCATGCTACCATTAGGATAGCTGGTCTATAAGGTTGACTTACAACCAATCACCATAAGGGTTGTTTGGACTGATACAAGGTGATCACTAGAACTAGTGAGCATCATATATCAGGCCAACTTCTCACATTGGTGTGCAGCGGTTGGGATTTGAGCTTGCTGTTGTTTTTACCAAATATAATCTTGAAATATCATTTGGAAGATCACATAAGGTACCATAGGTACATATAACAAGCTTAGAAATACTCTGAGTTCTACTGAACCAGCTGTTGTAGTAGAAAGGGCCTAGCACACCCTGACTACAACTCTTAGTAAGGGATCAGTAGGAAACCCCATAGTGTAGGTAGGTGCATCACTTACACCTCACTAGAAAGCATATCTACCCATGGAGAGACTTCAGAGACTCCTCTAGTGGTTAGTGACCCTCCACAGGTCCTTTCCAGATATGCAGCTCTCAGTTTCCAGGAGATGAGACAATTGTGTACCTCCAGGAAATTGAAACAGGGTTCTAACCCTACCACTCATTTTGTGTTAGGTCTCTTAGAGACATATGATGCTAGAAGGGCTTCTAACACAGGCCCCTCCCATCCAGATGGGAGCATGCCCCGCTTAGAAGGTACACCTGGTGATCCAGACTCTAACCTCCCTGAAACAGAGAATGTAGCTGAGGAGGAAGAGGAAGAGTCCTCTGGGGATGAGGCAGACAAAGGTCCAGTAGTAGTCAGCAGACTCACCAGGGCCAACTTAAGCCTACATGAAGGTGGTACCGGGGGAGCCCCAGAACCATCCTCAAGCAGGCCTAACCTTGGGAATAGACGAGTTAGATCTCACTCCAGAGGCTCTAACAGATCTATTCACACCCATGTCTCTCAGGCATCTTCTCAGAGAGGGATGACATCCCCTCAAAGAAGAGAGCATGAAGCAAAGATGAGGGACGTGAATCTGAGGATTGAAAGGGAAGAACTTGCCCTTGCCAAAGAGAAACTTGCCTTTGCCAGAGAGCAACAGTTGAGTGGGGTAGTCCCCACTGGTGGCAGCAATATCCCTAGGGATAAAGAAAGGGGTTTTGATAATAGAAACCTGAGCAAGATAGTGCCCTCCTATAAGACAGGAGATGATATCCACAAGTGGATAACTGCTCTGGAGAGGGCCTGCAAAGTACAGCAGGTACCCCAGAGTCAGTGGGCAGCTATATTGTGGCTCTCCTTTGAAGGTAAAGGCAGAGATAAGCTCCTCACTGTTAGAGATGAGGATGCTAATGACTACCAAGTCCTGAAAAATGCACTGATTGATGGGTTTGGCTTAACAACTGAACAGTACAGGGTGATGTTCAGAGACACCCAGAAAACTCAGGCTCAGGATTGGACTGATTTTGTAGATTGTGCTACTAAGGCTCTGGAGGGCTGGTTATTGGGTAGTAAAGTTACTGATTACACAGGATTGTACAATCTCATAATGAGAGAGCAAATCTTAAATAACTGTCAAAATCAGCTTTTGCACCAGCACCTGGTAGACTCTGATCTGACCTCTCCACAAGAATTGGGTAAGAGGGCAGACAAATGGATCAGAACCAGGATTAGGCCTAAGAATCAGGGTGGTGACCAAAAGAAAGAGACTACCAAGCCTCAAGAGAAAGGTGGGGATAAATCCACAGAGAAGACTTCCCCAGGGCCCCAAAACTCCAAGAATGGGGGTGGGTCCCAAGACACTTCCTCTACCCAGAAGAAACCTTATTGCCATGTCTGCAAACAGGTAGGCCATTGGAAAACTGACAGCAGTTGCCCAAAGGCCAACAATAAGGAGAACATACCCCCAAGTAATACTCCCAAGCCTCCTGTTACTACTAGTAGTAATCCTCCAGGTGGTGGGAGTGCCCCCAAGAATTTGGGTGGCTTTACTTTGGGAGTTCCTGGGGACTCTGGCCTAACCAGGTCCCCTAACTTAGATACTCTTGTCAGTCAAAATGGCATGGGGTTTGCCAACTTCACTGCTTGTCCCAACACTTTGGACAAGTACAGACAGGATCCCCTCATCAATGGTCTGAAGGTTGAGGCCTATAGAGACACAGGGGCTAGCATCACCATGGTGACTGAGAATCTAGTCCCCTCAAGGCAACTTATACCTGGTGCCACATACCAGGTGACAAACATTGATGGAGTGCAGAAAAATCATCCCATGGCAGTGGTAAATCTCAGCTAGGGAGGTGTCACTGGCCCCAAGAGAGTGGCAGTGTCATCAAACTTGCCTGTAGATTGCCTACTGGGGAATGATTTAGAGATCTCAGCCTGGGCTGAGGTAGAGCAAGAAACCCATTCTAAAATGGTAAATCTTCCTGAACAGGTTAGGAGGGCTGTGCCAGGCTCAGCCCAATCTCAAATAGATTCCTCCCCTGAAAAGATTAGCAGGGCTGTGATGGTAACAGCCCATACCCAAACTGAGTCCCTTCCTGAAAAGGTTGGTGGGGCTGTGATGGACACAGCCCAAACTCAAACTGATTCCTGTGTTGTGAAGCCTGAAACTATGGATCACTCCACACAAACAGAGAGCATCGAGGAGGAAGAGAAATATCTCCCTCCCACCAGACATTAGGAAAGGATCAGCCTCCTCAGGGAACTGATCTTACCCCTTGTGAAGAAACTGCCCCAGAGGTAGTCAGGCCTAGCCTGGCAGAGCCCCTGATGTCAGTGGACCCTTCCAAGGTGGGACCCAGTCTGGAGCAAGTAACCTGCCCCTCTCTACCCTGCCTCAGTCAGCCCAGGGCTACAGAGGTCAAGGAGGCCAGTGAGCCCCAAAGGGCCCCCTGTCCGATACAACAACCCCATCAGCAGATTAGGGACATCAAAGCTAGCAGCCCTAGCCAGGTGAAAAAGTTAGAAACTCCTGAGGGATCCCCCTTAAACTTAGTTAGGGACCTCCCCCAGATGGACTCTGTTGGGCACAGCCAAACCTGGGACCTAAGGGCCCCAGACCTGACTTGTCCCTCCAGTAAGCCAAACAGAGGGACCCAGCCCCCAGCTTTAGGTAGCCAGAGGTTGACCCTGAGAGCCCAACACAACTCAGTCGTGGAAAGAAAGGCATATATGGTGGATGATGATTGGAGGAAGCTGAGCCCAACATTAGTGGAGCCTCACTTCAGTACTCCATCTCAGCACCAGCCTTTTACTTTGCCAAAACACACCACAGGTAGAGATTCCCTATTGTGGAGACCCTCATATACCCTTAGGGTGAGGGATTGCTTAGTGGACCATGAGATAGGGGGTAACCATGCCAGTACTGGTACTTCCTTATATGGCCACTTAGACAATAGAGGCTTACCTGGACAAGGATAGCCTTACCTCCTTTCGTTGGGGGGGGGGGTATGTAGGAAGGTGGATATCTGACTATGGTTACCCCCAACTTTTTGCCTAGTGTTTAGCTGGTTTTCGACCTAGTTGGCCTGGGGCCCTGCTATTCAGGACCCCAGACTAATTGCTCTCTCTGTAAAATTGTCTCCATGTACCTTAGGTACATACCTAATTGGATACTGGGTCACCTTATCAGTCCCTGTACAGTGTACTTTAGGTACCCAGGGCATAGGTGTACCCAGGGCATACCAGGGGCTGAATCATGTATTATGCCACCCCTGGCTGGCCATCTAAACAGACACAACTGGCTGGTAAGACAGCTGGGGCAAGGTGGTATAATCACCCTTTGCTGTAGATATAGTTACCTATATCTAACCCCAAAATGGACACATATATTCCTATCAGTCACTCCTATGGCAGGCCTTATCAATCATGAAGGCAGAGTGCTTGGAATTATGTGAGATGGCAGGCTCTGGCATGAGCTGAGCCTGTCTGCAGCTTGCGGAACCAAGTCCTTATAGCTGTTCCATGATAATGCTATACCATATACTCTTAAGTGCATTATAATCCTCGCGGTTAAATGCTAACTTTGGTATAGCATTATCAAAACATGTCGAGTAAGGTGTCATACGAATTGGAATACTACCCCCTCGCCAATTCTGGCGATGGGGGTAGCATTCCACCCTTCTAGAGGGACACAACATGTATGTAACTGTGAACCCCCGTTAAAGTTAACTCGAGCCTTGGCATCATAAAATGGATGCTGCCACCACAGACACAAGTCTGACCTCCTGCTGCTGGGAGTCCCTAAGCGAGGGAGGCTTGGACAAAGGGTTTCCTGCCTTGGAAGGTGCTAACACCACCCCAGACCGGATTTTGTGTATTGGGTAGGATAGGCCTGAAAGGAATGAGACATGCCTGGGGCACACAAGGTGTCCCGTGCATACACCGGTTCAAACCAGTTGCTGGGGCATCCCTGCCCCAGCTCTGGCGCGAAACCGGACAAAGGATAGGGGGTGTAACCACCCCCCTTCCTGGTCCCACCCAGGGGAGGGACCTAGTCACCAGTACAGTACCCTTTAGCAGGATAAAGGTAGGAGCCGGTCCCATTCCAATTTAGATGAATCCTGAACTACTCTACAAGAAGAAACTCTGGACTTCGACGTTCTGCTCCACAGAAGACTGAAAAAATCTCCCTTGTGGGCAAGGAGTGTCCACCCTGCAACTGCAGGTACCATCAAGCGTCCAGCGGCTTCACTTTGTCATCTTCCCTTGAGGATCCAGACTTCAGAGCCTGACGAGACCCGGATTCCCAGACCTCTCCGACCTCAACTCACATCTGCAGCACAGCTGAGACCCGTGGGTGCGACGAGACACGTGGGACCGGCCATCTTGAAAGAAACTGCACTTCGCTTCCAGCACGACTCCTGAGGTAATCTCGACCAAGTGCTTTGGGGATTGAGAAGCCCCAGCCCCGAGCAGCTCCTGCACCGAAGATCAGCCCTCCAGCTTCCACGAGATCTGCGTGGGGCCCTTCTGCCTGTTTGCTGCTCGACGCATTTTCTGGTCACTTGCTGGCTGGCTAGTGCCCTCCTAGACAACGACCCTTGAAATCTTCACTGCTGGTCTGGTTGCTCTAGACTGGCCCTTGCTCCCTTCCAAAATAGGAGCACCCCGGACCCTCCTGGTCCACTCCAGACGCCGTTTCCACTCACCGCGTGGGTTGCCTTTGCCAAGGCCTGTTGACTCCAAATCCGGATCCGACACCGCCGACAGCGAGAGCCTGCGTGGGACAGCTCGTGCCTCCATCCTGGTAGTCGAAGACACCACCTGGTCCACGTGGCTGCAGAGACAAGCGTCCACTCTTCACCTGATCGCGACAACAGCATCTGGTTCCCTCCTGATTCCACACCGGTCACTGGCTAGTGACTTTGAACACTGTCCCCTCTGCTTTCAGGTCCTCTTCTTCCTCGATCCACCCGTGGATCGCACCGGACATATTCCTCCCGGCCGCCTGCAGCATCTTTTCTTTCAGGCTCCATAGACTTCAACGCAGAAACCCGACACGACTTCGCACCTATGCACCCGTGGGTGAGGTAACAAGAGCATGTCGGAGCTCAAGGGTAGCTTGACTCTCCTAGTGTCCAGATTCACAGTCGTTTTAGTCCTAACTAGTCAGGATTGTCCGTACTCACCTTTTTCTTGAACTGTACTGTCCATAGACGTTGTTACGCATCTCACGTGTGAGTTCACACTCTGCACACGCGTCCCGTGGGCCTCCTATTACTTACCTAAAGTTAGGATAGTGTAGTCCCAGCGATCCTACAGCCTCTGGACAGCTCCATTCCTTCTATCGATTTCCTTATACCATTTACTTAGTATATGGTTTGCCGTGCCCCTAGGGCACCATTGTAATTTTGTGCAACTTATCGTATTTTTCCAAAGAGATTGTCATGTGCTTAGCCCTCTGACCTCATAAAGAGTTCAGAGGTGTTCGTTATTAATAAATATATTGTTTATTTTCATAACAACCTGTGTGGTGTCCATTCATCTGGTATTCAAGGGGTTATATTGTGGTAAAACAGCTGGCTTCACATGCCAAAAGAGTTTAGCCTAAGACTGCTTTGTCCATGCTACCATTAGGATAGCTGGTCTATAAGGTTGACTTACAACCAATCACCATAAGGGTTGTTTGGACTGATACAAGGTGATCACTAGAACTAGTGAGCATCATATATCAGGCCAACTTCTCACAGTCAGCCTGCTGATCCCTGCCCGAGGCTTAGTCAAGGGGGGTTAGTACAGAGCCGTCTTGCATAGCCCCTGGGGCCGGTCCTGTGTTCGCCGGACCGTCCTTCCCATGCAGTGCCCGAGCTCCCTTTCGGACCATGGTTGCCCCAGTCAGGCATGCCCAGCCACCGGGCGTTATCGTCCGCGTGGGG
The DNA here is from genome assembly GCF_964261635.1 of Lissotriton helveticus. NCBI lineage: Eukaryota > Metazoa > Chordata > Amphibia > Caudata > Salamandridae > Lissotriton > Lissotriton helveticus. The sequence goes on from NC_136065.1 coordinate 1,938,910,790, forward strand.
GGTACTCCAGGCAGCTCCTCGTCCTCTCTAGACGTCCTCCTACCGGATCACCAGGTGTTATGATCGCCTCTCTCCCTCTCCCATTCGCCGCGTCACCTCACTCCGCACCCCCATCGAGGTCGCAGCACGAAAGTCCAGGTGGTTCTGGTGTCCCCCCGGCATCTGCAAGCGGCGTGCACGTCTCAGAGGTCAGCCGACGGGCCCCGGCAGCTCCATCGTCGGCCTCGGCAGCCCCCAGAAGGATTCGGAGATGCGGAGAGGGAGGACTAATCGGGGGGGGAGGAAGAGAGGAGCAGGAGGAACCCGGGCTCGAAATCCAGGATCGCCCTCAGGTGGTGGCCCCCTCTCGTCCTCACGCCCCCCGCCGGTCAAGCGAGCAGGGTTGTGAGGTTCACCGTCTCAACTCCCCCCCCCAGCACCCTGCTACGCGGTACAGTTCAGGGGCCTTGTCGCATGAATGCACGGCTTCTGGGCTCTCCTCGCGCCCCCACCCCCGCCCCCGTGTTGGTCACCAAGGCCAGGGGGGGAAACCATCCGTCGGGCGTCTTACCCAGCTAGTGGGGCCTCAGCTCTTCTCAGGCGATCTGGTGGTCTGGTGGCGTCACAGCCTCCTCTGTTTGGTCCCCGAGGGCAGCGGCAATGAATAATCCTAGTGTCTCTCGCATCGCAGTCATAGGAGGGGGGGAGAGAAGGGAGAGGGGAGACAAGCCAGGGGGGGGGGCAAGACGGAAAGTACGTCTTGGTATGCCACCCGAGGATCACCAGCTCCGCACCTCCACCTTTGGAGCTTCCACTGCAGGGACCCGCGCCAGTGCCCAGGTTCGCCTCACTCCCTCCTCCTCAAGGCCCACCGGCTTTCCGCCACATCGATCGCGGTCCTCGCCGTCTCCGGGCCCCCTTCACAGTCAGGTCCGCCAGGCTGCAGAGTAATCCCTCCAATGTGGGGCCGCGAGGCAGGCCGGCGAGAATCACGGGCGTCTCGGCCGCATCTCGCGGACTTCCGGTCTGCCGCGACCGAAGCTTCTCGGCGGCTCTCCCAGCTACAGTCCCCGGCTGGTCATGCGGGGGAAGGCCGCACTCGTCGCGGGCGCGATCTCCGGCCGCCGGCACTCTTCAAACCCCAGAAACGCTCCGGAGCCTCCGCAGGTCCCCACAGCACAGGATCTACAGGCTGCGGTTGGTGTTTGGGCTCCCCAGAGGCCCTATCAGGATATGAAATGCCCGGCGGCACCGGAGCACTAACAGACTCCGTCCGCCATCATGGCTCTCTAGCCACACCCCCACCCATGTTGACAGATGATCAACAAGAACAATACAATATGTAGTGATATGTCTTTAATAGATCTTAGATTGTAGAGTTTTCTGTGATTCTGTATTCTGAATGTGTAAGTTAGAATGCTTTGTGGTCAGTTATGGTGTAGCTGTGGACGTGCTATCACCTACATGCCTGTGCTGTCCCAAGGCTGTCAATAAACCAATACTTCAAATGGTATTTGTATTCTTTACACAATACTTCTTCTGATGTGGAAGTACAAGAAAAGGGCCAAGAAAATCAATGCAAATCATTTGTCAGACCCTGTCAGGATGAAATACAGAAGACACAGCAGGAACCTCAGAGATAAGATGCTTGTCACTAAGATTGCACTGTATACAAATGTGAACTAAATGCTCACCTCTCTATCAATTCTGGCCACCATTGTCAGGGACTGTCCGGGACTATGTGGGGAACACTGTCAGGGACTTGGACAAGGACTGGGAACTGGGTAGAAGACATACACAGAAAGGAGGAGTACAGTGCTGCCCAGGATCATACAGGGAGTCAGAGGAGAAAAAGGGATCCAAAGGGGAAGCCTGTACAAGTGAACAAGATGGGTAAGCATTCAGACTAACTACACCCAGGACGGACGTGCAAGACATATTTAATACAACATTAACAATAAAGGGGGTGTGGGGTAAAGCACTCAGGAGCTCCACATGTTAAGACTGAAGCTCAGTAAGTTTCTTACCCGCAATTGCTGTTACAGACACTGACTGCAAATACCCACATGTAGAATATGCATGCAAAGGCAGGGTCTGAGGAGCTTATACCTATAGTGATGTTATAAATGTAACTCAAAGACAAAACTCACAGTGAACAAGAAACACCACCTAGGTAGTCAGCTGAGCCCATGGATCCTGGCGATCAAACAGGAACGCGCAAGGCAGTAACAGCAAAGGGGTAGAACTAAACACAAGCACAATAGACAAGGAGCTAGCAAGGAGGAGTGCTTAACAGGAAAGGAAGGAAATGACAGGGTACACTTGGCAGAAAGCAGGTAACAAACATAAAAGGTAACAGAAGTAAGACAGCAGAATAGAAAGGCAGCAAACTAGAACTGGAACCATGGAAATGGGAAGCAAGGCAGGGACTGGAAACGGATATACAAAAGGGGAGGCTACAAGGGTATACTAGAATAGTGCAGGTTAAGGAATCAAGAAAACAAAGTAGCATAGAAGGCAGTGCTGGGGCAGGAATAAGAAGTGAGCTAAGGCTCAGGAGTCAAGGCAGCACTGCAGACAGTGCTGGTTCAGGAACAGGGAACTACCAAAGCTTCAGGAGTCAAGGTAGCACTGCAGGCAATGCTTATTCAGGAACAGGGAAATTACTAGAGCTCAGGAGTCAAGGTAGCACTGCAGGCAATACTGGTTCAAGGAAACAGGACATAGCTACAGCTCAGGAAACAAGGAGTCAAGAGAGCACTGCAAGCAGTGCAAATCAGGAACAAGAAATAGCTAAGCCCAGGAACAAAGAATAACTATAGCTCAGGAACTCAGGAAACAAGGTGGCACTGCAGGCAATGCTAATTCAGGTACAGGGAATATCTATATCTCAGGAACTCAGGAAACAAGGTAGCATGCAGTGCTAATTCAGGAGAAGGGAAACTGCTGCAGTTCAGGAACAAGGAATACTAAGGTTAAGGGGTCAGGGTAGCACTGCAGGCAGTGCTAATTCAGGAACAGGGTAAACAGCAGCAGGTCAGGAACAAGGCATAAATAAAGCTCAGGAAACACTGGCAACAGGAATAGCAAAAGCTCAGGGACCTCTGGAAACAAGGATTGGTTTGACCGGTAAACAGCTACAATGACCAACCTTTGCCTGAAGGGAGCTGGGGCTTAAAATAGCTCACAGTAATCACATGCAGCTTGTGTGAGCAGGCTAGCAGCAGCCAGCCACAGGTGAGCTGAATTCCTCCACCCATCCTTGGCCTGCAGGGGAGGAGACAAAGCAGTGAGCAGGGAATTCTGGGTAATGGAGTTTCAGGCATGAGTAGGTTGGCTTTCACAAAACCCGGCATGGATTGGGAATGGATGTCAATTCCCAAATAGTGCCCAAATGGCTGGAAGTCAAGATATGCATGCAGGGGAGTGTCAGGAAGCATTTTAGAACACTGGAGAGTCCCACAGTTCAGCCCCCTGGTGGTGGACACGAGAACACAGGGAGCGAATCGTGACAACCATAACCCATCCCTAATCCTTCATTTAGTGGCACCCATACCAAAATTACTAATATTCTAGTCTAAAACATGTAGGCAGCACAAGCTTATCTCCTGTCACTAACAAATCTCTTTCAAGAGAAACACACCAGCCACTTTATAAAATAATGGCATTGATGTGTCTACCACTTTTCCTTGGCACATCCTTTAGTAACATGATCTATAACCACACGGAATTCAGGATCTTCCATTAGTTTATTCCTCCACTCAACCATGTCAGAACAGTCCACCAGATCCTCCACCTTAACAGTAATGCACTCCTTTACCTCATCACCCACCACCACTTCCAGGGGGCGTGACTAACTGCCAAGCATGGCGGACGCGAGCTAGGAAAGCTCTGTGCCAAACCCGAGACTTTGCCAAACTATCCTGTTAGAATGGGGCATTTCTGAACTTTGAACACCTACAAGTTGTAGCGGAGCAGCTACATGCTAAGCGGACTGCAGGCGGAGACCTAAGGCGGCCCCCTTCCCGTGTGAAACGAGTCGGACCTCTGCTGCTGCGTGGTGAGCCCGGAGGAGAACTCGGACGGGAGCCCCGGAGCGCGGAGGGACGTGGGGCCACATGGAGCGGCCAAAAGGAATTTCTCCACCTTCCCTCCGCTTGACACAAGTTAGAGGACCGTGACGGGCGGTGACAGACACGCAAGGCCTGTCGCCGCGGTATCTGGTGCATCGGGCGGGCCCGGCTGCGCTGAAGGATGGAGGAGACCTAAGATGGCACCCGGGAGACGGAGATAGCAATAGCAGCAGGGAGCGGAGACGTTGCAGGGGGGGAACAACCTTTACAACGCAACTTTTACAACGCACTACCATTACAACAAAACTTTTACAACGCAAGATCCATTAAAACGCATGCCATCACAACGCAACCATTACATCGCATGACACTACAACGCATACCATTACAACGCATGTCATTACAACGCAGTCATTACAACGCATACCATTACAACGCATACCATCACAACGCATAGTACCCTTACACTATCCAAAACTTACCCTACTGTTGCACCCCCTGCAGTTAGAATAGTAATTTTACCCCTACACTATCCAACACTTACCCTACTGTTGCACCCCCTGGAGTTAGAATAGTAATTACACTTCCCCTACTGTTGCACCCCCTGGAGTTAGAATAGTAATTTTTACCCCTATGCTATCCAATACTTACCATACATACAATGTAATGGTATGCGTTGTAATGGAATGCGTTGTAAAGGTAGTTTTTAGACAATTTGTTGTAATGGCATGCGTTGTAATGGAATGCGTTGTAAAGGATATTGCGTTGTAAAAAATGCGCTGTAAAGGCATGCGTTGTAAAAGTATGCGTTGTAACGTCATACATTCATTGCAGGGCCGTGGCGCCCGAGCTTGCAGGCCGAGGTGTGCGAGCGAGGCACATACGGAGGCACACACATTGTGGTAGGAGAGCGCCATTGAGGTCATACTCGAGGGCTGTGTTGTGTGACCTGCGCCCTTCCCCCATTGAAGCCATTGCGATCTTGGAGCTGCGCAGACCTTGGGCAGTGGAGGGAAGGCGACTGGGCCACGTTGCTGGCATTAAGGCGTATGGACTGTGAGTCCGCCTACTGAGACCCACGGATGCCTAGAGACTGCTGTGAATGAGAGGGGGCACTGAGAAACACGTAGAGGTGTGCAGAGAACTGGAGCATGGAGTGCTGAAGGGCTGTGGGACTTGTGCCTGGAGAACACTGATCCGAGGAGGTGTACAGGCCAGACTGCTGACAACTCACGCAGGTATAGTGGTGAGGTGCTACTCGGGTGCTAGGGAGAGCTGTCCTGAGTGTATTGCGCCCTTCCCCCTCCACAATATCGAGCCTCAGGCACATGGGCTGACTGTGAGGAGTGTCCCCGGGCAGACTGTGGCACTGATGTTTTGGGCACTGGAGATCTGTGGTGCTATGGAAGAACGCTGCCCTAGGATTTAAGAGAGAGGAACTACACTTGCACGATACTCCAACTGCGTGCATGCAGTGCTGGCGACCTGGGGGATCGTGTGCTGCTGCCGGTGGTCACTGACAGGGGTACGGAGACAGAGTGGGGGATCACCTACAACTCCAACTACAGATTAGGGGCCATCACGGAGCAGAACTATATCGGAGTCCTCACCTCACGCTATTGAATCGGGACTACTGGTGGTCTCAGCTGACTTAGTGATTGAGTATTACAGGGTCCACGAAAACAAAATACACTCGGTGACATGGGGCACACTAGAGCGAAGCAACAGGACATGCATGCATTGGAAACTAAAGGTACAGTAATGTCGAGTGGCCTGACGTAAGACTCGGACGTGGACATGGCCCCCCCCCCCCACAGATAAAGCGCAACCTATAGACAAATTAGACCTCATATTAAAAGAAATACGGGACTCGCGCTTAGCAATGGAAACGCAGCTGGGCTCACTCTCTACTAGCTTCAATCTGTTAAAGGCAGACCACAAAAAACTGGCGGAAAAGGTGAAATGCAATAAAATTGCCATCGGTGACTTGATACCTTAACAAACGGAGCAAACCACTCAAATGGAACAGGTGCGGCGTCACTGAGGGGGCTCCAGGATAGGGTGGATCATGCAGAAGGGAGGTCCCGTAGAAACAATGTACGAATCCTGGGGATACCGGAGAAAAGTGAAGGACGCAACCCTACACAGTTTGTGGAAAACTGGCTAAAGGAACATGTGGCGAAAGAGGGGCTATGGGCGCTGTATAGCGTGGAGAGAGCTCACAGAGTGCCACCTAGGCCTCCTCTGCATGGAGCGCCCCCGAGACCCCTGATTGCCTGTATTCTGAACTACAAGGATCGCGACACGATTCTAAGGGCGGCACCAGAAAATACTCCTATCCGATTTGAGAATAAAACGATCTCCTTGTACCCGCATTTTACGCTGGCAGTCCAGAAGGCCAGGGCCACGTTTCAAGAGGTTAAGAAGAAACTGAGAGCGAACAGCTTGAAGTATGCCATACTCTTCCCGGCCAGATTGCAAGTGATTCATGGGCACAAGTCAATCTTTTTCGAGCACCCGGAGGAGGTAGCGGACTGGCTCGAGATCACTTTCTCCCCCCCACCACGCAGGACTCCCTTCCACGGGGTGGATCTACGCGTTCCTCGCAGCGACGGGATGCAACATCAGCTCCGGAAGCTACTGAACACAGGGGGGCAGACTCTGTGATGACTCCATCGTGGAACAGATCACAAACAGTCAGAGGGACGCTTTACTGATGGCGGCAGCACTGGCGGAACATGATGCCAGGACCTAAGCTGTTTCTACTCACTCGTCGGGAGGGGCAACGGCCCGATCGGAGTCCGAATACAGCCTAACATTGTTCCCTTTAATAAACGCACAAACGGCGGACAATTACTGAACTGATGGAGAGGACCAGACAGGAGTGGTATCGTATAATGTACTGCCTAGTAGATTGCTCCGCTGTTGATGTAATAAGTTGCCCTGTTCTATATATCATTGCATCGGCGTATAATGGGTTTGTGTTGGAGCAATGCAGGTATGGTACGTGACCAAGGCGAATGACAAATACGACTATGGCGGTTGCCTCCCCCTCCCTTGGCGACTGCCCTGTGGTATGACTCCAGTAGGGTGCTGGTTGAACTGTCCTTCGCTGTTCATAGGGGACCCGAGTATTGGGGGTTTTTACTGTTTTTGTGGGCTCAGCGTTAGCTAATATGATACTGTCCAGACTCAGTAGTTCCTGTGGTCCTGGGTGACCACCTTATACAAGGCCTGATGGCACAACCTGATGCCTATAAATGTAACTCCTGGAATGTTCCCGGCCATGGCTCAATCCAGAAATGACATAGACTGCTAGCCCAATTGAATAGGGGGAAAGTGAATGTGGCGTTTCTGCAGGAGACTCATTTAAACCATGACGAGGCAGTGAAGTTAAACAAGAAGTGGAGGGGACAATTATTCTTTACATCATATACGGCCTTTGATAGGGGGGCAGCGATATGGCTTAGAAATGGCACACCCTTTAAGCTAACACATTGTACTAGGGAGCGTTTACACTCCAAATACAGAGCAGGACAAGTTCTGGGAGGTTTTGAACACACAGTTGATAGACTGGGAGGGACTTTAGGCCACTCTGTTGTGTCGTTGCTGTGTGAAACACCGCCCGCCACCCGCCCGATACCCGTCCGACGCTACTCTCAGTGGTAGCCCTGCCCCCACGCCCATACGTCACGCGTCAGGCAAGCGTCAGCACCAGTTGAGTGCTGCGCCGATGCCAATGCGGACAAAGTAGGAAGCAGAAAGGGAGAAGTGAACACAGAGAGCCGAGCCGGCTGGTAGCGGCTGAAGAGCGCTGACGGAGTTGAATGCTACAGCACACCGTGATCCGGAGAGACAGGGGTATGGGGCCTGGGCACAGAGGCGGCTTTCTCGCACGCACAACAGAGGTAAGTGGTGAGGCGGTGAGGAGCTGTGAAAGCCTCTTCGTGGTTGTGAGCTGGTCCAGTTGGGACTATTAACTAAACGGTGGCCGATCTCACTAAACCCCCATACAGCATAAATTTAACACAGTGAATGCGGAGCCTGGCGTCCCCAGCCTGAGCCCCAAAGAGATTGGGGAATTGTTTGTCTGGGCCCATTGCTTCATCTGTTTCAACAGCGGCAGATCGCTTTCTCCCTTAACAGGGTAAAAGTATAACCTAGCATCTGAGGAGCTGGCAACCCCTGAGTAAAACACCAGAGATGGCCCCACAGAAAGTTAAAAACACTGCGGAACATAACTTGAGGCCAAGACTAAATCCAGCAAACCCAGAAAACCGGGCATATTGGAAGAAAGCAGAGGGAGCACAAAGCTGACACCTGTGAAAGCAAAGAAGAAAGGAGCAAAAAGGAACTTAGCGGCAAATAAAAACCTGAGTAGCTCTCCCTCAAAATCAATAAAGGAATTTGTGGGGAAACATTTCAAAAAAGTTTTCCCACCTGCAAAAGATCAAGACATTGAGATAATTGAGTCAGCACTGCAAAATGTGAGCTTCGAGAGGGAAGAGAATGGGTATACCTCCCTACCTTTGGAAGTACATACAACTAAATCGCTAAACATGGCTAACCAGTCTCTGCAGCTACTACTGGACCATAGGGGTCTAGCATCACCACGGCTGTCATCTTCACCACAAGGTCTTTTCTCCTATGATCTGGAGAGAGGACCCCAGGATAGCCCGATCTCAAAGGAGTACAAAAGGGGGTGGTGATGGACGGAGCATCTGAACCAATCAAACACTCACACCCAGTCAAAAGATCTGGGTTTGATCCATCACCGTTCTTTAGCCCACTCTGCCACCCCAGTTCAGACATGGCTATATGCAAATCAGTCTGACCCTGTGCCTCATGGGAACAGTCTAGCCCGAACTGCCAAGCCATGCCTTCCCTGGACCGGAAACAAGCTTCCGAGGACCGGTTTCCGTCATTACATCCATCTTCAGCCCGGCTTGCTTGAATCCAGTGGTAAAGTGAGCAAGGGACTCACGTCTGAGCATACCCTGCCACACTTATGGCGGCCAAAGTGGTACAAAAGGGGGTGGTGATGGACGGAGCATCTGAACCAATCAAACACTCACACCCAGTCAAAAGATCTGGGTTTGATCCATCACCGTTCTTTAGAGCAAACAAGCCGGGCTGAAGACGGCTGTAATGCCAGAAACCGGTCCTCGGAAGCTTGTTTCAGGTCCAGGGAAGGCATGGCTTGGCATGTCGGGCTGGACTGTTCCCATGAGGTACAGGTTCAGACTGATTTGCATATAGCCATGTCTGAACTGGGGTGGCAGAGTGGGCTAAAGAACGGTGATTGATCAAACCCAGATCTTTTGACTGGGTGTGAGTGTTTGATTGGTTCAGATGCTCCGTCCATCACCACCCCCTTTTGTACCGCTTTTGGCCACCATAAGTGTGGCAGGGTATGCTCAGACGTGAGTCCCTTGCTCACTTTGCCACTGGATTCAAGCAAGCCGGGTTGAAGACGGCTGGTATGCCAGAAACCGGTCCTCGGTAGCTTGTTTCCGGTCCAGGGAAGGCATGGCTTGGCAGTTCGGGCTGGACTGTTCCCATGAGGCACAGGGTCAGACTGATTTGCATATAGCCATGTCTGAACTGGGGTGGCAGAGTGGGCTAAAGAACGGTGATGGATCAAACCCAGATCTTTTGACTGGGTGTGAGTGTTTCATTGGTTCAGATGCTCCGTCCATCACCACCCCCTTTTGTACCGCTTTTGGCCACCATAAGTGTGGCAGCGTATGCTCAGACGTGAGTCCCTTGCTCACTTTGCCACTGGATTCAAGCAAGCCGGGTCAAAGACGGCTGGTATGCCAGAAACCGGTCCTCGGAAGCTTGTTTCCGGTCCAGGGAAGGCATGGCTTGGCAGTTCGGGCTGGACTGTTCCCATGAGGCACAGGGTCAGACTGATTTGCATATAGTCATATCTGAACTGGGGTGGCAGAGTGGGCTAAAGAACGGTGATGGATCAAACCCAGATCTTTTGACTGGGTGTGAGTGTTTGATTGGTTCAGATGCTCCGTCCATCACCACCCTCTTTTGTACCGTTTTTGGCTACCATAAGTGTGGCAGGGTATGCTCAGACGTGAGTCCCTTGCTCACTTTGCCACTGGATTCAAGCAAGCCGGGCTGAAGACGGCTGTAATGCCAGAAACCGGTCCTCGGAAGCTTGTTTCCGGTCCAGGGAAGGCATGGCTTGGCAGTTCGGGCTGGACTGTTCCCATGAGGTACAGGGTCAGACTGATTTGCATATAGCCATGTCTGAACTGGGGTGGTACAGTGGGCTAAAGAACGGTGATGGATCAAACCCAGATCTTTTGACTGGGTGTGAGTGTTTGATTGGTTCAGATGCTCCGTCCATCACCACCCCCTTTTGTACCGTTTTTGGCCACCATAAGTGTGGCAGGGTATGCTCAGATGTGAGTCCCTTGCTCGCTTTGCCACTGGATTCAAGCAAGCCGGGCTGAAGACGACTGTAATGCCAGAAACTGGTCCTCGGAAGCTTGTTTCTGGTCCAGGGAAGGCATGGCTTGGCAGTTCGGGCTGGACTGTTCCCATGAGGCACAGGGTCAGACTGATTTGCATATAGCCATGTCTGAACTGGGGTGGCAGAGTGGGCTAAAGAACGGTGATGGATCAAACCCAGATCTTTTGACTGGGTGTGAGTGTGTGATTGGTTCAGATGATCCGTCCATCACCACCCCCTTTTGTACCGCTTTTGACCACCATAAGTGTGGCCGGGTATGCTCAGACGTGAGTCCTTTGCTCACTTTGCCACTGGATTCAAGCAAGCCGGGTTGAAGACGGCTGGTATGCCAGAAACGGGTCCTCGGAAGCTTGTTTCCGGTCCAGGGAAGGCATGGCTTGGCAGTTCGGGCTGGACTGTTCCCATGAGGCACAGGGTCAGACGTATTTGCATATAGCCATGTCTGAACTGGGGTGGCAGAGTGGGCTAAAGAACGGAGATGGATCAAACCCAGATCTTTTGACTGGGTGTGTTTGATTGGTTCAGATGCTCCGTCCATCACCACCCCCTTTTGTACCGTTTTTGGCCACCATAAGTGTGGCAGGGTATGCTCAGACGTGAGTCCCTTGCTCACTTTGCCGCTGGATTCAAGCAAGCCGGGCTGAAGACGGCTGTAATGCCAGAAACCGGTCCTCTGAAGCTTGTTTCCGGTCCAGGGAAGGCATGGCTTGGCAGTTCGGGCTGGACTGTTCCCATGAGGCACAGGGTCAAACTGATTTGCATATAACCATGTCTGAACTGGGGTGGCAGAGTGGGCTAAAGAACGGTGATGGATCAAACCCAGATCTTTTGACTGGGTGTGAGTGTTTGATTGGTTCAGATGCTCCGTCCATCACCACCCCCTTTTGTACCGCTTTTGGCCACCATAAGTGTGGCAGGGCATGCTCAGACGTGAGTCCCTTGCTCACTTTGCCACTGGATTCAAGCAAGCCGGGCTGAAGACAGCTGTAATGCCAGAAACCGGTCCTCGGAAGCTTGTTTTCGGTCCAGGGAAGGCATGGCTTGGCAGTTCGGGCTGCACTGTTTCCATGAGGCACAGGGTCAGACTGATTTGCATATAGCCATGTCTGAACTGGGGTGGCAGAGTGGGCTAAAGAACGGTGATGGATCAAACCCAGATCTTTTGACTGGGTGTGAGTGTTTGATTGGTTCAGATGCTCCGTCCATCACCACCCCCTTTGTACCGCTTTTGGCCACCATAAGTGTGGCAGGGTATGCTCAGACGTGAGTCCCTTGCTCACTTTGCCACTGGATTCAAGCAAGCCGGGCTGAAGACGGCTGTAATGCCAGAAACCGGTCCTCGGAAGCTTGTTTCCGGTCCAGGGAAGGCATGGCTTGGCAGTTCGGGCTGGACTGTTCCCATGAGGCACAGGGTCAGACTGATTTGCATATAGCCATGTCTGAACTTGGGTGGCAGAGTGGGCTAAAGAACGGTGATGGATCAAACCCAGATCTTTTGACTGGGTGTGAGTGTTTGATTGGTTCAGATGCTCCGTCCATCACCACCCCCTTTTGTACCGCTTTTGGCCACCATAAGAGTGGCAGGGTATGCTCAGACGTGAGTCCCTTGCTCACTTTGCCACTGGATTCAAGCAAGCCGGGCTGAAGACGGCTGTAATGCCAGAAACCGGTCCTCGGAAGCTTGTTTCCGGTCCAGGGAAGGCATGGCTTGGCAGTTCGGGCTGGACTGTTCCCATGAGGCACAGGGTCAGACTGATTTGCATATAGCCATGTCTGAACTGGGGTGGCAGAGTGGGCTAAAGAACGGTGATGGATCAAATCCAGATCTTTTGACTGGGTGTGAGTGTTTGATTGGTTCAGATGCTCCGTCCATCACCACCCCCTTTTGTACCGCTTTTGGCCACCATAAGTGTGGCAGGGTATGCTCAGACGTGAGTCCCTTGCTCACTTTGCCACTGGATTCAAGCAAGCCGGGCTGAAGACGGCTGTAATGCCAGAAACCGGTCCTCGGAAGCTTGTTTCCAGTCCAGGGAAGGCATGTCTTGGCAGTTCGGGCTGGACTGTTCCCATGAGGCACAGGGTCAGACTGATTTGCATATAGCCATGTCTGAACTGGGGTGGCAGAGTGGGCTAAAGAACGGTGATGGATCAAACCCAGATCTTTTGACTGGGTGTGAGTGTTTGATTGGTTCAGATGCTCCGTCCATCACCACCCCCTTTTGTACCGCGATCTCAAAGGAGGACACAGGGAGAGAAGAAGAAAGTACCCTGAGTAGTAAGTTAAACCAGAGAAGAAGTGAAAATAAAAGTCCGCCTGAAATTCGAAACGCCAGTTTAGAACAATGCGCGGAATTGAACTTAACCCCTGAGACAAATCGGGAACTCTCGACAATGTCCGCATCCTCAATGTTGGATCTAATGTTAATGCTACAAAGAACCCTTCAAGGACTTCTAGAAGTGACATTGTCTAATAATGTTATCTTAAATCACAAAAAATGTATTTAGCTAAAATAGAGGGGGAGTTGCAGGGGATCAGATCCCACATGCCAGCTATGGTAAGACAAATCCCTGACCCCGACCCTCAGCCCCCGGTAGAGGCACAGGTGGAAACTGCCGAACCACCCAAAGAAATTCATGAGGTGTATATCTCAAAGTGGCCAATGAGGGTAATAAGAAGAGGAGACTTGACTAGACGTGGGCAAATAAATAGAGCGAGATGTGTAGGAAGGAAATCATTAAAGAAAGGGAGTGAAATTATAAAGAAAGGGTCAAGGGTAGAGAAGGTGATTGGTAAAAGGGGGTATGAAAAGGGGGTATGAAACAAAGTTACCCAACCCTTATATGAGTACAATAAAGGAGAAAACCCCAAAAAACAGGGAAAAAATGTGTACCTACATAACATCCCCCCATCTCAGAAAAATCATGCTATCAATAAAATCACATCCCAGCCCAAGGAGTCTGGGAGACAGTTAGGAGGAAGTTTGCAGCCATGGATCACCCGGGAGGTGCGAGATAACAGGCCTAACATTCAGATAAATAAGGCCTATACGACAGAACCCCCAATACTAAACGGGGTAATGAGAAAGCAGCAAATGAGCTACAGAAAAGGGAATATGACTATTAGCTGAAGATAAGGTACTATTAGAAATAGAAGGTAAGGGGTGGCAAGGAAATAATTTCCTACGGTGTCATGCAGGTTTAGGAATGAGACAGGTAAGATAAGAGATCCAGAAGAAGATGAAGGAGCCCCCCTGGGAAATATTAAAATAGTAGCAAATAATTCAAATGCAGAAAATTGGTGGGGAAACTGGAGCAAGGATATAGGCCACGCAGGTCCCTCATCTAGGGCCTTTTTGAGGGCATGGGGAGGACGACTGGCTAGATGACGTTGAATAGGTAAAAGGTACGCCACATAGCATAAGATTAGCCTCCTGGAATATAAATGGCCCAGGAGATGAAGCCAAACAAAAAAACATAAGGGAATTAGGAGAAAATACAGAGAATATGTGTATCCAGGAGACTTGGCTATGTGGCAAGACCCCTATATTTGACTGCTTCTCCCAGCTAAACCGATTAGCAAAGAAACATAGATTTGGACGTCCAGCTGGGGGAAAAATTACTCTGGTGTCAACAAAAATAGTGAAGAAGGTGACAGAAATAACCGTAAAATGTAAGTGGTTGCTTGCTTGTAGAATAATGTTATCTGATATTGTAAAAATGAACATGATAATGCTTATAAATGTATATATGCAATGGGATAACACAGAGGAATTTGCAGCAGAAATGGGTTACTTTAAAGAAGACATGGATACAATCTGTGAAAAGTATGGCATGGATTTGATTATGTTAATGGGCGATTTTAATCATAAATTACACCCCAAGAATGTAGACTGCTGATTCCAAGAAATATTAGAGGCATATGAGATAACACAAGCTACTTTCCCAGAATGTATTACAACTGCTAAGGACACCCAGTTGGGAAACTTTTTGAGAACCAAAAACCCCTTTTGCCTAAATACAAGATCCTCCTTAGATTGCCCAGCAAAGAAAACGTTTAAGCTAGGTACCCAAAACTGTCCAATCGATTATGTTTTCACGAGCCCCTGGAGCTCCCAACTATTCACAGGGTTTAGGATTCTAAATAGAGAAGGGAGTGACCATAACATCTTAGCTCTGGAGATCCCTGATCCACATTTAAAGCCCATACCCAAGTCATGGAACAACAGATGTAATACCCCAGGCGACGTACAACTAGGTTAACGGAAGATTATGTGGCCAGGCTATTAAAGTTACAACAGAATTTAGATCTGGACACAGTAAGTGGCCAGGGTTTAGATTGGTACATGGGAAAAATCGAGGATGTGGTCCAAACCCTTAGTGAGGGACTGAGAAACGGTCAAATAAATGTTAAAGTGAACCATCTAAAGCCAGAGATACAAGGACGGTGGTTCACATAGGAATGTCTGGAAAAGAAAAGAGAAGTGAGGAGAATGGCGCGCCGTCAATTCCTAAAGGGCGGGCAGGGTAGTGGAAATGCCCTTGTGACTCTAAAAAGAGAATATAATATGTTAATTAGGAGGGCAAAAAGAGAATATAAAGAAGGCTGTTGGCTAAAATTACTTGAGGCAATTGAGGCAAGGAACCTACGCCAGTTCTAGAAATTAGTTCATTCGGCTGCGGATCGCCAGATAACCATAATGAACTGTGTAGTGGAAGAAGCAGCCTGGGAGGAATATTTGCAGGACTTGTATAGCCCTGGGAGTAACCGGGAAGAGAATCAGCACACAGACTGGAGCAGTCTGGTAGCAGATATAAAACATGACTTTTCAGTCCCTGAAGTGAAAAGCACGATAAAGAGCCTGAATTTAACAAGAGCAGTGGGCCCAGATAACCTTCTGGCTCTGATAATTAAATCCCAGACAGATTGGTGGGCTGAATTTTTTGCCAAAATGTTCCGAGTTATTTTAGATACTGGGAGGTTCCCCAACCACTGGAAAGGGGCAATAATAAGGCCCATACACAAGAAAGGTGATATGCACACCCCTAAAAACTATTAATTAATATTGGGGAGAAGATTTTTGCAAAAATAGTGTTAGGCAAACTAAAAAATTGGGTAGAAGTGAATTCAATTGTCGCAGTAGAACAGGGGGGATTTAAAGAAGGGCACTCCACAGTGGACCATTGCTACGCCCTTTGGGCACTTGCCCAGAAGTCGATAGAACAAACGGGGAAATAATCTGCTGTTCGTCGACTTCTGGGCGGCCTTTGATTTGGTGGACCGCAGGAGGTTATGGGAGTGCTTGACTAAATATGATATCCCAGTAGGCCTACTAGCAATCCTAAAAGAATTGCACAGAGGAAACTGGACCCAAGTAATTAAAGACACTCAAGGGGCACTGACATAGAAAATAGCCATAGGAAATGGGCTAAGACAGGGCTGCGTCCTGGCCCCTCTTCTCTTTTCAATTTTTTTAGCAGACCTACCAGCAGCACTGGAAGTTGAAAGAAGTGCGAGCCCCAGAATGAGCGGTAGGAAGGTAGCAAGCCTGCTATATGCGGACGACCTAGTGATAATCGATCAGACGGAGCTATGGCTACAGAGAACATTAAATGCTTTTAGTGACTACTGTAAGGCTAAACTTTTAGTGGTAAATATGAACAAAACGAATATTCTGTGCTTTGGTAAAAGGTCCAAAAGTTTTAGCTGGTATCTAGGTCAAACAAAACTGGAAATTTTAAAGGAATATAAATACCTAGGCCTATGGTTAGAAAGCTCCTTAAAATGGGGTACACAATTGGAAGGCCAAAAAGCAAAAGCATCATCCTCCATCTGTGGACTGAAAACATTTAATAAAGACTATGGGGACATGTCACATAAACCAATGTTAAAAGCTTATGAAGCTATGATCCCGCCCCAAGTATTGTATGGGGTTGAAGTTCTCCATCTCAGTAAGCATGGGCCAAAAATCCGTTACGCTCGCAAAATTTGCGGATTTTTTGGCAATTTCGCGATATTCGAATCTCGCGAAATTGCCGAAAATTTGCAAATTCGCGAGTGGGTGGATTTTTATATTTTTTTTATGACCAGCTCACTCAAGGGACCCCTGCACCCTTCGGCATGATGGCATAGTAACACACACATGGTCACTGGAGACAACTCTTTTGGCACTTTACGCAGCTGTAGTGTAGGAAAAGCACTATACATTTACCCAACAAGGTAGCACTTACTGATTAGCCAGTAGAAAGTACTCCAGTTGAGTAGAGGTATCGCACAAAACGATGGCGTCTTCTTGGATAAATATGAAGGGCAGGGTTCATTCTGGCACAATGCTCCTGTCACAAAAATTAAACCTCAACAGGAAGCACTTACAGATATAAATAAAGCAGGTGCCTGAGTTGAAGCTCAAGTTCAGTAACGCATTCATCATCCCAAAAAACAATCGTGAGCTTTGTCGAGGCTGGTCAGGTGTGCTTTCTCCCCATATCTACCGTCGAAAATTAGCTGTGATGCTTGATAGAGGCCTCTGCATTCTTCACTTTCACGAGCGCAATCCCCGTGCAGTTTCTGTGTCCAGGAGCTTCTTTCGCCTCATCTGCTGCTCTGATCGGTCTCTGACCTTTTTTACACACAAGAGGCATGTGAACTCGCATACAAGCCTGCTGTGATGCTGGATAGAGGCCTCTGCATCCTTCACTTTCACGAGCGCAATCGCTGTGCAGTTCCTGTGTCCAGGAGCTTCTTTCTCCTCATCTGCTGCTCTGATCGGTCTCTGACCTTTTTTACACACAAGAGGCATGTGAACTCGCATGGAAGCACCGCTCTTTGGCTCCACCCACACACTAGTGGTGTGCACCGTTTTCCCGCCCTGACCCACTATGATGGACAGCTCACTCAAGGGACCCCGGCGCTGGGCAGGTGTGCTTTCTCCCCATATCTACCGTCGGAAATTAGCTGTGATGCTGGATAGAGGGCTCTGCATCCTTCACTTTCGCGAACGCAATCCCCGTGCAGTTCCTGTGTCCAGAAGCTTCTTTCTCCTCATCTGCTGCTCTGATCGGTCTCTGACCTTTTTTACACACAAGAGGCATGTGAACTCGCATAGAAGCCCGCCCGTTTGGCCCCGCCCACACACTAGCTGTGTGCACCGTCTTCCCGCCATTTACCCACTATGATGGACAGCTCACTCAAGGGACCCCTGCGCCGTTCGGCGCAATGGCATAGTAACACACACATGGTCACTGGAGACAACTCTTCTGGCACTTTACGCAGCTGTAGTGTAGGAAAAGCACTATACATTTACCCAACGAGGTAGCACTTACTGATTAGCCAGTAGAAAGTACTCTACTCTACAAATCCGCGAGTTTGTGGATTTTTCCGCAAACTTGCAGATTTTTTGCCGATTTCGCACGAATTTGCGGATCGCAGATCCGCAAAATTCACCCATACTTACATCTCAGTGGCAAAGAAGGGTGGGATCGGGAGGAAGGTAAGGCCCTAAAAATGCTACTGTCCCTACCTAATTCAGCTATGATACAGGCAATTAGACTAGAGACAGGAACAATAGCATGGAATACTCAAGCCCAAATGGCCCTGGCAAGATTCTGGAAACGTCAATCCCAAGGGGGCGCACAGAAGGTTTCACGTTGGTGCAGTGAGGAAATCCGGCATAGCAGCCTAAAATGGGCAATGGAAGCGAGAAGGAAAATAAAGGAGATAACTGGGAGTCTAAAGGTGAGAGCAAACCAGAATCCCTTAGACGTAGCTTTTACCAAGAGTTTACTTAGAGCCCAAGGTATGGAGCAATCAAGGAATCAGGACATAGAATACCTGAGAAAGAAAAAATCGGTCGAATGCATGATAAAAGCGTGGGAAAATGATGCTTGGTACCCGTATCTAGAAACTTTGCCAAATTATGGACTTAGATGCAAAATCTTGAAAATCCGAATTGGCACTAACCCATGGCTAATGGAGGGGAGACTAAAGGCAGAAATGCTATATCCCGATGGTTTATGCAAATGCGGGCTGGGGACCAAGTGTGAAATACTGCACATATTGTTAGATTGCCTTATGATCCTAGAGGTGAGAAAACTGTTTTTACGGCCACTATTTATAAAATATGGAATAAGGTCACGAGCTCAAGCCATTCCATTACTGATAAAAATGGAAAATCTGGATACCGCAATTGCACTAGGAAAATATATGAGAGGTGTAAATCGTTTTGCTAGGGAAAAACTTAAGCAGGAACTGTGATTTATTTATTTTTAAACCCTCCCATTCAGTAGATAAAGGCTTAAGACCGATGTAATTTTAGTCAAAATGGTTTTAATTTATTGCTGTTAATGAACAATGATGTATGTAAAGAACTTTTTTAGGAGATTTGTAATTCTTGTTTTATTAAGTTTCATGAGTTTTTTTTTTTTCATTTCAAGACTAAGTTTCATGAGGTTTTTAACTTTTTAACCGACTCTATAAAATTGGAAATATAGAGGTTGTAAGGGGCGATAGTAGTTACGGTTTTACTACAGATGTATTTAAGCAGAGCTGCCCGGAAAGTAACTGCGATTTTAAATGTTATTGTGTATCTTCTTGTTATTGACCATATTGTACAGTTTTTATATTTTATAGACTATGGTCTAAATAAACAGAGTTCTCTCTCTCTCAAAAAAAATATCCGTGGGTAATAGGGGGTGATTTTTAATGCGGTATTAGATATTGAACTAGACAGGTCACACCCACTGCTGCATAATGCACCCAGTAAGAAACTTGCGGCGGTGCTGCAAAACTGGGCACACGGTTGGGGGGTGATGGATGCGTGGAGGGCAAAACACCCGAGAGACAGGAAATACTCATTCTACTCCCCAATGCACAAATTACATACCCGCATTGACAGGATATTCTGCTCGGCCACGTTGATAGATGCAGTTAGTGACTCCACTCACCTGGGGAAAACATTATCGGATCATAACCCGGTGGAGATTACGCTGCAATGGGGCAAAATTCCGACCCAAGTGCTGACATGGAGACTACAACCGCAACTGCTAGAAGACTCAGTTTTTAGAACATCACTAGCTACTGCTATAGATACTTACTTCTCGGAAAATGCAAATACAGCTTCCCCCAGACAGATAGAGTGGGACGCATTCAAGACTGTATTGAGAGGAGTAGCGATCATCACAAGAGTAGGACTTAGACACACCCTAGTCACTCAGCTTACTGACATAGAAAATACGTTGGGGAGGCTGGAGCAGATGACTGCATTAGACGAGGCACATAGGGCACAGCTGCAAGAAGCTCACATACGCTGAACTGTTGGAAGATCTGAGGCTGTTAGATCATAGACTTTATGCGCAGAAGCAACATGCGGTAGCAGGCAGAGCGGGACTGTTACTGGCTAGGATTATTAAAGATGCCCCACCGGTTGTCCCCATACTAGAGGTTAAGAACACAAAAGGTGACATGGTGTGTACGCAACTAGACAAAATGAGGCCTTTAGGGAATATTATGAAACTTTATATACAAGGCCAGATGCCATAGGTAGGCACCCTTCCACTTACTACGCTGCAGGCCACAGTGGTTTGACTGTTAAAACCAGGACGGGATAGCACGGACATGGCAGGGTATAGGCTCCTCTCGTTGCTAAATGTAGATTATAAAATTCTGAGCAAGATACTGGCGGTTCAGATTTGTCAATACATTTCGCAGTTGATACACAATGACCAATGTGGGTATGTCCCAGGCAGGAACACGGCCTTAATATCAGGTGGCTGCATTGATAATGGCTCATACTCTTCAGCGGGCTGGTGCAATAGGTTGTATTTCATTGGACCTACACCAGGCCTTTGATTCCCTGCAATGGGAATATATGTTCTATACTCTGTCTAAATATGGTATACCTGAAGAATACATAAAATGGGTAATATTGTTATATAAAGATCCTACGGCCCGGGTGAGAACGGGTAGACCCATCTCGAGGCAATGTGTGGTTGCAAGGGGTACCAGGCAGGGATGCCCGCTGTCACCTCTGCTGTTTATCCTGGCATTAGAACCTCTACTACTGAAACTGCGCACTACTGCGGGTCATAAGGGAATAGTGTTGGGTCCCACCACACATACGGAGATGATTTAATACTATGTTTAAGGGACTTGGATAATGATTGTGAGTCTGTGCCTTCGGTTTTTGCTGCATTTCAAACATTGTCTAGACTATCTATCAATAAAAACAAATCCTATGTCTATTAGTTTATGGACGCAACACATACTGGTGCGCTGGATTTTGGGGACTGGTCGTTCCAGATCCCATCTAGCACTTTCAAATACATAGGAATCAATATATATAGGGAAACAACGGACCTCCTAGAGGGCAATCGGAACCGTGCTATCACCTTACTCCGATCCCAAATAAAATTCTGGGTCACCTTGCCCATATCTGTGGCAGGCAAAGTGGCATTTGCCAAAATGGTGGTGCTCCCTAGACTGTTGTATTTTTTCACCAATTTACCCATAATGGTACCATCTAAGATGTTTAAATTGCTCTCCTTTATACTGATTGAACTGATCTGGGGTAAGGGCAGGCGGTGTATAGGACTTACAAACCTGTACCTAGATACTAAAGAAAGGGGTATGGGGGTCCCTGATCTGAAAGCCTACTGTTATGCAAGTCAATTGCAATGGCTAGCATATTGGCTGGCAGGGAGAAACTTGTAGGAAATAGACATGACACACTTAGATTGGCAAAGGAGAGAAGTACACATGCTTATGTTGCCTAATAGCAAAATCCCACCGATGGCACCACATCTTTTGAAAATTGCGTTACTATACTGAAGGCATTCCCTTAGATACACCAAGATGGCGACCCTGTACGCCTCCACTATACCTCTGCTGGAGATCCCCACTCAGATGGGCAGGATTACTATGAGGAGAATAAGAGCATGGGAAGTCGTGGGTATACCAACAGTGGGTGATTTCTTTAGGGAGAGTAACCCTGATGCCACATGATGCGTTTGTACGGGAACACGGAGCACCAGACACACTGTTCCTTTTACACGCAAGTTTATCTCACTACATCCGCACTAAATGGGCAACTGGGGGTGTACAACCAGCCACACACACATTGATCACAATGCAACATCTGATGGGTAATGGTCGACACCTTACAAGATGGCTATACAAAGGCATCTGCACAGTGGCAGCGGTGTCTCTCCAGACTCTTCATGGCAAATGGGAAATGGACATAGGCGGGGCGCTCAGTTACAAGGAATGGAGTGTGTTGTTGGAATACCCCAGGAAGGTATCGAGAAACCCGAAATTCAAGTTCATACAACTCTTGCTCCTACATTGAGCCTATCTGACACCGTGCAGGTTGAAAACCATGTACCTAGATGTATCGGATGTGTACCCGCCTTGTCAACTGCAGGCAGCGGATTTGACGCTTGCTGTGGAAATGTCCAGGACTACGACTACTGGGCGGCAGTCTGTGGGATACTAACAAATATAGCTCTGGTGAGGGATAATGACAGTCTGGAATACTGTTTGCTGGGGCTGGGCCCCAAAGGGAAGAAAGGTAGTCTGGTGACCAAATGTAATAACTTGGCGCTCATTCTGGCCAAACGTAGTATTACAACGAAATGGAAAGCTGCTAGACCACCGGCATTGAAAGATTGGTATGCTGAGCTGTTGAGGTGGGGCTCGGCTGAAGGTGCGGAACTGAAAAGAGAGGAGCAGCGTGGATTGCATAAGACGCCTATATCTATGGAATGGAAATTGTTGTTGGAGGAGCTTGGCGCTGTAGACATACTAGAGTATTGTCCCTAGAATGTGACCTGCTGGAGCTTGGGATGGGCAGAAATAAGGAGGAGCTGGGGATCTGTGGAATAATAATAAAAAACAGGGTGGTTGCTGGAGGCCAGCATACTAATGTCTGTATGTAGTAAAGAGACAATATGCTGAACTGGACTATGTATACGATTGTACAATTTCTTATCCACTGAGCCTATGGGGGAGGGAACGGGCGGGGAAGTTGATAGGATTTGTTTTTTTCTAAAATCTCACGCTAGGTTACATTTTGATGCAGTACTCTTTGGGCAGAGTCCCATATCCCAGGATGTATCCTGTCAGAGCTGTATGAAAATTAGATACGGACAGTGGGGGTGTTATTCTTTTTTTTTCTTTTCCTAAAAACAAAATGACAGTAGGAATGATACTGGGAATGTTTATAAGGTATACAAATGCTACATTGTGGTAAATACTGTAAATAATGGCTGAACATACGGTCTGTAATGTTACGAGAAATATGATTCACACCAATATGACAAGACTGTGAGAGGTGTTACACCCATTGATGTACTGTCCTGTAACCTTCTAATAAAAATGTGTTTAAAAAAAATCCACCACCACTTCAGCAGCATCACTTGCAGGTAACCTAGAGAAATAATCTTCTTTAATGATCTTTCTACCTGCTGCATACTCTGCCTTGAAATTTAACTCTAGCAGCTTTCTTGAAACTCTTGCCAGCCTTTCAGTACGTTTTATTATCTTCTCCCCAGATAAAAATGTCCACTAATCAACGTTGATCTGTATGCAGACCAACACTCCTACCTCACAAATATGGCTTACATTTCTTGATATCCCAGGCACATGTCAACATCTCCTTCTCTATTACAAAGTATCTACGTTCCACCTCTTTCGTTCTTCTCAAAGCAAATCCTATAATTACCTCTTTAGCAGCATCCATTTGTGTCAACACTGCACCCATGACATAAGCACTCACATCTACAGTTACATACGTATTGCCTTCATTGTATGTTGGAAGAGCTAGAGCAGAGGCAGTACTATGCTTGATCTAATCAAACTTTTGTTGACATTCTGTTGTCCACACAAACACAGTGTTCTTTCAACAAATGACTGTAGCATTCAGACAAACCTGCAAAATTTCGAATACACTTTGAATATAATTTGCATAATCCCAAGAATGTCCGTAGTTGACCCTTACCAGTCAGATGAGGAGATTTTCTTATTCCTTCCACTAACCTAGGTTTGGGTTTGACTCTTCATTGGACAGTACATGACCTAAATATTACACTTCATTAACACCAAACATACATGTATCTCCTCACATTACACCATATTCTTGTAGAATCTTCAGAACATTTTCAAGTACACATTTATGTTCTTGTTCTGTTTTGACAAATACTAGTATATCATCCCGAAAGACAACGACGTAGGATATGTCTTTGAACACTTTAGTCATGCCTTTCTGAGAAACAGATGCCACTCAGTCCAGTCCAAATGGCATTTGGTAAAAATGAAAAGTACCATCAGGAGTCACAAATGCTGTTAAATGCTGAGAATCAATGTCTAGTTCCACCTGATGGTACACAGCTTTAAGATCAAGTTTGGAAAACCATTTGGACGGATGCACAGAGGGGATGGTATCCTCCATAAGGGTCTGAAAAAAATTCTCCATCCAAATGACATTGTTAAAACAATGCAAGTCAATACGCAAAAAAACCTCACATGATTTCTTTTTTTTTTAGGCAGAGTGACAGGCGATAACCATAGAGAAGCAGCAATAGTCTCAGTAACACCATCTTTCTGCATTTTCTGCAGTGCCTTGCTCTGTGCAGAACTTTACGGAGTGTGTGTTTAATTACAATACTCCCCTATTTGAGTTTGATATGATATACAAAATATTAAATTATATCAATCCTTTCCTCAAAAATCTTGAGGTCAGCACCAAATTCATGGTGAGCCCGCTTCTGGCCGTGCCGTTAGGTGACAGTAAGGGCGAGTATGCAGCTCCGATTGTGGATCTCAAGCGGGTGCGATGAGTATCCTTGTGGCAACGGTTCCGTACTCTGTTCCGAATGTGAACCCTAACAACTCAAGTTATAAATAAAAGATACTCACATAGTCAACAAATGTTTTCCTCATTGACCAGCTGGGTCGGAATTATCACCGGCGGAGCAATCTCAAAGATTCCACGTTTCAAGGTACAAACTGAAGAAGTCGCGGTACAATTTCCCATTGTGACGAAACACGTGTTGGCTGGTTGCTTTTTGATGTAACAAAGATTAAAGACAAAGAACTCACTCATTTGGACCTCAATGACATTTCTTCAAGTGCACATGATTGAATGAACATTCATCTTATTATTTGAAAACGTGTACCCAAGACTTTGATTCTTAAGCTTTGTGCAGGTTCTCACCTACACACATACAGAGGTTATAGGGGTTTCCCCATACCTGGTTGCACGGTATACACTACAAATACTATATGCATACCTAGCAGAGTGCCACACTTCCTAGATCACTGAAAACCCTACAGTCAGATAATGCCTTTCCTAAACAAGCATTGGCATGGCCAATAGGTCTCGCCTTTGGGATCTTATAAGTGATTAGTGATCCAGCACAATATCCTTGGTGCAACAACATCAACTGTTGCATGGCTAAACACTTATAAGGTCCCAAAGGCGAGACCTATTGGCTATGCCAATGCTTGTTCTCTATCTTACCGCAATGGAAGCTTAGAGAAGTCAGTCTGTCACAAGACGGCCCCGTAGGAGTCAGGATGGCCTGGAGGACTATCACTGTAGGCAGGCTGGGGCCGGGTGGCAAACTGGATTGCTCCAGCCTGCGGTGACTTGACAAGGCCTGAGCCCGTCTACAACCATCCTTGCAGGCCATGATTGCTGCCTTGCAGACCATGGTTGCTGCCTTGCAGACCATGGTTGCTGCCTTGCAGACCATGGTTGCAGCCTTGCAGACCATGGTTGCAGCCTTGCAGACCATGGTTGCAGCCTTGCAGACCATGGTTGCTGCCTTGCAGAGCATGGTTGCAGCCTTGCAGACCATGGTTGCAGCCTTGCAGACCATGGTTGCTGCCTTGCAGACCATGGTTGCAGCCTTGCAGACCATGGTTGCAGCCTTGCAGACCATGGTTGCAGCCTTGCAGACCATGGTTGCTGCCTTGCAGACCATGGTTGCTGCCTTGCAGACCATGGTTGCAGCCTTACAGACCATGGTTGCAGCCTTGCAGACCATGGTTGCTGCCTTGCAGACCATGGTTTCAGCCTTGCAGACCATGGTTGCAGCCTTGCAGACTATGGTTGCTGCCTTGCAGACCATGGTTGCTGCCTTGCAGACCATGGTTGCTGCCTTGCAGACCATGGTTTCAGCCTTGCAGACCATGGTTGCAGCCTTGCAGACTATGGTTGCTGCCTTGCAGACCATGGTTGCTGCCTTGCAGACCATGGTTGCTGCCTTGCAGACCATGGTTGCAGCCTTGCAGACCATGGTTGCTGCCTTGCAGACCATGGTTGCAGCCTTTCAGACCATGGTTGCAGCCTTGCATACCATGGTTGCTGCCTTGCAGACCATGGTTGCAGCCTTGCGTTATGGAGTGCGAAAAGCGGAAGGCCAGAATTGGTTAAGAGAGTTAAAAACAGATATGTGAGACTGGGAGCAAACCTGTTGTAATGCCAGTGACCTGATTATGAATTATTACAGGTGAAGGATTGAGAAAGCAGTTCTATTTCAGCCTTTGGAACATTAAGTAAAACAGCAAATGCAGGAAGAAATTGTTTCATAATTATTTTCCAGATGTCAGTACAGTTCTAAAACAAATATTATAAACAGACGCAGAAATGATTGCCACGTTCAGAACCACACAGAGGATTTGATAGAAATCCATATTTAGGTGACCGTCCTGGCACTAACAGAATCTGAGAACAAAGCAAACAAGCATTTACAATGCAATAGGTCTCGCAGCATTAAAGTTTGAGTTACTGGCATTGTAAATGACAATGCTTTGCATTATTATTTTTTTTATTATTTGAAATTGGTATATAAACATTGTTTGTGAATGGTTAGCCACAGCACTAAGCAACTTACAATAACACGTTTATTGACAGTAAAGTTACTGACTGCGCGACAACGCAGAGCTTGAAACAATGACACAAAAAAAGGTTGGGGAATGTGGTTTATTAGGAATTAATGGTATCCAGAAGCACACATCTCCTCCAGGACAGACATAATGGCAGCCGGCCATGTCCTAACGGATGTCCCGAGGAAGACTGGTGTAAAAGCAATGCCCGGGAGTGTCTGACCACAAGTCATTTGAACCTTGAATACCCCTTGGCAGTGAAAAGATGAGCTGTCCGTGCAAACAGGTGCTGCAGGGAGACTGCAGACAAATTCCGAGGGTGACCCAACGAAGAACAATTTCCCATGGCCTTGAAAGACTGCGGTGAACGCACGGGTTCAAGAAAGAAGGAAATGTCCCTTGTCTCCTACTGCACAGCTGCTTTCTCCGACCAATCTCGTAATGCACAGTGCCTGCTTTGCCCACTCCCTTAAGCAGAGCAGCGTGCTCCATCATGCCGTAGTGCACACCTGCCTGCTACATTATCCTCAATGCACAGCTGTCTGCTCCACTAATCTTTTGGCAGTTGACGGCCCCCTTACCTCCAACTGCACTTTTGTCTGATTCGCAGTGCACACCAGCCTTATTCACAATCCCCTAACACAGAGCTTCCTGCTCCGCCCATGTCCTAATACACACCTGCCTGCTCCACCACCTTCTAACAGAATACACAGTTGCCTAGTGCGTTTACTATACTAATGTATAGCTGCCTCCTCCCCAATCTCTTGAAAGTTGACTACTCCCGTCCCTTGTCTCCTATAGCACAACTGCTTGCTCCGAACACTCTCCTAATGCACAGCTGCCTGCTCCCGTCATTCTCCTAATGCACGGCTGGCTGTTCCACCATGCAGCAGCGTACACCTATCTGCTCACAATCCTCTAATGCACAGTTGCCTGCTCTACTAATCTCTTGACGGGTGACTGTTCTCTTGTCTCCTACTGCACACCTGCCTGCTCCGCCCATTTCCCTGTGCACCGCTGCCGCCTCTGCCCACTCTCCTCATGCACAGTTGTTTGCTCCACCATGCAGCAGTGCACACCAGCCTTCTCCACAACCCCCTAACACACAGCTGCACCCCCCACCCCCATCTTCTAATGAACACCGGTCTATCATGACACAGCTGTCTGTTGTCTCCATCACGCTCCGGACTCCTGAATTTCCGCTCTCCGCCTGATGCACCGCCGCGTCGTGTGCCTGTCTCGATCTCCACAACCTGCTCAGCAGCTCCGAATGCCTGGTACCAGACCTTCCCAGTAGCCCGAACTCCTTGCCACCTCCTCTGGAAACGGCACCCTTCTGCCTGCATCCCCTGGCCTGCTTCCCCTGGCTTCGGTGAGATCTGCCTGCTCCTCCTGGCTGCGGTCAAAGCTGCCTGCTTCCCCTGGTTGCGGTCAGAGCTGCCTGCGGTCAGAGCTGCTTGCTTCCCCTTGCTGCCGTCAGAGCTGCCTGCTTCCCCTGGCTGCCGTCAGAGCTGCCTGCTTCCCTGGCTGCCGTCAGAACTGCCTGCTTCCCCTGGCTGCCGTCAGAGCTGCCTGCTTCCCCTGGCTGCCGTCAGAGCTGCCTGCTTCCCCTGGCTGCCATCAGAGCTGCCTGCTTACCCTGGCTGCGGCCAGAGCTGCCTGCCACCGGTCTGATTTCTGTGTGTATTAAGGGTGGCTGGCTTGGGCGGCGTGCGGGGGGGGAGGGTAGAGGGTGGGCTGGCTTGGGCGGCGGGCGGGGCTGGCTTGGCCACGAGACCTAAAAAGGTGGCAGAAGCGTGCAAGGAAGGGGGGGAATAAAGTCTGGATTAGCCATGCAGGTTCCTTAAACACTTACGCAGCTCCAAAACATGAAGGCGATGAACATGAGGCAGATGCCAACCCGGGAGATCATCACTGGTCGATAGAATCAGTGCCAGTAACAAACAATACAAGTCTGTACTCACTTCTCACTGTTGGAAACCGGGCTACGGAATCCCATTTTCCGTGCGATGGCAGAAGCTTCTGGCTAGCACCCGCTCTGCGTAGACACTTTCTCTCTGCGATGCGATCACCAGCTCAGTACAAGCACCTACCTCTCAGTGCCCTCACTGCGTTGCGAAACTTCTCGATGCCGGCCAGGAAGAGAGCAGTGATCGGCGCGCGGTGGGGACGCTGGCGCCGTGAGCGTGCGCGCGACCTAATCCGCGCGTGGCCAGCACTTGTCGCTCCCTCTCCCATTAGGAATGCTGGGCGCGTGCCCAGCTCTTGTCTCCTTTTGGCGGCTGACATGATTACAATAGTTCTCTTCCGAGAACGCGCTTCGCGCGTCTCTAGGCCGAGACCTAAAAACCTTTCCAAATTTTTTCACCAAATTACAAACATATTTGCCATCTACTAGAGATATAGGAAACTTTTCCCTATGTTTAATAACCATGCCAAAATCAACTTGATGCCGTCAGCCAAGTAAATTTAAACCTTTCGAGCAACATACACTTTGACTTGAATGGTCTTTTTGTTGAACCCAAATTCAGCACAAAAATAACCAACTAAATATATTCTACTGTCTTCAAAGGTGTTGTGGCAACATGCAAAGGTAACAATGTCTTACTTCCATAGAACTTCTTGTACTTCTCTAGCGATATAATAGTAATTCTAGTTCCCAAATCTAGAAATAAAACTGCTTTACATTTTCAATGGTAATCATGATCCATGGGTCCCTGAAAGCACTTGTTTCTCAACACTACTTAAACTTTAATGCAACCTTTTGTGTGCAGTTTCTGCCTCTGAGGACACTTCTTGATCAACCGTACTCTTAATACTTACTCGCTTACCACCTCTACATACTTTGCCAAATGAGCAATTTTGTTTCATTTCCAACATTCTTGTCCCAAGGCAGATCCGTTTTTAAAATTCGAAGTGTGTGTAGAAGACCCACATCTAAGGCACTAGATTTTACCCACAGGTGAGCTTGACTCCTTATTCTGTTGTTACTGGTTCCTTGATTAGGTTTCGCAATTTATTAACCGCAGGTACACGCGCAGTTGAATCAGTAATCTCCAGTTGTTCTGTAGTTTCTTATGAGCTGTCAATAAATGTTCTTAGCTATATCTACTTCCTCATCTAACGTAAGATTTTTATAGGTCAAGAGTCTTTGTTGAACCTTCTTTGAATGACATCTTCAAACCAGTTGATCGTGTATGAGTTGAAACGTGAAATTTTCAAAACCACAATATGATGCTATGCCCTTTAACACGATTAAATATGAATGTATTGCCTCATTGGGACCGTGTTCTCTTGTAAAAAAAATATGGCCCTGATTATCAATATTGACTTTACCTTCAAAGTAGAACACGAACTGCTTCACTGCCACCAGATATTCATCTATAACCTTATCCCCATGCTGTTGTGTACTAAGTGTTCGAAAACAGTTTGTTGATGAACCTCTAAATGATAATAAAGTAGGTTTATTTTCCTATCTGCTCTAAGCTTGTGCCCATCTTTAGCCTATTGACAGAGCGAAACCAAAGCCTCCCCTTGAGAACCTGTTCTTCGGGTTCTTGAAGCAAAGGAGCTGGAGGAACTACGAAATGCATGTTTGAATGAGTAAAGTGTAAACACACAGAGCAGAAATCTAAAACGTGTTAGGTGCAAAAAATAACAAATCATAAACTGAGTGATGTAACACTGTAAAAAGACACGCTAAAATCCACGAAAGATTGCTGATTGGATACAGAGCAGAAATTCTAAGATATTGTATGAGAAATTGTGATCAGATACTAAAGGTTGTGCCTCCGATTGACAACGGGAAAGGGATTGAAGAAGGTTATCAGCAAAAGCGTGCTGATCTCGATAAAGATGAGAAAGGAGTTTGTGGAGGACGAAAATGTTATGTGAGTGTTTAAATCATAAGCTAGCACATTTTCTTTGTAATCGACTTTTGTAAAACGCATGCCAACCGCTGTTGACACTTGACTGACCTTTTGCAACAACAAATGCTGAGTGCAGAAGCATAGCCAAAGTACATGTAGTCACTACTGAATAAACTGAGTTGCGAAAAATGACCACAAGGGGGCACTGGAAGAACACACACTGCATTGGAAATGACAACGTGTCCGGAGAGCAGCCATCGTACTGACGCGGTGGGTATTCTTATCTGAGAATAAACGCTTATTGTACAGCGGCGGGCCTGTGTACGTTTGTCAGTCTTAACCAACAAAAGTCCAAGCTTTGCCTTTATCACGTGCGCTGGCTGATTGTGCTGACGTCTCCTGAAATGCGCTGAGGCCACAGTAGAAAAAAACGCTCACAAGGAATGTATATGCTTGCAATAGAGTAGAGAGAAAATTAAAATACCCCCCCCACTGTGAAGCACAGCTCTGATAGAACCAAGAAAGTGAAGCAAGTGAGTGGGACCCCCCATAGAAGAGCTCCCTTGTCTCTTCAATCCATGCATCCTTTCAACCTTCCATCCACCATTTCATCTTTACATTCTGTCACCCATTCATTCTTCTGACTTTCACCATTCCATCCATCCATCCTTTCTCCCAGCCACCCTTTCAATCACTATTTCACCAACATATCCTTACACTCATCCACTTTTTCACCCATCCTTTCACTCACCCATGTATCCTTTCACCCATCCACCCTTTCACCCATGCTTTCACCCACACACGCATCCTTTCACTCATCCTCTCTCCCACCCACGCATCCTTTCACCCATCCACCCATTCTTTAACCCACCTACGCATCTTTTCATCCGACCTGCCTTTCACCTATCATTTCAGGCATTCATGCATCCTTTCACTCATCCTTCCTTTTGACCAACCTTTTTTTGGGCTAACTATGAGGCTTTGTCTGTCGAGTAGCAGACAGAAGAGGCCCATTAAAAATCCCACCCCGGCTGTAGCTGCCAAAGCGTGGGGTTCACAACACCCCTGAACGCTTGAATGCGCCACAACAATGCAGCAGGCAGTGCAAGGGCGAGTAGTGCAAGTGGCCCCAAGGGCATTCATGAACACTCAGGCTATGGGTTTTCATCATATGAACTCTTTTACGGTAGTGTTCTGAAATTTAGCCTATTTGTTCATGCTAATTAAAGTAAAAGGAGACTCCCCCAAGTCAGTCAACACATTTCACAATGTGACCTCCGGCAGATATTTGACAATATAACCAACTCGTACAAACTTACAAACTCACCTGCATGATCAAGTTCTATTGCTACCAACCTCATCCATAACAAGCAAATCAGTTCACAACACCACACTTCCTTCTCTTGAGTCATATTCCTTAGACTTTGTTTCCATGTTAACTCTAATATTATCAAGAACGGCGTTAAAATTATCACCGCTTTAGTGGCAGTTTCCTGCCGCTCAAGGAGCGATAATTTTAACACCGTTCCTGATAATATTAGTGCCTTATATAGATGTCGGCAGATCTGGACCCGCCATCATATTCCTCCCCAGTGACTTGGCAGTCCGCCCATAGTATTTAGATGTTGGCAGGTCTCTTGAGGTAAGACCTTCAGAGTCCCGCTACCTGCGCCAGAATATTGCTCCTGTGTCGACGGCGTCAGATGCAGAAGCGGGTGTCAGAGGGAGTCCCACCAAGAATACCGCCAACCCGATTACGATGTGCTTTTCCATTGAGGCAACTGTGGCGAGAAAACCTCCAAACCCAAGTTGGCGGAATGGGTGGAAAAGAGATGAAAAAGAGGTGAAAACTTACTTTTTAGAGGTTCCCACTTCCGCTTACGTCTTGAATCCCATTGTCCAATAGTTCCTGTGCTGCTGCTACCTCACCATGACGCTCAGCAACCCAGTTGTCGCAGGAATCTAAGGTAGGCTTCTGTGTCACTCGTCTCCCAATGAATCGTGTGTGTTTTAACATTTTGCTATCAGGGTGTGTATTTTTACATTGCTCTCACATGTACTTTTTTATGTGTCATGCATAAGGGTTCATCATTCAACTTATCATGGTAAAATGAAAACACCTGTATTGACACTTAAAAAAATATTTATTTGGTGGTGGTGGTGTAGCATCGCGCTACAAATAATCACAGACACAAACTGGTCACTATTACTGGAGCTTTATTCTCTGCATCTCTCCTCGTCCCTGTCCCTACTCTAACTGCCCCTGGTTCCTGTTCTCTGGCCCCTCCTGTTCCTGCTCCTCCCTCTGACTCCACCCCCCAACCACTAGACTACATCCCACAATACTACATCTCCCCCTTTCTTAATAAAATGAGCTTAATGTCCTCAGTGTTCGTAGTTCTTCAATCCACCACACGGGTCGGCGGACAGCCTGTTCTTCAAGCCTCAGTAGTGTTGAATCCGCGGTGGGCTTGACTTTGGTCAATCTTCCTGTTGTCTTAGTCGGGGCATTCTTGATCACGTTGCGTGTGAACTGTCTGCTCTCACATTCCGCAGTCAGCATGTCTCCTTCCAGTGGTGTAGCTACTGTTAGTTCAGGTGCTCGATCTCTTTCATGAGTGAATAATGTTCTGGTCCTCTTCTGAGTACCCGCATCTGCTTTTATTTCCGTTTGTCTTGTCCGGTTGAGGGCAACACTGTCCTCCAATTCAGGGTCATGTATATCAGACAGTGTGGTGCTATCTGATGAGACTGTCTTGGCTTGATTCGATGACTCATTCACAGCCTCGGGTTGTCTGGCCGACTCGTGAGCCGTCTGTGCATAGGCATGTTTCTCTCTCATCTGATGGTCACTCTCTATTGACGCGTCCGGTTTTCCTTGCGGAGTGACTGGCTGGTCCCTTCCCGTCCGGTGACCAGGGTCCACTGTCTCTGTTTTCCCTCTGTAGGTCCTTTGAGTCAGCCTCGCGGACCCCTTCAGGGGTGACGGTGTCTGATCTGTGTCCAGATATACTTGTGACTGACATGACAGGTTGTCTTGTGGCATGGCTGAGTGGTCAGAGTCCTTGGTGTGTGACGTGTTGCTCTTGATGTGAAGGGTGTCTATTGGTTCCATGGTGCGTTTGAGTGGTTGACGCCATGACTGTTGTTGGGACCATGACTCGGTCAACTCACGGGATTGAACAGACGAACCCTCTGGGTCAGAGAAGTCTCTTGTCGACTTCCAGGATCGGACGGACGTGCTCTCTGAACCAGAGGAGTTCCTGGCCATAAACGTGCTTTCTAGGTCAGAGAAGTCTTTTGTCGACTTCCAGGATCGAACGGACGCGCTCTCTGAATCAGAGGAGTTCCTGGTCATACTCCTTTTGAAGCGTTCCTTTGAGGGTGTGTCGGGTGCTGGATGTCTGAAATAAGTGGGCCGTGACACGTTGTTCGGTGACTCAGGGTTGTCTTTAAAGCGATTCTCCGGGCGCCTTCGTCGACTTGTCTTTGGCATTTGTTCATCCGAGAAGTTGTTCAGCAACCACGTGCTTGTTCTTTGTGTTTGCTCTTGAGATTTTCCATCTTTGCCTTTCTCACATGTCAACGACGTCTTCTCAGTTTCTTCGTTGTCCCCGGTGTCATTGATGCGTTGGTCTTTTCCTGTTCGTTGTTGGGGAGGGTCGGTTCGTCTTATGCGACCTATTTCTTCTTCACACTTACTTGGTGCTCGGATACCCATGATGTGGGTGTGATGTGTTCTCCTACTGGATGATGTTCCTTCAGACTCATCTTCACAACTTGACGAAGAGTGTTCCTGCGCCGACTTCCAGTTTTGACCATTTGGAGCTCTCCTTCTATAGTTCGTCTTCCTTACTCTCTTGTTGTGTAAGTTGCCATCTTGTCCAGGGGTGCTATCTGTCCCACTGGACGCTTCCCCCTCGTCAGACTTTGAATGACATCCTGAGGGTGAAGAATTCCTTGAGATTGTCCTTTGACTGATTGACTCGGAGTATTTCTTGTCACTGTGTCTCTCCCGTTGGCCAGACTTTGGATGATACCCTGAGAGTGAAGAACTCCTTGAGGTTGTCCTTTGACTGATTGACTTAGAGTACTCCTTGTCATTGTGTCTTTCCCGTTGTCTTTTCATTGGTCTGCCTTCCCTCTCTCTATTTTTTTTTCTGTCTGTTTTCCGAGTTTCATCTGTCCGGGCGACTTGATAATTTGCCTTCAGATTCGGGTCCCTTGATTTGTCTCTTGCCTTGACGTGCATTCCAATTTCAGCCTTCCTGATTATTTCTTCTAGCGACCACTTTCCTCGCAAGATCTTGAGCTTTGTGTCGGGGTTTGCGCAGCCTTCAATTATCCGGAGTCGAACTGCGTCCTCGTTCGTAAAGGTGTTGAAGTGGCAGCCTTGCACCAGGTTTTGCAACCGAGTGATGAAAGTTGGCAATGGTTCACCTGGTTCCTGCCGAGCTGTGTTGAAAGCGATGCGCTCTTGATCCACTTCTGCTTGTGCGGAGAGACGGGCACATAGCTTTTCTTGGAGTCTTTTATAGATTTCTGTGTCTTCTTTGGAAAATGTTTCGATTGGGCATCGGCCCTCTGGACCCACCAAATGGAGGAGCAACATTAGACATTTCCTCTCTCTTTGTTCACCATTGGCGTCCAGGAAGTCACCCAATGCTGCCAGCCATCGGTTCTGTTCAAGACACAGACTCCAGGTATCATACTGCATTCCTGGGGGTGGTGCTCTGAAGCACGGGTTGCGTCGTTGTGCTACTTCTTCCTTCGCCATGAGAAGAGAATTCTGATGGGCCATATTTGCAGGGCGCGGGCTGTTCACTCGTCTTCGCGTCTTCGTAGTTGATCTTCTTTAGTCGAGACTTGTGGTCTGATCATGTGTTGGGACGTTGGTAATGTTTGCGATCATCACGGTCTGTGCCAGTGAATCCCGTGGAGTTTGTGCGTTCCAAAGTGTCCACTTGTTGTAGTCATCTGAATCCTGCATGCATCAGCGCTCGTTTCTTTTCTGCATTTGCGTTGGCCAGTGTTTGTTGCATTACCTCTGTAGGTGTTCGTGCTGGTTTGTTGTTTCTTGCCAACGTTTGTTTGTTCGCTTTTCAAATGCTTGTTTGTATCTTTTCGCCACTGCTGATTGGTTTCTTAGCCAATGTTTGTTTGGCCTTCGCTAATGCCGGTTTTCTTCCTTGGCTACGATTTGTCTAATGTTTGTTGATCTGTATGTGTCAATGCTTGTGTCTCTTTGCATGGATCAATGCTTGTTTCTTTGCACGTACCAATGCTTGTTGATTTGCATGTATCAATGCTTGACTTATTGCATGTATCACTGCTTGTTTATTTGCATGTACCAGTGCTCGTTTACTCTTAGCTGATACCTGTCTTTGCATGCACCAATGCTTGTTGCCTTCCTTTTACCAATGTTTGTTTACTTTAGTCTTGCCACTGTTTGTTCACTTTAGATTTGCCAATGCTTGTTTTATTACAGTTGTCAGTGCTTGTTTTCTATGTTTGCCAATGCTTGTTGCTTGTCTTTATCAATGCTCGTTTCCAAGCTCTGCTTGCCTGACTTAAAGATGGCCGCCTGGATCTCTAACAGGGGATGGGAGCAAACTGCCTGACTCTAAGATGGCCGCTGTATTGGAAATCACGTTTCTGCCGAGATTTGGCTCTTTTGCTGCTTCCACGCCGATGTTTACTCACCGGACCGATGGCAGGCACACAGGACGCTCGCGGAGGCCAGAATCACTGCTCCTCATCGCAGCTGAGTCTCCAGACGCTTCTTGGGGCACAGGTAGGACCGGGGTGGGCTCCCGTCCTCGGTGTCTTTTCTCCTCAGTCTTGAGTCGGTCCCTGGAGGAGGCAGGGCTTTGTCGATGCCGCACACGCTTCTGGGCCGTCAGCACACACCGGTGAGGTCGGGGTAGGCTCCCGACTTCATTTCTTTCCACGCGTGCCGTGTCTCACGCATCGGGGGTAAGTGTCTGGTTTCAGCGCATGCCGGCGCTCTTTCCCCAGCACTTCTCACACGCTCCTCAACTACCGGAGCAGCAGGGTAGGATCGGGGTAGGCTCCCGATCTCTGTCTCCGCAGCGCACCACTGATTGCATGCCCCGGGATAAGCTCCTGGTTTTGGCGCCACACAGCGCTTCCTTTCAAGTCTTCTTTAGCGCTCGACCACGCTTCTTCGCCACTGGCCGCTTCACTCTCGGCGGCGGTTTCACTTTCTTGGGCACTCGAGTTTCAGCGCTCACAGCGCTACCACGCTTCTGCCCCACACGGCGGACCAGCCGCAGAGCTGCACACACTCACCACGAGCCTCTGCAATCTCGGGGGGCGGTGTGACTCGGGACACACATGTCGCGACGGCGACTTCTTCCACGTGCTCCACAGGACAGGACGTTTCTCTTTATTGATGCAGGGATTGCAGGTTGCAGTATCCCACCCTCGTCGCCAGTTGTAGCATCGCGCTACAAATAATCACAAACACAAACTGGTCACTATTACTGGAGCTTTATTCTCTGCATCTCTCCTCGTCCCTGTCCCTACTCTAACTGCCCCTGGTTCCTGTTCTCTGGCCCCTCCTGTTCCTGCTCCTCCCTCTGACTCCACCCCCCAACCACTAGACTACATCCCACAATACTACAGGTGGTTGTAGGTGTTTTGCTTGTGGTGCCTGTGGGTTTACATTCAATAGTGTGTGTGTATGTTGTTGGGTTGGTGTGCAATGCTACATGTAACAAAAGGGCATGACATTTTATCTACATATACATTATGACACATTCACAACATATACGAGTAGTGAGATAATGATAAATAATACTTACCTGTCTCCACACCACCATGGCCTCACTCCATCAGGACACTGCCTTCAGGACATAGCCAGCACAACAGGAACATCTAAATTGGCTCTGCGCAAGCCCGCTGGCCTGACGGCGACAGAGTACAGTTAGCCAGCAGAGAAGACCACCGCCACAGAGGGAACCTGTCTATTTCCGCAACATCTACATACGGTGGGCAGACCGCCGCCAGCTCGACAGAGTACTTGGAACCGCAGCTGTGGCGTGATGACGGTACTACCACCAAGATCTAAAATAACCTTTGTTTTTACACTTATTACATATTCTTTCAAAACTACCCAGGTGGTTATTGCTGCCACATCACTAGCACTCCAACCCTTTGGATTTTATATGAAAGAAAGAGCCCTCCTTTTCTCTGGGTTTACTTACGGTGTGAATACCAATAGAGTGGTGTGTTATATACATTTCGACCATGAAAGATGCAGTGTTTTCTAATGCTGATGCAATTTCAATGGCCCTGTTGAACGTTAAATGAAAGGTGGTCAATAGAGCTTCCTGGATCAATGTAGTGTTAATTTCTTCCTACCACCTGGACTCTAACCATCTTCTCTTCAAATGATTTGTAGCAAGGTTAAAATCTTAGAAATCATACAAAACGTTTGGCAGGCTCTCTGGGAAGTTGGTGTCTCAGGTAAACTTTGTGTCTCTCTTGTATTATATTTTTTGCAGCTCTTAAAACACAAATCTAAGTTCTTCATAGCAGAAGCGTATTCATCAACCATGTTGCC
The DNA here is from genome assembly GCF_964261635.1 of Lissotriton helveticus. Classification (NCBI taxonomy): domain Eukaryota; kingdom Metazoa; phylum Chordata; class Amphibia; order Caudata; family Salamandridae; genus Lissotriton; species Lissotriton helveticus. Next base: position 1,938,948,672 of record NC_136065.1, read on the forward strand.
TTCTCCCATTACAGCTTCTCTTCCTAAGTGTTTGAGTACCTTTCTGCCTTCTGGTCTCAAACAATGTCTTAATAAGGAATATTTACATTTCTGCCAAAGAACATTCCCCTTCTATGATTTCGAATCCTTCATTCCATTGTTCCCAATGGAATTCAGGCAAACCTGGATTGGGTATGAAGAAGGGAGGAGGAGGAACTACATTCTGCTGCATTACCTCTGGCTGCAGTGGGCTAATATAGCCTTGGAGCCTGACATAGCGGGCTCTAACCGACATGGAAGGCCCACTCCAGCGTTAAAGGGCCAAGCCAAAGGTGAGGGTCTTTAACCAGGGAGCAGCCCTTTAATTGCCAGTATAGCCTGCTACGGAGGGCTCTATGGCTATTAGAACATTCCGCCCCTAGAGGGCAGAATGTTCTAACTTGTAAAACAGGGCCTCACGGAGCTCGAGGTGGTTGAACTCCTCTCGAGCTCCGTAAGGGCTTTGTTCCCAGCAACAGCTGTGAATAAACAATAGAATGTTGATGCTCCGGGCTCCTATCAGTCATTAGAATCCCTGAGAACTCAATGGAGCTCCCAACATTCCAATGTTCTAATATACCTAATATTGCTGTCGTTAAAATGACTGCACCCAAAGAAGGCCCCTCCAAGATGTCTTCTCGCCTGAAATGCAGTAACAAGACAACACTGTTTATAGGATGAATTTTATTTGTTCGTTTCCACTCCCTCCTCAATACCAGTAGGAAGAAAAGGACTCACGCATGGTGTGAGCATCACTGGCTAGATACTGAGCACCAATATTCAATGCTACGATACAGTAGATAATTGTGTGCGCACCACTGGTTATTCATTAACAACCCTGTAACTGGATGTCATTCACTGGGTGTGTGCATCACCGGTTAAATAATGAGCACCAAAGCAGCAGTTACTAATAGCCTACAGATGGTTTGCACAGCAATGTTTAGGTACTTCACAATATGTACTTAACAGCACTGTGCACATTACCTGGGGCTCTTCCTAATGTTTTGCGTTGGATGTGTGAACTAGATGTTGGGTTGGCCTGATACAAAAGAAGCACAAGTAGACGCAAGGCAAGCTACACAGTCACAGACACATCTGACATCAGCCCCTCAGCCAGACTTAAGACTGCACAAATAAACATCCTGGCATCGGTTGCTCTTCACCAGATCATGATACATAGAGCACCAACAAGTGCTACAGCCTACATTACAAAGGGCGAGGCTAGATGAGCCCGCCTTTAGGGCCCGGCCCCCCGGCCCACACCACGCCATTTCAGTGGCCCAGGTATCCGGCTGGCTGCCCTATGGGTTCAGGGAGGGGTGACGCACGTCCGGTGGGGGCGTGGGGACAGAAGGCCATGACCTATTTAGGTCTAGGTCACGGGCCACTCGGCCTCTTTCCCCGCCAGCACCGGACCTGCTCGCCCACTCACCTCGCCCCCTTTGTTAACCTTGCTTTAATCATGTAAACAGGCGTTGGACCAACTGGTGGCCTTGTTCAGTGAGTTTAATATCCCTTTGGCTCCGGGCAAGACGGTGGGCCCGGCGACATGCATGACTTTCCTTGGTATTGAGATTGACACTGTGGTTGGGGAGTGCAGGTTGCCAGCTGACAAGGTGCAGGCTTTTTCCCAGGCCATAGATGCGGCCTTGGCGGGACCAAAGGTTACGCTACATCAGCTACAGGTCTTGGTAGGGCAGCTGAACTTCGCACTCAGGATCATTCCTATGGGTCGCCCCTTCTCTAGATCTATTGCCAGGGCCATGGTAGGCCTAACTCAGAAGCATCACAGGGTGCGTCTCCGGGCAGAGGTGAGGGAGGATTTGAGGGTGTGGCGCGACTTCTTGGCGAACTTTAATGGCGCTGTTGTCTGGCCTTCCGCCCCGGTGAGTAACTCAGAGTTGGGACTATACACGGACGCTGCAGGCAGCATCGGTTTTGGGGCTATTCTTGGTCCTCAGTGGTGTGGGGCGGAATGGCCAGAAGAGTGGCACAAGAACGGATTGACGAGAAACATAGCCTTTTTGGAGTTGTTTCCTATTCTAGTGGCGGTGTCCGTATGGGCAGAGCGCTTCAGGAATAGATCAGTGATATTTTGGTCAGACAACATGTCTGTGGTTGAGGCCATTAACCGGCAGGGGGCTACTTGTAAGAATGTACTGAGATTATTGAAACATCTGGTGTTGGCATGTTTGAAATTGAATTTGACGTTTAAGGCAGCACACATACCAGGTGTTGACAATCATGCTGCTGATGCTTTGTCTCGTTCCAAGCTACAGGATTTTCAAAGGTTCCATCCCGGAGCAGAGGACCAGATGACAGTGTTCCCACCATCACTGTGGAAGATTGGAGCCCCGCTTTAGCGGGGCTGGTAGGTGCCTCATTGAGTGACCGCACTCGGAAAGCATATCAGCAGAGTTTTTTGTATTACAGGACATTGGTACAAAAGGCTGGTTTCTCATGTTGGCACACTGATCAGGCAATGTTTCACTTTCTGCAGCAAATTAGTGATCAGGGCAGGTCACTTTCGTACGCTAGGACTCATGTAACTTCCGTGGGTTTTTTGCCAGATTAGCAGGCCTGTACGATCCTGGGACGTCTTATGTAGTCAAAAGAGCCTTAACGGGGTGGGCCAGGAGGGAAGGCCCCAAGCGAGACAGCAGACGGCCTTTAGATGTTGGGACCTTACAAGTCATGCTGAGCGCCCTCCCTAGACTATGCACCTCTACTTTTGAGGGCACGCTATTTGCGGCAGTATTCTCCCTAGCCTTTTATGGTGCATTCCGCCTGGGAGAGATTGTGGGAACATCTCGCAGCGACCACTGTGGGGGGCTGCAGTTTGGGGATACCAGTGTTAGAGCGGGGTCTTTGGAAGTAATCCTGAAAAAATCTAAAACCGATCAGTTGGGTAAAGGGGCAGTGATTCAGTTGCGCCCTGCGCCGGAGGCGCCTATTTGCCCGGTCGCGTGTATGCAGGCATATCTAGCCATCCGCCCCGGGGGGAAGAGTCAAGCCTTGTTCATTCATGAGGGGGGGGATTGTGTGTCACAGTACCAATTCAAGGCAGTGCTGCGGATGGTCTTGGTAGATCTGGACTTGGGGGACTCTGGTTATTCATCCCATTCATTCAGGATAGGGGCTGCCACTTTGGCAGCAGGAGCGGGTTTGTCATCCAAGGCAGTGAAGAAGGTGGACCGTTGGTCGTCCGACTGCTTTAGACGATACGTGAGGCCTGAGTTACTTTGACTTCATGCAATGCCAAGCCCATGCCTGACTTTTCTATTTCTTCTCCGATTACTAGTATGCCTGGGAAGGTGGTGTGGGTATTGGGACACTCGTTCGTTCGGCGAGCAGCGGTCCGATTGCAGCAGCGGCGAGTGCGGAAACCACCTGGGCTGGAAGGGACAGAATTTATGTGGGAGGAATGCGTATCCGGCACCTGCGGCGACTCGTGGAAGACATCAGAGGACGTGAGGGGCAGAAGTCCCCCGCATTGATCATCATCCACCTGGGCGGCAATGACATGGTTGACAGGGGCCGCCTGGCAGTCAAAGAAGCACTGCTCACAGAATTTGCTTGGCTTGGGCGGACCTTCCCCCAGGCCAGGATAACATGGTCTTGCATGATCCCGCGATGATGGTGGGGCGATGGAATCCGGGCTTATCCGCTAAATGTGTCAGTGAGACGTCTCAACGGGGAACTGGCAAAGATGTGCTCAGGAAAGGGCCGCTTGCTACATCTCTCACACAAGATGATCTCAGGACCTAATATGTTTCACCATGATGGAGTACATTTATCTGACACTGGTATGGACACATGGATTAAAGGGATTTGGTCATTTGTGCTGAACTTGGCTGCAGGGGGGAAGGGCGACGGACCTTTGGGCCCTAGTCTCCCTTGTGGCGGAAAAGAGACATTTGACCACTGATAGACTTACAAAATGGAGGGGAGTCCGCCTTGCGCACTCCCTATGCCAGCACTGAGGGGAGAGAGGGTAAGCTCTCCGCAGGGGGATGGAGACCACTGGCTGGGGAGGCAAGGGCGTCAGGTACGAGCCTCCCAGGCAGCCTGGTGGACGAGAGGTGGGGCCCTGGAAATGGCGGACAAGGACCCGAGGGCTGGGGCCCATCGCTCAGAGGCGCAGGTGGGTTGCACCTGGCGCGGGCATCTCTACCTGAGGGGATGCGAACCTGAGGGCCCCTTGGTGCTGGGGGAATCAAGAAGTTATGAGCAAATGCAAGATAAAATGTGTAATAAAAGTTGAGAAGATGAGTTATAATAACGAGAAATGTTGCTCATAATTTGATAAATGTTTAATAATCTATATGTCATGTTTATGAATTTGTGATTAAACATGGCCTTTTTTACACCCACCATTTGCTCCAAGTGCATTGATTGGTGGGGAGGCGGGTGTGGAGCATGCTGGGGGATCCAGGCCCTATAGCAGTACTCATCTTTAAAGGTCCTTGCATGGCTTTGGAGAGTGTTTCTCCCCTGTCTTGAAGTGCCCATAGCAAGCTGTTTTTTGTTTATGACGCCCACCACACACGTGTGCATGTACACACGTGTGCTGAGGCCTCTCTGTGATGTGGAATAAGTACAACCCAGAGTGGGGATCCGCGGAAGGAGAACAAACCAAATGCACCTGTCATTCTTGCCTAAGTGACTATTGTCATCCCCCTGGGCTGCAGAGAGCTGTCAGTGTTGGCAGAGAAATTATGATAGTGTTGGACAGGCCTTTATTACTAGTTGCCCGCTTTAGGGAGAGGAGCCTGCTGGCCTCTCCAGGTTTGAAATCGCTCTACCAGTCCCTATAACTAGGTCCCCCAACCATCCGTTAGAGGAATGGATGTTGCCTGTGCATGTACTACAGACGTGTAGATGTTGCATGTGGGCATGTTGCCTACGTGTGAAGAATGCATATGGAAAGCAAGACAGTACATGTGGATACAGCCACAGTGGGTTCCATTTTCTATCAAAAATACTCTGAATGCTATTTAAGATGGAGGGTTGGAGAGAGAGCAGAGACAAGAAATTTGTAGTGCTAGGCTTCACATCACGCAAGAGGACAAGGAGATTAGCCACTGGCGTAACGAAACTTGAGGGGGCCTCCGTGCAAGGTACGTGAATGGGCCACCTCCGAGCTCAATCAGGAGCCCCCTGAAACACGGGGGTCGCCGCAATGCGGGACTGCGGGGTCCTGTGTTAGGCCCCTGAGATTAGCATCCCAGTGTACACTCTCCTCATATGTGCCAGATTAACCTAAGTATACTGTTCCATATGTTAAATCACAGAGATATTGTCTTTAGCTAACAGCAGGTTTTTTAGGGCTCCCCTGGCGTTGCAGCGTGAAGCGCTGCCGCCAGCGAGCCTTATTGTCGTTGTGTTGCCTCCCCAAGTGGTACAGACCGGTGCACGAGCAGACTCCGGCCTGTGAACGCGCTTCCCAGAAACAGTGAACAGCTTGTGCGCTCGTTAATTATAGTTGAGTGCTCCTCTCCGGAAGACGTGGTGCGCGTGCTCAACTATAATTAACGCGCGCACAAGCTGTTCACTGTTTCTTTTTCTTATGTGTTGTTCGTGACACGCTTGTTCCTATTGCCGTCACGCGCGCCTCGCTTCTTTGCCGGCGCGCGTGACCCCTGCTTTCACTTTTGACGTCTTTTTTTTACGAGCGCGGCCGCTCACTTTTATTTTCTTCCCACGGCCACGATTTGTGCTTTCTCATGAGTGCGGCCGCTCACAGCACAACGGTGTTGACTTAGAAGGCAGGGCCCAGCCGACTTCAGACCAGCAACACTCTGCCTCCTTGCTTTGCACTGTGCACCAGAAGCGGGCGGCGCCTAGGTTCACACTAATGGAGCAACTTGCACCTCAGCTGTGCCAATACAGTGAGATGAGTGGTTCACATATGCTGGCACATTAAAGCCATGCGGCGGAGGCACAGCGCATGAAGGCTGCGGGCAGCGAATGACGCGGATGAAGGGCAGGGGCTTCACCCTCTTGTGGAGTCTTACCTGAAACTTGGCCTGCCCCCTGGCCCCCGATGGAACAGGCTGTTGCCACACTCAGTACAAAGAAGTTATCTCCACACAAGCTGACCAGCAAGCCGCCTTTTAAAACTCCAGATGCACGCGCAGACACCACAACCAATCAGCAATTCATAACACCTCGTAGAGTACTAGGATTGGCACAGATGTACATTTGAGGCTCCAATTCTTGATCATCTTACACATGAGCAGTACCCCCTGCTCTCTGACTGGCAGAGTATATTCTGCCGTGAGATTGGCTGGCCACCTGGACACATGACACCCATTAAAAGATCAACAACAAACATGAGAACCTGTGCTGTGGTTTCGGATGGTCCGCGTAAGTAGTGGGCAGCTGGTAACCATATACCTATCAGTGGTAAAGTATATTGTGTCATATTGTGAGAGGTAGAATGGCGTCACAAGCAACACATTGAATTAGGCAACCGAATAATGTACTGATTCTGATTTGATCCTGTCGGTAGCTAGGTCTAACTTTGTCGTCTGGGCATTCAGTTAGGGAAACAGGGACTGCACCAGACTGCAGGAAGAATTGAAGATAGTGATTATTTGGACAGATTGCCGGACTAGTTGTAAGGGGAACAGAGAAAATCACCATCAGTCTGAGGACGGGTGTTGTTTTTTAGGGTTGTGTGATTGAACTGGAGCAATCATCAGCTCTCTGCTTTCTTGTGTTGATGTGTGCCAGCAGGGGTGAGAGGGTGAAGGCAGGACAAGGAAAGGGGCTAAAAGGGTGTTAAAAACATCACCGCAGTACGATTATGAAGGGCTAAAACCACTGTAAACTGGCAAATCAGACAGAAACGAACCGACGAGGACAAGGCTGGAGCAAGATGAGAAGGGCGCTGCTGTTGGCGTAACCTTAATGTACGCACCTCCGTGGGCCCATGGGCCCATCTCGCCCATGCTAAAAGCCAGACCTGCTGGTGTGCTCCCCATCTGTACACATCACACATGCTCCAGGGGCTTGCTACACTTGTAATATTGCAGAACCAGAACTTCTCAGCAGGACAGGTGACCGAGCCTCTAAAGGGCCAGTTCAAGAATTGGTCACACGGGCTAGATTTTGATGTGCAACGACCAACATATCTTCATTGAGACTGCAACAAACATCACAATTCTGCTGCTCAAAGTACAACACACCTACCGAGAGGCGACAGTGCTGCTGATGTAGAAGTCTAGCAGTTCTGTCCGGACTCCTGGTACATGCACATTTGGTACGGGCGCTCAGCCCTGGGGCTGTCTCTTTAAAGGCTCAGCAGCTGTGCAGAGAAGTCCCGGTTCTGTCACATTTAAAGTACAGCAGAGGTTTGAGAAGGGCCCGTGCTGCTGGTGCTGTCGCCTTAAAGGAATACCAGGTTCGTTTTGAAGTGCGGGGTCTGCCATAACAAGCACCTAGAAGCCTGCTGAGAATGCCCATACTTTCCTAATTCAAATACAGCACCCATGCTAAGAAGACAAGTAGTGTGCAATTAACATTTTAGTGGGCCTCTGGAAGGGTGGTTTATTACCCAATCCAGCAATGGACAGCCAGCTGAGAAACAAGCACCCGGTTTCATTAAAATACCACATCGGCGCTGGGAATTGCTGGTGCTCTCAGATTTAAGTCTTTGCAGCAATGCTGAGAATTATGCTTTTACCCCATTCAAAGGCAACGTAGCTGAGTATTGTTATTACTGACCCATTACACGAATATCATCTGTCCCTAGTTAAAACAAGCATTGGCATAGCCAATAGGTCTCGCTTTTGGGACCTTTTATTTATTTATTTAAAGAGTTTTATATTGTGCTGCATAACTAAATACTTATAAGGTCCCAAAAGCGAGACCTATTGGCTATGCGAATGCTTTTTTTTATTGTGATCCTTCATTTTTATAGCATTTCAATTGATGTGTGTTGTATAATTTACTTAGCCCACATTTCCAGGGCTCGGCTCGCGCGTGGGCTCTCAGAACCGAGCCAGACCCTTGGCTCGGTTCCGCTCCCCCTGTTATTGTGTTGGTTCACCTGCCTCTAATGTTGCAGCCTTGCACTGATGTGCATTTTCAGAGCTGCGTGCAGACCACCTGGCACAGATTAGCAAAGGCCCGGGCATCTTGACATCGAGGTGCCCTGGCAGGGCAGAACCCTGTACTGGAAGAGAAGCGAAGCCGAGAGTCTAGGATTTGAACCCTGTCTGCCGGTTACGTCACACCGACTCAAACGGACTCTTCCACATGCAGGGCTTATGTTATTAATTTTTCTTATCTTCTAATATTAATGTTATGTTGTCATGTTACGTTACAATATGTTTTCTTATATTTGTTATATTATTATTTTATATTATGGTCTTACCTTACGTTATTTTATGTAATATCATGTTACACTTACGTTATGTTACATTACGTTATATTAATTTTCTTATCCTATAATGGTATGTATCATTTTATGTTATGTATTGTTGTTTTATGTTATGGTGTGTTATGCTATGTTACTCTTCAGTACGTTACGTTATGGTACCTTATTTTTTTCTATGTGATAGATTCCATCTTGGCCTGGAGTGTGTATCATTTTATGACTCGGTATTTCTAAATATGGCATCCACCACATCCACCATATACACCACCTCATCCACCACATCCACCACCACATCCACCACATCCACCACATTCACCACCACATCCACCACATTCACCACCACATCCACCACCACATCCACCACCACCATATACACCACCTCATCCACCACATCCACCACCACATCCACCACATCCACCACATTCACCACCACATCCACCACATTCACCACCACATCCACCACCACCTCATCCACCACCATCACATCCACCATCACATCCCGCACCCACCACATCCACATCCCACATCCACCACCACCACATCCACCACCCCCACATCCACCACCACCACATCCACCACCAACACCACATCCACATCCACCACCAGATCCACCACATCCACATCCACCACCACATCCACCACCACCACCACATCCACCACATCCACCACCACATCCACCACATCCACCACCACCACCACATCCACCTCCACCACCACACCACATCCACCACCACCACACACACCACATCCACCACCACCACATCCACCACCAACACATCCACCACCACCACTACATCCACAACATCTACCACCACATCTACCACCACCACATCCACCACCACCACATCCACCACCACATCCACCACCACCACATCCACCACCACCACCACATCCATCACCACCACCACATTCACCACCACCACCACATCCACCACCACCACATCCACCACATCAACCACAGCCACATCCACCACCACATCCTCCACCACCACATCCACCACCACCACATCCACCACCACATCCACCACCACCACATCCACCACCACCACATCCACCACCACCACATCCACCACATCCACCATATCCACCACCAGATCCACCACATCCATGTGTGTGTGTGGCTCTGTGTGTGTCTCTCTCTCTGTGTGTGGGTGCAAATGCAATAGGTCTCGCATTTGCGAGAGATTAAACTATTGGCATTGTAAATCACAATGCCATTTATTTATCTGTTTTCAAATCCAACACATTAATAAAAAAATTGTCATTTAAAATGCTAATAGCTCTAACGTTTGCAAAGGCGAGACCGTTGCATTGTAAATGCTTGTTTTAAGCATGTGCTTTTAGGAACAATGCCCTCACTCACATGAAGGTGACATGCTCCATGAATGGAAAGTCAGCTTAAGCAGCCAGGGACCTTTCCTTGCTTGAATATTGATTTATCCAAGAACTTGTGTACTTTACAAAGAACTACTACTCCCTTGGGGTTCTTTCCTGACGTTATTATGCCCGACTTTATGTCAAACTAGACACCTTCAAGGTATAAATATGCCTTCACTTGCTCTAGCAAGACACAGTGGTTCTTAGCAGTTCGGCTACCTACTTGCCCGACGCAGCTCGCTACAGCAAGTGCCGAAGGGAGCCGACCCTCCAGCTGATGCACTGATCAAGAGGCTGCATTTCTCTCGGCGAGAATCCAGCTCCAGTGTTTCCAAGCACCCCTTGAGGGGTGTTGGGAAATCGAGTTCCGAGACTGAGATACCAGACCTCCTTCATTCTAAACTAAAGGTATGGAGCTGATTAGAACCTAGAGAAAGCTTGAACAGATTCTTGGCAAAGAAAAACGAAACCTATGCAACACCACACTTACTCCTACGCGTGTACTATACTTAGATTAGGTACATTGGGGTAGGCGTATTTTAGAAGCACCAGTTGAGTACTTTTAGCCCTTGTTATTTATGTATGTATTTATATATAGTTTAGAAATCAAACAATGCTCTTACAGTATTATTTTATAATATTGTTCTCGCTGTATGCATTATACTTTGCAGTCTGCATTATGATTGTAGCAGTTCACTTTACTTGCATGAGAAAGAAGACTGTTCAATAAAACCTTTCATTGAAAACGCCCGTCTCTCTATTTCTCTGCACCTCTGTAGAAACGAAGCATGCACGAGTGACTGAGTGAAATACTTATCTATTGTTTCCGCGACTCTAGAGATACATTTCTTATTCTTGGAAAAACAAAGTTGTCATGTTTATGCGGTTGTCAGAAACTAATCCCTTCTTGAGAATTCAAGAAAGTTTCTAGTGACCTCTGAGCTAGCTGGCATTCACTATTAAGTTTAATATATTCGATGGAGACCTACTTGACCTCAGTCCTACGTCTAATCTATAGGATATATTATTCCAATGCGCCGAGCCTTTTGGGAATATAGGAACTACACTACATGGCGCCCAACATTTGGTAAGGTACTAATTTAACGCTAGATACTAAAGTAACTCAGTCGTGCTTTTCTCAGAGACCCCTTTTTTCCGTAAAATACTCCAACAGACGTCTGGAGTGGGTAAAAGGATAAAATATCCACCATAACTAAGTAGGACAAAAATCATATGTATTAGTTTTTGGTTTGTTCAACATTGAAGGATACAGTGCTCCAAAATATTGTGCACCTTAGCTTTGTTTCCTTGAAACTTACTCTGCAACTTTCATTCAACAAAATGCCAGATGGCGACAACAACGCAACTGGTGGAGCTGCAGCTGTGGCAGTCCTACCAGGCTTAGACGTTACAGGTTTCCAAAAAGATGACCTGGATGCTATAATCATCCCAGAAAATGTAATTTAATTTAAGGAAAACCATCACTATAAAACTTATAACAAATGGCCTATCATCAAGAGGTGGTAGGGTCATTTTTGTTATTGAGGCACACGAATATCGGCAGACAGAGGTATTCTATTCATGGATTATCTTCCCTGAAGCAAATTCAGTAACACATGTGTTTCACTTCTACAAAGTAGAGGAACATCCAACGGAATACGTTCCTTTCGAGGATATTGAAATTCCACTAACTTACCAAGAGCATGCGCTCTGGTTTAAAGGCGCCCTACACCATCAAAATCACATTACCAGGCTCGGTCCACTAGGTAGACAAGGAGCAACATGGCCGGTACTAGCAAGCTATACACCACATCCTGACATTGAAGAAATGTCAGGTGAGGAACTATTGGTTCAACTAAAACAACTAATAAAAATACATAGACAATTGGTTCAATATGGCATGCGGACTCTAACAGTCCAACCTCCTTTAAGGATTCCACAACATACTCCTTACCAGGGGAACACAAATAAAATCACACCACAGACTATAAATCAGTCATTGGTAAATTACCTGCAGAAAGGGAAAAATTCCATTCGGGATAGCTCAAAAAATTCGTCAAATCGAGGCAGTATTTCCTGATACACAGGATTTTAACAATCTGTTTACCAATGGGGATCGCACCACACCTGGAGGACTGCGACACTTGGGGTACAGTTGTTGCTGCAATCTACACAAAAACACATGGGGGGTCATTAGGATGACGGGCGGACTTAGTTCGCCCGCCATCCTATCGGATAATGGGACCGCCCGCCATAAGGGCAGGGGTTCCGTGGGGGTATTAGGATGCGCCCGCCACAGTGGCGGGCGCATCCTGTGTTTTTAACATTGTGGCGGGCGGAGCTCTAGCACAACCCGCCACAATGCTAAAAATGCATGTATGCATATGCATACACAAAGCGGCAGGCACCGCGCGGTGCCTGCTGCATTGCGTATGCAAATGCAGGGGGGTACCACAGGTACCCCCCATGTGACCCCCCCACCTCACCTTTACCATGGAGGTCCGCAGGGGGCCCCCGAAGTGAAGACCGCCTGCCTTTCCGTGGCGGCATTACCACCACAGAAAGGCATCTGTTTTGGCCCATGCTAATATGGCTGGCGGTGTCTGATAGACACGGGGCGGAAAAGTGGCGGACGATCTTGCCGTCCGCCGTTGTCCCCCCCGCCATACTAATATGGCGAGGGTTAATGGGTGGAGGGCGGGTAAGGATGTCTGGCGCATGGCGGTGGCGATCCGCCAGACATCCTAATGGGCCCTTTGGTGTTCAGTCTATGGCGGTAATACCAGATGTCCTGAAACAGATTCAAAATTAATACGGGGCAGAGCCTGCTTTAAATCTAGGTATGAAATTAGTGAAAGATTTCAAACAGGTCTCAACAATAATATTAGCTAATATTAAAGGTGAAGCAGCATCCATGGCGATACACCAAAAGTTAAGAGAATTTGATGTAACTGAGCAACCTCAAGAAATAGCCAGAATAATAGAAAAATCCTATGAAGAACTAAGTAGAGACAGTTTGGGTGGTAAACCAGCAAAACCCCAGCTGACTGAAAGTCCTGAAAAGGTCTTTATTAACAATACTCCCGCTGTTCCTAAAAAGAAGTGGGAGTTCACTAAACAAACTTTTAAAGAGTATCGTTCTCAATCCATACATACATCCCGAGGTAGGTCTCCTCAAAAGGAGCCCTCTGAAAAGAGGTATAACCTCAGGAATAGGGATACTATGAGAAAACCTGATAGATATCAAGATACTGATACACGTTCCTCTCGTACCTTTCAGACTTCATCACAGAAATCGGAAAGAAGAGGATGATCAGAACAAAAGGAAGAACGCGTGAAGTCCAAAGACGATCAACACATTCCAAAACATAAGAAAACTCAATTCACCAAAAAGAAGGTAGCAGGTCTAAAAATCAGGCATGCCGAGGATCTTGAGGGCACAACTCAAGAACGGGGAGTCGGCTCAGACAATGTTAGACAGCGCAGCAGAAGTAACCGTAGCTCGCGAGATCTTGAAGGATCATCTGGAGACAGTGGACTTGAATGAGTACATCTAAAATGAAACTGCTGATACCAGGGTTAGTGTCCTAAACAAGGTATATGAAGTAACACTCCGGATGGAGGGGGACATTACTAGGAAAATAAGAGCACTCTTTTAGGAGAAGCTCTCTAAGGGTTATGACATTCTTCTAGCTGAACAAGACTGGCCACCTGAATTTGTCAGGGAGTGCAATTAACATTTTAGTGGGCCTCTGGAAGGGTGGTTTATTACCCAATCCAGCTATGGACAGCCAGCTGAGAAACAAGCACCCGGTTTCATTAAAATACCACATCGGCGCTGGGAATTGCTGGTGCTCTCAGATTTAAGTCTTTGCAGCAATGCTGAGAATTATGCTTTTACCCCATTCAAAGGCAACGTAGCTGAGTATTGTTATTACTGACCCATTACACGAATATCATCTGTCCCTAGTTAAAACAAGCATTGGCATAGCCAATAGGTCTCGCTTTTGGGACCTTTTATTTATTTATTTAAAGAGTTTTATATTGTGCTGCATAACTAAATACTTATAAGGTCCCAAAAGCGAGACCTATTGGCTATGCGAATGCTTTTTTTTATTGTGATCCTTCATTTTTATAGCATTTCAATTGATGTGTGTTGTATAATTTACTTAGCCCACATTTCCAGGGCTCGGCTCGCGCGTGGGCTCTCAGAGCCGAGCCAGACCCTTGGCTCGGTTCCGCTCCCCCTGTTATTGTGTTGGTTCACCTGCCTCTAAAGTTGCAGCCTTGCACTGATGTGCATTTTCAGAGCTGCGTGCAGACCACCTGGCACAGATTAGCAACGGCCCGGGCATCTTGACATCGAGGTGCCCTGGCAGGGCAGAACCCTGTACTGGAAGAGAAGCGAAGCCGAGAGTCTAGGATTTGAACCCTGTCTGCCGGTTACGTCACACCGACTCAAACGGACTCTTCCACATGCAGGGCTTAAGTTATTAATTTTTCTTATCTTCTAATATTAATGTTATGTTGTCATGTTACGTTACAATATGTTTTCTTATATTTGTTATATTATTATTTTATATTATGTTCTTACATTACGTTATTATATGTAATATCATGTTACACTTACGTTATGTTACATTACGTTATATTAATTTTCTTATCCTATAATGGTATGTATCATTTTATGTTATGTATTGTTGTTTTATGTTATGGTGTGTTATGCTATGTTACTCTTCAGTACGTTACGTTATGGTACCTTATTTTTTTCTATGTGATAGATTCCATCTTGGCCTGGAGTGTGTATCATTTTATGACTCGGTATTTCTTAATATGGCATCCACCACATCCACCATATACACCACCTCATCCACCACATCCACCACCACATCCACCACCACATTCACCACCTCCACCACATTCACCACCACATCCACCACCACCATATACACCACCTCATCCACCACATCCACCACCACATCCACCACATTCACCACCACATTCACCACCACATCCACCACCACCTCATCCACCACCATCACATCCACCATCACATCCCACACCCACCACATCCACATCCCACATCCACCACCACCACATCCACCACCCCCACATCCACCACCACCACATCCACCACCAACACCACATCCACATCCACATCCACCACCAGATCCACCACATCCACATCCACCACCACATCCACCACCACCACCACATCCACCACATCCACCACCACATCCACCACATCCACCACCACCACCACATCCACCTCCACCACCACACCACATCCACCACAACCACACACACCACATCCACCACCACCACATCCACCACCAACACATCCACCACCACCACTACATCCACCACATCTACCACCACATCTACCACCACCACATCCACCACCACCACATCCACCACATCCACCACCACATCCACCACCACCACATCCACCACCACCACCACATCCACCACCACCACCACATTCACCACCACCACCATATCCACCACCACCACATCCACCACATCAACCACAGCCACATCCACCACCACATCCTCCACCACCACATCCACCACCACATGCACCACCACCACATCCACCACCACCACATCCACCACCACCACATCCACCACCACCACATCCACCACCACCACATCCACCACATCCACCATATCCACCACCAGATCCACCACATCCATGTGTGTGTGTGGCTCTGTGTGTGTGTCTCTCTCTGTGTGTGGGTGCAAATGCAATAGGTCTCGCATTTGCGAGAGATTAAACTATTGGCATTGTAAATCACAATGCCATTTATTTATCTGTTTTCAAATCCAACACATTAATAAAAAAATTGTCATTTAAAATGCTAATAGCTCTAACGTTTGCAAAGGCGAGACCGTTGCATTGTAAATGCTTGTTTTAAGCATGTGCTTTTAGGAACAATGCCCTCACTCACACGAAGGTGACATGCTCCATGAATGGAAAGTCAGCTTAAGCAGCCAGGGACCTTTCCTTGCTTGAATATTGATTTATCCAAGAACTTGTGTACTTTACAAAGAACTACTACTCCCTTGGGGTTCTTTCCTGACGTTATTATGCCCGACTTTATGTCAAACTAGACACCTTCAAGGTATAAATATGCCTTCACTTGCTCTAGCAAGACACAGTGGTTCGGAGCAGTTTGGCTACCTACTTGCCCGACGCAGCTCGCTACAGCAAGTGCCGAAGGGAGCCGACCCTCCAGCTGATGCACTGATCAAGAGGCTGCATTTCTCTCGGCGAGAATCCAGCTCCAGTGTTTCCAAGCACCCCTTGAGGGGTGTTGGGAAATCGAGTTCCGAGACTGAGATACCAGACCTCCTTCATTCTAAACTAAAGGTATGGAGCTGATTAGAACCTAGAGAAAGCTTGAACAGATTCTTGGCAAAGAAAAACTAAACCTATGCAACACCACACTTACTCCTACGCGTGTACTATACTTAGATTAGGTACATTGGGGTAGGCGTATTTTAGAAGCACCAGTTGAGTACTTTTAGCCCTTGTTATTTATGTATGTATTTATATATAGTTTAGAAATCAAACAATGCTCTTACAGTATTATTTTATAATATTGTTCTCGCTGTATGCATTATACTTTGCAGTCTGCATTATGATTGTAGCAGTTCACTTTACTTGCATGAGAAAGAAGACTGTTCAATAAAACCTTTCATTGAAAACGCCCATCTCTGTATTTCTCTGCACCTCTGTAGAAACGAAGCATGCACGAGTGACTGAGTGAAATACTTATCTATTGTTTCCGCGACTCTAGAGATACATTTCTTATTCTTGGGAAAACAAAGTTGTCATGTTTATGCGGTTGTCAGAAACTAATCCCTTCTTGAGAATTCAAGAAAGTTTCTAGTGACCTCTGAGCTAGCTGGCATTCACTATTAAGTTTAATATATTCGATGGAGACCTACTTGACCTCAGTCCTACGTCTAATCTATAGGATATATTATTCCAATGCGCCGAGCCTTTTGGGAATATAGGAACTACACTACATGGCGCCCAACATTTGGTAAGGTACTAATTTAACGCTAGATACTAAAGTAACTCAGTCGTGCTTTTCTCAGAGACCCCTTTTTTCCGTAAAATACTCCAACAGACGTCTGGAGTGGGTAAAGGATAAAATATCCACCATAACTAAGTAGGACAAAAATCATATGTATTAGTTTTTGGTTTGTTCAACATTGAAGGATACAGTGTTCCAAAATATTGTGCACCTTAGCTTTGTTTCCTTGAAACTTGCTCTGCAACTTTCATTCAACAAAATGCCAGATGGCGACAACAACGCAACTGGTGGAGCTGCAGCTGTGGCAGTCCTACCAGGCTTAGACGTTACAGGTTTCCAAAAAGATGACCTGGATGCTATAATCATCCCAGAAAATGTAATTTAATTTAAGGAAAACCATCACTATAAAACCTATAACAAATGGCCTATCATCAAGAGGTGGTAGGGTCATTTTTGTTATTGAGGCACACGAATATCGGCAGACAGAGGTATTCTATTCATGGATTATCTTCCCTGAAGCAAATTCAGTAACACATGTGTTTCACTTCTACAAAGTAGAGGAACATCCAACGGAATACGTTTCTTTCGAGGATATTGAAATTCCACTAACTTACCAAGAGCATGCGCTCTGGTTTAAAGGCGCCCTACACCATCAAAATCACATTACCAGGCTCGGTCCACTAGGTAGACAAGGAGCAACATGGCCGGTACTAGCAAGCTATACACCACATCCTGACATTGAAGAAATGTCAGGTGAGGAACTATTGGTTCAACTAAAACAACTAATAAAAATACATAGACAATTGGTTCAATATGGCATGCGGACTCTAACAGTCCAACCTCCTTTAAGGATTCCACAACATACCCCTTACCAGGGGAACACAAATAAAATCACCCCACAGACTATAAATCAGTCATTGGTAAATTACCTGCAGAAAGGGAAAAATTCCATTCGGGATAGCTCAAAAAATTCGTCAAATCGAGGCAGTATTTCCTGATACACAGGATTTTAACACTCTGTTTACCAATGGGGATCGCACCACACCTGGAGGACTGCGACACTTGGAGTACAGTTGTTGCTGCAATCTACACAAAAACACATGGGGGGTCATTAGGATGACGGGCAGACTTAGTTCGCCCGCCATCCTATCGGATAATGGGACCGCCCGCCATAAGGGCAGGGGTTCCGTGGGGGTATTAGGATGCGCCCGCCACAGTAGTGGGCGCATCCTGTGTTTTTAACATTGTGGCGGGCGGAGCTCTAGCACAACCCGCCACAATGCTAAAAATGCATGTATGCATATGCATACACAAAGCGGCAGGCACCACGCGGTGCCTGCTGCATTGCGTATGCAAATGCAGGGGGGTACCACAGGTACCCCCCATGTGAACCCCCACCTCACCTTTACCATGGAGGTCCGCAGGGGGCCCCCGAAGTGAAGACCGCCTGCCTTTCCATGGCGGCATTACCACCACAGAAAGGCATCTGTTTTGGCCCATGCTAATATGGCTGGCGGTGTCTGATAGACACGGGGCGGAAAAGTGGCGGACGATCTTGCCGTCCGCCGTTGTCCCCCCCGCCATACTAATATGGCGGGGGTTAATGGGTGGAGGGCGGGTAAGGATGTCTGGCGCATGGCGGTGGCGATCCGCCAGACATCCTAATGGGCCCTTTGGTGTTCAGTCTATGGCGGTAATACCAGATGTCCTGAAACAGATTCAAAATTAATACGGGGCAGAGCCTGCTTTAAATCTAGGTATGAAATTAGTGAAAGATTTCAAACAGGTCTCAACAATAATATTAGCTAATATTAAAGGTGAAGCAGCATCCATGGCGATACACCAAAAGTTAAGAGAATTTGATGTAACTGAGCAACCTCAAGAAATAGCCAGAATAATAGAAAGATCCTATGAAGAACTAGGTAGAGACAGTTTGGGTGGCAAACCAGCAAAACCCCAGCTGACTGAAAGTCCTGAAAAGGTCTTTATTAACAATACTCCCGCTGTTCCTAAAAAGAAGTGGGAGTTCACTAAATAAACTTTTTTTTTTTTTTTTTTTTTTTTTTTAAACCTTTATTAGCGTCAAAAGGATATACAAGTCTAGGCCTACAACCAAGTCGGCCGGCCTCAATACGTAAAGCAATCAGAGCTTCCAAGGCAAACATTACAGAGTCAATCAGCAAGAAGCAGAGGCAATACAATCGTAAAAAGGGAGAATATACCTAAGAACCAGAGGGCCAAGACACAGGAGCAAAAAAGGTTAATTTTATAATATGGGGATAAGGCGTACGACAGGCTCACTCTCAATATAGAGACGTCCGAAGTCCCAGAACCAGCCTCAGCGACAATAAGGGGGTATGGGGCCGCAATACAGGAGAGGCAACACAATTCACACAGGAAGATCGGGATAATTTAGACATAATCGACACTTGAGCATTATCATCGTTACATGCCCACCACCCAAACCACAGCTAAGCCAGAACAGAGGGATCGGAGAAACAGTACATCAAAACTAACCCGTCATAGTGACCTCTAGGAAAAAGGAGGGAGGGGGGGGCGAGGAAAAGAGGGGGAAGAGGGGGGAAAGAGGGGGAGGGGAGGAGGACAAGGCGGAACAATGAGAAAAAGAAATGAAATACAAAAACGAAAGAAAGAAGACACGCCGACACAGGCGTCCCGTGGCGGGAGTACAGGAGAAAACAGGAGTATCAGCACCAGTGAGGGTACAGCAATCGAGAAGAAAAGCAACCGAACCATAAAAGGAGGGTTAACGACGCCACACACCCCACCCCGAACACACCACGGGAGGCAGGGACAGACGCGGCGTTACTATAAAGAGATACAAAAGGGCCATAGAACCATAAAACAAACAACAAATAGAACCCAACCCACCCAGCCCACCCTGCACCCCTGTAGAAGGCTGTGGCCTACCCTTCAGACAGCGTGCCTGTCGCCCTAAACCAGAACCCGAAATATAGCAAGAAAGAAAGAGAGAAGAACGAGACAAAAAGAAACAAAAACAGAAATAAAGAAAACAGGAGGGAGGAGCATAAGAACAGAAATCAATATGGTCGGCCGCCGCCCTCCGCCCAACCAGACAATCGCAGCAAAAACAGACCAGGACGACACCCCATCAAGCGCCATAAAACTTACAGAGGAGGGGACCTCCCACCGCTCTATGGGTACAAACAACTGCGCCACTAAGTCGTATACCAATAATCAACCAGGAGTCGTGCATATCACCCCCATCCCTTCCGAACCACAAATCCCACCCACCACATGACAGTGTAAAATGAGATACTCAATACAAGACCAGCACACAATCGAAAAAAATGTTGACTAACATGTAGACATGGGGGGTAAATCGGTCCGCAAGGGAGCAAAAGTCCGAGCAGAGAGTTTAAATGCATCAGCAAGCGCAGAACGGGTGATGAAGAACAGGAGTTCAGTTTCGCCGCTTGGGAAGGCGAGGGGGTCTCTGTAATAGACAAAGGCGAAGCCATCGGAGCAGGTGCAGGCGGCAGTCCACCAATATTTCTAGGCATCCGAGCCGAACAGGGCCGCGGCACAATGTCCAAGTCCCCGGGGTCAGAACCTTGAAAAACAGGGAGCTCCAAAGTCACCGGCACACAAAATGATCTTCGATCAGCGGCAGCAACACTTGCAGCAATCGAGGGGGGCGAGGCAATGGAGTCACTGAAACAAGAGGGCGGCAAGAAGAAACGGCTGCTCAAAATGGCGGCAGATCGTGGCAGACTCACAGGGACATCGGGGGCCAGGGATGCGCGCAGGGATCTAAGAGCTTCCAGGATATCTCTGACCGTAAGCTCACGCTCACCAGACCGGACCCCCGTGCAATTAGGCAACCCAAGCCCGCCGCCACAAGGCGATTCATGTTTCAGAGGGTCGGCCGCCATTTCGTGAAGTCAGCCCAGTTGCCGCCCTCCGCGACCCCCAAAAAACAGTTAAAAAATGTAGGACTTCACAGAGCTCCGGGGGGTTCCCAGCAATGGCAGCCTTGGTGTCGAAAGGATGTCCGCCCAATGCGGGTCTCCGCCTACACCAGCACCGGTGCCCCCAACAAGCAGAGTCCGGGCGCAGAGGTCCAGGGCCGCCGGACAAAGCAGCGGCGGGGGGAGGACCCCTTCACAGAATCAGTCCCCGGTGCATCTCACCCACATCAGCCGCGCGGTCACCAGGGCAGGCCCGGATCAGGATTGCCGGGATTTTCGCACAACGGCTCTCATCATTGGTTCACTCTCTCGACCGGGGCCGACAGTCGTCGGATCCCACAGGCTAGGTCCCGGTCTAGGTTCCACGGAGGCCCCGGTCTTGTGGAGGGCACAACTTCGGAGCCGCTGCACGTCGAAACCTCCGGGCCAAATGGTGAGTACAAGCGAGGTGTTCCGTTTCCGATTCTCCGATAATGTGTCGTCTCCGGACAGGATATTATACAGGATACATGATCAGGCCGGAGGGCTGCGGGAGCCGAGCTAAAAGGCGACCATTACGCTCGCGAGCTTGGCTCCTCCCCCCCACTAAACAAACTTTTAAAGAGTATCGTTCTCAATCCCGAGGTAGGTCTCCTCAAAAGGAGCCCTCTGAAAAGAGGTATAACCTCAGGAATAGGGATACTATGAGAAAACCTGATAGATATCAAGATACTGATACACGTTCCTCTCGTACCTTTCAGACTTCATCACAGAAATCGGAAAGAAGAGGACGATCAGAACAAAAGGAAGAACGCGTGAAGTCCAAAGACGATCAACACATTCCAAAACATAAGAAAACTCAATTCACCAAAAAGAAGGTAGCAGGTCTAAAAATCAGGCATGCCGAGGATCTTGAGGACACAACTCAAGAACGGGGAGTCGGCTCAGACAATGTTAGACAGCGCAGCAGAAGTAACCGTAGCTCGCAAGATCTTGAAGGATCATCTGGAGACAGTGGACTTGAATGAGTACATCTAAGTTGAAACTGCTGATACCAGGGTTAGTGTCCTAAACAAGGTATATGAAGTAACACTCCGGATGGAGGGGGACATTACTAGGAAAATAAGAGCACTCTTTTAGGAGAAGCTCTCTACGGGTTATGACATTCTTCTAGCTGAACAAGACTGGCCACCTGAATTTGTCAGGGAGTGCCCACAGGGTGAAGACATCATTATGCCAGCCTTCTCCAACCATATTCCAATTCATAAAAAATACACATATGCCAGGAAATGGGCAGTCGCCCAGGCACCTGCATTATATAAAACTCATATGGGATGGGATGAGGATTCTCCTCAACATAAAATCCAGTTAAAAACTCTAACAACTGCACAAAGGCAGTATCCTGTTAAGCAAGAATCTAAAAAACCAGTCAGGGAGATCTTAGATCAACTTGAATATCAAGGGGTGATTGAAACATGCACCTCGTCAATGAACAATCCTTTATTTCCTTAATCCAAACCAGACAATACATATCATCTAGTTTTGGATTATAGACATTTAAACTCCTGTTGCAAAACTTTTGCAGTACAAAATGCACACAGTGCAGTACTAATGAATAACATTGTGCGTAAAAAATATAAAACTACATTACGTATTTCTAACGTTTTTTTCTGTCAAAATATTGTGCCAGAAAGCAGGTATTTCAGCGCTTTCTCAAGTATGGGGACACAGGGTCAATTCTGTCATCTCCCACAGGGATTCAAGAATAGTCCAGGGTTATTTTCTGCCAGAGTAACAGAGTTACTACACACGTATGATGATGAAGCATTATTATATGTTGATGACATCTATCTAACAGACGATGACTTGGACAGGCATTTGAACAGGGTGAACACCATAATACTTGGCTTCGCCTCTGAAGGGTATAAATTCAATTTCAAGAAATCAAGAATTGCCCACCTCAACGTCCTTTTCCCAGGATATGAATTATCAAGTGAAGGCAAAAGCCTGGCAGCAAACTTTCTAGTGAAATGTGCGATGCTCCAACCTCCAAAGTTGCTGAAAAACTTCTAGGTTTCCTAAATTTCAGAAGAACTTACATTCTAAATTACGCAGAAAGGGTTAGACCTCTCTAAAAATTAATCAAACCAGATTTCAAACAAATTAATTGGACCTAAAAAACACACAGAAATTTTGCGTTCAGTGCAAACAGACATGTTAGCAACCACGCATTTACAAACACGCGTAAATGTACGCAATCCGAATCATTCCAGGAAGATGCGGATTCACGTACTTCACCTTTAATGAAGGGGAAAAAGTACCAATTGCATATAAATCACACTTGTACACACAAGCAGAAATGAAATTCACTTCTACAGAAAAAATTCTGACAGCGGTTCAAACTGCAATAGCAAAAGAGAGAGCCCTGGCACAGGGAAAACGCATAATGGTCGTTACTCCTGTGCCTGCTTTAGAAGCAGTGACAAAAGCGAGCATTCCAAATGCAAAGGGTTTACATCCAAGATGGATACAATGGGTTAATTTTCTTGATGCAACAGACGTTGAATACGTTTTTGACCCATATTTGAAAACACAAGAATTTCCGCAATACGAACAAGAATGTTCTCTACCAACTGAGATTCTGCCTCTTGAACAGTATGAATGTATAATTTATACAGATGGATCAGCACAATCCGCAATTGGGGGTAAATAAGCTTATAGTGCTGCATGTGCGATCGTTAAAAGTCGCTATCGCGATGGTAAATTCCGACCTATGGTCACAAAAACACAATCTCTCGGAGATTGTACAGCTCAGCGAGCTGAATTACAGGCTTTCAAGATGGCGCTCGAAAATATAGATTGTTTATAGTGTTCGATTCATATTATTGCGTTCAATCTTATAATGAATACTTGCAGAACTGGATTGATAACGGTTTCACAGATGCGAAAGGTGGCACAATCAAGCATAAGTTGCTTTGGGAACAAGTAGTTCAGTTACGGAAAGAACTACAGAAAGCTCACGTGATCCATACACTGAGTCATGAACGTGATGGCGTTCACGTTGCAGGGAATTCATTGGCTGATGAAGCCATGAAGGCAGCTGTGCAAACGGCTTCCGTAGCTGCAATCATTCATTCAGAAATGAAAATAGACGGCAAAATAATGCTAGCTGTCAATGCAACAAGCAAAGGCAGCAGTGCAGCGTTACCTCAACAATATCCACTCAAATATTCATACATAATTGATGCAAACTCCATTCCTTTTGCTCAAATCCCTGGAGTGGGGGTGTGGAGACAAAGCTGCCCTTACCTCCTCGCAGCGACGTCCGAGCATGGGGGTCCTGTCCCCCGCGCCCGGTCACATAACGTCCCGGTCACCCAGGACTCCTTCTCTCTTTCTACCCTTGCAGGAACCAACACCGACATCAGAGCCCGGAGGACCGGAAGCGATCTCCCGCGACCCCGGAAGTGACGACCCGGAAACGGCCGCCACTGACCCCGGAAGTGATGGTACAGACTACGAACCGGAAGGTAGAAAAACCCACGGAAGAGAAGGAGAGGCGTTCCAAGCACCCGACTCGTGGCAGGAGACAGGGGGAAGCGAAGAACCACCGACAGTGAGCGGAGCGGCGCGGCAAGACCGAAGCGAGGACGAGGAGGAGGAGGACGTCTGGACTGAAGACTGGTGGCGTCCTCAGGAGGTGGCTGGAGAGCGGCCGCAACTCGGAGGAGAGTTGCGGCGGGGCACGTGAGTACACTCCATCCTTTCTCAGTGCCCCCTTCCTTGTAAATAGTTGTAGATATTGTAGATAAAGCTGCACGAGCACAAGGCACTGTGTATTGACCCCTTTTCACTTGCACTGTAAAGAGACCGAGCACCGTCCCCAGCACACGTCACCCCCTTTTCCCCTCCCCTCTCTTGCTTACCTTGTCCTACCTCCCTGACCATCCCTTCCTCACGGGCAAATTCTTATTCCCTCACTCCCTGGTGTGGGTGGAAGTGCTCCAAGTCCTTTTCTGCTCGGACTAACGCCCATACACTTCTCTCCTTTTCAAGCCTCCGAGGAGTCCCAGTACCCTACGTGGGAGAAGACTGCACCCATCCGGAGGAGAAGACCTGATCCTCTACGACCTCATCGAACCGTGTCGTCAGCCCGCAGACCCGCCCTATCCGTCCCGCCGGAACCCAGAAAGCAGCCCTCCTTCCCTTCAGACTTTGTTCACTCCTTTCAATAAAATAACTACTGAGCATAGCTCATTATATCCGGCCTCCTCGCCTGGTATTCCGGTCCGCCCATCCCCCACGTCCACAGGGGGATAGAGTAATTTCAAACAGGAAACGTAGAGTAGCTTTGATACACAAAGCCCATTTGGTAGAGGGTCTGATGCATCAAGGGATCTCTTAATCTATACTAGAATTAAAAGAGACGTACTGGTGGCCAGGGATGAATAGTCACATTTACACATTTGCAATTAATTGCCACGACTGCAACAGAGATTGCAGCATAGAACGCCACCAGATATCTGACTACAGCGTAGCCAGCCCAGTACAGACACCATTGTTAGACAGCATTAGACTATCTACACGCAGATGTCCCTATGGACAAATGCGGTCCCACAAATATTAAGACAAGATTAATTTGGATGTGGCCCAGCGCTCGGCTCACGCCCGAACTGTTATAAAAGATTTGCGAGTCTTTATCGGCACATATGCAGTCGGCACTCTACATTCTGACCAGGGTCCTGCGTTTAGCTCAAAAGCTTACAAGGAGGCCATGGCCAATCTGGGCGTTGCATTGCGGTATTCTAGTCCATTCCATCCTGAGGGATATTCGGTTGTGGAGAGAAAAAACTGAGACATAAAGTAATCTATAACAGCTAGGGTACTAGGCTCGGGTGACGGATGGTTCAAACATCTAATAAGTGCCCAACGTAGTCTTAACAATCTGCCAAGAAGTTCTCTAGGGGGAATCACTCCATATGAAATCCTTTTTGGAACTAGAATGATTGTCCAGGACCTTGATCATCACTTTTCAGTGGTAGAACAAAAACCTTTTGATATCAAAGACCGTTTGGCTGTTCTGCAGGACTTAAATGAAACAAGAAAAAGTCAAAGCAACATATTCCTGAAGCCAACGACCACTGAAGAAAAACCACCCGTTCCAGCAAGGCCTACCTGGATTACAAAGGTTGGGGATCTAGTCAGAGAAAAGATCGCAGACAAGAAGGAATTTGGCCCTTCATTCAGACAACCAGTACCTGTTTTAGCAATTCATGGATCGAGAACAGTATTACTGCCGCCCCTTACTGAAAGAAAGGAGAACAGGTTTGTATCCATCGACCTGGTAAAACCACATCATGTGTCCGATCATAAGTAGTAGGCCAAGTGGACTCCAAAGATGTAGCAGACGCCCGAATCTGGGTACAATCCAAGAGGTTGAGACTGATAACATTTGAAGACTCTGCAGCACAGAACAAAGGACTATGTAACAAAGCCATGGAACTTGTGCCTCTTGAGACCCAAATAACAGTTCGTCAAGAAACACCTGTCTACAATGATATAGCATCCGAGTATACTAATATGACAAGTGATCAAGTGATTCCAGCGATTTCATCGAATCCGAAAGCAATCCCTACAATTGACAGAACTGCCTCTGTCTACTTCATTAACTTTGATACGTTTTCCGAGGATCTAAGTGATTCTGAAACACCGCCAGCTAAAAAAACTTTCAGAAAACAAATAACGAATTTCTTTCGACAACTGGAAAAGACAGAAATGGTTTCACCATGGGTTGAAGTATGGATTAGCTTAGGTGTACTTTTTCTTCTACTTTGGTTGACTCTGGTATTTACCTTGGGAATGCTGATCAATGGAAAATATAGTACAAAGAACGCAATAAGAAAGAACATCAACTTACTCCTCAAGCCACACAAATCATCCCATCGTGACACAAGAGACTTGTCAGCAGTAAACATCACAGCGGTTCCTATACCAGGTGGTATAGCTTGGGACAGAACTGAATATGACATTCTTGGTCTGGCAGAGCTATTGAAGATTCCACACCAATTCAAGGTTTCCTTGAGTGATTTTGTTTCACCCAGCACATTTTCTGATGATTGGGACTTTGAGACTGTTAATAACATGATGTCAGACTTAGAAATGACTGCAAAATTTACAAATCATGGATGCTTAGAAGGTTCATCAGATTATGTACAACTGTACTGTTATAATCACTATGGTCATCATTTCTTACATAGATCTGCAAACCCTAGAAATGTTTTCACTTATAACCAATGGGAACATTGTCCAACGCCACCAAATTTTATGACAAATTTCCGTACTTTTCAGGCTTTAATATTTCCAATCCAGAATCATTTTACTTTAAAAATGTTAATAGGACAGGAAGTAAAAATATGTTGACAAATACAAAGCAAATTTATTGTGCGGCCTTTTATGCTCAGCTGTCTACATTAGGTTTTGACTTTTGGAAAGACACCATTGAGACAAAAACTGTCTGGGGCACAAAAGACTGGCAGGTGCAGGGCTTAGAAGCTTTATTTAGAGCCTGCATTATCCCAGAACAAATAATGTTTTTGAATGACACTTTTCAACAGACATCTTGTCTTGGAATAGCTAAGAGAAAAGATTTAAACAAACCGTCAGTACCTACACCTACACCTGAAAGCAGTAACACTTCGGAGGGGGCGGTCGACGTAAAAACTATTTTATTTAACAACAGAACAGATCCTGATTGGAAAAAATGGTTAATCTGGCCCACGGACACAAACAACTGTCAAGATAGATTCCTGAATAAAACACAGGGGTTCACATTCACTAGGCCAGATCCAAGATATGTCCAGAGACAACATCCAGGGATAGTAACATCATACAGTGTGGGAAAACTGTGCCTTGAGTGGCTACAAAAATCTACACGAAAGGAAGTAAAACAACACTTATCTTTACTTAAAGATAGCGTTGATTTAAGGGACTTCTTACAAGGACCTGCGAAACCACGTCATAAACGTTTTATATACGCCGGTATCTATGCCATGTATAATGAAGCATGGACAACAACGCAAGCAAAGACTGCAGAACGGATACGAGAAATTGATTGTATTCATTTAGAGAAATCTCTCTCTGTAGTTGACAATGGGTTAACGACTCTGTCATGCAGAATATATTCTTTGGTCAGCGTAGTATCCTCTGCCATTGACATAATGGAACAGGACTTGGTCATGTTACAGCATGGTCAGTCGCAATTGCGCTCTATAATGCTTTTGGGCTGGACGTTGCAAAACCTTCGTTCTGGATATGTGCCATGGCGTCTAATCAACACAACGTCATTGTTTTCTGAGTTTAACCTTACAGATAAACAAATCACTGTGGCACAAAGAGGGGCAGACTATACGGTGCTGAGCATTGAAAAAACTGGAAAGATTTCCATTAACTGTTTCTGAGAAGCCAGCGACAGAATGGATGATACATGGTACAATCACTCTGCCTGTGACGATTTTCTATTTTCAGTCTTGTTTAAAACATATACCAGTGGACGTATATGAAAGGTTGGGTAAAGAATACATCAAGACATCCTCGGATTTACCTTATACACACAAATGTTGGAGTGGGGGAAAAGAAGTGTTTCTTAGTTGTACAAATTGTGAAAACACACTAAGTGGTTCACTCTTATGTCAGGGTATTAACTTACACGGGGCTGCAATGGTTCCTCGAACAACTTATTCTGCCACCTGCAAGGTTCTCCAGCTGCAGTGATAGATCCAATTTTTAGGCAGCTTTCTAATGAAAGTTACATTATGTTGAATGATCACAGCTGGTGTGGCATGTTGCCAGGAACCCCCTATCTCTTTACTGTGTCAGCCAGGGTCACTTGCTGTATGCAAGTATTGTTTCCTAAAACTAAGTCAGACGGGGAGTTGCCATTATGGTCTTCACTGAACATCTCTTCTATTCGAATTGATACTTTAAGCAGACTGAAAGCCATTCTTTTACAAAAAACTGTGCCACTGACCTCGACCAAAGAGACCTATGATCTGCAGGTTGCAAGGACTTCTGCAGAGATACATGCCCGTTTATCGACAAACTGCCCTATACATTTCTCAGAAATGTTAGGTCGTATCTCAAACATGTCTGATACGAGTGGTATTGTACATGTATTTAAGACGATTTTTTCGGGACTGTTAGCACCCTTTGAAGCAGTCCTAGGCATATTTGCAAACTTCTTGCACTCTGTGTTTGGCGGCCTGCCTCTCGTTCTGGGTCTCGTAGCAGGAATACTATTTTTACTTATTCTGCTCTGATATGGCAAATCAAGTCACCATCGACACCCAGATCACCTTGGAGAACACCCTCTTGGCAATGAAGTGTCGTGAGCACATTATACAAGTTCTGGGCTTGGCTCGTTTAAGAGATCTAAATACCACGTTGTTTCTATCATTCCGACCAATCTAGCAAGATTGCATCTTACCTGTTCTACGATGCCTGCTATGTGTAGAAGAATGCGTGCTAGACATCTGTCTGACACTCCCATCAGTCCTGCCAACGGAAGTTGATACTTTGCTTGAACCAGTAACGGCTCATGCACTGTGTTGTCCCCAGCGGCTACCAATCCTGATGACGGCATTCTTTGAAATCTCACAGACGCAAACTGCAGACGGTGAGATACGTGGAGCAACAGGCACACAGGTACCATCTACTTTGAACATTGCTATTGCGGCTGATGATGACGGCGATGCTTCTCATCTATGTGCAATTTATTTTCTTAACGAGGTACTCCAACTTTCACCTACAGTAGTAGACTAATTCTTTACCAGCTTAGAAGATTTGATGTTTTCTCCAAACAATGACACTGACTTTTGAAGTTAACACACAGTGTTCGACCTTCACTTTCCAAAAACAAACTTCTAACTTTGGAACTCTATTTTTCTAGGATTTGACTTTTTTCCAAAAATTTAACTTTTTTTGGGGGGCACAAAGTAATCTTCTTAAAGTAGTACTATTCGTAGAGAACAAGAATTCTTTGAATACTTCCAATGGACTGTATTTGACCTTGCCAACAACCAAACAATTGATATATTCTGTCATGGAATGGTCTTGATTTTTTTTCTGTATTGAAGAGCCATTTCATAAATGTATTTTCATGATTCATTCGGATAGCGTTTTTTAAATATCATCTATATGCTTTGAATGAAACGTTGCTTTTAAATGCGTACAGCATATATGCTCTTTAGTGTACAACCATTTTGAATACATTTTTATGTATTTTGTGTGGGGTTTTTACACATCATGTTTTAGATATGTGGTATGTGTTTAGAACTTAGTAATATCGTACATAATAAAGTGGAGTGGGTGTTGTATGGCGTTTTAGGATCCGAGAGCCCAAACCTTTGAGGCGGGTAATCTCAGTAACCACAGCACCAATCACAACACCCAATACAGCGTTGGAAAGGGCAGTTGCAGAAGAAGGACACAGGCTATGCAGACGGCCACCATATACATTTAAAAGGTAAAAGAACCGTGCCAGCAAAGTAGTCCCTTGTGGGCGTGTCTGCGTTGTGCTGTGGGCGTGGGCTGGGGGCGTGACTAATGCTGGGGGCGTGTGGTACGGCCATCACATCGTGGGCTGTGGGCGTGTGCTGGGGGTGTGACAAATGCTGGGGGCGTGACAAACACTGGGGGCGTGTGTCCTCCCTTCATGCCATGTGAGTCGTACATACAAGTGCCAATTACGTTGCTGCGCAGCATCAAGGGGCACGCTGGGGGCGTGAGAAACGCTGGGGGCGTGTGTCCGGCCTTCATGCCATGTGAATGCAATTGCGCCACATCAAGGGACATGCTGGGGGCGTGTGCTACGTTCCACCCTTCATGCCATGTGGGTCGTACATTAATCAGAAGATTGTCTGCTGTGGCCGTGTGCTGGGGGCGTGAAAAACGCGTTCACCTGGAGGTGTGGTAAGTAACGTTACTGCAGCCTCTCCTGTGCGCTGTTACGGAACTCTCTCATTCAATGAAATTACACGCGCCTGCTACCATCAACCATGGCTCTAGCCGGGATCAGGCGGCGGATTGCTACACTAATTACACGCGCTTGCCAACATCAACCAGGGCTGAAGCTGGGCCTCAAGCGGGGGAACACGCGCCTGCTAACATCAAACAGGCCTGCATCTGGGCCTCAAGCGGGGGAACACGCAAATGAGCGTGTCTGCGGGAACAATTACTGCAGCCTCTCCTACTCGCTGTCACTCAACTTTCTCATTAAACGGATTTACCCGCGACTGATAACTCTCTCATTCAAGGACATTACACGCGCCTGCTAACATCAACCAGGGCTGTAGCCAGGCTCAGGCGGCGGATCACTACACCATTTACACACGCCTGCTAACATCAACCAGTGCTGCAGCTGGGCCTTTGCCGTCCCTATTCTAATGAAACAAAAAATGTTGTCTACCGCGAGATTTTAAAATAAATTGCCCTTGGCAAATATACACATTACACACATTCTATTTCATACCCGGACAACGTCGGGATGGGCTGCTAGTGCCCTTATATAGGTACAACTCACACTGCCAATATAGGCATAGAAATCATTCCCTTATTTAGACATAGCCCATGCAGACCAAATACAGACATGGCTACTCCACCCGTACCAAAACGTCACAACGATTTCTTGGAAAATCGGGTTAAGCAGTCATGGACCTTCCCTTGCTTGAATATTGATTTGTCCAAGAACTCATGTACTTTACAAAGAACTACTATTCCCTTGGGGTTCGTTCAAACTAGACACCTTCAAGGTATAAATATGCCTTCACTTGCTCTAGCAAGAGACAGTGGTTCTGAGCAGTTCTACTATCACTTGCCTGACGCAGCTCGCTACAGCAAGTGCTGAAGGAAGCCAACCCTCCAGCTGATGCACTGATCAAGAGGCTGCATTTCTCTCGGCGAGGATCCAGCTCCAGTGTTTCCAACCTCCACTTGCGGGGTGTTGGGAAATCGAGTCCCGAAACTAAGATACCAGACCTCCTTCATTCTAAACTAAAGGTATGGAGCTGATTAGAACCTAGAGAAACTGATATATTCTTGGCAAAGAAAAACCAAACCTATGCTACACCACACTTACTCCTTCCAGCACACTTAGGTTAGGTACATTGGGGTAGGCGTATTTTAGAAGCACCAGTTGAGTACTTTTAGCCCTTGTTATTTATATATGTATTTATATATGGTTGAGAAATCCTACAATGCTCTTACAGTATTATTTTATAATATTGTTCTCACTGTACGCATTATAATTTGCAGTCTGCATTATGATTGTAGCAGTTCACTTTACTTGCATGAGAAAGAAGACTGTTCAATAAAACCTTTTATTGAAAACACCCGTCTCTCTATTTCTCTGCACCTCTGTAGAAACGAAGCATGCATGAGTGACTGAGTGAAATAGTTATCTATTGTTTCCGTGACTCTAGAGATACATTTCTTATTCTTGGGAAACAAATTTGTCCTGTTTATGTGGTTGTCAGAAACTAATCCCTTCTTGTGAATTCGAAAAAGTTTCTAGTGACTTCTGAACTAGCGGGCATTCACCATTAAGTTTAATATATTCCATAGAGACCTAGTCGACCTCAGTCCGACATCTAATCTACTTGAAAGTCCCCTCCTCTCTGACACGCCTCAAGCATTGCCTGCCCATCACCCAGGCCTGGATGTCTGACAGCTACCCGAAGCTCAACCCAACCAGAACAGAATTTCTGTTATTTACTAAGAACAACAATCCAAATACAGTACAAACCTGGCTCAATGGCAATACAACTCTGAACCCCAACTTCCACAAAATTCCAGGTTACTTGGATTCACCCTGGACACCAACCTCACCCTCAAGGAACACATGGTCAAAAAACAACAAAGATGGGCACGGAACCAAATCTCTCTTCTAAAGAAAGTCAAACCGTTTCTTCCAGACAGTGACTTCAGAACTGCGGTTCAAGCCCTTCTACTCTTGCATCTGGGTGGGGATAATGCCGAACTCCAGGACCTCCCAGTCACCCCTTTGCGTTGTGCAAAAGCAACACAACCCTTTAACACCTTCACTGCGGCGGCTATTCCGCCGCAGTGCTAAGGGTGTGGGGCGGCCGCGCGGCGGGCGCATGCTGGTGACGGAACCGCTCCGTCACCAGCGTCGGTTGAGCTGTGCTCGTGACGGAGCGGTTCCGTCACGGCCCGCCCGCTCAATAGAACCCTCAGCGCAGGCGCGGAATTCGCGCCGCGCATGAGCGTTCTATCGAGCTGGGCGGGCCATGACGGAACCGCTCCGTCATCAGCACAGCGTGACCGCGGCTGATGACGGAGCGGTTCCGTCATCAGCACCGAAGGGGTTAATAAATATCTCCCTCAATGTGCAAATGCGGTGTGAACCTGATCTTTGTTTTAAACAAGGTTTTGACATATGTCCTAGTTCTACACAAGACTTCATGATTTTAAAAAGGCGCCGCATACTGCAGACATCAGGCAAAATTCGGTGCTTAATTTGTGCCAGTTTGCACGTGCTCACCACTGGCACTTATTTATAAACATGGACGTTTTTCGTTATTCCAATCCACCACATGGTGGCATTTTCAGGCTTTTTTTAAGACCACCAAAGTATTTCACACTTCCATATATGCAAAACCAAGATGAACTAGTGCGTCAAGTCAATTCTTACAACTCAAGGTGGCTTGGAATAGTGTAAAATGTCACACTTTATCAGTGTAATGGCTACTCGTAAGTGCTGAAACTGGCATTCGGTAGCCGCTGCTTCATCCACAAAGGATACGACTAGTTGGTGGGTAGTCTCATCCTACACTATAATTTGAATGCTCTTAAATGTATATACATGAGTTCCTTAACTTAGAAACAAATGCATATTAAATAGGTGAAACAGAAGCCTGAAATGTTCATACATAAGTTTTGCTTTTGCAATTTAAATATGTGGTAATATGTGTTATTGCACTTACTACAACCACAACTGGGTCATATTGTATCGTCTGACATTTATGTTGTTAAAAGTGTCAATGTGGTTGTTTGGTTTACGCCACTGACGCCCTCATGACGGGGAAGGTGATACATTGTACTATGTGCAGTGTTCCCGCACATATCGGTAATACGAGTTTAATGGTGATATCGGCTGTTAAAACTGCTGATATAAGGGGATATGTGAGGAAAAAGCGGCGCGTGCAGATTTTGGGGAGCACCAAACCCGAAGGTTATTCTCCAGTATCTCTTCACAGGTGATAATATTCACACTCCTCGGTGTTTCTTTTAATTGGGTGGAATAATTAGCCCTTCTGATAGAGGCAGACTTTTAATGAGAGCCTTTGACTTGCCCGCCCTTGGGTGCGATAATTATCACCAAGGTGTTTAATATTTATGTGCTGCAAATATAATCGCCTATGGCAGGTTTTGAGGAATAAAGTGGCCTTGATGATTTACCGCAACCAAATCTGCAAGCAAAGCTTTTTTACCGCCATTTTCGCCGATGTGTACCGGCCACTTTTACCTGCCCATATTTACTATTTAACTCATAATACTGATAATTACAGACACTTGCCAAGAAATGGGGCATAACGTAGATTTCAGTGCTTACCACAACCACATCAAGACTGGCATGTCACGTTAGTTACTGGGCATTTTCCGATGCATTTTGGTACTCTTTCACCCCAAAAATGTATGCAAGCGGTGAGTTGCTTAAATGTAATTGTGATATGGGCAGTACTCAGCTCATAGTACAAATGATACTTAATTGAGGCAAGTATTGTGTGGCCTTACCTGAAATATGTGCACTAGCAGGATTTGGGCACAAACATTTAGAATTTTTTCCCACTCTTAATGAGACCCTACAACCCTCTCCCCTCCCCCCCAGCCCCCCCTCCATAACCAATGAGTGTGATGGCTGTACGTTGGCAGACTTGCCAGATATAGACAAATATTACTCCTTAAAACATTGTCATCTGGTTCCATTTTTGAATACTTACTTTCAATATTTAATATTTCAATATTTGTTATTTTGTTAAAAAACAACTATAAAAACTGCTTTTGAGAAATCCATTAGCAATGTACAACAGTGACTCCATGCATAATTCTGAATAATGTCTAATGTTACAAATGTAAAACTTTCTGGCTGCAAATTTTTTTTTCACAAACACCCACAAACTGTAAATGCATATATATTTTAATTAATAAAATATTCATAAGAACTTGGTCTGTTTCTAAAAGCTGGCAAAGGGCAATGATACCACGGCAAAACTTTAGTTGATTTATTTTTTGGAAAGGATTAAAACAAAAATCAAAAAACTGTATTTTCACATGTTTATAATTTCGAATAGGACACTCCACAAACCCAGGTGACCTTTCAAATCCACTGGAAAGGCAGGAGAGTGGCCCCCGGGTCAGTATATGGTGCGCGAGGCACCTGTGCAATGTGGTGGTGGCCCGCATTACAATTTGTTGCGGGCCAGGGGAGCGGGCACGAGTTGTTCAGTCCGCGCAGTACCATGCGCAAGCCGCAGTCAGCGGGAACTGCAAAGAAAACGGCCCACTTGGGAAAATAAAAGCAGGGGCAGTGTCAGGTGGAGGGGCAATGAGGGCATACTGGCGAGAATGGTCTTGCAGGCCTTTGGCTCCTACAAAAACAACTGAAGGCAGTGGGTGGCGCTGGGGGTGGGGGGACAGGCCAACAAGGGGTTAGTGGCGAGGGTGCCTTTAGGCCCCTAAAAATACAAGTGACAGGGATTTATTGTTGAGGACAGTCCTTCAGACCCCTGGCCCCTAAAAAATATAAGGTGGCATGTTGCCCAGGGAAGGGGCCAAAAAGGTTTGCTTGCGAGAGCGGTCTTATGGGCCCGGTCCCTCAACAGACAGAGGAAGATGGCGAGTGGCGCCGGGGGTGATACTGCAGGCAATAAGCACTGCACTGAGGGGCAGATTTACAAGCCCCTTGAGCCACTTTTGCGCCACCTTTAACATAGGAAAAGTGACGCAAAAGTGGCGCAAGGGGCTTGTAAATCTGCCCCTGAGTCTGCAAAATAGGGGGGGGGGGTTGTGCTGGGAGGCAAGGGGAGTGACCTGAAGACACAGCGCAACAGGCGGGGGGGGGGGGTCAGCACGAGGGACAGGGGAGCGAGGATTATGGATGGAGCGAGGTAGGCGCTACTGAGGCAGGCCATGGTTCCGCAGGCGGTGGGAGTTGGGGTCGGCAACAGGTGGCAGCTGAATGGAACGGGCCACAAGGACAGCATAGTATGGGGCGGTGGCTTTGGGTGCCGGAACAAGAAGAAGAGCTGGCAGGTAAGGATAATAACACAGGCACGCCAGACCTCCCTTTCTCATTGCAGGATCCTCCCGATCGCTTGGTGCGGCTCGTTGGCCCCAGAGGAGAAGAGAAGCAGGGTCTATTGCAGCCAGCCGGATGGCGGCGTGGGGCACCTACACTTCCACACGAAGGTCTGGTGGGGCCTTGGCAATGCTTCAACCCAAATGGGTCAGTACGGCCTCCGGAGAGGATGGTGTAGAGTCCTAGCATGAACACGGTCTAGTGTTCAGGAGTGATGTAACACACCTTACACCCACCCACCACAGACGTCATGGTGTCACATGACGCTGCCAATAAAAGGGGCCGAGCGCACGTGCTCGTGGCCATTCCCACTACCCCTAACTGGTGTCTGTGTCCACATCATTTGCTGCTCTCCACCATGCGGGCCTAGGGCCCTTCGCAATTCTACACTGGCGACGAGGCCGGTAGTGCAGCCCATGCGTGCTACCACCATCAGCTCAACTGAAAGAAAAAGGGGAAGAGAGCTGCCCGCCGGAAGGGCATCCCCTGCAGCGAGGCGCAACGCGCCGAGAAGCCGGTGGGCACGTCGGAGCCCCGCAGCGACCAGGAGCCCCACAGCAAGCCGACCGGAGCCCACCTGCATCGACCGCCACCAACGAGTGCCACCGAAAACGAGCGGACCGCCCAGTGCCCACCTGCGACGGCCGCGTGGCTGATACCCCCACCAGAGAGGTGCACGGGCCGGGCGGAGCCCACCCGCCACGACCGCGACAAAGCATCTGGCCCGCCGGCCGAAGGTGAGCCCCAGGTGCGAAGCGCCCGCCATGAACTTTGCCAATGCATAAGCAGGACAAGCGGAGCCTACCCGCGGCCTGCCCGAGTCGTCCCCCGCCCCCGCCGCGTGTGTGCTTAGAAGCGGTGGGGCACAGAGACTAATGACGGCGTGGGGAAGAGCGGCCGGACCCGCAACAACTATCAACAACGAGGGGGAGGGAGCGGAGTAGCTAACCGCCTCCCGACCCCCCTCGCAACGTGATCAGGGCCAGCGGAGCTCACCCGCGGCCCGCCGGTAGCCCCCCCAGCGAAGAAAGACCAAGCGGAGCCCACCCGCGGCCTGCCGGTGGCATCCCCAGCGAAGAAAGACTCTGCAGCGCCAGCGGAGCCCACCCGCGGCCTGCCGGCGGCACCCACAACAAAGGACACACACTGCAGAACCAGCGGAGCTTACCCGCAGCCTGCGACGTCCGTGGCAGGTCTCCGCCGCGCAGCGTGTGCAAGGAGAAGCTGCTGCGGTGGGAGACCGGAGAGCGGGGCCTGCTGGACAATCACCAGCGCATCGTTGGGCAGAGCCGGCGGAGCCTACCCGCGGCCTGCCTCAAGCGCCCCCCCCGCCCAGGGAAGAGTGACTGGAGCGACGCACTCCCCGCCTGAGGGAAGCAACAACACCCCCCCCCGCGCCGCGCGAGGACTGCCGAGGCTGCAGCGGGCGGGGAGGGGAAAGAAGGAAGCGCCTACATGCGGCCAGCGCCGCCGCAGATCAGAGGAGCCTCCACCTCGTGGGCTCCATGGAGAACATAAAAATAAAGTGCCTGTAAGCGGCCAGCGCCGCCAAAGATAAAGCTGGGCCACATCAAAACTTCAAAGACGTTTTACCCCCCTGCACAGCACTTACCCACACAACCGCCTGCCATCATGCCTGCTCCCTCCCGCTCCCAAAAGTACACAAACACAGGGAAGGGACCCACCTGGAAGACAGCTTGAAGTCCTGTTACCAGCAGCTCCAGCCCCCTGTGCACTGAGACAGTAGAGTGCACATCAGGGGAAGACAAGACAGGCTGCTACCAAATCCAGCAACACTGCCACCCAGTGGCCAAAAGCAAAAGTGCACCTGCATCCATAAGGACAAAACAAGCATTGCACAACACAAGCTCAATCAGCAGCAGCAAAGAGGCGACAGACTGAGTAGCGCCCCCAACGAAAGCATCTAAACTCCCTCAGCAAGCAAGTACGCAGCAGTGCACTAAGTAGTGCCAGTCCAGTAAGACACCCACACACACCAGCAAGGAGTCGGCAGCTGCCACTTCCAACGCGACGTGGGAAGAGGCGCGAACGCCTCACTAAGCATCCAAGCACTGACAGAACGTCTGGAGGAAACGACTGCCAAGCACTGGAAGAACGTCCAGGGAAACGACTGCCGAGATCGAAGGACGGAGAGAGCAGTGACGCCTTGTGGCCACAGGCGCTCACCGCAACATCAACTACTCCCGCCAAAGGTCCAAAGCATCAAGTACCTGACGACAGCCAAAGCAGCAAGTACCCAACGTCACGCAACAGGCGTCCCAGAACCCTGAACAGTAAGTGCGCAATCAACGCGCCACGTGGCGACGCACAGCCACCGCAAGCAGAAAGAAGAGCGCAGGCAGCGCCATCGCGCAGAACAATTGTCGCGGACAACCACACGACATGGCGCCTCCCAGGAGCCGATCCGCAGAATGATCGCCCATCAAGTGCCGACCCGCGACAGGTCCATGGCGCCTCCCAGGAGCCGATCCGCAGAATGATCGCCCATCAAGTGCTGACCCACAACGGGTCCCCAGGAACTGTTGTAGCGCAAAGTCCGACAGGACGACCGAAAGCAACCTGCCAGGCATCGGCAGAAGTGGACCGCCAAACGGTCCAGGACGTTCAACCATGAAAAGGTCTACGGACGTGGACCCACGAACGTCACCAACAAACATCAAGAAAAGAAAGCATCAAGAAAAGAAGGTTCGCGACACCAACTCTGGCTGCTGAGGAAGAAGGAGAAAGTGTCCCCGACGGGGACAAGACCAGGGGTACA
Source organism: Lissotriton helveticus (assembly GCF_964261635.1). NCBI lineage: Eukaryota > Metazoa > Chordata > Amphibia > Caudata > Salamandridae > Lissotriton > Lissotriton helveticus. Next base: position 1,938,987,583 of record NC_136065.1, read on the forward strand.
CATGCAGAGTGCGCGCACTGCATGGAGGACCCAGGTCAGGAGAGAAGACACAAGATCGGTCCAAGTGATGTCGCGATGCAGGAGGGAGAAAAGGAGAGATCCGAGTGGCACGTCTGCCACCGCGAAAAGGAAGGAAGAAAAGAAGAGATCTGAGTGGCACGTCTGCCACCGCGAAAAGGAAGGAAGAAAAGAAGAGATCTGAGTGGCACGTCTGCCACCGCGAAAAGGAAGGAAGAAAAGAAGAGATCCGAGTGGCACGTCTGCCACCGCGAAAAGGAAGAAAGAAAAGAAGAGATCTGAGTGGCACATCTGCCACCGTGAAAAGGAAGGAAGAAAAGGAGAGATCTGAGTGGCACGTCTGCCACCGTGAAAAGGAAGGAAGTATATCCATGTGGCCTGTTGCCACAGTTAAGAGTAGAAGGAGAAGTCAGTGCGAAGCAACGTCCCCACAGTGAACCAACTAAGGAAAGAGAGAGGCGTGCAGGAAGACCACTCACACTCCCGAAGAGAAGGAAGGCGACAAGTGCCAGGACAACGGTGCGAGGAACACGAGGCCGGAAGAACACCAGTGGCAAGGAAGACCAGCTGATACACGATGTGTCCGCACACCCAGGATCTGCGGAGAGGAGCAAGCGAGACCGTTTGTGACATCTACCTTTGGGGTCACACGGACACTGGACAAATGCCAGCCGTGGTGACTCAGGGGCAGAGGCCTCCGGGACGCAGTCCCCGCGACGAGAGACGGTCCTCCGACGCCCATCCGAAAGGTCCGGGGAGGGCGAAGACATCGCAAGCAAAGACAGAAACCAACAGCTACCTCAGGACGAGGCTGCGGAATCTGAGGTGAGACACATTGTCTCTTCCATACCCCCACTGACGGCGGCGTAGGAACAACTGATGTGGCACATCCAGCCCAGCGCAAATCCGAGAAGGAGAACCTCAAGGATATCCCGTGGCAGGGGAACACCGACGAGAGGGGTCATCCTGGTGAGAGGGATGCCTTGCAACGGATCTGCCTTTTGCCAAGTAGGACACAGACTACAAGTGAAGCTAAGGCCGAGACCGGAAATCGTGCATCATTCCCCGGCGAACGACAAGAACTCTAACTGCACCCATCGCCATGGAAGTTAGCAAAAGAGGGACTGTGAGGACAATTTTGCCGCAGAGTCGTCAAAAGACTGGTTCCATCGAGCACCCCAAACCGGTGCCACTGTGAACTGATGTTCCCCGCAGCAGATTGAACATCATCTGTGATTCCAAGCAGCGGCGGATAAAAGGACTCAGCAGAAGTTGAACACTTTACTGCATCCTGATACAGTTTGTTTTCCCACAGGTTGATTTCTATATGTGGGTTTTTGCGATTAAAAAATGGGAGGGATGTAGAGTCCTAGCATGAACACGGTCTAGTGTTCAGGAGTGATGTAACACACCTTACACCCACCCACCACAGACGTCATGGTGTCACATGACGCTGCCAATAAAAGGGGCCGAGCGCACGTGCTCGTGGCCATTCCCACTACCCCTAACTGGTGTCTGTGTCCACATCATTTGCTGCTCTCCACCATGCGGGCCTAGGGCCCTTCGCAATTCTACAGATGGGTATGGCACAGAATGGCAAAAAAAGGAGGTGCAGCCGGGAGGGTGTATCACAGCCCCCTGGCGACACTCAGACGTTACAGGCATGCATCAGCAACAAGCATTTGCAATGCAATAGGTCTCGCATTAGGAAAGTTTGAGCTATTGGTATTGTAACTGACAATTTTTAGGTTTCGCCTGGCGTCCGCTGCGCAGCAGCATTCGCGCAGGTGAAATCTTATGTTAGAACAGTACGGGGGCTTTGTCCCGCCTGCTCTTCCATTGGCTAGCTCCATAAATGGAGGCTAGCCATAGGAAGAGAGATCTGTCCGTCATTGCCGGAGCAGATTCGTGGGCGTTCCGGCGATTTTTACTCATCCCGCCCCTTTTTTGACGTCATGCAGTGGTGGGCCATTGTGGGTGTTGTCTTATTTTTTGTTTTCTCACTATGTTTGCGGCCCCCATTTTTTTCATGGAGCTGGGGCGGGCGGGTTATTTCCGCGCTGCTCCCTTCCCTTTGCCCTATCTTCCTCTCATCCTTTCTCTTCCCTTCCTCCATCCTTGTCCCTTCTCTCCTTCTCCTGGTCTCGTTCCTTCCCTCTATTGCCCTCCCCTCGGTCCCTCTCCCCACCCCTCCTCCCCTGCTCGCGCCCAGCCTCCTCACTTCTCTCCCTGCCTCATGCGGTGAAGATGTCTTGGCTCGCGCTCTGCTCCCGCCTCCCCCTCCTCCTCGCCCTGCTGGGCTCCGGCGACGGTGAGTACCTGAGGTGCCTGAGTGCCTGTCCAACCCAGGGAGTCGTAGTAGCAGGGGTAATGAGTGTGGCGGGTCCTTTTGAATACTATCCAATCTTTAGCTGTGCCTGTCCGGTTAATCTCCCGGTGCAAGCGCCCACCACACCATCTCCCATCTCACCGCTATGCAAGGGCTCGGGAGGGGCTGGGTGATAATGAGTGAATGGATGAATCCCAGCGGGTCCCACAGAATCGTTCATTATCAGACTGATGAGGTGCGCGCCATTCCGTCATGGTAGTTGATTCTGTCAGGTACTGGAGCAGTGTTTAAAAACAATTCATTGTTGAGACCAAAGCTCTGTGGAAGTCACGGCATCTCTTCCCGTCCGGACACCGTCTCAAACCATTCTTTACAGGCCCGAGTCCAAAGCGAGCCAAGTTCAAACTGCATTTCCCAGAATGCACCGCCATGATAAATTAAACCACGGCTTGGACACATGCACAACTGCCCTGCCAGGCATGACATTACATGGCGACCTTACACCTGTTAGAGTTAATACATCTACTCGAGAGATTTGCCTCGCCCGTTGAAAATATGCTCGTTAAAAATGTGTTATCATAAAACAGAAATGCACATTCCAACGTTGCGCTAGTTCTTCCATCTGCCAGATAAGACTTGTAGTGCAGATGTATGGGTTTTTAGTTAAATAAGTAACACTGATATGGGTGGGGAAATTAGAATTGGCATTTAAAATGCAATTGATCTCGCATTTGCAATATATTTTTTTTAATATGGTAGCTGTGGGGGTGTAGGGTTAAACGCGCTAGTGTGTGTGGTATAAACAGTATGGGCTTTAAATGTGCAGTCTGGAGAGTTTTTCTTTAGCGTCTAGATGCGCTGGAGTTGTTTGTAGTAGAAATAAACTGCAAACGTTTGCTGCAGGTGGTAAACAGCACAATTCTGTGGCTTAACATTTGAAGGGGACATTTAGCACCTTGGCCGATTTTCACCCATTTACACCTTTTACGTAAAGCGGGCGGCAAGGTGGAGACAGACGTTAGACAAAGGAAGAAGACGAACAAACTTTACTTTCGGCGTTGAAAATTAAGCACGACATCACCATAGTCGTAAAGATCTATATCGCGTTTACACCCGGCAGATGTGCAGTGTTTAGGCTGAAGATGCAGTTAATTAGTGCACTTTAAAGGATTGATGAATTTCTTCTAAGGCCAGGAGCATTTAAAATACACTAAAGAAGAATAGGCAGCCTGGGGCTTAAAATGAACGCAAAGATGCGCTGAAGAAGAAGAGGCAGCAAAGCAGGATGCTTCAAATGCGGGGGCGTGGTCAGATGTGGCTGATTAGCTCCTTATTGTATAGATGCAAAAACAGCTAATAATGTACCCAATTATCGAACTGAAGAGGTCTCTCACTCGAAACATAGCATACTTATGAAACACAATGTGAGCATATTGCCGTAAACAATTACTGGTCATGGATGGTATTCCTTATAACAACATGCACTTTTAAAATAAAATAAGCATCTGGGGATAGTTTCAAGTAAAGTCCAAATAAAGACAACAGATTCCACTAGCAGGCTCACCGCTGTATTCACACGTGATGAACAGCTGCCTGTTCCAGGGTGGGCGTGGAGAAAATGCTTATTAAACTCTGGATTTCATCTTCTGATAAGAGACTGCGCACCTGTTTTAGACCCCAATGCTTCTGCACGAGTTGATATCCTAAAGAATGCTGCAGTCGTAATCTGACGTGCATAGTGTTGTTTGCCTGTGGTTTAAATTGGGAACTAGTAGTTAAGCCTTGTTGCTGCTCCCTATAACTAGACATGGAATTGAGTTAGAAGGCATCACGCAGGTGTTAACAAAAACCTGGCCAAAAAGTCAGAGTCACTGTATACTTTATCATTACTAACCGTTACATACTATACCCTCTGGGGCCCACTGCAATGACACTAAATAAAACCAAAAACAGGGAGAGGGAAAGAAATCGTTTTATTATTAAATGTTAATTTGTTCTTCTGTTTTCCTGGACAAGTTTTATACAATGTTATTTTAGCCTCCGCTTTGACGAGTATCTATCTGTCTGTCTATCCTTGCCTACTCACTTCTTTTCCTCACTGTTTACCTCTTATCAACTGCCACCATTTATCCCTGCAACCATCCACCCACGCATCATCCATCCATTCGTCCTTCCGTCAGTCCATCCATCCATCCATGCAGTCATTCATTCATCCGCACATCCATCTCTCTTTTGGTCGTTCTTTCCTGCCTACCTTCCTCTTTCCCTACACCCCTCATTGCATACACCTGTCCATCATTCAGTCCAATCACCCACCTATCATTATATTCGTCATAACTCCCACACATGTTAAGCTACCATATTCATTCACTTTTAACTCACTTTTAATATCAGTATTCACTGAGGGCTCTATTCTTATCTACATTAAAATAAACTTGAAAATAACTTGTGGCTTCCGAGAGGACTAATCTTCATAAGCATGCTCGCCCCTTCCGAGTGCTGGATGCTGACTTGTAAAAGAATTACACACCAGGTGCCCGCCAATAGTGATTTCTCAAACAAAGCCTAGTTATGGTGGTTGTTTTGAGATCTGGCCTTTCAGGCAGATTTAGCCGTATCACCAGTCTACTGTTTTTTTTTTGTTTGTTTTGGCCTTTAAGACATTTGTTTTCTCTAAACATTTCCCTCATAATCTATCCACTTAGAGGGGCTTTGGTCAGAAAATCTTCTTCCGTAAATCTGTTAAAAAAAAACAGCCATCAAATCCAGACCTATTGGTTTTGCCAAAGCTTGTTTGCTGGTGTTTGTCTAGTTTCTGTCTAGTGTTTGTCTGTGGAGCAGTCTTTTCTCCTCCGCCTTTATTCCCCTCTCTCCCCTTCAGTCTTCAGAGCTTGTTGCTTCCATTCCCTCTTGAAGCCGCCTTCTCTCCTTAACTCCTCGCTGCTGACATCAGCCATTCGTACCTCCACTCTCGGCTCATGCTGTCTCTTCTCCTCTGCCCTTCTTCCCTCTCTCCCTTTCAGTCTTCAGAGCTTGTTGCTTCCATTCCCTCTTGAAGCCGGCTTCTCTCCTTAACCTCTCGCTGCTGTCATCAGCCTCTCATACCTCCACTCTCGTCTCATGCTGTCACTACAGCAGTCTCTACTCCTCCGCCCTTCTTACCTCTCTCCTCTTCAGTCTTCAGAGCTTGTTGCATCCATTCCCTCTTGAAGCCGGCTTCTCTCTTTAACTCTTTGCTGCTGACATCAGCCATTCGTTCCTCCGCTCTCGTCTCATGCTATCACTCCAGCAGTCTTTTCTCCTCCGCCCTCCTTCCCTCTCTCAAAGCTGCCAACTTTATAGCTAGAGAAGCAGGTTCAAGTCTTGTTATTATAGTCCAATTTTAATTTTTTGAAGAATGCAGTTCTACCGCTTATATTTGTCAATCGGCCTCCCTTTTAGTTGTTCCCCAAATCCTTTTTGTCTCGAGAAAGTGAGGTCATGTCATCATGGTTAGAGACGTAGTAAAGTGACAACTTGAAACCTGCGTTGAATGTGTGTGGGGTTCTGTGTGTGTGTGTGTGTGGGGTTCTGTGTGTGTGTGTGTGTGTGGGGGGTTCTGTCTGTGTGTGTGGGGGGTTCTGTCTGTGTGTGTATGTGTGGTTATGTCTGTGTGTGGGTGCATGTGGCTCTGTGTGTTGCTCTGTGTGGGTGCAAATGCAATAGGTCTCGCATTTGCGAGAGATTAAGCTATTGGCATTGTAAATGACAATGCCATTTATTTATCTATTTTCAAAATCAACACATAAATAAAAATGTTGTCAATTACAATGCCAATAGCTCTAACTTTTGCAAAGGCGAGACCGTTGCATTGTAAATGCTTGTTTTATTTATGTGTTGGGTTTGAAAATAGTGAAATTAATAGCTTTGTCATTTACAATGCCAATAGATGTAACTTTCGCAAATGTGACACCTATAGCATTTGAAATGCAGTATGTGTTCTATTTACGTGACTTAGATGTATTGATTTTTTTGCGAAATATATTTTTATTGCAGAATAGTGCAGTATACATCTAGTACGATCAACAATCCAGATACTGGCATGTGCAACGCACACCCCATTAGAGTGTAACACACGGCCATTCAGCCCACAACCTGGAGGTCGGGCGGCATAAATCAGGAGAGTAATGGTAGTTTGTATGCAATATAAATGCAATTGTGATCAATCCACAAGATTCTTTGCATCCACATTTCCCTTTTCTCCCGTCCCCCCAATCCCCAAACATCAACTCCTCCCGTAATACCGAAAGTAGGTTAACTCCACAGCTACTATTCATACACGCATTTACTACTAACTATTGTGTAACTCCACTTACTGATAAATCTACAATACTAATTCAATGCAATATCAGATCACCAAAAGTGACTTAGATGTATTGATATTACAAATAACATTGGCTTTTATTTTTTTAAAATAATTAATACTTAAATAAAAGCTATTGTAATTTATAATGGCAATAGCTTAAACTTTTGTAAATAACTTTTGTGAAGATTATGTTCAGTGTATTTTATTGTGACGAAAGTCCAAGAACAGAAGTGAAATATTAACATCTTTTTGTGACATTTGTAATAAAGCTTGAAACATTGAGAGAACATATTTGAACCAGCTGTTGTTGAATGGTTGCACAGATTGATGCTGCGGTGGTGCTGAGTGATGTTTTGGTGGCGACGAGTGATGCAGTGGCGTTCAGTGATGCTTTGGTAGCGCATAGTGATGTTGTGGTACCCCTGAGTTATGCTGTGGTGGTGCTGAGTGATGCTGTGGTGATGCAATAGATAGAGTGAGTACGTTAGATAGATAGAGGGAGGGCGATAGATAGAGTGAGGGCGATAGATAGATAGATAGAGTGAGGGCGATAGATAGACCGATAGATAGAGTGAGGGCAATCGATAGATAGATAGATAGATAGAGTGAGAGCGATAGATAGATAGAGTGAGGGCGATAGATAGATAGATAGAGTGAGGACGATAGATAGATAGAGTGAGGGCGATAGATAGAGTGAGGGCGATAGATGGAGGGCGAAAGATAGAGTGAGGGCGAAAGATAAATAGAGTGAGGGCAAAAGATAGATAGAGTGAGGGCAAAAGATAGTTAGAGTGAGGGCGATAGATAGAGTGAGGGCGATAGATAGAGTGAGGGCAATAGATAGATAGATATGTTAAAATCTAGATCGTGGCGTAAACATTATCGGCGGCATCTTGTCTCCTTTCGGATCCATGCGTGCACGTAAGCAGCAGCCATTTTTGAATGCCATTAAACTCCCTCTGCCTACTGCCGATAGCCAGCGCGTCTCACCCCGGCTTCGCAAGCACACACCCCCCCCCCTTCGACAGCCCCCGGTCTCTCCTGCTTGGCCCTAAACGCACCTCCAGCGCGACCCTGCCTCCGAGCCACATCCCGCGCTGAACCCCCCACACCCTTTCATCTCATTCATAAAACAGGCCCTTTGATAACCTCTTCCTCCTTGCCCGATTGTTCGGCCCGACCCCAGGCCATCACTTAGCCCAACAGATGCGGTTTATTGCCTCTACAGTAGGACCTCGCCTCACTTCAAAGGAGCGGGGATTAATCAATGCCCTCACACCCCTAGATCCGATCGATTACCCGCATTTCTGTTCCCAGCGGAATACCCAGCTGCGCGATAGCCATCATGCTGAGATTAGGGGTGGGGACTCCTACTGTAGATATGTGTGGGAGCGGACCTGAACCGGGGATTCCAAAGACGCCTTTCTCCGTACTTCAAAGCATTACTAAGAATGTGTTGCATGTAATAAAGTAATAAACCAGTGTATAAGAGGCCAGGCCTCAGAGATGTTGAGAGAGCACCTCGAGAAGATACCCTGTTGTCTGATTTGACATGTTCCGTTCCGTCGGAAATAAACTCCTGTTTCCTGCCTTCCAATCTCCAGCGCCTGCCTCTTTATTTGGTAAATCGTGAGTTGGGTGAGAAGCGGCTAACGCCGGGCAAACCTAGAAAAGGGGTAAAACGACCTGATCTGCCTGAACCCTTTTTAATCAATTGGCGTCCCAAAGCGACACGTGGATCCAGTGGGAGAGGTCCCGACGACGGAGTGAACGACTGCAACGATCGGGAAGAGCTCCTGCCCGATAGACCCTCGTCTGGCAGCCGATCATCCGAACTTCACTGGTTCCGAGCAGACCTCTCTCGAGTGATCTACGGTCCTGACTGGGAACCATCAGGAGTGCCACAGCAATTACGGAGAATAGAGGACGATCGGGCGCTGGAAACGGAAGACGAGAAACTGTCCATACGGTCCGGGTAAGGTCGTGTAACACGACAAACTCGGAAATATTTGATTGTTTGATTGGAAAATACTAGTATTGCTCTCTGAATTGTTGGTTCTCTTGGAGATTCTCTGTCTGCAAACTGAGAGGGATAAAAGTATTCTCTCTTCCTTTGCAGGCAGTGAAGGGTAGGTAACGCAGGCTTTTGCCCCCGTTGTAATCCGCCGTGCCTATCTTTTCTCCCCCACTGATTGATTGTTTGCCCGAACATTGTTTGTTCGAGGATTGTTTTTCTCGAGAATTCCCTGTCTACAAACGGGGAAGGGTAAAAGTATTCTGTCCTCCTTTGCAGATAGTGAAGAATAGGTAACGCAGGCTTTTGCCCCCGTTGTAACCCGTCGTGCCTATTTCTTTCTCGCCACTGATTGTTTGATTGAACGGACATTAATTGTTCGATATTGGTTCTCTCTTTGGGTATTCCCTATTTGCGAATACTGCAGAATAGAAATATTCTGTCCAGTCTTCACAAAGTAGTGAAGGATAGGTAGTGCAGACTTTTGTCCCCGTTGTAACCCGTCATGCCTATCTTCTCCCCATTGGTCAGTAGTTGGTTCAGCCCGGACCGCTTATTAGAGGTGGATCATCCGGCTCCTCTGGAGGGCACCCCTAATAAGGATATGTTTTTAAAATATGGACTAGTCGCCGTAGCTTATAGTAAGTTATGGAATAAATATACTAAAAAGGATCAGGAAAGTCAGTGGCCACTGATAGGATCCTTCGATGACACAAAAATAAACGTGCTGGAAACAGCCCTTTGTAACAATAAAACCACGCCCACTATGCTTGATAGTTTCGGCATGTGGCGCAAAGAAGCAGAACAACGAAAGAAAAGAGAAGAAGCGAGAATAGGAAAAGAGTTACGAAAGGCAGCCCACCTGGCCGCTAAGAAACTAGAAGAAGATATAAAAGAAAGGGAGAAAGCCAGACAAAAACAGGAATCTGAATTGACAGGCCAGTGTCCTGTTAGGACCCCCTCTACGCTCTACCCTGAGCTGACCTCCAAACAACGGGCGAACGATGAGCTGCTGCTAAGTCCTCCGATCATCTATATGCCCCCCCCTTATGCCCCCTCCCAACCCCTAGTACAGCACTTGCCAGCTCCGAGTGCAAATGAGAATAACCTTGAAGCTAGTGCCCCAGCCCTCATGGCCTCCGCTCCGGCCGCATTAGAAATAACATCAGATGAACACAAGACTAGCAAGCAGCCACCGGGTAGACTGAATAGATTGAGCAAAGATGAGCGAGAGGGAATTGACAAGATAGCAAAGGCACTGGTAGAATGGAAGGAGAGCGAAGAATATACGATGGATATGCACAATTCGCATGCCGGTAGCCACAGACGGCATTTCATTTTACGGTTTAGTTACCACACCCTGAACGCATATGAGGATAGGTATCAGAATCAGGGTCCTACTAAACTGACAGCGTTATATAGAAAAGTCGATATTGGGGACGAGGCCGAGCGTGACGCGGCGGACCTCTTCATGCAAACGCTTGAGGTTTTCCGCCACCTCACGGAACAAAAACCGGAAGTTAAGATTACAGTTCCCGAAACGACTGGGTCCTCATCAGAAGTAGGCAACACTATGATGCCTATCAGAGAAGCCGCCCCTTACTGGGTTCCCCCACAAGGTCAGGGAACGAACGACGATATCAACCATGCAGATGCAAAGGGGAGGGTTGTGTACAACTGGGTTTATCAACCATGGGACCGGCAAGATATTTTAACTTTTAGGCAAACCCTACCCGATTTAAGAAAGAACCCGACAGCATTTTACCGAACTAGGTACAGCCTTAGGCTCAACCATAATGACTCTAGCGGACATTGACTTGTTTTTCGGGTTATGTCTGCCGGCTGATGTGTGGAAGCAAATCCGAAAAGCCGACCACACAGATCTGTTCGGACATACCTGGAATCAACTCAGTGAACTAGATAGGCAACGGGAGCCCGGAAAGAAACCTGTAAAAGACATACTGGAACTCCCGGACAAAATAGTTCAGAAGCTAAAGACATTGATCCCAGAGAAGAAGGTAGACTGGTCGGTAGTCACGGCTTGCCGTCAGAAACCCCAGGAAGACGTATCAGAATACTTCTCCCGATGTGAGACGGTGTTCTCCGACTACAGTGGCCAAGACATGACCACTGCAACCAGACAACACCTATTCGTGCAAAACTACGTGAAGGGTCTATCGCAAGAGGTCTCCCAAAAGTTACAGACGAGCGAGAGTAGTTGGGGGCCTCCAAACCTGCAGCTATCCTTCAGATGGCTCAGTATTACGAACACCAAAAGAACGAGAACGAGAGGGCGACTGAGAAAAAGAAAAAGGACTTGAAAGAGCGAGTGATGATTGCTCAATTACAGGGAGTGATGACAGGAAGGGAACGGTATAGAGGAAACTACCAACCAAATGCACCCCCTAGAGACCGCACACCCACACCCGGCGCTCCACGAACAGACCTCGATGAGAACCAGTGTGCGTTTTGCAAAGGATTTGGTCATTGGAAGTCTCAATGCCCGGTCCTCCTGGAAATGCTTAAAAATAAAGAGACAAGAGACATGGCAAATGGCCCCAAAACTAGAGGGCAGGGACGAGGGCACACCCACGACACCAACAATGATAGACCTGGCAGACCGAACACATTTGACCGCCCCCGACAGAACCAGTGCCAACAGTCTGACTGCGACAACACTCACGACTTTGCATAGGACTGCCAAGGGCAAGGAAGGGATCCAGTCGAGCTCTATGTTGACCAGCAAGCTCCTTACGTCACCGCTAAGGTCCTAGGTACGAAGTCTCCATTTCTGGTAGACACTGGCGCGACACGTAGTGAGTTATCTAAACGACTGATTCCAAGGGCACCCTTGTCTGGCTCACACATAACATCAATAGGCTTTGATGGAACGCCCTCCACTAACCCTTTATCCGCACCGGTTTCCTTCGACTTGGACAGTAACCCCACTGACACGACGTTTCTGCTTTCCTCCAACACCCCCGATGCCATTATGGGACTTGATTTACTAAAGCATTTCCGAGCTACTATCAGGTGTTCACAGGACGGGGTTCGGGTCATCCTGTACGATAACCCGACCCTGCTCAGACATCATCATGCACTACACATGTCTTCCATCTCAGACGCTGACGCATCCTTACTTGACTCTCTACCTTTGTATCTGTGGGCTAAAACGGACGCTGATGTAGGACGAATGATGATCGACCCCATGCGCATAACTGTCCGCCAAGATGCGATACTCCCAAAACTCCCACAATATCGGATATCGCCCGAAGGTGAGAAGGCATTGGTAATGATTATTCAGTCCCTGGTAGAGGCAGGAGTGGTAGAAGAAGTAGTCAGCAATATTTGCAACAGCCCCATCCTACCCATTGTGAAGAAGCAGGGCGAGGGAGATGAGAAAGCGTACCGCTTCATCATCGACCTTCGAGAGGTCAACAAGGTAGTTGTACCCCAGTACCCTGTAGTCTCAGATATCGCCACCATTCTGACCCTGATTCCTTCCACAGCCACCTCCTTCACTGTAACTGACCTCAAAAACGCTTTCTTCTCCATCCCCATCCACCCGGACAGCCGCTACCTTTTCGGCTTCACGGTAAAATCCCGCTCATATAGATTTTGTAGAGCTCCCCAAGGCTACACAGAAAGTCCCAGCATCTATAGCCAGGCCCTCAAGAGACAGCTGGACGCCGTTCAGCTACCGGAGGGAGTGGTGTTGATACAGTACGTCGATGACATCCTTTTGGCGGCCGACACCACTCCACTTGCAGTCACAGCCACCCTCCAACTCCTGCACTTCCTCGCGGAAAATGGCCACAAGGTCTCCAAAAAGAAGTTGCAATGCTGCCAACCCCAGGTCACCTACCTAGGCCACCTCTTGTCCAAAGACGGGAGAAAGCTTACACCCGATCGGATTCAGGCCATCCTGGAAACACCCGTCCCAAAGACCCAGAAACAAGTCCGCTCCCTGGTAGGCCTCACCTCCTTCTGTCGGCAGTGGTTGCCAAATTTCAGCCTCATTGTAAAGCCGCTACTTTCCCTACTAGCCAAAGATGTCCCCTTCCCACTCCCTTGGACCCCCGAATGCCAATCGTCCTTCAAAGAACTTCGAGACGCCCTTTGTTCTGCACCGGTCTTAGGAACCCCCGATTACACAAAGCCCTTCTCTCTCTACACTCACGAAAGGGAGGGGTGCGCTTTGTCTGTCCTGACTCAAACCATTGGCCCCAAGCAACGACCATGTGCCTATTTCTCTGCCACCCTTGACCCCGTAGCGAGAGCCGTGCCTGCCTTCGAGCCGTAGCTGCCGCTGCTGTCTCTATCCGACAAAGTGAGGGGATCGTACTCTCGAATTCCCTCACGGTATTAGTGCCCCATGCTGTTGACACCCTCTTGAACCAGACTAAGACGCAACACCTGACCAGCGCACGACTGAACAGGTACGAACTAACCCTGCTTGCATCCCACATCACGCTGAGAAGATGCACCACACTGAACCCAGCCACCTTGTTGCCCCTGTCTGAAAACGACCCGAACGTCCCCCCTATACATGACTGTGTGACCCTCACAGATGAACAGACTAGGAGCAGAGTTGACCTCCGAGACACCGCCTTCACGGACCCTGACGGAGAGCTATGGGTAGACGGTTCTTGCATAAAACTCCCCGACGGCACCACCTCAGCTGCCTATGCAGTTACCACAGCCCAAACCGTAGTTGAAACTGCCCGCATCGCGCAGCGATCCACACAGGCGGCAGAGCTGATTGCCCTCACACGAGCATGTATTATAGTGACAGGGACTACTGCAAACATTTACACGGACAGCCAGTACGCCTTCGGAGTGATTCACCATTTTGGACTCTTATGGAGGGAGAGGGGATTCCTGACGTCCCACGGCACGCCCATCCTCCATGGAGATTTAGTCTCCGCCCTGATTGAAGCAGTTCTCCTTCCCAAACGATTAGCGGTAATCAAATGTCAGGCACACAAGAAGATAACAGACTTAGTCGGACAGGGAAACGCGCTGGCCGACATCACTGCCCGAACCACAGCTGAGAATAGGACAACGACACGTATGTATGTGACCAGGTCCCAAGCAGAAAAATGGACTGACGTTAGGGAAACGATTAGGGACATCCAGATGGCCAGCTCACCACACGAATAGACTGAATGGGCACGGGTGGGATTGAAAGACGAGGAAGGCTGCTGGCGGACAAAGGACACCAACAAATGGTTGCTACCCAATTCATACTTGATCCCCATACTGACTATGGCACACTCCCCCGCACACATAGGATCTGCCCCCATGATCGAACTCATCTCCAGGGTTTGGCACAACGACAAGATTCCCGACTCAGCCAGACGCCTGGTCCAGCAATGCCTTATCTGTTTGCAACACAACCCTGGGAAAGGAACTGTGGTACCCCGGGGAGGGTTTGGGGTCCCCGACCATCCTTTTGAGGTCCTCCAGATGGACTACATCCAACTGGAAAGATGCCAAAGCCTGAAGTATGTATTAGTCATTGTGTGTGCTTTCAGCAAATGGGTAGAAGCCTATCCAACCCGTGATAACACTGCCATGACCACTGCCAAGGTACTGCTGAAAGAGTTTTTCCCTCTCTACGGTCTTTGTCGAATTCTATGGAGCGACAACGGCCCCCACTTCATAGCCGAAGTTATCCAACTAATCTTGAAAAGGTTGGGTGTAAAACAGAGGTTTCATGCAGTTTTTCACCCCCAATCTGCTGGCTTAGTTGAGCGACACAACGCCACACTGAAACTAAAACTGTCAAAGATAGTGGCCACCACAGGACTTAAATGGCCAGATGCCCTCCCACTGGCGTTGCTATCGATGCGCTCCACTCCCACTAAGCACCATTTGACCCCCTACGAGGTTGTATTTGGGCGACCGATGAACCTCTGGACTGCCCCTAAACCGACCTCCATTCACGACGTCCCGGACGTCCCACTGTCTGATTACTTGTGCAAATTGACTAAAACATTGTCTATCATTCATCAGCAGGTGCAGCAGGCCATCCCAGATGCTTCCAGGGGTCCGGGTCACGATATCCAACCGGGAGATTATGTGCTGATCCGGAATTTCCAATGGACAAAGAGTCTGGAACCCCGGTGGACGGGCCCCTGGCAAGTACTGATTACCACCCGAACGGCTCTTCGAGTGGAGGGGAAGCGACACTGGCTGCACGCACACCACTGTAAGAAGGTCTCCTCGACCCTGACCACAACAGAAAGCGTCAGCACCCAAGAAGAACTGCTGAACAAAGACCAGCCATCATTGAACTGTTATCCTGATATCGAGGCACTCGAACTTGCAAAATTCTCTGATCCCACTGTACCATCCAGGGAAGGGTATTTCCTGCGTCGAAAGGAGGGAGCTTCGGCTAAGTAGACCACAGACTAAGTTGAATCTCACAACGGTAGCCTAAACACAACCAAGGGTTACCCGAAGAGAGGCTAAACGAAGTCAGCGGTTCTGCCCACTACGAGCACCTTGAAGATGATGGAAGCGCCAGATAAGAAGACGACGGAATCAACAGGAAATACCCGTTATCGAAATCCAAAGACTGACAGTATACACAAATCGAAGACAATTGTTCTTTTCATTGTCCTCCTCTTTTGCCTCCTCCTCATGACTTCCTTCTGGATCATGGAAGAGAGCGCACCCGCTCACCAGATATTGCTGACCACTGCACAGCCAACTACTACAAAGGAACATCACCTGATCTCCCTTTCGCCTCAGCTCCGAGAAAGACGTAAGGAGTTCTGGAACAATTCCTTCGTGCAACTGTTGCACCAACACAACCTTGCCGCCAACGCCACAAACTGCTGGATCTGCGGGTTGCTCCCGCATGCCACCGGACACTCCATCCCTTTCATCCCTTCCCCTTTCTCAGTTCACGGTTCTTGCCTTGCCTCTTGCAAGAGAGCTACAGGGACAACGCCACTTCTGGTCAAACAGTGTCGCACTTCTACCACGGGTTCTGGCTGAACAAAACCGGAAGGACCTCTGCTCCCTTTTGTCCTTTGACCTCTGGCTCCTCCTTCCAGATGGACATCCCTGCCAAGGAGCGAGTCGAAATGCAGGTGTTCCATAATCCAGCCAGACCCACCTTCTCCTACTTACGGAAACGAACTGCTGCCACTCTGATGGTGGCTCTGTCTGTTATCAATGTCACGGGCCTCATGTGCCTCGAAGGCTTGGGAACACAGCCGGTGGGTCACAGTTCCTGCCACATCACCAGAACATTGGACGCCATCGATCCCCCCTCCTTTGTTGCTTCTCCGAATATGTACTTTGTTTGCGGCACCAAAGCTTACACTTGGCTTCCAAAAAGTTGGGGGGGTACCTGCTACGTCGCCTTCGTTCTCCCTCCAACGTACGTGGCCCCAGCAAACCACCACAGACAGAAGCACGCAAAAGACATTGAACAAGCCGACTCCACTGGAGCACAGTCCCTGGATGCAGTGAAGGGACTGGTTCCTCTGTGGGGCCCAATGGCAAACAGCCGCGCCATCCGCCACCTGACCCAGGCAGTAGAAACAACCATGAACATCACAGCTGGCATCCTCACTAACAATACAGCCGAACTTCAGGCAGTCCGCCTGGTGGCTCTTCAGAACCGCCTTGTTCTAGATGTGGTTCTAGCTGACCGAGGAGGAGCATGCCGCATCATTGGGTCCAGCTGTTGCACCTACGTGCCAGATAACTCGCCCTCAGTCTACAAAGCAATCGAACACCTCCACAGACTTTCCTCAGAGGTTCACCAGGAACAGGAAGGATGGTCGCTTGGAAGCTGGTTTTGGGGCACTTTGAAGGACTGGGGATGGAGGTTTATTCACATTTATATTGATACCGGTCGTGATACTGTGTGGGTGTTGCCTAGGTATTCAATGTTTGCCACCTCTGTGTTCGCTCATTGCTAACTGCATGTGCCCTAAGACTTCGGACTTCAAAACTGAACACATGAAAGCATTGTATGACCTCGAAATAAGAAATATAATGGGGATTGACGTAAATTGACAAGCTGGCTAGATATGTTGAAAAGGGAGGACTGTTAAAATCTAGATCGTGGCGTAAACATTATCGGCGCCATCTTGTCTCCTTTCGGATCCATGCGTGCGCGTAAGCAGCAGCCATTTTTGAATGCCATGATCCCTCTGCCTACTGCCGATAGCCAGCGCGTCTCACCCCGGCTTCGCAAGCACACACACCCCCCCCTTCGACAGCCCCCGGTCTCTCCTGCTTGGCCCTAAACGCACCTCCAGCGCGACCCTGCCTCTGAGCCACATCCCGCGCTGAACCCCCCACACCCTTTCATCTCATTCATAAAACAGGCCCTTTGATAACCTCTTCCTCCTTGCCCGATTGTTCGGCCCGACCCCAGGCCATCACTTAGCCCAACAGATGCGGTTTATTGCCTCTACAGTAGGACCTCGCCTCACTTCAAAGGAGCGGGGATTAATCAATGCCCTCACACCCCTAGATCCGATCGATTACCCGCATTTCTGTTCCCAGCGGAATACCCAGCTGCGCGATAGCCATCATGCTGAGATTAGGGGTGGGGACTCCTACTGTAGATATGTGTGGGAGCGGACCTGAGCCGGGGATTCCAAAGACGCCTTTCTCCGTACTTCAAAGCATTACTAAGAATGTGTTGCATGTAATAAAGTAATAAACCAGTGTATAAGAGGCCAGGGCTCAGAGATGTTGAGAGAGCACCTCGAGAAGATACCCTGTTGTCTGATTTGACGTGTTCCGTTCCATCGGAAATAAACTCCTGTTTCCTGCCTTCCAATCTCCAGCACCTGCCTCTTTATTTGGTAAATCGTGAGTTGGGTGAGAAGCGGCTAACACCGGGCAAACCTAGAAAAGGGGTAAAACGACCTGATCTGCCTGAACCCTTTTTCATCAGATAGATAGATAGATAGATAGATAGATAGATAGATAGATAGATAGATAGATAGAGTGAACGCGATAGATAGATTGATAGAGTGAGGGACGATAGATAGATAGAGTGAGGGGGATAGATAGATAGAGTGAGGGCGATAGATAGATAGATAGATAGAGTGAGGGCGATAGATAGTTAGATAGAGGGCAATAGATAGATAGATAGATAGATAGATAGATAGATAGATAGATAGATAGATAGATAGATAGATAGAGGGCAATAGATCGTGTTATAGTGTGGCGTGTAATTATGTGGCACTGAGTGGTATTTGGAGTGTATGTTGCATTGTAATTATGTAGCATATAATTATGTGGCACTGAGTGGTATTGTGTGGAGTGTGTGTTGCATTCAGTAGAGTGTAATTATGTGGTGTGTAATTATGTGGCACTGAGTGGTATTTGGAGTGTATGTTGCATTGAGTGCAGTGTAATTATGTGGCGTGTAATTATGTGGCACTGAGTGGTATTTGGAGTGTATGTTGCATTGAGTGCAGTGTAATTATGTGGCGTGTAACTATGTGGCACTGAGTGGTATTTGGAGTGTATGTTGCATTGAGGGCAGTGTAATTAAGTGGCGTGTAATTATGTGGCACTGAGTGGTATTTGGAGTGTATGTTGCATTGAATGCAGTGTAATTATGTGGCGTGTAATTATGTGGCACTGAGTGGTATTTGGAGTGTATGTTGCGTTGAGAGCAGTGTAAATATGTAGCATGTAATTATGTGGCACTGAGTGGTATTTGGAGTGTATGTTTCATAGAGTGCAGTGTAATTGCTCATTGACAATTGTGTGTACTTGAGGAGAGATGGGAGAGGAGAGGGGAGAGAAGGGAGAGTGAGGAGAGAGGAGAGAAATGGGAGGGGAGAGAAGGGAGAGTGAGGAGAGAAGGGAGAGAGGAGAGCGGGGGAGGAGAGAGGGGAGAGGAGAGAGGGGAGAGGGTAGAAAGGAGAAGGGAGAGAGGGAGAGTGGGGGGAGTGGTGAGAGAGGTGAGAGAGGTGAGAGGGGAGAGTGGTGAGAGGGGAGAGTGGTGAGAGGGGAGAGTGGTGAAAGGGAAAAGTGGTGAGAGGGGAGAGTGTTGAAAGGGTAGAGTGGTGAGAGGGGAGAGTGGTGATAGTGTAGAGGGGAGAGTGGTGAACGGGGAGAGTGGTGAGAGGGGGAGAGATTGGGGTGAGAGGGGTTAGAGGGGAGAGTGTTGAGAGTGGTGAGTGGGGAGAGTGGTGAGAGGGGTGAGAGTGGTGAGAGGGGAGAGTGGTGAGAGTGGAGAGTGGTGAGAGGGGAGAGTGGTGAAAGGGGAGAGTGTTGAAAGGGTAGAGTGGTGATAGTGTAGAGGGGTGAGTGGTGAGAGTGGAGAGTGGTGAGAGGGGGAGAGATTGGGGAGAGGGGTGAGAGGGGTTAGAGGGGAGAGTGTTGAGAGTGGTGAGTGTTGAGAGTGGTGAGTGTTGAGAGGGTAGAGTGTTGAGAGGGTAGAGTGTTGAGAGGGTAGAGTGGTGAGAGGGTAGAGTGGTGAGAGAGTAGAGTGGGTAGAGTGCTAAGAGGGTAGAGTGGTGAGAGGGTAGAGTGGTGTAGAGTGGTGAGAGGAGAGAGTGGTGAGAGGGTAGAGTGGTGAGAGGGGAGAGTGGTGAGAGGGGAGAGTGGTGAGAGGAGAGAGTGGTGAGAGGGGAGAGTGGTGAGAGGGTTGAGTGGTGAGAGGGGCGAGTGGTGAGAGGGGAGAAAGAGTGGTGAGAGGGTAGAGTGGTGAGAGGGGAGATTGGTGAGAGGGGAGAGTGGTGAGAGGGGCGAGTGGTGAGAGGGTAGAGTGGTGAGAGGGGAGAGTGGTGAGAGGGGAATGTGGTGAAAGGGGAGAGTGGTGAGAGGGGCGAGTGCTGAGAGGGGAGAGGGTTGAGAGGGAAGAGGGGAGGGTGGTGAGTGGGGAGAGCAGTGATAGTGGGATGAGCGGTGAGTGGGGAGAGCGGTGAGTGGGGAGAGTGGTGAGTGAGGAGAGTGGTGAGAGTGGTGAGAGGGGAGAGTGAGGAGAGTGGGGAGAGTGAAGAGAGGAGAGAGAGGAGAGTGAGGAGAGAGGGAAGAGGGGTGAGAGGGGAGAGTGGTGAGAGGAGAGAGTGGTGAGAGGGGAGAGTGGTGTGAGAGGGGAGAGAGTGGTGTGAGAGGGGAGAGAGTGGTGTGAGAGAGGAGAGTGGTGTGAGAGGGGAGAGTGGTGGGAGAGGAGAGAGGTGAGAGGGGAGAGTGGTGAGAGGAGAGAGTGGTGAGAGGGCAGAGTGGTGTGAGAGAGGAGAGAGTGGTGTGAGAGGGGAGAGAGTGGTGTGAGAGGGAAGAGTGGTGTGAGAGGGGAGAGTGGTGAGAGAGGAGAGAGGGGAGAGTGGTGAGAGGGGAGAGTGGTGACAGGCATTGAGACGTCTTCCCGTTTAAATTTCACTTGATTGGTTCTAAGAGGAATTTGCATCATATGTTTGGAGGGCAACAATTCTATCTGAAAAGGAGTTGCCATGGGGTGAATTTTAGCTACTCTAGATTTTACAGACAACAACTTTAAGCAAGCTGGGACTTCTACTGTTAAATGTACTTACAAGCACATGTAGAAGTTCTACTATTTTGTTGGATGAAAAACCAGAACTTAATGAAAATCGCGCCTAATAGGAAGAGGCGAGTTAACACTGTGGTGTTTGTTGTTGTGCTGAAACAGTTTCACCTTCTACATGGAGGCAGAGAGAAGTTCAAGTGAAGTATGCTTTGGTTCGAGCCACAGATTTGCAGTTTATGCAAATTATTCATTAACTACACCGACTCGTGATTTACACAAAAACTGTGATATTGCAATTTATGGTGTTATGCATCAGGGTTTCAAATAGTAGCTTTGGACTGAAACATATTTTTTGTAACTATATAATGTCAGATAATGATTCAGACACAAGTATTCAATGATGCAGGATACAGGGTGAATGAAACTCAAAGGTATCCAGGAACTCCCATTTTGTTTTTACCGAAAAGGTGATGAGGAAATTGATGCAATGTGACCTGGATGCCAAATGCGGCTTCTTAAAGTGATCTCTAAATAATGGAGACAATGCTGTATATTATCTGTGTGGAAGGAAAACAAGTAATGTAGGATAAGCAACAATGAAGAAAAAAGGGATTCTAACAAGGAATAATGAGTGAAGCACGTCCATTTCCTTCCCTTTGATCTGTGAGTACAAAGAGGTACCTCTGACAAAAGACTGGCTAATCGGTGGAAAAGTGAGAAAACGTTTGGGAGGATGCACCTGAAGTAATGACACAGAGTAACAGCTTGCTGAATAGAAAGCACATGCCTGTTTGTGTGTGTGTGTGCGTGTGAACTGCCATATGTGTTAGTTAAATAAACTGCTCGGGAAATTTAAGTGGGAATCTCAACATTTAATGCATGATCAAGCATGTAAGCGGTAAATATAGATCTGTAAACAGAGCGCAAGAGAACTCGACATACCACGCAACAAGCTTTGGCAAAGCAGGCAATTCTTGCCTTTCAATGGCATTAGAGCAGCTGCTGTAAGGGGGTGAGGGGGAGAGGGGGCAGCTGAGACCGGAACAGCATAGCCGAGCAGTGTGGCGCATTATCTTATGCTGAACCTGCAGTGGAGGAGGGCGACGAAGAGAGAGACAAGCACAAAACAAATAGACACACACTTGGTGAAGTGGGAAACACGCAAAAGCGTGAGGTGACGTCACCGATAACCAGCTAGCCAGAGAGAAGAATCATTTATTTATAATAAGATGAACAGAGGTGCAAATACGGAGAGTGATTCAAAATCAGAGACAAGCTTTTGGCAAAGCAGGCAAGTCTTCCGTGCGCCGTGCTGAAAGTGAAACAAGCTCTCGGCATTGCTGTGGCAGGGGCGGGGCAGGAGCGCATTCCTTTGAAGTCTGATGCTGAGGCACAGACAAATGGTGGTGTGCAAGCGGCTTCCTTTCAAGTCTGATGGGGGAGTGGGGGAGCAAATGGTGAGCGCGCGCGTGGCGCACATGCACTAGCCATAATCCGCATTCCAAAGCCCTCTTGGCAGCCTTTCCTAGAGCCCCTACATAATTCTCGCCGAAGCAATGCGCAAGCACATTGGCTCAGCGAGACCTAAAAAGGGGACCTTTGTGGAGAGACACAGGTTATCACGCCAAGAGGGCTGCTGGATATCGGTGAGGTTGTTACACAGCCGGAATACTATGAGTTGAGTTTAGAGGAAGGTGAAGTGGTGGATGAGGACACCCCTGTGGAGGAGGAACACAGATGGTGGCAAAGCGGTGCATGCGGGGCAATGGGGAAGTATGGATAACGAGGTTGTTCCTAGTGTTTACAGGTATGGCCAAATGACCGGAGTATACAAGGCTCAGGAGTTGGTGGAGGCCCGTCGCAACTGGTTAGGTGACTGGATCCAGACCGAAAGTCAATGTTGATGCCAGGTAAGAGCACTAGGAGTTCGGGGGTGGGGATTGAAGAGGGTGTCCAGAGGGGTGGATGCAGGGGGAGATATCTGCAGAAGGGACCTTCTCTTAAGGAAAAGTTTTTATGTGAAGGCTGCAGCTGTGGGAACAAAGGGACAGGGTACCGAAGAAAAAGCAAAATAGCCCAGGGGACGTCGGAAGGGGTACCCAGGCATGGCAACACAACATGGGCAGCACACCTGACAGGGGGCAAGGACGAGCAAGCCATACCACAGGACAAGGAAGAAGAGGATGAGAAAAGACAGAACCAAAGCACAAGACACAGGGAGGAAATAAAGAACTCAAGATCAGGAACTTACCTTATATGGCCCCTTGGCACACACTTAATGTTGGCAACAAAAGAAAAGATGTGGAATGGGGAGTATATCGAGATGTTGACGTTGCAACACAGGGAGCATATGGTGAAAGAAGGTTCCAAGGAGGAAGAGTATGAGTTGTTAAAATTGCCTAAAGTGCCAATGACAATAGAGAACTGGACCGTAGCATTTTTGATTTTCACAAGTGTATACTGCAAAAAAGACCAAAAAAGGTGTGTGTCGTTATTCAAGTATATGGATATGATCAGAAAAGCTCAGATCAAATATGGGGGTTACTCCTGGGTGCAATACGATGAAGAGTTTGGTGTGCGGTTAGCATGGGGCCCAGAGGCAAAATGGGGGAAAATCTGTGGCAGCAAACAATGGGCCTAAATTTGGAAAAAACACATTTACGGCAAATGTCCTTCCACAGTGTACCCGGCCTTTTAGCCCCGTCCCACCCGAGGGGGTTTGGGGGCAGCCGTGAAGAATCAGGAAGGAGTGCTCAGGACATGTTGGAATTTTAGCAAAGGCTTCTGTACGAGAGAGTAGTGCAAATGACGGCACAAGTGCTCAAAGTGCGCAGGTAGACACGCCGTTGTGCACTGCCATGAGGCGAGTTGAATTGGACAGGTGAAGCACATAGGACAGTGGACGCAGCACCAAGGGAATTCCAGTGCACAGCTGGATAATTAGGCTGTAATCTAACACACCGAACATGGGAAAGGGCTCAGACGCCAATTGAGTTAGAGTATTTGAATCTTTGGTTGGCCCAATATCACAACAGAGAGGAGGTCAGAGAGTGATGGTTTTAGGGGGGGTTTCAGGCTGGTGTATGAGGGCCCAAGGATGCGTATGTGGGCCGAGAACTTGAAATCAGCATCGTCACACAAACAAGTGCTGAGTGCGAAGCTCCAAAAGGAAGTGCAGGAAGGTAGAATGGTAGGCTCCTTTGATGACTGGCCACTGCTGGACCTGATCTTATTTCCCATTGGTGTAGTCCCCAAAAAAGAGAAGGTAAATTTCATACAATACTTGTTGGGCCCCGAAGGGAATTCAGTCAATGATTTCATATCTGAGGCAGTCACATTGGTCTCCTATTCTTCTCTGGACATGGCTGTGGCATTGGTTGAACAGATGGGGAGAGGGGTCAAAAGGGCCAAGTGCAACATTAAGTCTGCTTTCCAGCTGCTGCTAGTGCATCCGGAAGATTTTCAGTTATTGGGCATCCAGGTTGACAGGCAATGATACGTAGACAAGGCGTTATCCATGGTGTGTTCCATCTCATGCGCTTTGTTTCAGTGTTTCAGCTCCTTTCTCCACTAGTTGTTCATGTGGCACATGGGGCAAGGGAGCATGGTGCATTACCTTGATGATTTTTTCCTAGTGGGTGAACCTGGTTCTGCAGACTGCTGACAGCAGTTGGCGAATTGTAAAGAGCTCATGGGTGAACTGGGGGTGCCGCTGTCCCTAGAAAACACAACGAAACCAAACTCTGTACTCTCTTTTTGAGGTGTTGAATTGGATTTAGTATCCATGGAGGCACGTCTACCTGTAGATAAAAAATGCACAGGCACCTGCTGTTAGATGCTATGTTAGCGAAGCCAAAAAGTGACCGTCGTGGATGTACAAGTCTTGCTTGGCCACTGGAATTTTGCATATTAAGTAATGAGGGTGGGGGACTTTTTGCCGGCAGGTAAGTATGTCACTATCCGGGCTGTCATGGCCTCATCACCATATGCGTTTGTCAGCGGTGCAAAGGAGGATTTACGTATATGGTGCAGGTTTCTGGATGAGTTCAGTGGCATTCCAATGGTGGTCCTGAAAGAATTTGATTGGGATGTACAGATATATTCCAACGCGGTTGAGGGCTTTGGATTCAGTTTGTACCGGCAGGGCAGGTGGTGCATAGAGGAGCTGCCTGTGGGCTGGAAGCACAGGGGCAGGGCCATCATGTTTCTTGAATTTTTTACCCTGGATGCTATGGGGTCAGGAATTGGCACACAAGAAGGTATTGTTTAGAACTGACAACATTGCAATAGTACATGTTGTTAACAAACAGTCAGCAAGAGTACACAGGTCCTCAAACTTTTGCCGGTTTTTGTGATGGGTTGTTTGAGACATGATGTTTTGTTCAAGGCTAGACACATGCCTGGGGTGGACAATGACATTGCACATGCTCTGTCTCATTCACAGTGGGATAGGTTCTATGGGATGGCTACGGAGGCATAGAAGGTCAAGACACCTATGCCAAAGGACATGTGGACCATAGGCGAAAAAGGATGCTCCAGTTGGTGGTAGGATCATTGGCGGAATCTACTCGGAGGTCTTATGCGCAGGTGTGGAGAAATTCATAATCAGTGGTGCACAGTGGAGGTCATAGGCATATGGGGCTAGGATACTCCTGAGTAGTTGCGCGCATAACAAATCATATATATAACAGGTACAGTTTCTGTTCTGGAGGCAGTCAAGCTGTCTATTTGGACTGTAGGACATTCCTTTATTAAGTGGGCGGAGAGGCGCGAGCTCCATAAAGGTCAAGGGCCTAACCTCGGGTCCAATGAAAGTCTGTTTAATGTTACCTGGCATAGGAGGGGGAGATGAGATGGCAAGAGCTTTTGCACTATTTGAACAAGCTGTTGAAAAGGCAAAGATGTCCAGATGTTTTAGTGAATCACTTGCTTGCTATGTCCTAAGCTCGGGTTACCATATCAATCAAGATAATGTACCCTCAAAGGCTCACCATCAATGTATCCTGTCCAATGTTCAAACAGTACACAATTCTCACTTCACCATAAACTAGTTCCGTTGGTACTATAGCTAAGTACATCCTAACTTATACAGTCCATCGCTACTTAATCTGACTTCTCCTTTGGTGCACTGTTTCTCTGCAGAGGTCGCAAATTGTACCGAGTGACTCCAGGCACAGACGGATCAACAAAAAGGGGCTGTATTTCCAGAGGAACAGCTGCAGTCAGCACTTCATCATTTTCCTCATCTGTTTTGGTCCAGGTCAGCCTTGCATCTCTGAAGGGGACAAACCGGGGCACTGCCTCACAATCGGAGTCCCCTACTCCATCCTTCGTCCATTGATCATATGGCAAAGGTAGCAGGACCCTGCGACAATGTGTCCCGTGGATCCAGTTCTTACGGCCGGCAACCTTAACTGCAGTACGTGTTGATAAGAGGACCTGTTGCAATGCACTCCATCACAACTGCAAATACTTCTTTTGTTGATAATTTTATATCAAAACATAATCCTCAGGCTGGATAGTGTGTCCGGATCCCTCTGGTGTAGTGGGTAGGGATTCTCGGACCTTTTGGTGAACAGAATGCAAGTTTTCAGTTAACTGGCAAAGTAATATATCAACAAGGTATACTCAATATCTGAAAAACGCAGAGGGCGCGGGACGTCCCAGACATTTGCCTGGCATCCAAACACGACTTCGTACGGTGACAATCTTGTCCTAGAAAGTGCTGTTGTTCTCATTGAACAAAGAGCTAATGGTAAAGCATCTGGCCACTGTAACCCTGTACCCTCCTGAATGTTTGCCAGCTTACGTTTGAGAGTACCATTGTACTTCTCAACCAAACCTGCTGACTGCGGATGACTGGCAGCATGAAACTTTTGCTTGATACTCAAGCCATCACAAATTAATTGGATTACTTTGGCGTTGAAATGACTTCCGTTATCACTCCAAATCAAACAGGGCAAGCCGAAACACAGAAAGAACTCCTTCAGAAGTACCTTTGCAGTCTTTACGGCTGTATTATCTTTAGTAGGATAAACCTTAACCCATTGAGCGACCCTTGACCTTGCTGGTAGGTCGCTCCCCCACCACACAGCTCTGCCTGTGTGTCCTGACCCTGCCCCAGCTGCCGCTGCTGTAGAAGTTCAGGCCCTTCTCCACCCGCAGGCTACCACCTGCGCCTCATCCCTGGTGGCCAGGGGTAGGCTTTAGGTTTGTATCACTGTCGCTGTCTGTCTGTCCTCCCTGTACTGCCCATACTGTCTTCTGGTGTCTGTGACCGCTGTTGCCTGTCTACCCCCTGTGCCTGCATTCTTATCTGTGCCCGTTCTCTTGCCTTCTGTTCCCTGATTGTGCTCATTTTCTTGCGTTCTGCTCCCCTGATTGCACTCGTTTTCTTGCCTCTACTCCCTTGATTGTACTTGTTTTTTCTTGCCTTCTGCTCCCCTGATTGCACTCGATTTTTGTGCCTTCTGCTCCCCTGATTGTACCCGTTTTTCGTGCCTTCTGCTCCCCTGATTGCACTCGTTTTTCTTGCCTTCTGCTCCCCTGAATGTACCCATTGTTCGTGCCTTCTGCTCCCCTGATTGCACTCGTTTTTCTTGCCTTCTGCTCCCGATTGTACCCATTTTTCATGCCTTCTGCTCCCCTGATTGCACTTGTTTTTCTTGCCTTCTGCTCCCCTGATTGCACTTGTTTTTCTTGCCTTCTGCTCCTCTGATTGTGCTAGTTTTCTTGCCTTCCGTTCCCCCTTGCTGCCCCTGATTGTGCCCGACTGCCTTGGTGCCCTCGCCGCTCCCGTTCCCGCCTCTGCGTCCCCTGCTTCCCCACCCCCTCACTGCCCATTTGCTGCCCCTCCCTCCCGCATCCCAGCTGCTCCTCCCTCCCACATCCCCATATATGGCGGCTGCTGCACGGTCTAAGGCAAGCCTGTCTGCGCCCGTCTGCGCCCGACTGCGCCCGTCTGTGACCGACCGTGCCTGGACCACGCTCAGCGCCAAAACCCCTGGTCCCCGCACCCGCCAGGATGACCACCACCACCACGATGCCAGCTCACTCCATGCTCTCAACCCTGGATGGACCCAAACCTGCTTCAAGGCTGCCCCGAAACGCACGCACAGCCCCTTCACCTGCCGGAACTGCAGCTACACCAGCCTCAGAGCAGCCAAACAACCCTCCAAGAAAGACCTCAACCTCCGATGCATCCTACTGAACACCTGCTCCGCACGCAAACACGCCGTTGAGCTCTGGGACCTGCTCGACACATCATCCCCGGATGTCGCCTTCCTGACAGAGACATGGATGAATGACTCCTCCGCACCTGACATTGCCATAGCCATCCCAGATGCCTACAAGGTCACCCGGAGAGACCGCACCAACGGAGTCGGAGGAGGAATCGCTATAGTCCACAAGAAAAGTATCAGGGTCTCGACCAGCACTGAGGACACTCTCAGCACTGCCGAACACATGCATTTCCAGATCCACACAGACCCCAACTCCACCCTCAGAGGCACCTTCGTCTATGGACCCCGACCCCAATTCAGCGACTCCATCGCTGACTTTTTCAGCACACACGCCCTGACCTCCACCGACTACATTCTCCTCGGAGACCTGACCTTTCACCTTGAGAACAACAATGACAGCAACTCGACAACTCTTATCAATAACCTTGCCAACCTCGGACTGAGGCGACTTGTCACAACACCTACCCACTCCGCTGGCCACACGCTTGACCCCATCTTCTCCACTAGCCCCCACGTCTCCTTCAGCCACACCATTGAACTCCTCTGGACCGACCACCGCTGCATCCACTTCTCCTTCCAGAAACCCACCCCACACCACCGCACCCAACAGATCCCTCGCCGCTACTGGAAAAAAATCACGAAGACCAACTACACGCAAACCTTGCTCTCAGCCCACCCACTGAACCCTCCAACACCGACGATGTTGCCCACAGCCTCACACGCTGGATCGACAACTGCGCCAACACCCTCGCCCCGCTGAAGAAACCCCCACACAGAGACACCTGCAAGAGGGCCAGCTGGTTCACCCCAGAACTCCTAGCCTCCAAGCGAGCCTGACGGAAACTAGAGAAGAAATGGCACAGCGAACAGACTCCAGACAGCCACGCAGCCCACAAGGACGCCATCCACAACCACCATCACCTCATCAGGACTGCAATGAGGACCTCCTTCCAAGACCGCCTCGACATCAACACACACAACAGCAAGGAGCTCTTCAACATCGTGAAAGAACTCTCCAACCCCAGCTCCAACACCAACGACATCCCGCCGTCGCAAGCCCTGTGCGACTCCCTCGCCACTTTTTTCCACCGCAAGATAGCAGACATCCACGATAGCTTCATCACCCAGACAGCCCCAACAGACAGCAACACAACAGACTCTCCGCACACCATTGAACACGACCCCTGCTAGCCTGGGCCAGCGTGAGCATCAATGACACCTTCAATACCATGAGCACAGTCCACTCCGGCTCCCCGTCAGACCCATTCTCGCACCACATCTTCAACAAAGCCAGCAGCTCCATCGCACCCCACTTACGCAATGTCATCAATCTCTCCCTCAAGACTGCGACCTTCCCAGAGAGCTGGAAACACGCCGAGATCAATGCCCTACTCAAAAAACCCAAGGCAGAGCCTAGAGACCTCAAGAACTTCCGGCCCATCTCTCTGCTCCCGTTCCCGGCCAAGGTCATCGAGAAGATCGTCAACAGACAGCTAACCCGATACCTCGAAGAAAACAGAATCCTGTACCCTTCCCAGTCAGGGTCCCGCAGCAACCACAGCACCAAAACCACCCTCATCGCCGCCACCTACGACATCAGGACCATGCTGGACAATGGTGAGACCGCAGCCCTCATCCTCCTTGACCTCTCCGCCGCCTTCGACACCGTCTGCCAACGCACATTACGCGCACGCCTCCACGCCGTAGGGATCCAAGACAAAGCCCTGGAATGGACCACCTCCTTCCTCTCCGGCAGAACCCAAAGCGTCCGCCTCCCCCCTTCCTGATCCAAAGCCTCCGAGATCATCTGCGGCGTACCTCAGGGATCCTCCCTCAGCCCGACACTGTTTAACATTTACATGACCGGTGGGAGAAGGATCTCCCGCCAGTGGTTGTTCTTCCGATGCGTGGGACGGTGGCGAGTGCGAGGTCGGCGGAGCGAAGCTGGCAGTTGGGGGTGTAGACGGAGAGACGTCTGTTGAGGTAGGCTGGGCCGGTCTTGTGGAGTGCCTTGTGTGCGTGGATGAGGAGCTTGAAGGATATCCTCTTGTTGACGGGCAGCCAGTGCAGGTTTCTCAGGTGGGGGGTGATGTGACCGTGGCATGGGACATCAAGGATCAGTCGTGCCGAGGCGTTTTGGATGCGTTGCAGTCGTTTGATGAGCTTGGTCGGTGCTCCTGCGTAGAGGGCGTTTCCGTAGTCGAATCTGCTGCTGACAAGGGCTTGTCAGGATCCACCTGTAGATCTTGCGGAGCATGCGGAGGGTGTGGAAGCAGGAGGAGGAGACGGCGTTGACTTGCTTGGCAACGGAGATTGTTGAGTTGAGGATGATTCCCAGGTTGCGTGCGTGGTCGGTAGGGGTCGGGGCTGCCCCCAGTGCTGTTGGCCACCAGGAGTCGTCCCAGGCTGACGGGTTGGAGCCGAGGATGAGGACCTCCGTCTTGTCCGAGTTCAGCTTCAGACGGCTGATCTTCATCCAGTCGGCGATGGCCTTCATTCCTTCATGGAGGTTGACTTTGGTGGTGATGGGGTTCTTGGTGAGGGAGAGGATCATTTGAGTGTCGTCGGCGTAGGAGATTATGTTGAGGTCGTGCTGTCGGGCGACATGTGCAAGCGGGCCATGTAAATGTTGAACAGTGTCGGGCTGAGGGAGGAT
Organism: Lissotriton helveticus; assembly: GCF_964261635.1. Lineage (NCBI taxonomy): Eukaryota > Metazoa > Chordata > Amphibia > Caudata > Salamandridae > Lissotriton > Lissotriton helveticus. Next base: position 1,939,017,668 of record NC_136065.1, read on the forward strand.
CCTTGGGGTACGCCGCAGATGATCTCAGAGGCTTCGGAACAGAACGGGGGAGGCGGACACTCTGGGTTCTGCCGGAGAGGAAGGAGGTGGTCCATTCCAGAGCCTTGTCTCGGATCCCTGCGGCTTGGTGGCGTGCGCGTAGTGTGCGCTGGCAGACGGTGTTGAAGGCGGCAGAGAGTTCTAGGAGGATGAGTGCTGCAGTCTCCCCGTTGTCTAGCAGGGTCCTGATGTCGTCGGTGGTGGCGATGAGGGCAGTCTCGGTGCTGTGGTTGCTGCGGAACCCTGACTGGGAAGGGTCCAGGATTCTGTTCTCTTCGAGGTATCGGGTTAGCTGTCTTTTCATTTTAGTTTGGGCTGTTTCCTTAGCTGTCTGATCGGCAAAAGCATTTCCCCTACCTACAACATCAGTGACTTTCTGATGAGCACTAAACTTTACTATGGCCAATCTCTTAGGGAGTGCCAAAGCAGACAAAAGCCTTAATATGAGGTGTCCATGCTATATCTTGGTGCCATGCAAAGTAAGGAACCCTCTCTCTGCCCAGAGTTGCCCAAAATTGTGTGCAACTCCAAAGGCGTACTGGCTGTCAGTATAGATATTGACAACCAGTCCCTCACTTAACTCACAAGCTCATATTAAGGCAAAAAGCTTAGCAGCTTCGGCTGATTGATAGGGAACTTGTGATATCTCAACTACTGTACGCAGCATAGTGATAGCATACATAGCAGTTGTGGTGCCATCTGGTAAATTAAAGCAAGAGCTATCGACATATAGTTCCACTTGTGGGTAAGATAAGGGAACATCAGTTAGGTCTACCCGTCATTTCGTCTCTTCTTCTTCCGTCCGGAAGATACAGTCATGTTTATCAATCTCATCATTCTCAGAAGGGAGGGGCAGTAACGTGGCTGGATTCAGAGTGGCTTATCTTTTGATTATGATATGTTTAGTAAACAATGTTAATTCATAGCCAGTTAGACATGCACTGGTGAGGTGCTGTGTCTTTGTTTTGTTAAAAAGTGTATCCACAGCATGGGGTACCATAACTGTGAGGTCAGTATCAAGCTGACTTTTATATTGAGACTGCCACAGCCGCGACCGCTCTTAGACAACTAGGAAGGGCTCGTGCGACAGGGTCAAAAACAGCAGAGAAATAAGCACATGGCCGTTGCTTAACTCCAAATTTTTGTGTTAAAACAGAAAGCACGCAACCAGCCATCTCATGGACGTACAACACAAACGACTTGTTATAATCAGGAGTGCCGAGTACTGGAACCGAACAAAGCGCAGTTTTCAATTGCTCAAAAGACTGCTGTCTTTCAAGCGTCCAAGGCAGGGGCTCATGCACGTCTTTAGTGGTTAGTACAAGCAAGGGTTTGATTAGTGAGGAGTAGTTAGGTATCCACTGCCGACAGTAGGAAGTGATACCTGCGAAAGGGGACACATCTTTCTGAGTCTGTGGGATGGGTATTTTAACAATAGTACTTATAAGCTCCGGGGTCAATCTCCTACCCTCCTTCGACAGTAGGTGACCTAAATACATAACCTCCTGTTGACAATACTGAAATTTAGAAAGGGGCACCTTATGTCTTTGTTGAGCCAAATGCAATAACAGTTTAACTGTACTGTCTCTACAACCCTGGTCTGTATCAGAAGCGATAAGGAGGTCATCAACATACTGCACCAATACATTACCTGTGGAAAGCGAAAGGGAATCCAATGGACCTTTCAGGGCCTGACTATAAATGCTCTGACTGTCTGTATAGCCCTGAGGAGCTCGACAGAACCTAAAGCTCCTACTAGCTAGGGTGAACCCAAACAGATATCTGCTATCTGGATGAATAGGACTACTGAAGAATGCATTTTTCAAATCAATGACAGAAAAAAATTTAGCAGTAGAAGGAATCATTGTCGAAAGAGTGGTAATGTCGGGGACCACTGGAAACTGGGAAACCACCATTTTATTTTCTGCGTGCCAATCAATCACAAAACGATAAACATCTTCATGCTCATCAAAAGAACCTGAGGGCATCCATTGAAGAATTGGAAGAATAGGGCTAATACAAATATTAGCTGTTGTCTCCTCAACCACTCCTTTCTTAATTAAGTCCTGTATAATTTGCAATAAGGCTCGCTCACCTGTCTGCGGTATTTTATACTGAGGCATATGAGGCAAAATAGCGCAGTCTTTAACCTGTATTGACACTGGGGGTATCTGCACCAGTCCCACGTCTGTATCACCTGTCACCCACAAAGTGGGTGGCACATCTTTAAATTCAACAGGAAGGGGTGCATCTTTGGACAAACACTGTTTAGCACATACTACATCAGGACCCCTTCTCATATAGACACCTGCCGGAGAGCAATAAATCGTAGCATGCAATTTCTTCAACAAATCCAACCCCATCAAATTTTCACCACAATTAGATGTCAGCAGGAATGGCGAATCCACAGTAAAAGGACCAATGGTCAATGCAAGGGGTCTTGAAATGGGGCTTACAAGCGGTATACCAGAAAAACCTACCAAAACATTATTATGGCCAGACATAGCCACCCCAGGGACCATGTTTCGAGAAACAGAACTTTTCATCTCACCTGGGTCCACCGAAAATTCCTTTGTCGAACCTTGCAGTTCCGCTGTTACATAACGACCACGCTGGTCTACAGGTATCTGAACTGGTCCCCAACTCTGTCCCTGGCTGTCCTAGCTATAAGACATTCTTGTCACTTCATCTATATCATAGTCATCATGATAGTACTGCCCATCCCGAGGGTCATCCAAATAATTATTATCAGAACGACCCTGTGAGGCTACAGCGTTCTGAGCCTTATCAGCCCCACCAGCACCATGACCTCGCCCATGAGAACCCCGTCCTCTAGGGACCGCTACCTTTTGCAAAAGCAGAGGACACTCGCTACGCCATTGTCCATCCTTCTTACAGTACGCACACTGATTCGGCCCCAAGGGCATAGTATTCAGCTGCCTACTAGTGCGTGGAAGCTGTCGGGCAGAAACACCACATCCTCTACCATTTCCCCTAAAGACCTGCTGTAGCAACGCCTTTGTCTTTAAATCTCTGTCCTCTCTTTTTCTTCATTATCCCTATGTTTATAATACTGTGCCATATTCAAAATAACAGAAGGAGAGGATGTGGACCAAGTACTTTCAGAGGCCTGCAATCAAGTTGCAATTTCAGGAAGCAAATTAGAAATAAATCTATTAACAAACAACCGAACGCCTCCCTCAATAGACAAATCCTGCCCACTCCAATCCAAAAATGTACCTTCAAACCGAGTGAAAAAATCAGACACACTCTCATCTTTCTCTTGTCGACAAGCTGATAATTTATCTCACTCTCCTTTCTTGGCAGAATAAGGGAATGCATATAGGTAATAATGCGGCCTGGCAATGCCAAAGTTTACACCAGAGGCTTGTCACCTGGCTTTCGCTCCTGGTCCCATGCTTTAATTTGATCCCATGTACCTCCCAACTCCACAACATGATCTTGAGCGTGCAACTGCCTACAAATATCAACCGGGACTGGTAAACCAAAAAACATTTCAATATCAGCAAGCGTCATTACAGTGGAAGAAGCAGCTTCAGTCAATTCTTTATAATATGCAGTAGGATTTTTCCTAGGGTCAGGTAAATGAGTCCTAAGAGACAATACTTCACTTCTTTTCCACGGAGTATAACCCCATTGCTCTTGAAACCTGCCCGCCACTGCCGCTCGAGTAACATTGCCGCGACCATCTGTTAATTTTGGTATCTCCGGGTAATATGTGGGATAAACCTCTCTCATAGGAAATTGAGACATGGACCTGGGACTTTTCTCATGTAATCTTCCCCTATAAGCTATTAGTGTTGCAACATTGGAAAACACCTGTCCTGGCCCCAATTCACTAATATACACCCGATCTCTAATATCATATACAATTTTAGGTGCTTCCGCTTCAAAACACTGCTACCAAAGACCGATTAAGGTTGCACACTTATGTTTACGGGCATGCTCTACACTATAAATGGGATTACGGGCCCACTGGGCAGCCTGATTAGCTATTACCTGCTTCTCGTCATCTCCCACATCAGATTGCACTAACGGTCCCATACGCTCTGTAAATTTCATCCAGTCCCTATCCTCAAATCCACGTAAGGGTGTCCCACTACTTACCAATGTCTTAGGATGGAAAACCATAGTAGAAGAAGCAACAGAAGTCACAGGCACTAATATTGCCGATTGTTGCGTCGCAAGAGAAAGAGCTGGCAAAAGGGACGCTGAGACAATAGGGTTAGCAGAGGTACTAACAGTTGTAGTTGCCGCAGATGGCAAAGAAACAGAAGGAAGAAGAGGAGCAGGAGCCGAAGCCACAGTCGTTGAAACAACAACTGTAGTTTCAGGGGCAGAAACAGTATACGCAAGTGTAACGGGCGGCTGAGAGGGCACTGGAATAGTGGGATATATTCTTTGTGGGGCATATGGCGGCGAGGGTTGCGTGTCTAAAAATTCTTCCACAAAAATATCATCTTCCTGAACCACATATGATTTAGCAATTTGTAATCAAAACTTTCTATCTTCACATTCAACACCTTTTTCCTGTTTCTTCCTATCATAGGCAACCACTTTCATAGGCAACCACTTTCTGAGTTAATGTCAAGCTTCCTTCTCTGCCTTCAATCGCTTCTGCCTAGCTGCTTTCTGCCATGTCCTAACAGAATCAAACATAGACAGCCTACTTCGTCTCTTGAACAACTGTTCTTGTAAATACTCGATTTTTTGTTCATCGAAAGTACCTGTTAACGGCCATTGTAACTAGGCATTGTGCCTCGTATATTTGTATCATAATGTACTAAGCATAATAGGGCCAAGACCTTGCTTAACATACACATCAAAATTCAGAGTGCCTTCTGGAGGCGCTGCCTGACTTTCTTCCAATCGAGCATCAGTAGAACAACAACGACAACACAAAGAGAATAGCTTACTTGTTCTAGGCATTCTGGAAAAAACAACAACTTCACTATTTTATGCCTAGCAAAACAATTGCAAGTGTTTGTATCCCCAAACAATCCTTAGATCGTACTAAATACCAACCAAAATGGTACCTTATCCACAAAGAACCAAAACAAACTCACCTGGTGTATGCAGGTCAAACAAATTTATTCTCCATTGCCGACTCTTCAGACAAAACAGTCAGATCCAAGACTTCAGGACTCCAGTCAGAATGACCACTGGGCGAGGCACCGTCTGGCGGGTTAGAAGGGGCAGCTGCAAGTACCAGGAACTCTTCCTGCAGGGATCCCTGATCTGTCCGTCTGACCCGACGATGGGCTTGACCCCCCCCCGTTTGCAGAAGGGGATGGGTCACTCACCTGAATGAGTCCCTGTTTGGGCGCCAACTGATGGAAGTGACCCGATTAGGGTCAACCGGGTCACTCATAACCACCTCTCCACCTTCCATTCCAAATGAAGAGTCGGTGAGACAGTAGAGAATACAAACCAATAGTAGTTTATTCAAAGTACACTCAGAGCGGAGCCCTGTCTGCCCAGTCACTAGGAGTGCTGCAGCGGGACTGACATCAGCAAGCATAACGATACATTATGTACATTTCGAAACCAATGTAAGCACATCCACCATGGAATTTTCCAGAGAGATGCAGCTGGACCTTAAATTGCAAAGGAGTAAGTTTCCATTCTGGGGTCGGGCACACACTATCTACCAGTCAAAGTCATTCTGTCCGTGCCTGACACTAGACAAGTGGGAGAAGGCCTACATCTAAAAGAAAACATATGTGCTAATAAGAACAGTGCATTCATTAATGTGTAGCAAAACTCAAATTCCGAAGAAACATAATTTAGAGAAGGCTGTTTCTTAGAAGTGACAAAGGATAGGTGTCGATCATAATACAAAATGGCCACTGTACACAAAATTGTGCCACGAATGATAACTTGCATAAAACAATGCGAAAACATGATTTTTATTCCGACAATAGGTCGTGAGCATTCTGCTCTTAATACGTTTCTTTCTTCTTTTTCCAAAGGCTTCCTAAGCCATAGCTTAATATAATCAGCTACGTGATCTAAGTGTCAGCACTCTTCACTTCTAGGGTGTTTTATCTCCCTTGGATCGAATAATTTTTCATCTATGGGGTCTAAAACCATGTTTTTTCGCTTTTCTTTTCTCTTAGGGTTCTCAACAAACCCATCATCCAAATCTTTATAATCCAAGTTAAATACTTATTTATCATAGTCATGACGGTCATCAAATTCCTCAAACTCATATAGTTTGTCCCCATCCATTGCAGTGCTAGACTGCCTATCATGTTCGTCACGCCGGATGTTCCTTCTTTTTTGGCTGCTATGGCCTCCTTTCTCCACTTCACTTAATAAGTGGTTCCTCTTAGATATACATTTGCCCTCTGCGCCTCTGAGGTTTTGTTCCTCTTAATCTGAAATTAAATAGTGTTCCTCAATCTCTTGGGTTTCACCCAATTTCTTCAATCTTAGGACTTCCCTGACTGTGTCCTTAACTGCCTGTTGCAGTTCTTGAGAAACAATTTTCCTTATGGTTTCTTCCTGAGACACGTGTTCCCCATGTTCTGTCAACTATTATTAGAAAATGGGTAAAAGAGTATTTTACAACCAAGCTTTTTAACGTTATATAAAAAGATAGACTTGAGTCTTGTTGTTTGCAGTGTCATGGCAATTTTTAGATTTGAGAGGTCTGTTTCAGTTTGTTGATGTATTGTGACACTTTTAAAGATGCTGCTCAAAAGTGGAAAATAAATGTTGCATGCATAATGCTAGCCTCCTGTCTTGCCATAAAATTGCTGGAGGCAAGGGACATGGCAGCAGGTGCTTTTAAAACTGTACTGTACTTGAATACACGAATCTTTACACAGTAAACCTTTAAGAATCGATGTTGTCAGGCAACCATAAAAATGTCAAGTATCTCTGGTGATTGATGGACCTGCTACAGAGAGATCGGAGGTTAGTCTAACAGACGTTTTGACCCATCATAAAGTAGCGCAGGAGGATAAAATGCCTGCTGCAAAGCACGTCTACCATGCAGATCACAAAGGGCATGCAATGTAATAGGTAAGTGCGTCACTGCTTCTGTCAGAGTCCCTTTTGTTACTTGCAGTTTATAAATTTAAATCCTAATCTAGAACAGTGAGCTATTAACTATCATCAAAGAGCTGCATGCAAACTGCAAGGTATACATTATTATTTTTTTTTTGTTGTTGAATTTTTATATTGGTTGAACTAGACCCGAAGGTATCAGAGCGCTTTACATGAGCAGCAGTTGCGTTACAGATGGACGCATTCATTTTTTATTAGGCACGGGGCAATTAAGTGATATGCCCAGGATTACAGGATGTTGAGCGTCCCGGCTGAGACTCGAACCTGTTTGCCCTGCTTCACGGTCGCCCGCCCGAGCTGTTAGGCCACATCCTCTGCATTAAAGCGTTTGGATTTTTTTCCCCAGTCTTTCATTATCCTAATGTTGCAAAAAGGATTCTTTTTGGTAGAAAGCAATTCTTATTAGTAAAGCCAACCCCCAACCATGGTGTTACATTTTAAATTCTAAGTTTGTGTTTCTCCAGACCAGGCACTCTTAAACTATACTGTCTACCAGTAGGTATGACTTGTGACTCCTATGCCTTGTAGTCCTCTGTCTGAAGTAACATTTCCTATACACCGCTAAAAAAAAGCATTTCCTTACACTGATTTACACACTGATTCATTGTCTCTATGTAACGTATATGTCATGTAAAGTGCTGTGACGCCTTACTATGGCGTGAGTGGCGCTATATAACAAAAGAAATGCATGAGAGAGTGAGTGGTTATGGAGATTTGAGGGGCACTGTTAAAGGGTGGTAGTGAGGGAATCAGTGGAGAAGGAGGTCATTGGGGGGCTCCAACAAATATTGTCGAACCGGGTGTCACCAGCGGTAAAGCCGGCCCTGGCTACCTCCCCCGAACTAGGAACGCCCTTCTTCTATTGAGTGGCTAACAATAGGCAATCCTTTCTCTCTTCTACAAGGCCCTTAACCCAACAACTACACGTTTGTTCTGAATGGTGTTCAATGGGACAACAGATACTTCTGTGGTTCATGTACAGGGCAGGTCGTTTTTGGAAGGCAAGAGGTAAATGTGTAAATGTAAATGTTTTTGAGCTTGTAAAGCGCACTGCTACCCGTCCATAGGTCTCCTGGCGCTGTATAACTCTGGGGAACCCGTCCTGGCTTTCCCTGTGGGATGGTCCCTTGCTGGGAGTCCCCAAGGTGGAGCCAGGCATCCCGGAATTGGTGGGGCCGTTGTGGAGATTAGGCAAGCTAATGCCCAGAGTTGCCAAGTGAAACCCCTGATTAGAGTAAGCACCGAAGCAAGAATTATCGAGTCCGCTGACCAAGGTCCACGACCCTGCCGCGTCGGGAATTGAACCCTGGTCCCGGCCGACTTCTGCTCTCGGGCTTGCTGCCTCTAACCAGTGAGCCACACTACTCCAGAGGTATGCAAGTTAAATGCTTTTTACTAATGTTCTGTTGTGAAATTACGCTAGCACACAGCACTTCCTTACTCAGATGCACATGTACCAATGGTTTCACCATTCAGGTTCCATCATACACTGCTATCTGCAAGTCATCTCCACACTCTGTGCTGGAGCCACTAGATCCGCCTCTCTCGCCACCCTGGACCCCATGGCTCCCATGGCTCCCGGGGCTCCACCATACTACTACACAGATCCTTCCTCTGTCCGTCCTCCAAGTCCATCTGACCCACAGGGCTGCTAGACGTCGGTGGTGGAAGGGCTGGATGGGAGCCAATATCACTTCGTCAGCATCTACATTCCATTGCCAAGTATGCTCATGACAACCTTAAAATAGAGCTGACCAGCACCGCAGGGCGTAACTGTGGTCATGGGGGACTTCAGCATGGTCATGAATGGTGAATTAGACATGCCTTGCGTGAGAACAATGGGTGCCCAGAGGGCCACCGCCCTCGCTGATTGGACTGCTTCTACTGGCCTGTGAGATATGTGGCGAGTGTGGAACTTCCTTGCTAAAGAGTACATTCACATCACTGCCGCTCCCAAAACTGTGTCCAGAACTGACTACTACTTCCTGATATTCACAGATGTCCAGCAGACGATGGGAGGATATAAACACCCAGTCCAAGTATTCTGATGCGTGATCTTTTCACTCACTGGGACCTTAAAGTTGGGAGATGTTTGGCAGAGTAAACATATCAGGACATTTCAGACTTCATCATAAAAGGCAATATACAAATATCTGTTTCAACAAAAAGAGAGGCAGGGAGAAAGTAGTCAAACACTCTTGGTCCACAGCTATACTAAATTTAAACAAGAAAAGAGTGCAAGAACTCTAATAACAACAATAGGAGCAAAAACACAGGGATACAGTTGACCAACTTGGTTTGTATAGAAGGCCCTCACTCACCAACCTGGTTGGTGACATGCTTCATCCGCAGTAAATCTGGCGTTGAAGCACACTGGGGAGGCACTCGGCCTCTCCCGGTGGGGCCCAATGATGAAGCATGTCACCAGCCAGATTGGTGAGTGAGGGCCTTCTATACAAACCAAGTTGGTCTCCTGTATCCCTGTGTTTTTTGCTCCTATTGTTGTTATTATAGTTCTTGCACTCTTTTCTTGTTTAAATTTAGTATAGCTGGGGACCAAGAGTGTTTGACTACTTTCTCCCTGCCTCTCTTTTTGTTGAAACGTATCTAGCAGCGCACAGCTGTGAGAGTTGATCACAAGCAGAGATACTTACACTCTTGCTTTTTTTATAAATAGGAAACTCGCTGAGTTTCCATTCCCCACACCATGTCCAACTTGGGGCTGACTTACTCGGAATCGGAGATAGAAGCAATTCTATCTGACACCTCACTTTTCGCAGACCCAGCCGTTTCTCAAGCTATAGCTCACACTGCAGAATGGGAGAAACTTACCGCACAGAAACGCGATAGGATTCGGATGATCCTACATGGGACCATACTTAAACAATACCTCCTGTCCAACTCGGCTCCCAGAGGCCTTCTGGTCACTAATGCACCTCGCATTTTCCTGAATGATGCGATTTTCCGTAAGGAATGGGCCATGATTGCATGGCACTGCACTTGCGACTGGCTGGTGCTAATAATTAAGACCGCACTATGCCTGTCAGAAGCCCTAATGGTTGCAATCCAAGAAACTGAATCACAGTTTAAAGCAACTGTGACTGGATATAAGAAAAAATTGGATGAAATCAACAAAGAGCTAAACGAGTATAAAGACAACTTAATGCAATCTAAGGTCACCAAATTTCAGAAAGATCTAAAGAAATTTGATTTTGACAAAATCTATCCGTATGCAGACCCTAATTACACACCACCAGCTAGAAATTCTAATGATACAGACTACTCTGATGGGAACTTATCTAATAGTAGTGGGTCAAGCAACGGTTCCTTCGTCAAAACCGGAGAAGAGGGAATAGGGGCAACAGGGGTAGACCAGGCTACCACAACCAACAGCCAAGATGGCCCCCGGCACCTTTACCAGCAGGTGGCCCCCCACCTTTCCCCTTCCAACCACCACAATTCCCCCTTATGGGCTGGAACCCAGCCTTTATGCAACAACCACACTTCCAGAACCAGTACCAACCGCCTTTTTAGACAGAGGTCGGAGAGGGAGAGGGAAGAGGAGAGGGAACAACCAGGTCTCCTGGGACACAGACGACCCAGTAGGCAATCACACCCACAGCAAAGCTTCATTACCAGGAACGAGTGCGCAACAAGTCTGATCACAAACTTATCAGACAAAGAAATGACACAGATGGAAACCAAAGTGCTGGAAAAGGATCTGGGATTCGTCCTAACTGCCCGTCCAGACAAGTTCAGACTACACTGCAAGCTGACTGATTTTTTCAGGAATCTTAAACTTAAGGCCTTCTTTGAAGGAAAAGATGACCCCAACAGCGATAACCATAAAGGAGACACAGGCCTACGGTTAAAATCGAGCTTCACCCCACCTCCCTATACCATACCGGCAGCCATCACAGCATTTGAGCAGGCGGTCTTCCAGGAGATGGAGACATGCCAAGAACCAAAGACATTTGGCAATTTCAGTACTACTGAGTACAAAGCCCTTCAAGATCTCCAGATCAACACCGAGATCACAATTAAACCCGCCGACAAAGGCGGAGGGATAGTCATACAGAACACCAGCGACTATAAGAAAGTTTGCCAAGACCTGTTGAATGACAAGAAAAACTATACCCCGCTAACTAGAGACCCTACCCTAGAGCTAAAATCAAGAATTGCCCACCTAGTAAAGGGAGCGGAGGAGAATGGGTTTATTTCCAAAAATGAAGCTGACTTCCTTAGAACCAGTGACAGTATAATCCCATACTTCTATACCCTGCCAAAAACACACAAAAAAATTACCACCACATGGCAGGCCAATTGTTTCTGGCATCGGTTCGGTTCTAGAACCACTCTCACGCTTCTGTGATCATTTCTTGAAACCAATCATTCAGAACACCCCTACCTACTTGAAGGACACCAAGAGCCTTCTATAAAGGCTTCATTCTAGACTGTGCCACCATGGCTCTCAAAGAGAATTTCTTTGCCTATAAAGGGCAACTTTTCCTGAAAGTACTGGGACCTCGATGGGCAGTACTTTTGCCCCTAGCGTGGCGGGGTTGTACGTCTACGACTTTGAGGCAAAGTTCATCCTACCCACAAATGGTCAGTTCTCACCCTCCATCCACCTGTGGAGGAGATACATCGATGATGTATTCTTCTTAACTGGAAAGGCAGTGAGGACCTGCTGAAAGATTTCTTGAGGTGGATCAATACTTTAGACCTCAATCTAAGATTCACCCACACAATGAGTCAAACTGAAGTCGTGTTCCTAGACGTCATTATCTCTGTGAATGGTACATCTCTGACAACCAAAACCCATTACAAACAAACAGCTAAGAACAACCTCCTCGAATTCTGTAGCTTCCATCCACGACCACTTAAAGAGAATCTTCCATATGGCCAGTACCTGAGACTCAGGCGTAATTGCAGTAATGTTCAAGATTTTAAAGAACAATCATCGGGCCTCACTCAGAAGCTACAAGCGAGAGGTTACCCAACCAGCATCCTGAATAAAGGATACAAATGAGCACGCAATCAACCGCGTGAGGTTCTTTTGGAAAATAGCCTCAGGGAACCCCCCCAGGAAGTCCCTCTCACCTGTGTGACGACTTATAGCAGCTTGTCCAATATAAAATAAAATCCATTAACAAAAACTGGAATATCATCTCCAGTATCAAGAAAACCTGGGAGAAACCACTGTTCTCCTTCAAGAAAGGACGAATCATAAAAGACTCATTGGTCCATACCCGACCCAAAGAACCGGTGCTACCAAGTACACGCACTATTACTGACACTTGGGGCATGCCAAAAACTGTGGGGCATTTCCCCTGTTCTGATTGTAGCGTGTGCCATCTTACTAACCACACTAAACAACTTACCTTGGAACCGGGCAAAATCTGGACTCAAAGAAACCATACCAACTGTAATTCGTCCAATGTAATATACATGATCACGTGCCCCTGTGATCTAAGATACATTGGGATGACCACCCGCCAAGTGAAAAAGAGAATCTGTGAACACAGGAGCAACATTAGGTGCTGGAGGGTAACCACAAAATTGAGTGATCATTTCTTACAGACCAACCACACCACCAACAACCTAAGGTGGACTGTAGTTGAACAGGTTTGTGGGAGTAGAAACCTCAGCCAGAGACTATTCAAGAAAGAACAAAGATGGGTCTACCGATTGGGCACTAACAATCGAGGTTTGAATGACGATATACCATGGTCATCCATTCTGAAATAATTCAATCGTGAGTGACACTGATGAAGATACCTGCCAGTCTTTATCTGTACAGGCTACCAGGATCTCCATCTGTCACTAAAATACCTATGAGCTAATGTAACTGACTACGAACTCTGTAATTATGTAACACTTGAGCGCAAGTAATATCCATACGGTTACTGTCCGCATAGTGAGTGACACGGGTTGTATTACCCATCAGTCTGGTTTGGTAAATCTGTCAGCCTTCATGGTCCTTCACTGTACTCATAAGTGATCTCCCGCTGCCTTCTATCACTTATTTATTATAGCCAGGAGTGAATATGACAATATGTTCCACTCGCTGTTATTTATTCATGATTCTGTTCGATATCTACCAGCCCTGACTGTAGGACCTCTACTTACCAACTCCCTATTGCTTGACTACATACAATCCTGTTTGGCACCGGTGTATGTCACCTTCTGACCCTGCAAATAATTATCTTCGCTATGAGCGTGGAGTCGCTAGCGCTGACCTCCCGCCTGTCATTGTCTGGTGTTCACACATTTCTTGCCATTAAAGTTGCGGTTTCAACCAGCACGGACCGTTCCCGGTCTAGTTGTTGTTGGAACCTTTGACCTGGACGCCATCCCTGATTGGCCCATGTGACGCCTCCCACGAGGCCACGCCCACCCCGGAACTGGAGGCCTCTCTATCGCCTTCATATACTCGCCAACAGAGCGATGATCCATCTTCGGGATCCGGTTGCAGAGGGCGATTAGCAGGTTTCCAGTGGGTGCCTAGCGTCGAGGGTGTAAGTCAAGACGCCACCACCTATACCTTAAGTTAAGTACAATCTGTTTGTCGTGATGGTTGATTGGTGTCTTTTTACCCCCTTCCTTACTCTTAAGGGTGTGCCGATTTCGCTACCTCCCCCCTCCCGAGATCCATGGTGTGACAGTTGCTCACCAACCAAGTGAAAACCTTTCTTAACCATATATAATTGTGTGGTCACATGCCTTTTGCCCATTGATCTGATCATCCACCAACGCCCGTTTTCTAGCGACCATAGCATTATGCATGAGAACATCACTTTTTCATGCATTTTTAAACCACCCCTTGGCTGGAACACCACCCGATTATCCTGGACTGCTGTTAATTATACCGCTATACTACTTGTCGGTAGTTTTGACAACAAGAGCACTTTTAGAATCACCATAGACATACATTGGAGCCAAGACCATTAACTAACTGTTTGTTTTGTCTCTCTTCATGTGTGTCCATGTCGTTTTTCTTTGTAGGTGCACAATTTTGGGGATTCTCAAATTGAGAATACCACGGAAGGATTTTTTCCTTCACTTGCACTTTTTGTACATATTTTTCACTTTCACGTCCCTAGGTAAGGGTGAGCCTTAGCGTGCTCATACCGCCAGGGTTTAGTCCACCTGTTGGTCCTGACGAATGCCTGGTAAATCTAAACCACCCATGGCAGAAACATGTTGACCCATTTGTAAGATAATCTTTGGAAATAGCCAAACAATCTATTTGGCCAGTTTTCCACCACTTTTCTTTTAATATGTCTAAATTGATCAAACATTAAACTATTTTTTGAGACAACATAGACATTTTTAATTTTCACCACCACTATCAATATTACCATTTATATACAAATATCTTCAACTCTGCCACCAACTAGCTTTTCCTCAGACGACTTTGGTTGAACTCGCCAGAATATAATCTGCTAGAGGCCAAAGTGGTTCTTGGTCCACTGAGGAAGTGGGGATCTCACATTTCTACAGGACCTTTTTATTAATTCCCCAGCCTTATGTGTTGACCTTAAACAAAGATGGCGGGCTTGGCGGGCCCCTTGGAGAAATGTAAGTGAAGGCATGGAGAAATGGCTTTGTGTGAAATTGTCATCCCCTCCTAATTAAAGATCATTACAGATGAATTATCAACTTCTATTTTCCTTTCAATTCAATTCAAATCAATTCAAATAATCTGTATTTGTCCTAGATAATGACCATAGAAGCACATACAGAATACATAAAAAAATAGACCCACCATTCAATAGCAGCAAAATATACAATAATTGGATACAGCAATTCAAAATTGGGACTGCCCTGCCCTTTGATTGACTCACACTGGACTTCAATGCTCACTACTCTTACGGGGATCAAAACAACCGTGGCTGTAGCCGGGTGAGCTTGCCCTGGTAAGTTTAGTACCGTGATAGCTAAAGAGACATCGCCACGTACTGGAATTCACCTATTGCACCACTAACACTGGGATCGACGGAGGCCAAAGACAACTGGAACCTATATATAAAGCAGAGGACTGCCCACACAAGGACCGAAAGATATGGGGGCAGCGGTGGAACTACCTATTATGGCATTCTTAATGAGTAATGCATAGTGTCTCTGAAGATTGAATTACCTGGAAGATATTGTTTCACATGTTGTACAATGTAATGTTTTATTATTTACTGTTTTAAAACAAATGTGCATTTGGGCTTCTAAAGGCAAGATTCAGGTGTCTTCAACACGGTGGTGGAGCATAAAAATATCAGCCAGAGAAGGTATTGAAAATAATATTAATTTGCACAGTGCTACAAAACAACATTGTGATGAGACGTAGTGTATCCAGGCCAGAGCTGTTGGGTTGGATGAAGGTGTAGGCAATAGGGATGATGACGATGAAGTACCATAGGAAAACTACACGCAAGGCAGAAATTCAAAGGCTATCGCAAACAGCATCATTAAAAATAATGTTTTATATTATATATATATATATATATATATATGCATATATATCTATTTATATATATATATTCACTGAAAAAACCATAGGTTTCACACCAGTTATAGTTACCTGGAAATTTTACTGACATAAAACCAATGAAATTCCCACGTTATAGTGCCCGAGAGCGCACCCGGAAGCGCTATTTCCCCGTGCGTAAAAAAAAATCGCAAAACGTCATTTAGGCGCTCCGCGTAAGCGCCCCCGGAAGTGCATCCGGAAGCGCCCACGTTCGCGCCGCGTACGCGCCCCCGGAAGCGCTCCAGAGCGCGTAGCGTAAGCGTAACAAGTCATAACTTTTTTTTTTTACAAAGACTGAAATCCCCACCCATTTCCTTCACTTCTTGTTTCACTTTTGTGAGTGCAAGACCTGCTTTTGGCACCTGTGTCATATTTACTTCTATTATCATGGCTGCAAGAGCATCCAGCAGCAGTGATGAGACTGAGGATTTCATTGATGAGGAGGTTCCTGAACGAACTGTGAAGGAACATTTCATTTGGAAATTTTTCAAAATTCCAGAGGGGGAGAAGAAGGTAAATGCTCCAAAGGTGGAGTGTAAAATATGCCACACCATCTTATCGAGAGGAAATCCCAGAAAAAAATACAGCTTCGGGAACTGGACGATGATACGCCACGTGTCAAGGAAACATCCCCAGAACTATGCACGGGAGAGTGTCAGGGCTCCGGCACGAGAGGCTCCCAGGGATGGTGGCTCTACTTCTACCGGTGGAGCAACACCTTCTGTGCGTCGGCGTGAGCAGGAGATGTTACCAAATATTCAGTCTGCTTTTAATCAGGCTATAATAAAATGAAGAAAATGTGACCATCTTCTTTGCTATGGGGAGCAAAGTGTCACACTCATGGTTTGAGCTCTCGAGAACCACCGCTGCCATCCCCAGGCCTAATTTTTTTTTTTTGGCTCCTGTTGAGCTGTTTCCAGTTCCCTGTTTTTGTTTTTGTTAAAAAAAAAGAAGAAAAACAAAAGTTCTTTCAGAGCTACCTCCAATTCTCATCAAAGAGCTGTGTTCTTAAAAAAATGAAAAAGAACTACCTCCAATGTATTAAAAAATGCTACATTTGTAAAGAAGTCTGTCATTGTTTTTTCTCCAGGGTACGCTCCCCGGTGCGCGCACCGGGGCGCGTACCGGGCACTCCCCTCGCGAAAATCGATTTATTTTTTATTTTTATGCGGCGGGGCCCTTTTATGACCCCCACATCAAACCTAGGGGGTCAGGGGGGTCTACCCTGCCCCCTTTTGGTTATTTCCCCCTTTATTTTGGCACCTCTTGTGTCTCGATCCTACCGAGACACAAGATGGCGGCCGCTCCGGTCTGTTTGGAATGTTGACAGACACCCGTGAACCAATCAGCTTTCCGCTCGCGTACTCACCTTACGCATACGGTACGCGCCCCGGTGCGCGTACCGGTGCACGCTTATAGATATATATATTTTTTTTAACCTAAATTACTCAAAATTCACGCGCAGCGGTTGCGCCCTAGTTGCGCCGAAGGTGCGCCAAAGGTAAGCCCGTCTACGCCCGTCCGCGCCAAGCCCACGCCCAGCGCCAGACCCCCTGGCCCCCGTCCCACCCACCCCACCCGCATTACATACGCCGCCTCCACCCTCCTAGCCCTCAACCCAGGCCGACTCCCCAACTGCGCCCAAGCCGCCCCCGGACACACCCATGGACCTTTCACATGCAACTCCTGCAAGTTTGACGGCACCAAGACCAACTCCTCATCCACTAACACCAAACAGAGACCTGACACCAACCACCTTAAATGCATCCTGCTCAACACCCGCTCGGTCCACAGACACGCCATCAACCTTTGGAATCTACTAGACACCATCTCTCCGGACGTCGCCTTCCTAACAGAAACATGGATGAACGCCTCCTCAGCCCCAGACATCACCATTGCCATCCCGGAAGGCTACAAGATCATCCGAAAAGACCGCACCAAGCAAACAGGAGGAGGCATCGCTATCGTCCATAAGAACTCCATCCGCATCTCAACCAGCTCAAACGTCAACCCCGCTAGCGCCGAGCACCTTCACTTCCAAATCCACACCGACCCCAAGACCACACTCAGAGGCACCCTCCTCTACAGACCACCAGGACCCCGTGCTCAATTCAGTGAAGACATCACTGACTTTATCACCCCACACGCCCTCCCCTCCGAGGAATACATTCTATTGGGAGACCTCAATTTTCACCTGGAAAAAAGCAACGACAGCAACACCACCACCCTGCTGGACAATCTCGCCAACCTCGGACTCAAACAACTTGTTAATACCCCCACTCACTACGCAGGTCACACACTCGACCCTATCTTCACCTCCAGCAAACATATCTCCTTCAGTCACACCACAGCTCTCCATTGGACGGACCACAACTGCGTTCACTTTATGTACAAAAAGACCACAACCCACACCATCCTCAACCTACTCTGCGAAGAAACTGGAACAAAATCACCATCGACCAGATCTCCTCATCGCTTCTTCAAAACCCCCCTGCCCACTCTTCGAATCCCAACCAAGCAGCCATTAACTTCACTCAATGGCTAACCAACAGCGCCGACAGCCTAGCACCCCTGAAAAAACGTCAAATCAAACTAGGCAGCAAAAACGCCCCCTGGTTCAACGATGATCTTAAGAAATCTAAGAAACTCGGTCGCTCCCTCGAGAAGGCATGGAAAAAAGACCCAAACACCAACACCAGGGACGCCTTCAAAAACGCCATCCGCATACACCACCAACTGATCCGGTCCGCCAAGAAAGCCGCTTTCAAAGACCGACTTGACAACAACGCCCACAACAGCAAGGAATTATTCAACATCGTCAAAGAGTTTACCAACCCCACTGCCAACTCCAACGACATCACTCCCTCTCAAGCCCTTTGCGACTCCCTTGCTTCGTTCTTCCACGACAAAATCGCAGACATCCACAACAGCTTTGACAACCAACCCGGAGACCAACCCACCCAACCTTCTGCCGTACCTTCACCCCCCTTGAACATCCTTAATGACTGGAACCCAATCTCCACCGAGGACATAACCCGCCTGATGAACTCCATCCACTCAGGATCCCCCACAGACCCATGCCCTCACCACATCTTCAACAAAGCTGACTCCATCATCGCACCCACCCTCCGAGAGTTCATCAACTGCTCCCTCAACTCCGCCACCTTCCCGGAAAGCTGGAAACACGCCGAACTCAGCACCCTTCTGAAAAAACCCACAGCTGACCCCACCGAACTCAAAAACTACCGCCCCATCTCGCTCCTTCCATTCCCGGCCAAAGTCATCGAGAAAGCTGTCAACAACCAGCTCGCCGCCTTCCTCGAAACCAACAAATCCCTCGACTCCTCACAGTCTGGCTTCCGAGCCAAACACAGCACTGAGACCGCACTCATCGCAGCAACAGACGACATTCGAACTCTACTGGACAATGGAGACACAGTCGCCCTCATCCTCCTCGACCTCTCCGCAGCCTTCGACACAGTCTGTCATAGCACCCTGTTACAACGCCTCAGAAACATCGGAATCCAAGGAAAAGCACTGGAATGGATCACCTCGTTCCTTGCCGGAAGAACCCAGAGAGTCCGCCTCCCACCATTCAAGTCAGAGGCCACTGAAGTCATCTGCGGCATGCCACAAGGATCTTCACTCAGCCCTACCCTCTTCAACGTATACATGAGCCCCCTCACGGCCATCGCACGCCAACACAACCTCAACATCATCTCCTACGCTGATGACACTCAACTGATCTTCTCACTCACCAAAGACCCTAACACCGCCAAAACAAACTCACATAAAGGAATGAAAGAAGTAGCCGAGTGGATGATGCACAGCCGGCTGAAACTGAATTCCGACAAAACAGAAGTCCTTATCCTAGGTACCTCCCCCTACGCCTGGGACGACTCGTGGTGGCCAGAGTCCCTTGGAAAAGCACCCATCCCGACAGACCTCGCACGGAACCTGGGCGTCATTCTGGACTCCTCACTCTCGATGACCAGACAGGTCATCGCCGTTTCATCATCTTGCTTCAACATCCTTCGCATGCTCAAAAAAATATTTCGCTGGATCCCCACCGAAACTAGAAAAACGGTCACCCACGCACTGGTTACAAGCCACTTGGACTACGGAAACACCCTATACGCCGGTACCACCGCAAAACTTCAGAAAAAACTCCAACGCATCCAGAACGCATCAGCCAGACTCATACTAGACATTCCGCGTAAAGACCACATTTCTGGTCACCTGAAAAACCTCCACTGGCTCCCCGTCAATAAGAGGATAACATTCCGCCTCCTAACCCACGCACACAAAGCACTTTACGAACTTGGACCCGAATGCCTCAACACACGACTTTCCTTCTACACCCCCTCCCGCCAGCTACGCTCCTCCCACCAAGCCCTCGCTGCTGTACCTCGCATCAACAAAACCACCATGGGTGGAAGATCCTTCTCCTACCTGGCAGCCAAAACTTGGAACTCACTTCCCACTCACCTTCGCCTCACTCAGAACCACCTAGCATTCAGAAAGCAACTTAAAACCTGGATATTCGACAAGTAATTCCCCACCCTTCTCCAAGCGCCTTGAGACCCTCTGGGAATGTAGCGCGCTATATAAATTAATTGAATTGAATTGAATTGAATTGAAAATTCACTGGAGCACATATCTTGAGACATAGCAAAGGCACATCGGGCTACCAGTCCCTACAATTTTGCCAAGTTTCGTGGAAATCCATTCAGCCGTTCGGGCTAAAAGTGAGTCCAACCGCCCTATGGAAATTAACATGGGGAAAACACGTTTTGGGACCCCCCTTTTATCTCAGCCCCCACTTGACGAATCCCCCCGAAACTTTCAGGGAAGGAGCGGACCACCGCGAGGCAAATTTGAGGAACATTACAGGCAGATCCCTCAATCTGCGCCAAAGTTATTCCCAATAGAATGTTGCGGATTCCCTATGGAAAACAATCCTAACTATAACTACCTACTGGCGACTGCCAGTAGGTAATATATATATATATATATATATATATATATATATATATATATATATATATATATATATATATATATATATATATATATATATTTGTTCACCAAAACCTTCTAAGGAGGTGCTCGCTTTGCACGGCTGGTGCAGGACAACAGGGACGAACGTCTCCCTGTATTTAAATTAATCACCAAAAAAGAACTTAATGTCCGCACTCGCTCAGTGTATGAATTAGGGTTTATTAGCGCAGAGACTACATACAGCCCCCTTCACCTACGCGTTTCGACCGCAGGTCTTGATCACAGTGTTGCCACTAGTCCATCGACTATTTTTAATTTATATACCTTCCCACCCACCAGCAATTAATGATGCATTCTGGGGGAGGTAGTTTCAAATACCAAATGGAAACAAAATCGTTTGTACAATATTAACTTTGTAACGTTTAAAGCTTGTGTTAATCACTCTGTTTAGACTTATATTGGTATTACACTATATCATAATTAGAAGTCTTTGTAATACGGTTAAAGTATAAGAAAATTCCTATCTCGCCCTAGTTAGGGTTTCAACCGATAAGCAATAAACATAAATTTCTTTAAGTAAAACATTTATGCTATTCGTATTGCAATATACTCAGTATAGGCTAAGTGCCATAAGCAACTTCAAAAAGGATCTGACCAATTTACAATTGTCTATTCGTAATGGGCTAAGTGCCCTTGAAAATTATAAGTGAGTGAAAGCAAAGTCCTGGGAATTATGGTTTTTTCATCAAAGTCTTTATACTTTTCTTTATCCATTTTCTTCATTCTGTTGAAACCCTAACTAGGGCGAGATAGGAATTTTCTTATACTTTAACCGTATTACAAAGACTTCTAATTATGATATAGTGTAATACCAATATGAGTCTAAACAGAGTGATTAACACAAGCTTTAAACGTTACAAAGTTAATATTGTACAAACGATTTTGTTTCCATTTGGTATTTGAAACTACCTCCCCCAGAATGCATCATTAATTGCTGGTGGGTGGGAAGGTATATAAATTAAAAATAGTCGATGGACTAGTGGCAACACTGTGATCAAGACCTGCGGTCGAAACGCGTAGGTGAAGGGGGCTGTATGTAGTCTCTGCGCTAACAAACCCTAATTCATACACTGAGCGTGTGCGGACATTAAGTTCTTTTTTGGTGATTAATATATATATATATATATATATATATATATATTACCTACTGGCGGTCGCCAGTAGGTATATATAGTTAGGATTTTTTCTCTATGGGATTTTTGAAAATTCTATGTCTAATAACTTTGGCGTTTGTGGACGGAATTGGCTGAAATTTTCAGGACAATGGAACATTTTGTTTCTGAGCAGCCCCTGAAAATTTGGGGGGGTTTCGTCAAGGGGGGGGCGAGAAAAAAGGGGGGTCCCAAAACGTGTTTTTAACATTGAGTTTTCCATAGGGCGGTTGGCCTCACTTTTAGCCCGAACGGCTGAATGGATTTGCACGAAACTTGGCAAAATTGTAGGGACTGGTAGCCCGATGTGCCTTTGCTAGGTCTCAATATATGTGCTCCAGTGGATTTTGAGAAATTAACGTTCAAAAAAAGATATATATCTGTAACAGCGGACCGGGCAGCGCTCCAGTTCGCGTTCTTTTCGCGTTACGGAGCTTTGTGAAGCGAAGCTGATTGGTTCTCCGGCGTCTGTAAACATTCCAAACAGTCCGTAGCGGCCGCCATCTTGTCTCTCGGTAGGATCGAGAGACAAGAGGAGGCCAAAGCGAAGGGGAAAATGACCATAAGGGGGCATAGTAGATCCTCCCTGACCCCCTAGGTTTGATGTGGAGGTTTTAAAAGGGCCCCGCGGGGCAAAAAAAAATAAAATAATAATAATCGAACGGCTGAATGGATTTGCACGAAACTTGGCAAAATTGTAGGGACTGGTAGCCCGATGTGCCTTTGCTAGGTCTCAATATATGTGCTCCAGTGGATTTTGAGAAATTAACGTTCAAAAAAAGATATATATCTGTAACAGCGCTCCGCTTCGCGTACTTTTCGGGTTACGGAGCTTTGCGAAGCTGATTGGTTCTCCGGCGTCTGTAAACATTCCAAACAGTCCGTAGCGGCCGCCATCTTGTCTCTCGGTAGGATCGAGAGACAAGAGGAGGCCAAAGCGAAGGGGCAAATGACCATAAGGGGGCATAGTAGATCCTCCCTGACCCCCTAGGTTTGATGTACCATTTTGCCAAGTTTGGTGTAAATCCGTTCAGCCAATCAGGCTGTAGACGTATCTAAATGTCCTATGGAAAATTGCATGGGGAAAACACATTTGAAAGTGTTGAAATTTAGAACCAATTAAAATGTTACTTTGGTTTTGTATTTGTGTGTGATGAACGTTAATTGGTTATGTATATATCTAAAATGAGAGGAAACCACAGCCATTTTGTGATACTACTGTCTGAGGTACATTTGTGAGGAATTTTTGGTGCTCAATTTCTGGTGTTTGATTTACACAGTACTAACGCTTCTCCTACTTTCAAAAAGGTGAGTTGTTAATTTGTAAGGGGAACTATGTTGTACACTTTAAGATAATTTGAAAAATGTTTTCTGTTATTTATTTACAGTCCTTCTGTTATACTAAATACTTGATAAAGTTCGTTTTATATTATGTATTACTAAAAACGATAAATGAAAGTGATTATTTTTTTCTGCAATTTACAGCAAGAAATTTCAAAATAAGAGACCGTGGCAATTTCTTTTGAATTATCCACTACATTTATTGAAATTGACAGCACCAATAATGAAATATTCTCACAAGGAGGAGATGACTTGAATGATTTTTTTGATCAATCTCTTGACGGCGAATTTATCGAATGTTTGGAGACCATAGAGTTACAAGAATCATCATTGCAGACTTTTCATGAGGAGATTCCTGATGAGATGATTGAAGAGGAAATTCCTGATGAGGACATGTTACTAGTTCTTTCAAATTATGAAAATTCAGAAGAATAAATTTATATTTAGAAATCAAAAATTGTTTGAGACATTATTCATTTTTATTTTTAATTTATGAGGTTGTAGCGAAGTGATTGTAGTATAAAATGAGACTTATAGTATAGAGTGCAACATTTTTATGTTACATAGTAAGTTTACTCATATTTACTTCCCTTCTCCCACTATATTATCTCCAATGTGTATTTGACATCTCTTCTTCATCTCCGGCCTCCTTTCTCTCACTGTCTGTCTCTGATGCATCCTATCGCTGCCATTTTGTGTAATTACAGAAGAGAGTAAAATAAAATAGTTCAGAACGTGAAAAGGGGGCAAAGTAAAGTACCCCTCACCCCCTAGGCCTTCTCAGGCGGTCCCAAAAGGATCAGTTCCTGCTTTCCTGAGAGATTATGGTATGAGTTCCATATACCACAATAAGTTGCATTACAACATGCAAGATATCTATCTCCTATTACCAACTTTTGGAGATATTCGCGCTAAGCTCGAATATCTCCAAAAACTAACACCTGCCCTGAGCAGTTCTTAGCCATGTTATCCAATGGGAGGTGGATTACATGGCTAAGAGCATTAGCTCGGTAATGCATGAATATCGCTGACTTTTCAGCGATATTCATGCATTGCGGCCGTTTTTTATCGCATTTGCGAT
The DNA here is from genome assembly GCF_964261635.1 of Lissotriton helveticus. NCBI lineage: Eukaryota > Metazoa > Chordata > Amphibia > Caudata > Salamandridae > Lissotriton > Lissotriton helveticus. Next base: position 1,939,041,963 of record NC_136065.1, read on the forward strand.
AAACCTTGATAATAGCAAGGTTTATCTGCGATAATTTCTGACGATGCTTAGCGGTAAAAAATTCGTTGCTAAGCATCGTTAGCGATAAATATCGCTTAACTTTGGTAATATGCCCCAACGTCTGTTAACGTTCGATTCGAAGGAAATCAGGAAGTGTTGAAAAACATTGTCTGCGCCATCTTGCCTTTTTTCAAATGCCACACTTTTGTCGTGCACGGCAGCCATTTTAGATGCCTTGACCAGACCCACTCTCTGCACGCTGTCGATCCGTAGCATGGCTCCCCACCCTCGCAAGCATCTCCCCCAGGCACTGGTCACCCCCGCTCTCTGTCTTATGCATGGGCAATAAACTTCCCCCCATCTGCGCTGCTCTTCCCTGAGAATCACACTCTGTGCCCGCCCGACACCTCCCTTTCGCCCTATTCACTACCGCACCCTCTGACACTCCTCTTCCTCTGTGTCCGATTGTCCAGGCCGGTCCCAGGCTATCAGCTAGCCCTGCCGATGTAGTTTATGGCCCCAGCTGTAAAGAATCACCCCTCTTCAAAGGAGTTATAGTAGATCAAGGCCCACACCCGATGAGATCCGTCACACCACACGCGTTCCTACTATCTGAAAACCATCCTGTATTGTGATTGGGGAGGGGACCGAGTCTGAAGCGGAAGATTCCAGGGATGACTCTTTGTACATCAAAGTTTTTACAATTATGTGTCACATTAAAAATATATAGCACTCCAACAAAGTAGTAGGAATATAAAACTTTAATAACTTATAAATATATACAACAAAACAAAAACAGTAAAAACATTTAAACATTTTTAGGGAAAAAGAAGGAACAATGGTCAGTAGCGGTCGGTTGTGCGAATAGTCCCAAGGCAGCACAACGTCCAGATTTCTGGACGGCACCCAGGTGATGTTGCCTGGGTGCCGCACTGATTTGGGTTTCCGGCGTGGGGCGTCCCGGGGGGTGGGTCGTCAGTAGCGGTCTGTTGTGCGAATAGTTCCAAGGCAGCAGAACGCGCTGAAATGTGGATGGCACCAAGGTGATGTCCAGTAAGTTGCCGCCCTCCGAATAACGGCGTGGGGCGCCCCGGGGGGGGAAGGGGGGGGGGAGGCAGTCCAAAGTTCCGTTAAAAGGGCAAAGGAAAGGATCGGTGGTTTGAACCATCAGTCAAAAAGGGGAGGGGGTGCAACAATTTTTCCTACCGGGTCACACTGTGCTTTCACCGGAACTGATCCGAACTGTGGTCTGCAGGATTCTAGTCATTCAAACTGAGGCTGGCGCCAGCATGGGAGCGCCGACGTCCCGCGGCTACAGTTCCGTCACTGCACGGGCGATCATGGCAGTCATTCCCCATCGGGGGTGTCTGCGGGGGTCGGGGACTCCCGCGGCTCCTCTAGAATCTTCAAGGTCGTGGAGGACTACGGTGGTGGAGTCAACCAGTGACCGGGCCATTTCTTTATGCTGGGCCCGCTCTTGCCAGGTCGACCGCCATTTTGAGAGTTCGGTAGCTACCGGCGATCGCGGGGTCAAATGAGCGGACGGGCTCCACCCTGCCGGGCGAGACGTTGCAGCATCGCCACAGTGGAAGAACCCTTTTCCGGGCGCCTGGAGCGCTGAGGGTGCAGCTGGGAAGCCTCCACCTGGGGAGGCGGGAGAGGCCTGTTCGCACCGTCTCTCCCACCCAGTGCACCCCACGGCGTCTCGCTTGACATTTGTTATGGCCAGACCAGGCGATGAGGACGAGGGGGGGGGGGTCGGAGGCATGTGCAAGACATCCCCCCCCAGTGTTGTCGCAGCCATTATAAAAGAAAGAAGAAATGTCCCGTCCGTCTTTGGGCCGGACCTCCGGTGGATGGCGGCCGGACGCCCTTTGCTCTGGCCCCATGAACGGGTTCCTTGGCTCATCCGGTGGGGCAGGCCTTGGCGTGTGGTGCCTCTCCTGGGCCTTTCGTGCAGTGGCCTCTCCACTCCCAGGCCCTCCATGGATGCTGGCCCAGACTGGGAAAGAGAGAGGGTCAACCTGCAATTCTCCAGTGTTACCGCCACCGCGGCCGGATCCCGTCGGCCTCGGCCTCTGGTTGATGGTGGCCGGACTGGGAGAGAGAGGGGAGGGTCGAGGACACAGACATTCCCCCCCTTGCAACTCTCCAGGGTTGTCGTAGCAATCCCCCTGGCCGGGTCCCATTGGCCTCGGCCTTTCCTCCGGCTACACCCTACGTGATGATCTTCTGCCGACGGTTGGCAGCAGGACCCGCCTTATATGTGTTGCTTCCGGCTGGGCGTAGCCGCAAACCTGTTGCACTTTGGAAGTTTCCAGAATGGGGCGGATGTCTGCTGACTTGTATCTTTCCCAGTTTGCCGTTATTTGGCCGTGGCAGGCGGTGGGACAGACACGTTTTGGGGCAGTGAGGGGCGATGAAGCCTCGTTGCCTTGTGGCCGTTGCAATGTCACACTTGGTTTCTCTTACTGTTTTCAGGTTTCTTATTACGGGCTTACTTCTAACGTTTCTTGTTTCTAGGACAATAATAGGTTTTATCATTACGTATTGTTATCGTTTCTTTGTTTGTTATTTAATAAAAAGTTCATCAGTGGCCTACTGATTTTCGTTTTCCTATTCCTTTCTTTCTAGGTTGTTTCATGCTAAAGTTTCTGTTAACAGGATACAGTGATCACTTCGTTATTATTGCATATGTCCTTTTCACTAGGGGTGCTCTCTGGTCGGGCCAGATGACCTATCTCTAGTAAATGGTCCGGGTGAAACAGGTGCATCAATCAGTGGGGAGTAGATAGGCATGACAGATTACAACGGGGGAGAAAGGTCCGCATTACCTACCCTTTCACTACTTGCAAAGATTTTCCTACGTTTATTTGCAAACAGGGAATACCTCCAAAAAGAACCAATTCCCAAACAGTCAATGTTCGGGCAAACAATCAATCAATGAGGAACGAAATAGGCACGACGTGTTAAAGGTTTGCGTTACCTACCCTTCACTATCTGCAAAGGGAGAGAGAATATTCCTATTCTTCCCCGTTTGCAGGCAGAGAAGATCCTTAAGAGAACCAACTTCGAACAATTCAATGCTCGATTCAAACAATCAACAAGGGGTACTGTGAACACAAATGAACGCCGCTTATGTACATACACATTGCTATTTTCAACAGGTTGTTCCTAATGTTTCTATTTTAGCGAGGTCAAAAAGAGATCCCATTAGTGGCCTACTGATTTTGCTCGATTCCTTTTGTTTTTCAACATGATTTTTCGCTATCTGCAAAGACTAAACAGAGTATTGCGACTCTGTGCTTGTTTGTAAATAGAGAATGAACCAAAGAGAACCAATTCTAAAACAGTACATGCTTGGATAACAATCAATCAAATGGAGAGAGAAGCAGGCACGACGGATTACAACGGGGGCAAAGGCCTGCGTTAACTACCCTTCACTATCTGCAAAGAGAGAGTACTCCTAATAGAAATGAGGGGGGGGGCAGCATTGAAAGCAGATCAGTGTGCATAAACACGAAAATGTTTTTTCTTACCACGTACTTGACAATCGACAGCTTATGATATTTGCTATTAAAAAACCATTGAAATTCACTGAAAAAACCATAGGTTATAGACCATATATAGTTAGGAATTAGCATTTACAAAACCTTGAAAATTCACTGAAAAAACCATAGGTTATAGACCATATATAGTTAGGAATTAGCATTTAAAAAACCTTATTTTACTCACACAAAACCATTGAAATTCCATATATAGTTAGTTGTACTAACTATATATCGCGCACCCGCAATCCACTGCTGATCATGTCACATATTACATCATTCATGACATGGTCAGTGACATCACTGATGACATCACTGATGACATCTCAAATGACATCACTGATGACATCACTGATGACATCTCAAATGACATCACTGATGACATCACTGATGACATCTCAAATGACCTCACTGATGACATCACTGATGACATCATCCAGTGACTGTGTGTTTCTGTAAAGTTTAAATATGTTTTACATATTGAAGAATGAGTGGATGTATAAGTGTCTGGATTTAGTAGGTGCGTGACTGACTGTATGAGTGAGTGAATAAATGTGTCGTACTAAATGCATGGGTTAGTGACTAAACTGTTTGAATGTGAGCATCAGTATGTCTGTTGTGGTGTAAACTGCTGCATGTGTTGATCATTAGCTATACGAGAGGGTATATGTGTTATTGATTGGTTGCCCAAGTATTTGTATGGGAGATTGAGTGTGTGTGGGGGTGGCTGGGAGGTGTGTGACTCTGTGCATAGATGTGTGAGCAGTTGATTCACTAGGTGTATGAGTTCAAGAGTGCATGTGGAAACAGCTACATGGGCGGTTGACTGTGTGCATGAGTGTATTGATGAGTGAATTGATATCTCAATGCTACATGTCATAGTAAGTACATATGTAAAACACAGTACATGTGAGAGTTGGCATATATAAATAACTGTGCATGAGAGCCAGTGAATGTGTGAGTGGCTGTATGGATCATTGTGAACTTGTATCAGGGATTGTATAAGAGAGTAAATATGTGTTAGTATATGTTTGAATAAGTAAGGTGTGTATAACTGTATATTTGAGGAAATGGATGTGAGATTGATTCTTTGCATGACTGACTAGGTGTGTGAGTAACTCCATGGATGAGTGACAGTGTGTGAGTGTCTGTATACACTGAGTGTAGCTAAGGTTATATTAGAGTCTGAAGAGGTTCATCGTATTAGCACATCAATGATGTCATCAGTGATGTGATCAATGATGTCAAATGAGATGTGATCAGTGATGTCATCAGTGATGTCATTTGAGATGTCATCAGTGATGTCATCAGTGATGTCATTTGAGATGTCATCAGTGATGTCATCAGTGATGTCACTGACCATGTCATGAATGATGTAATATGTGACATGATCAGCAGTGGATTGCGGGTGCGCGATATATAGTTAGTACAACTAACTATATATGGAATTTCAATGGTTTTGTGTGAGTAAAATAAGGTTTTTTAAATGCTAATTCCTAACTATATATGGTCTATAACCTATGGTTTTTTCAGTGAATATATATATATATATATATATATATATATATATATATATATATATATATATATATATATATATATATATATAAAATTTCTATGGCAAAATGAAACCCCTCATTTTGTTCCTTTTCAAATTAAATATATTAAGTGTTACCACTTTATTCCAATCAAGGTGACTTCAGGTGTGCCATACTTTTGTCATAAGTAAGACTGTTAGCGTTCTAGTTGTTCCTTAGAACACTCTGGGACATTCTGTCATTGGGCTATAGTTGGGCTACATCTGGCTGATATTTGGGCTACATTTGGGCTCTTTTGTCTCTGGTGGCCATCTTGGGAGACTGCATATCAGAATTTATTTTATGAAATATAAGAGGATTTGAGAAGTCACTCAAAATGTGCCCTAATTTTTCTTTCTTCAGCACTAATCATAATTTCTATGGCAAAATGAACCCCCTCATTTTGTTCCTTTGCAAATTAAATGTTTTAAGTATTAACACTTTATTCCAATCAAGATGACTTCAGGTGTGCCATACTTTTGTCATAAGTAAGACTGTTAGCGCTCTAGTTGTTCTTTAGAACACTCTGGGACATTCTGTCATTGGGCTATAGTTGGGCTACATCTGGCTGATATTTGGGCTACATTTGTTTTTTTTGTCTCTGGTGACCATCTTTGGGCTACATTGGGCTACATTTGGGCTCTAACATATATATAGCCCAATGTAGCCCAATATATATTTTTTCAAAGTTATTTTTCGTAAAAACCACTGGAGCATATATCTTGAGACATAGCAAAGGCACATCGGGGTACCAGTCCCTACAATTTTGCCAAGTTTGGTGGAAATCCATTCAGCCGTTCGGGCTAAAAGTGAGTCCAACCGCCCTATGGAAATTAACATGGGGAAAACACGTTTTGGGAACCCCCTTTTATCTCGGCCCCCGCTTGACGGATCCCCCCGAAACTTTCAGGGAAGGAGCGGAGTGCAGCGAGGCAAAGTTAAGGAAAATTACAGGCAGATCCCTCATTCAGCGCCAAAGTTATTCCCAATAGAATGTTGCGGATTTCCTATGGAAAACGACCTAACTATAACTACCTACTGGCGACCGCCAGTAGGTAATATATAAAAAAATAAAAATATATATATATATTTATATTTGCGCGTTGTCAGCGTTCCTCCCTTTGAGAAAGGCCAAAGGTGGCCGAAATGCATCAGGAAAAGGGAACGCGCTATTTTTAAATAAATCGCTGAATCCCAGCAGAACTCGAAAATAGTTTGCAGGGAATTACAGTGGTAATCAACAAACATTTAAAAATATAAAAGCATTATCCATCTGAGGGAAACAAGAGACAGCGGACTACAAATACCAGCAAGCTTGAAAAAACTAGCCTACCGCGGTGCCCACTAGGGGGATAACACTAAATAAAAAAGCAATGGACTAGTTAGCGCGCTGTCAGCGTTCCTCCCTTTGAGAAAGGCCAAAGGTGGCCGAAATGCATCAGGAAAAGGGAAAACGCTATTTTTAAATACATCTCTGAATCCCACCATAATGTGTGCAGCTCAACTCGTCTCTTTGTGATTGTAACAGCGAAACGTGTTGGGCACCCGTTGCAGAAATAAATAAAAGGGTTTGAAGAACTGAGGCCGCGGCACCAGTGTGAATTTTTTTCGGGATACTGGATTTGTTGGATATAATATATATATATATATATATATATATATATATATATATATATATATATATATATATATTACCTACTGGCGGTCGCCAGTAGGTATATATAGTTAGGATTTTTTCTCTATGGGATTTTTGAAAATTCTATGTCTAATAACTTTGGCGTTTGTGGACGGAATTGGCTGAAATTTTCAGGAAAATGGCACATTTTGTTTCTGAGCAGCCCTTGAAAATTTGGGGGGGGGTTCGTAAAGGGGGGGCCGAGAAAAAAGGGGGGTCCCAAAACGTGTTTTTAACATTGAGTTTTCCATAGGGCGGTTGGCCTCACTTTTAGCCCGAACGGCTGAATGGATTTGCACGAAACTTGGCAAAATTGTAGGGACTGGTAGCCCGATGTGCCTTTTGTAGGTCTCAATATATGTGCTACAGTGGATTTTGAGAAATTAACGTTTAAAAAAAGATATATATCTGTAACAGCGGACCGGGCAGCGCTCCAGGACGCGTACTTTTCGCGCAACGGAGCTTTGTGAAGCGAAGCTGATTGGTTCTCCGGCGTCTGTAAACATTCCAAACAGTCCGTAGCGGCCGCCATCTTGTCTCTCGGTAGGATCGAGAGAGAAGAGGAGGCCAAAGCGAAGGGGCAAATGACCATAAGGGGGCATAGTAAATCCTTGCTGACCCCCTAGGTTTGATGTGGAGGTTTTAAAAGGGCCCCGCGGGGCAAAAAAAAATAATAATAATAATAATCGAACGGCTGAATGGATTTGCACGAAACTTGGTAAAATATTAGGGACTGGTAGCCCGATGTGCCTTTGCTAGGTCTCAATATATGTGCTCCAGTGGATTTTGAGAAATTAACGTTCAAAAAAGATATATATCTGTAACAGCGCTCCGCTTTGTGTACTTTTCGCGTTACGGAGGTTTGCGAAGCTGATTGGTTCTTCGGCGTCTGTAAACATTCCAAACAGTCCGTAGCGGCCGCCATCTTGTCTCTCGGTAGGATCGAGAGACAAGAGGAGGCCAAAGCGAAGGGGCAAATGACCATAAGGGGGCATAGTAGATCGTCCCTGACCCCCTAGGTTTGATGTGGAGGCTTTGAAAGGGTCTCGCAGGGCAAAAAAAAAATATACCGTTTTTTTAGTTTTTTTGCGTGGAGTGCGCCCGGTTCGCGAACCGGGAAGCGTTCTGGGGAGCGTACTTTCTTGAAAATTAGTGAAAAAAGTTAGAGTAAAATAATAATTGTGAGTGATCAGATGTAGGGTAGCTCTGAGAAGAGCTTTTGGGTTTATGGTACATTTAGGTACTTATAAGTAGGTACCAATGCACAGTCTTAAATTCAGAGTGAAAATTCTGTTGCCCTCATCTGAGAAGTGAACTCCATCTCCTCTGTAGATATCTTGCATGTAGTAACGCAAGTTATTGTTGTACAGGGAGCCCATTCCATGGTCTCTCATGTAAGCTGAAACAGATTTGTTTACATGCTTCCTCGATTTCTCAATTTGTGGACAAAATTGGTTCGACCACCTCCATTTTTGTCTTTGGCATATATTTGAATATACCAAGGCAGTCTGAGGAAAAAGTGCCATCAATTGCTCAAAGGTGTCCTTTAAAAGCATTTCCAGACCTACCCCAGTCAAAGTGCCCAAATCATTACCTACACAGTGCACAATTAACAGGTCAGGTTTTGGCAAATGCATAAAGGTTTTCACCAATGGTATCAATTAGTGACGTTTTAATCCTCTGTGGCCAAACCACTTAATTTCCACATCTTGTAAATTGAGGTTAGGTAAATTCCTGTTTTCAGCGTACCTTTGAGCCCAATAGATATAACTATGTCCAACAATCCAGACAGAAAACATGGCGAGAGAAGGTTCTGCTGCAGTCAGATGAAGTGTGGCAATGAAATGGCAGTTGAAAAAATGAGAGTGTAAAATGAAAAAAACTGAGGAGTTTCTGTGTTAATGAAGCAGTAAGAGTGATTGGTGGATTTTGATTGCTGAAAACAGAAAGTTAGTGTGCATGGATGAGTTCGTTGAAAGATGTATTTTGAGTGGCGAAGAAAAAATCATTAAATGAAAGAATGCTCTGGATATGCAGGTGCACTGAGAGTTCAGAGTTCAATTGCAACATTGTTGTGTGAACTTGGAAACACCAGAGGTCTTGCAAGAGGTGGTTGTTATGCAGAAAAAGCAGAGAGGGGGCAGGGTTTTGCTTTGAAAAAAAGTGAGGGAAGAGTTTTGATTGGTGTGACATGAGAGATATGTGTGAGGAATTACAGCATTTCTGTGCTTTTGATAGCTGCAGACTCTGGAGTGCATACCTTTTGCTCTGCTGAAGACAAATTGGTGTGTTTCTGAGACTGTTTTGAAACTCAAAGTATGAATATATAAAAAAAAAGAAAATCGTTTTTGAGGTAAAGGAATGTTTTCAAAATTTATGTGCGCCATATGCCCCCAAATTTCTTTTTCGGGGGTGCAGCAGGGTGTTCTTGAGACACCCCTGCACCCTCGGAAAAATTCGTAATTTGCGATGAGGTAATTGCTAATCGCAAATTGCACCTTCATTCCTATGGGCCTCCTGCTGCATGGAAATGAATGGGTAATTTGTAATTAGCAAATAGGTCATCGCAAACTAGGAATGGTAAAGAATCGCTATTTATTCCTTAAAGTTCGCTATTTAGGAAATGCAAAAAACTTTGATGATACATATGGCGGTTCATCTCTAACAAGATAAGAAGCATAGGGATAGATTTATGATGACTGGCGCATCACCAGGGATGTGTTAGTCATTCTGTGCCGCTGTTCCGTCACCTATGGTGTGCTGCATTTACAATGCGGCGCATCATGGGGCAAAAACAGCACAGATGCGTGACGTATCTGTGCCGTAAAGGTGGCGCATTGCTGGAGTTGTATCGCAAGTGTGATGAAGCTCCAGCAAGGCTCAGGGGTGCCCCTGTCGCAGGGTTTCTGTTCTCACACAGAACTGTGGACAGAGGATTGGAACCTCGGCGAATTAGGGTGTCCCAGAACTCACCTTAGTAATCAAAACCCCTTAGCAAGCTAGGTACAGTGTCACATTGGATATAACAAACTCTCAATGTTTAGACAATCCAGAATATGAACTTATAGTACCGCAGGATACGTGGAACTCATGAATAGTCGGTCGTTATATATTTCTTAGAAACCAGAACATGGAGTTAAGAAGAACACATGTGTATTTGAAATGTTTATTTACTAATGCCGTCTTCTCAGGCGTAGTATCTTAGATAATACAAGTACACATATTATCAGTAGCAAAATTACCAGCATAGTTACTAGTACATAAAAAGCGAATGGTGACAGTATGTTAACATGCTGTAAATGAATAAGAGTTAGCAACACTTATAAGCAGCCGCGGGCCGTGGAGGGAGTTACGGTGGGGCAGGGAGGCGGGGAGGGGGAGGGGCAGGGTGGAGAGGGCTCCACCCTGCCCCTCCCCCTCCCCGCCTCCCTGCCCCACCGTAACTCCCTCCACGGCCCGCGGCTGCTTATATCTCACCCTCCCTAATACACATATTATATTATTTGCTAAGAAGGTCTCTTTGTGTTGGTTTAGGGCGTGCCCATACTTTAGTGTCTTAGATTTGAAGGAATTACATCAGCATACACCAGCTCTCTCTTCATGTGAACCGCATCAACTGTTGTGTATGTGTGTTCGGCAAAGCAATATAAAACCCGCCTCATGCCCAGAATTGGCAGAAGTTGCACTTATGTTATGAGTATGAAGTCGTGGAGATCAGACCTCATAACAATTCTGTATCGTGTTGTTCTTGAAACTTCAGCACTCGCTGTACAGATATAGTTTAACAAGCAAAGCAGATAGTAGAGCAAGAACATATTATTCTCATGTAAACCACGATGAACTACTAGGTTGAAAGCTAAAGCAACAACTAAGTGTCGTGTGCAGAAGTTGCAAAAAAGGAAAAATGGCGTTTAAACCGGTAATGAGCATATGCTAACTTAACACGGTGTAAAGATATCCAGGACCTAGATGACACCTCCCCATGATCCGGAAACGAACTGAATAAGATAATAGAAGTGCCATCTCATGAGAGCAGATTGCAAGTTTATATGTGGACGGTCCGCAAGGTAAAGCATTAAAAACTAGGAAAATTTAATGCTAAAGAAAAATAAAACAGCCAAGTACTTTATCGAGTCTTAAGCCAGAATTACCATACTGCTACAACCTTTTCCCTCTTGAGGCGGAAGCCGGGAGGTCTCCCTTCTATTCTTTACACCTCTGACACTTTTAGCTGTGTATTTTAACCTGCGTGGTATTTTATTTCAATTGTGTGTAATTTTGACTTGTGCTCTGCTTGTGCTTCGCGCTTGATGTAAAAAGCGTTTTGTTGCCAGCAAAAGACTTCCTAGCGCTCCTAAGCGCCTCGTTTGCCCCCCTCACCTTGCTTTGGGTATTCAGACCGCCCTCGGCCGAGTATTGACGCCGAGGGCTGGGATCTGATTTTGGACGCCATCTTGGGGGTAGGACTCTCCGCCCTCGCGCTCTAGTAGCGCTACAAAAGGGGAACTTCTTCCTCCACTCAGGGATTACCATACTGCTACAACCTTTTCCCTCTTGAGGCGGAAGCCGGGAGGTCTCCCTTCTATTCTTTACACCTCTGACACTTTTAGCTGTGTATTTTAACCTGCGTGGTATTTTATTTCAATTGTGTGTAATTTTGACTTGTGCTCTGCTTGTGCTTCGCGCTTGATGTAAAAAGCGTTTTGTTGCCAGCAAAAGACTTCCTAGCGCTCCTAAGCGCCTCGTTTGCACCCCTCACCTTGCTTTGGGTATTCAGACCGCCCTCGGCCGAGTATTGACGCCGAGGGCTGGGATCTGATTTTGGACGCCATCTTGGGGGTAGGACTCTCCGCCCTCGCGCTCTAGTAGCGCTATAAAAAGCTCCCTTTGTTCTCCGCGCAGCGGACGCGTACTGCGGACGCGCCGGACCTGCGCCGGAGTCGCGCCAGAGTCCTGCCCGTCTGCGCCCGTCAGCGTTCCGGCGGCGTTTGGCGCGGCAGAGACTTCTGGCCATTATGCTTTCTTACTCCGCGCAGGAGCTCTACTCCCTGCGAGCTGTGGATGCAGCCTGTCATTCAGTATTCCCAGCCCGCTATAGGGGTAAATATAAGTGCCCTGTTTGTAAATGGCATCCTACCAGCAACCTCCGTTCCACCTGTCCTATTAAGGATAGCAGCATTAAACATCTCTGCCTACTCCTTAATACGAGGTCGATGCATAGACACGCTCAGGAGATCTTTGATCTCCTTTCTACGACCAGTCCTACTTGTCTGATGCTCACGGAGACTTGGCTCAACGAGTCCTCCCATCCGGACATAGTGGCAGCCATTCCATCTGACTATATTATCCATCGACAAGATAGAGACAAGGGAAGAGGGGGAGGGGTCGCCCTAGTTGTGAAAAAATCTTTTTCGTGCACGGTCACGCACATAAACACAATTGCAGGGGCTGACTCCCTCGCCTTTACCCTTTCCTTATCACCTCAGCAAGCGGTGAAGGGTCTTGTCGTTTACAGACCTCCGGGCCCTGTGGGATCGTTTTTTGATGATCTCCAGCAGGCTCTGTCTGTCCTTGCTCTAAGATCCGAGCAGTGCCTATTGGCTGGAGATTTTAATTTCCACATGGATGATCCTCAAGACCAAGATGGTATCAAGCTGTTGGATATTACATCTTCTCTGGGCCTGTCCCCCTATATTTTTGGCCCGACCCATGACAAGGGTCATACGCTCGACCAGGTCTTCTCCACTTCACCTATTACGGCGGTTACACTTTTGCCGGTATTATGGTCTGATCATTGCCTCGTCCATTTCGAAATATCTGCCACTGTGAAACCAACGGTCATTGCTACAAGGCTACAGGGCAGCAGCTATAGGGCGTTCCATCGGGTGACACCAGATCTGTTAGCCCAGGCCCTGGTGGATCATCCTCCGTTCTTCATGGGTGATCTGGATAATGACCTTGAGAGCCTGCAATCCTGGCTCCTAGCTAGATTAAATGAACTTGCCCCTTTACAGCCACCTAGATCTGCTACCCAACGGATTTCGGCCCCTTGGTTTACGGAGGAATTGGCCCAATCCCGTAGACAATGTAAAGTCGCCGAACGGGCATGGAGAGCCCATTATGATACTGAGGCTAAACAGATCTATAAGTCTAGGATGAAATCCTATCATGATTTAATTCTTCAGGGCAAGAAATGCTACTTGGCCAAAAGAATCGAGGAAGCAGCAAACTCATGTAAGGAGATTTTCTCAATTGTCCGAGAATTTACCACCCCGCGTTTACCCTCAGCTCAGGACGCCCCGGCGGAGACCTGGGCCAACACTATTGCTAATTTTTTTACCACCAAAATTAGGCAAATACAGGACTCCTTTCCTCTTAGACCAACGGCTGATCCTCAGATTTTGCCGAGCGAGACGGTTCTTCTGCCGACTGCGGGCCCAGTCCTGCTAGATTTCCCGCCCCTTACGGTGTCCGCATCTCTTGCTTTGATGAGGAACCTTAAATCGGGCTCACCGTGCGACCCGTGCCCAGCAAAATTTCTAGCGAGAATGGCAGATGTTGTCAACCCCTTAGCCAATCCCATTCTTAACCTCTCCCTGAGTCAGGGAGCCCTGCCTCCTCCTTGGAAACAGGCTATGGTTATTCCTCTCATTAAGAAGCCTAACCTGGACCCAGAAGTGCCATCCAATTACAGGCGGATCTCGCTCCTTCCAGCACTTACCAAGATCTTGGAGAAACACGTTCACAGCGTGCTCTCCAACTTCTTGGAGTCAAACGAGCTGCTCCATGAATCACAATCGGGCTTTCGGTCGAACCTAAGCACCGAGACGGTGCTCCTGGAAGTCTCTGAGACTGTGAAGGAGGTGCTGGACACCGGAGGCAGGGTGATGTTAGTCATGTTAGACCTGTCGGCGGCGTTTGACACCGTCCCCCATGAGGATCTCCTCACTAGGCTACATGACATCGGTCTAGGGGGGACGGTGCTCAACTGGTTTTGTTCCTTCCTAGCCAACCACCGACAGACGATCTGGGTCCCACCTGGATCTGCCGAGATGCCGCCATTGGGAGTCGGAGTTCCTCAGGGCTCAGTATTGAGCCCTACTCTGTTTAACATCCTCATGACCCCTCTGGCGGCACTGGCGGAGTCCTTTGGGGCCCGGATCGTCTCGTATGCTGACGACACCCAGCTTCTGTTTACCTGTCACAAGGGTGAAGACTTCAATGGGGAAAGTATCCGTGAGTGCCTTGGGGCTGTTTTTAATTGGTTTCAACGAAACAGCCTCAAGTGTAACTCGGATAAATCCGAGATACTTTTCTTCGGATGCCCATCGGAACCAGATTGGCATGGTTGGTGGCCCGCTGACATGTTCCCCCCAGCTCAGTCATCTAAATGGGCTAAGAACCTGGGAGTAAAAATCGACAATGAGCTTTCGCTCAAATCCCAGGTGGCTACTCTTACAGGAACGTGCTTCGGGATCCTTAGGATGCTTCGAAAGTTCTTTCCCCTACTTTCCGAGGAACATCGGAGGATAACTGTCCAGGCACTTATAGGATCCAGATTGGATTATGCAAATGTGCTGTATCTGGGTCTGCCTGAATATCTCTTACAGCGCTTACAGGTGACTCAGAACGCTGCAGCACGAGCGATTTTTGGCCTGCATCGCCGTACTAGTGCCTCAAATCTACTTCTATCCCTCCATTGGCTTCCTATACGGAAGAGGATAATGTTTAAGGCTATGACCTTAGCCCATAAAGCCCTGCATGCCAATGGTGCAAAATACCTCCAGAAGAGGCTGGATTTTTACCGGCCTGCACGATCCTTAAGATCGGAATCATTGGCTTTGGTGGTGGTGCCACGTATCAAGAGGGCCCGGCTGGGCGGTCGGTCCTTCAGATTCCTTGCCCCTCAGCTATGGAACTCCCTACCACTGTCTCTGCGGGCTACATCGAATTTGCTTGCCTTTAGGAAGGGTCTAAAGACTTGGCTGTTTTCTGGTTAGTGTGCCTCCCTCTATTAGGTTTCTGTTTTTTACTGTTATGTTTTCCAGTCTCTTTCAAGGTCTGGAGCACAAAGCGCCGGGACACTCCTTTGGAGTAGCCGTTGCGCTATAAAAGTCCCATATAACATAACATAACATAACATAACAATAGGCAAGCTAAATAATAAAAACTTGACAAATAAGTCAATGAATTGTCAATGAAATGCTAGTACTCAGCATATCAAACATGAAAAAGGTCTATGACATAACTGTGTATGCAAAATAAGCTGCAACAGCCTCCAATAGGAAGTCACCGTCTTCATCCGAAAAGAGTTCAGCCATCCAATTTAAAAGCGGAAAAGAACATACGTGCTCTCCCAGCACCGGATCCTCTATCACCATCAGAGGACAGCTCGGTGGGTTTTCAAGAAAGCTCTGTTCCAAGAAAGACTGTGTTGCCGCCAGTAAATTCCAGGGACCAATTAGTCCATGCATCAATGCCACAGCCATAATCCTTTCGCCAGGACAAACCAACTCGTGAGTAATGATAGGAGTCATCAGCTGATTAAAGTCGACGTCAGGAGAAACCGGTCCGCAGAGACACAAATCAATGGCCCAATCGAAATCACAGGTCAGGCAGTGAAATACAGGCTGGACACAGGTGAAGTAGGAGAATCGAAAAGATAATCCATATGCCGTGCTTAATATCGCCAACGGCATTGTGCCATAATATTCTAGCATGCGATTGCGGAACAGTGTCAGCAGCTGCAGGGCGGGAGCTTGCACAGGAGGGACATCCATATTTAAAAATGTAAAAAAGCACAAGAGCGTCCGCTGGTAATGCAAGTAAAAATGGGAATCCACGAAGCAGAGTGGAAAAAATAGAATGAAAGAAAGCAGGGATGACTCCAAAGATTTTCTCAAATGAAGTCACGAGACCACTGGTAACAACTTTAAAAAAGTGCGCCAGGGCCTTTGTGGAGGACGCGTTAAAGATAGTCCGAACCATCTTGCTGAAATGGAAAGGCAAATCTGTATTGAAAAGGGTCTGCACCTCTGTACGGGTGTTCGCTATGTGAAGCACGAAAGTTTCACGGGCCGAACTCAAGGCCACCTCTCTCTGAGACAAAAGAGCTCTTATTCTTGCCATGCCGTTGAAATCTGCTCCCAAGGTTGGTATTTGTGGCGAGATTGAAAACTCCCTATGTTCATGTGTGGGAGGAAATAGAACATTTCTGCAGCAAATAACCCGTTCACTTACTGTTACGATAAAAGGAATACTTTTAATTAACCCAGAACAATCTTCATTATTGAGCATCAAATAACTACCATTTTCCAACAACTTGAACGTGGGGATGATAGCAGGAACTGGCGTGCCTTGCAACACGCAAGCCATATTTGGTCGGTGTTTGTTGCATGAACCGTGTAACTGTATGTGCCTACACATTAGTGAATGATGTGGCGTCTCAGTGCATTCCTCTCCATTCAGATAAACTTCTTGATCATCTTTGAAACATCTGTATGTGTATGGAAGCGACCAGACCTCATGAAGAAAAGCACTACCTAAAGGTTCATAACGACCTATTGGTATATATTTCATACAATTTGAAAACTTATATAAAGCAAAAGGCAGCGTTATTAAACCGTGGATAAGGCACGTTGCCAAAAAACCCGCAATCCTCTGCTGATGATGTCACTGAGCATGTCATGAATGATGTAATATGTGACATCATCAGCAGTGGATTACGGGTAATAGTATCTCTAGTTTACTCCCTTATAGCTGTCTTTCTTTTAACATAAGTGTCTGTTTCCTTCCCTTATACTTACTGTTCTTTTTTTAAAAAAAAAATTTTGGTTCACTTCCGGTTCGCGTACCGGCGAGCGAACTGGGAAGCGAACTACGAGAAA
Source organism: Lissotriton helveticus (assembly GCF_964261635.1). Taxonomy (NCBI): domain Eukaryota; kingdom Metazoa; phylum Chordata; class Amphibia; order Caudata; family Salamandridae; genus Lissotriton; species Lissotriton helveticus. The sequence goes on from NC_136065.1 coordinate 1,939,058,650, forward strand.
TAGAGGTTGGCACAGTTCCAAATATTGTACCAATTTTTTAATAACGGGGAGGTAGTTCTGAAAAGAACTTTTTTTTTTATTGTTTTTGTTGTTTTATATTTTTTTTATTATTTTTCTGAACATTTTTTTACTTTTTTTGAATTTTTCTGAACAGTTTTATATTTTTTTGGGTTTTTCTTGGAGGGGGCAATGAAAACGATTCATTGTAAAGGACTCAACAGGAGCAACAAAACAAAAAAAAAGTATTTATTATTTTGGGCGTTTCGTACAAACTTGCATATGATAGTCAATAGCTCTGTTGATCAGAGTGATGCTTCTTTCTCCGTAGCAAATTAATCCATCGCAATGTACGCAGACGTGTTTTACTTCACCAAATCTCATTTGTATATTTGGCACTATCTCCCTGCCCTCTGGTCCCGTTACTTCCGGTACAACAGATCTTCTGGCCATAATAGGGAGATTATCTAGGCCGTTCCGAAACTGTGCAGCACTGTAGTTGTTAGGATGCCACCTAGTCATATGGCGATGCATTGTGTAGTTTCCGAAACTGTATTTTTTCTCGGTCCCTCTGGACAGTCTATCTTGACATATAAGGCAAGTTACGTATCTTGCATTTACTTTTTTCTGACCTTTGGGAATTTTAAAAAATTGCCAAATGAAGTTTTCTTTCCGGTGAGACGTCCTGGGCTCCTCAGGCAAAAACTGCCTCTCTTCGTGCTCGTCGTCCTGTTACTCTTCTTCCTCTTCTTGTTGAATTATAACTTGAGCAGGTGGTCCACTCTTCCTTGGATGTGGTGGAGGTGGTGGGGAAGCACCAGCTGAAGCTACTAAAGAAGCCATTGCTCACTGGTAACAAAGGGTCTTTCTCTCACAATGATGAAAGTCAGAGTGAGGAAAGAAGGAGGGATTTTCATCATTTGGGAAAAACAAGAGTTCTCAACCAATGAAAAGTGTTCATTTTATATTATATGACCTAGTCTTACATCATTAGGAAACCAAAAGTGAAATGAACCAATGAAAAGTGTTATTACCAAGTCACATGACCTGCTGTGTTTACGTTAAGCGCTTTGCAGGGCCTCCCGGTTTGCTTCCAGAAACCTGCGCTTTGCGACTCGCTTCTCGTACCAGTTCGCTAACGTAGCACGTCATATGACGTATCACGCGACAACGTGAAACGTCATGCGGACGGGAGGCGTCACGATGTTGTTTTCTAATGCGGCAGTTGCGGTAAAGAAACGTTTACCGGCTCGCGGTCTATTTCGCGGCATCAAGGTCAGCTAACGGGAAGCTTCCCGATTCGCGAAGCGGGAACGAAGAAAAAAAAATATTTTAAAAAAAAATTATTCATAAACATAGAAAATATATTTTTGGATTTAAAGAAGAATACATTTTACAGCTACAGATATTAGCTGTTAAAAAACCAATGAAATTCACTGAAAAAACCATAGGTTATAGACCATATATAGTTAGGAATTAGCATTTACAAAACCTTGAAAATTCACTGAAAAAACCATAGGTTATAGACCATATATAGTTAGGAATTAGCATTTACAAAACCTTATTTTACTCACACAAAACCATTGAAATTCCATATATAGTTAGTTGCACTAACTATATATCGCGCACCCGCAATCCACTGCTGATGATGTCACATATTACATCATTCATGACATGGTCAGTGACATCACTGATGACATCACTGATGACATCTCAAATGACATCACTGATGACATCTCATTTGACATCAATGACCACATCACTGATGATATCATTCATGTGACAATACAATGCATCTCCTCACATTTTAATATAACCTCTGTTTCACCCAGTGTTAAATACAGAGTATAATTTTTGAAACCATTGACACACCAATACTAGTTACTACATACGCACTCACTGATTGCTACGTCTACACACACCTTCACTCATTCACCCATACAATCATTCATACATACAATCACTCATCTTTACAACACTATCATATGCACTCATACACCTATACAGACCCTCACAGTCTGCCACTCGTCCATGGAGTTACTCACACACCTAGTCAGTCCTGTAAAGAATCAATGACACTTCCATTTTCTTGTCTATACAGTTAAACATAGAGCACCTTACATTTTCAAACATATACTAACACATACTTACCTTCTTATACAATCATTGATACAAGTACACATTGATCTGCACAGAGTCACACACCTCCCAGCTAGCCACACACACACTCAGTCTCCCATACAAATACTTGGGCAATCAATCAATAACCCATATAGTTAGTCATATAGCTACTGATCAACACATGCAGCAGTTTACAGAACAACAGACATAATGATGCACAAATTAAGACAGTTTAGTCACTAACCCATGCACTCAGTGAGACACATTTAATCACTCACTCATACAGTCAGTCATGCACCTACTAAATCCTTCGTCCAGACACTTACACATCCACTCATTCTTCAATATGTAAGACATATTTAAACTTTACAGAAACAAAAAATCACTGGATGTTGTTATCAGTGATGTCATCAGTGATGTCATTTGAGATGTCATCAGTGATGTCATCAGTGATGTCACTGACCATGTCATGAATGATGTAATATGTGACATCATCAGCAGTGGATTGCGGGTGCGCGATATATAGTTAGTGCAACTAACTATATATGGAATTTCAATGGTTTTGTGTGAGTAAAATAAGGTTTTGTAAATGCTAATTCCTAACTATATATGGTCTATAACCTATGGTTTTTTCAGTGAATTTTCAAGGTTTTGTAAATGCTAATTCCTAACTATATATGGTCTATAACCTATGGTTTTTTCAGTGAATATATATATATATATATATGTATATATATATATTTATATATATATATATATATATATATATGTATATACACACACATATATATATATATACACACACACACACATATATATATATATATATATATATATATATATATATATTCATTTTTATTTTTTTATTTAACTGGTACAATAGTCAAACAAGCATTTCTTCACAATAGATAACAAATAGACAATATGAAATTTATTTAGCACACATAAGTAATATATAAATGAAAAACGTATAAGAATTATCTCCCAATAATACAGTCAAAACCCCCAAAAAGTATTCTATTTGCAATCTAGCCAGACAATGACTGGGACGGAAGATCATAAATAAGCTTGTTAATGCTTTTGTCCTATATTTTCATACAAAGCTAATGGGCTGGTACTAATTTTTTTTCTTCAAAAGGCCCACAAAAAAGATCAATCCATGTGCAAGAATGCAGCTAAAACCATAAAGTGCTATTGTAAATAGGGCAAAAATGTCAATAAAGTGCATAAATCCCTGTGCAACAAAAGATGGATACATAGAAGTTTTCAAAATAGCAAAAAGAGTGATCTATCTATTGAAACAGAGAAAAAAACTTCACTCTTCGAAAAAGCCCCATTGCTGCATAGCAGCCCAAAAAGAACTACTAATAAATCTGGTTGCACCCTCTTTTTTAGAATTGCTGGGCTATAATGCAAAATATCTGGTCCCAAAAGGGCTGCAGAATTGTCCAAAAAGTATGGGCCCAATTGCTTTGTGCCATGGTAATACATCTAAAACATTTATTAAGTACATTAGGAAAACATTTATTTAGTAATTGGGGCATATAATAAACTGTGCATCTAGCAATAATTCCATTCTTTTAAAATGTGCTGCTCTGAACAGTTTACACCCAAAATAAGAGATATCTAGCTACTTTTGAGGAGCAATAGCATACCTTGTACTGATGCTATCTTATGAAAAAGATTTTGGATAATTTCTTCCTGAATTTTCTGATGTAGCATCCTATACCAACTACCAAGCCCTACCATGTTGTTCTTAAAGAATAGTTTTAAAGTACAAAGCAAAATGCCCTACTTTAGGGGTATAGTCCTGCAAGAAGCTAAATATTTGTGCAAAATTGAGCCAGAAAATGGGTGCTCTCATGATCCTGGAGAGCTAGATGTTGCCAGGTCTTACACCTATTATTTATTATAAAATCCGATAATATAAAAAACCCATGTATATTCCAGAGTTTAATTAGGTATTCTGGAATCTTAAACCCCCAACTACTACAATCTAGCATGGGAAAAAACGCATGGCAGTCAAGTAACCTTCCGGGTGTTAGTGGCCAAATTATGGAACTCCTAGCCGGTCCACATTCGTGGAATGGAGAACCTGTTGGCTTTTCGAAAAGCCATTAAAACTATCCTTTTTTCACTTTCATAGGCTCTCGTCTTTGCCTGACTATCCTTAGTGTCTGTTTTTTTGATCTAGCAGCGCCGGGACGCCTCTTTGCTGGGGCAGCTGTTGCGCTTTACCAAATCCCTAACATAACATAACATAACATATTTTTGTCCAATGTCATTCTCATGCAGTATCATTTCCTTTAAGATTTTATATCTAGTTTTTTTGGAACATTTCCAAGTTTTCAAGAAAATTGTACACTGGAGCTCTAACTCTTTAACCTTGCCTTAAAAAAACTATTAGGAGAAGGTGGATTGGCATACAAGCGAGAAAGAGAATCAATAAAGACAGCTTCATAACATTAAAAAAAATATCAGGAAAGAACAGCACCCTTGCTCTTTGCATAATTGGATGCTAGTCAGATTGCCACGCGACGCTCATGTTTCCATATAAACATTCTAATTAAACAATCACTCTCCTTAAAAAAGCTCACAATGAACATAATTGGAACATTAGAGAATAAAAATAGGAATAGGGGTGAATTGACATTTTTATTAAGCCAATTCGGACTATAATTGATAAGGATAAAAAGATGCCACCTCCCTAACATTTTCTTATCTTTAGGCAGTGTTGCACAATAGTTTAGCTCATAGAGATCTGAAATATAAAAAGTTACAAACACCCCGAGATATCTAATAGTATGAGTAGGCGACCACTAGACTCTAATTACAGTAAGAAGAACTTCCTTTGGGGCATTAAAAGGTAGATTATTATGACCAATCGTATCCCCTCCAATTACAGTAAATTAATTAAATATATTCTGTAAATATTGAATAAATGGATCCACAAGAAATGATTTCATTAAAAAGTTTAACCAAAAAATCTTGGAACAGCGGAGTGAATTATTTATACACCCCGATTGGAATGCCATACTTTTCACCTGCCTTAGCATTAGCCATAGATGCCAAGACCTCCTGAAACTCAGTCGCTGAGGTTAATTTAATTATACTACCTCGTTGACTTGTTCCTGACTTGTTTGGAAGAGGTCGCTCCCCCACCCTCCCAAGGCTTGGTGAATCCGTGACCAGAGAGCGCCTCTAAGCTGTACCGTGGTATCGTAGCGCCTCCAGCAGAATCCTCTGCGCGACCTTTTCCCCCGCATTACTGCCGCTGCCTGCATTGCTCGTATTTACATGTTAGATTGAATTTGTGCATAGTGCGCTTTGCCATCTCTGTGCTATACTGCCAAGTCTGCGCATTGTTGTCAGAGTGGTGCTTCACTTTGTGCCCGATTGTGCCTCTGTTCATCCCCCAGGCTCGGCCAGTTTCGATTTCTCATATTTGCAGCCATTTTGTTGTTTGTTGGGTTTCCCAGACCGTAGCTCCACCCCGCGCCCGCCTTCCAGCTGACCCTGCCTCGCTCCCGCCCCCTCCACCATCCATATATGACAGATGCTCTCGCGCGCAGCGTTCACGTGCAGCGATCGCGCCCCAGTCGCGCCGAAGGTGCGCCAAAGGTAAGCCCGTCTACGCCCGTCCGCGCCTGGACCGCGCCCAGCGCCAGACCCCCTGGCCCCCGCAAACCGCACTCTGACTGCAGCAAGTATGATGCAGCCACCCTCCTAGCCCTTAACCCCAGGCGTACCTCCCAATGCTTCGAAGCTGCCCCAGGACGCACTCATGGGCCCTTCGCATGCCACTCCTGCAAATTCACCAGCGTCAAGACCCCTACCACAACAACTATCCCCAAACACAAATCCGACCCTAACCACCTGAAGTGCATCCTGCTGAACACCCGCTCGGTCCACAGACACGCCACCGAACTCTTAGACCTACTTGACGTTATATCACCAGACGTCGCCTTCCTCACTGAAACATGGATGAATGCATCATCAACACCCGACATCGCCATAGCCATCCCGGACAATTACACGATCATCCGTAAAGACCGCCCCGTCCAAACAGGAGGAGGCATCGCCATCGTCCATAAAAACACTGTCATAATCACGAGCAGCTCCGACGCTAACCTTTCTACTGCCGAACACCTCCACTTCCAGGTCCACACTGACCCCAGAACCACACTCAGAGGCACCCTCATCTACAGGCCTCCAGGAACACGTAAACAATTCAGCGAGAACATCACTGACTTCATCAGTCCTCATGCCCTCGCCTCCGAGAACTACATCCTACTAGGAGACCTCAACTTCCACATGGAAAAGACTAACGACAGCAACACCACCACCCTACTGGATAACCTAGCCAATCTCGGACTCAAACAACTTGTTGACTCCCCCACCCACATAGCCGGACATACGCTAGACCCAATCTTCACTTCCATCAAACACATCTCCTTCGATCACACCACAGCTCTCCATTGGACGGACCACAGTTGTGTGCACTTCAGCTACAAAACCGCCTCGACCCACAACCCCCCACAACGTATTCCCCGAAGAAAATGGAACAAAATCACCACCGACCAACTCCTCACATCGCTCAACCAAAACCCACCCGCCCTCTCATCTGACCCTAACCAAGCTGCCATCAAACTCAAACAATGGATCACTCACAGCGCTGACGAATTAGCACCCTTGAAAAACCATCACACCAAACAAGACAGCAAAAAAGCCCCCTGGTTCAACGATGACCTTAAGAAATCCAAGAAACTTTGCCGTACTCTTGAGAAAACATGGAGAAAAAACCCAACCACCGACAACATGTCCACCTTCAAAGCAGCCACCCGCAAACACCACCAGCTGATTCGATCCACCAAGAAATCAGCCTTCAAGAATCGACTCGACAACAATGCCCATAACAGCAAGGAACTATTCAATATCGTCAAAGAATTTACCAACCCCACCGCAGCCTCAAACGACATCACCCCCTCCCAAGACCTCTGCGATTCACTGTCCTCCTTCTTCTACAACAAAATTGCCGACATACATAACAGCTTCGTAAACAATACCAACGAACAATCCTACCCACCCCCCTCAGAACGTATACCACCCTCCAAAAATCTCAACGCCTGGAACCTAATCACCACCGAAGACACCATCCGCCTCATGAATTCCATCCACTCTGGCTCGCCAACAGACCCATGTCCCCACTACATCTTCAACAAAGCAGACTCCATCATTGCACCCCACCTCCGTGATGTTATCAACTGCTCCTTCAACTCTGCTACCTTCCCAGAAAGCTGGAAACATGCCGAAGTCAGCGCCCTCCTGAAGAAACCCACAGCAGACCCCTCTGAACTCAAAAACTACCGCCCAATTTCCCTCCTCCCTTTCCCGGCAAAAGTCATCGAGAAAGCCGTCAATAGCCAACTCGCTGCCTTCCTAGATGCCAACAACTCCCTCGATCCCTCACAGAACGGCTTTCGAGCCAAACACAGCACCGAGACCGCCCTCATCGCAGCTACAGACAACATCCGAACACTACTAGACAACGGAGAAACAGCGGCCCTCATTCTACTTGACCTCTCCGCCGCCTTCGACACAGTCTGTCACAGCACCCTCATACAACGCCACAACAATATCGGAATACAAGGAAAAGCGCTGGACTGGATCGTCTCCTTCCTCACCGGAAGAACCCAGAAAGTACGACTTCCCCCATTCAAATCAGAGGCTACCGAAGTCATTTGCGGTGTAACACAAGGATCTTCACTCAGTCCCACCCTCTTCAACGTCTACATGAGTCCACTCGCTTCCATCGCACGTCAACACAACCTTAACATCATCTCATACGCCGACGACACCCAGCTGATCCTTTCCCTTACCAAAGACCCTAACTCCGCCAAAACCAATCTTCACGAAGGTATGAAAGAAGTTGCCGAATGGATGAAAAACAGCCGCCTAAAACTTAACTCAGACAAAACGGAGGTGCTCATCTTAGGTTCATCCCCCTCTGCCTGGGACGAGTCATGGTGGCCTTCAGCTCTGGGCACAGCACCCACACCCACAGATCACGCACGCAACCTGGGCTTCATCCTAGATTCCTCACTCTCGATGACCAGACAAGTCAACGCAGTCTCATCCTCCTGCTTCAACATACTTCGTATGCTCAAAAAAATCTTCCATTGGATCCCCTCCGAGACAAGAAAAACTGTCACCCACGCACTAGTCAGGAGTCGACTAGACTACGGAAACACCCTCTACGCCGGAATTACAGGCAAATTACTGAAAAAACTCCAACGCATCCAAAACGCATCAGCGAGACTCATCTTGGACATCCCTCGCCAAAATCACATTACCGGCCACTTGAAAGACCTCCACTGGCTCCCCGTCAACAAGAGAATAACGTTCCGTCTCCTCACCCACGCACACAGGGCCCTCTACAAGCTAGGGCCCGAATGCCTCAACACTCGACTATCCTTCTACACACCCACCCGCCAATTAAGATCTTCAGATCAAGGCCTCGCCGCAATTCCGCGCATCCAAAGATCCACCATGGGAGGTAGATCCTTCTCCCACTTGGCGGCCAAGACCTGGAACTCACTCCCCACTCGCCTCCGCCTTACACAGAATCACATCTCCTTCAGAAAAGAACTTAAAACCTGGCTATTCGATAAATAATGAACCCGATCCCCAAGCGCCTTGAGACCCTCTGGGTGAGTAGTGCGCTATATAAATTCTTGAACTTGAACTTGAACTTCAGTCTAGAGTCGGGGAATTGGAATTGAAGCAAGAATCTTCATCCCTGTAGGAGCCTGATAAAGTGCAGAATAGATACTTTAACTAGCATTGCTATCAAAAGTGATAGAATTAGCAGCTGGATCCTTCACCTCCAATATCCTATTGTAATTGGCTATAGATTTTGCCAACCATGCTAGACTCGACCCACATGTTTACTTTCTTAGTACACTCTTTGGAACACAGTTCTTTAGTTCACTACTTCCTCTTTGAAGAAGAAATCAATTCAATTCAAAAAGTCTTTATTTCGATAAATGATCATGAAAGACGTTTTACATTTAAAATAATAATGACATCACATTCCATTCTCATTATAATAGAAAAATAACCTTATGTATAATAAGTCCATAGATACTCGATCATTAGATACAATCAATTAATCTAAAACACAATAAAGGGTACCGAAAATCCCAGGCCATAGAACTATAAAAACCAGAATTTGGTTAAGACCAGATCAAAAAATATAGTTAATTTTCAAAGACCAAGTATATCCAATGGCAGTTATATCTTACTCAGCCTATAGGCACGGGTCATCCACATTCCATGTAAAAATTTGGCACCCGCAATAACAGTTGATTCCTTGCTATCAGTTTTTAATATCCTTGACGCTTCAATGCCAGTATTGATCCCCATCATCAAACAGATGGGCTTCAACCATGTGCGCCTCAATTTTATATAAGCCGGACAAACGAGTAGGATGTGAGCTATCGTTTCCGACTGAGTCGGGCAGAATGGGCATTCCATACAAGTACCTAGACCCCATTTACCAGTGAATGAGTTAAAAGGGAGGGTACCCACCTTAATTTGGTGGTACCATTTCCTGTCACTAGGAACCGTAATAAAATCCCAATACCCTTCATAGGCAGGAATGTGTTTGGTCTCCATGAAATCTCTTGACAAAGAGGGCCTGGTTAAAGACATAAACATTTCATGGTGACCATATTCCAATATAGCTCCTTGAGATTCTTTCGAGATGGGAACGCATGATCTGCAGGATTTCGCCAACAAAGAGTTAAGGCCCAAATAATTGTAAGTGGCCTTTACCTGCCTTAACCATAAGATTTTACCCGCACTATCAGCATCCCTGATCTCAAGTAGAGCTTGTGCGTACTGGACGAGCTCGGGGGTGACCCAGAGCCTCCTCCAGTAGGCCACAGGTCTATAGCGTGCCACATCCTCTAAAAACTGGCATCCCAAATCATAATAGAGGGGTAATAATGGAGTGGATTGAGGGAGACCTATTATGCCCTCATAAATTTGTTTTGGGACATTATTAGTGCCACTAAATTACTAAAGCCCCATAATTCTGCCCCATACAGGACCGAAGCTGTAATTTTCGAGTTATAGATTTTCAACACTGGGGCAATCGGCTTTGTATGAGAAAGGCGCTGTTCTTTCAACAAGGCACCAGATAATTGTGCGTGTTTAAGTACCAACTGATCTATATGCGAGTTCCAATTTAATTTACAACCTAGCGTGATAGCCAGGTACGTAAAAACTTGAGGCTGCGCAAGTATGGCATCGTTCATGGTGACTCTACCTCTTACAATCTTTTGTTTATGTAACACCGTGAACTTGGTCTTGTCTACGTTAATTTTAAGGCTGTAATATCGGCAGAACACTTCAAATCTCACAATCGCCGTTTGCAGACCTTGTTGCGTTTTAGAAATTAACAAAGTATCATCTGCAAACATTAAAAGAGGGATCTTCCTTCCATCAAGAGTAGGGGCATCAGTGGGATGATCTGAGAAGTACTGCGTCACCCTATTAATGTACAGGGAAAATAGTGTTGGTGCCAGTACACACCCCTGTCAGACCCCTCTGGCGATCGGAAATCTGTCTTTCACTTGCCCTTGCTGTCCCCTGCGAACTTGAGCAAAATCCATCATCATCATTTTGATTAAAAAGGCCAGCAAGTCCAAAGGCATACCCTGTTCTGCAAGGACACTCCACAGCTTAGCACGTGGAACTAAGTCAAATGCCGACTTGAGATCTACAAATACGGCATATATTCTACCACTTTTAAGGATCACCACACGCCAGTAAATTAAAACAAATCTAAAAACCTGGTCTATTGTGACCTGGTGTGAGCGGAACCCAGCCTGTAAGGGTGAAAGGATATCAAATTAATTGATCCAACCCTGAATCCTACTCAACACGAGCCTAGCTGTCACCTTCTGGATGAAATCAATTTTAAACTAATAGGCCTGTAATTGCCAGGATCTGAACGATCCCCTTTTTTAAAAACTGGTATGATCTCCGCACCCATCCATGATTCAGGGATGGGAGAACCGCTTGCAATGGCATTCAGTAAAAGCTGTATGCAGGTTGCCCACAGAACCTTATTGTACAAGAACAGGTCAGCAGGAATGCAGTCAAGCCCGGGCGCTCTACCACTTGGTACAAAATTGAGTGCAGTATAAATTTCCTGCTTAGTAAAGTGCAAGGGGTAGTTACCAACATAAATAATCGGAGGACCCTGGAATAGTTCACATTCTCGAGCATTATTGGCAAACTGTGTCTTAAAGTGCCAGAATCCTGTCTTTGCTAGCATGGTACAACTCTTTCCAATATTGCTCGTCCCATTCCCTTTTGGCCGTATGTTGCACTATCTTGTACTCCACCCTCGCATTTTGAATCCTGTCCTTGTTTTTAGATCTTATCGCCATTGCTAATGCTCTGTAGATCGCCCTGCATGATTTCCCATACCTTGAATCGACCGATGCTTTGGCATAATTTTGGGATTTTTGAATACTAGTTATAAAAAAGCCCTTCAGCATATTAAAAAATTCAGTATGAATGGCAGTAACACTGGACTTATGTTCTAGTCGTATATAACAGTTTTGGAGGTCTATGGTCACCTTTGCCACCAACTGGTCAATAGTCTCTAGCTGGTCCTCTTTATTTAGTAGATTTGTCCATTTTACTCTCCTGGTATCATTGCTTAGATGTAGTTCTACACCCGCAGGAGAGTCAACTGCAACGTGACTTCCTACTAGGTGAAATGATAATACCAGGGGGTTATGATCACTTTCCACCCTTTCCAAAACAATCATGTCTATTAGGCAAGGCCAATATTCCTTGTTGAGGAGTATATAGTCTATACGACTACATCGCAACCCACAATTGTAAGTAGGAGAGCCATTCTTGTCTGATTTTGCCCTCCCATTAACAGCCCTTACTCCATGCTCCAGACAGAGCGCTTTTAACTGTAAAGCAGCTTCTGACCATTTCTTACTGTGCTTCAATGTTAGTTGCAGGATGTCCCATTGCAAGTCCTCCTCATGGCCTAGATCTACATCGTTAATATCTAGAGGTTCAAAGGAACAGTTGAAGTCCCCGGCAACTAGTATATTTCCCCCTCCTTTATACTTATTGAGATAGGAATCAAGAAGAGCGACTGTACCTGAGGCTTTCCCTCCAGGAAGCCCTCTAGCATAAACATAAAAAGTATAAGGTCCTCAGCATCAGGAACCTTTATCTTGATTATTAAAATATCGTTGCTATCAGTGTCCAACTGCTGTACTTTATACCTGTCATTCTGTCTCACCCAAATAGTTAATCCCCCCTTTGGTCTCCCCCTTTGACCAGCAATAGCAGGTTTATAAAAATGTAAGTAGACTAGTCTAAACTCGGGTCCACTGACCATGTTTCTTGAAAAAATAGAATTTCATTGGTTTCAATCAAGGATAGCCAGTCTGATAACATTAGTTTATTCTTCAGCCCAGCAATATTTCAGGAGGTCAGGACAAAGTTTGGTGGCCCAATGCTAGATTTATCACACGTATGTACCCAATTATCCCCAGGTGCTACACATGTATCAGTTACATCAGGCAATGCACTCATTTCTCTGTCATGTATTTTAATAGAACTAACATCTAACTCAAGAGTATTTATTCTAGTGCTTAGACCTTCCGGTACGGTATTTATTGCAATGGGAAGACCCCCTAGATTCTTACAGTTTTGTTTAAGACCAGGCTCTCCCTTGTCCTTTTTAACTGAATCTACAGAGATAGAGTGTTTGAGTATTAGACCCAGTCAATCATTTTCCTCCAGTGAGCTGAGTACCTCATATCTGTTAAAGGTCGGGATTGCACAATTAGCGGGGCCTAGCAAATGTGCCGGTATCCTATTTGTTGCTCCTCTGAAATTTGTACCTAATTGGTAAAAATACCCCAGTGGGAGGACGTTAATAGCATCGTTGCGTATTGCAAAAGTAGCTGCCTGTTCTAATATACACCGGACCATACTCGGTTACCTGAAACTTAAAACTACACTGTCCCCAACCAGGCTTTTTTCAGATTTACCAACCCAGGCAACCCTTCTAACCATCATAAATTCATCAAACAGATGATTTCCAAGCCCAGTTCTTAGATTCAGGAAATGGAGAGCCTTGTTCTTAAGTGAGGACCAATGTTCCTCCTCACATGATTTGAATCTCGGGACATTAGCCAACACTATGGTATGGGGAGTGGCCTTGGGCGTAAGATCGAGAAAGACATTCATCAGCTTGTCCCCTCCCTCATTCTGTAATCTCACCACTGGACCTTTTGGCCCTTCCTTGCGTGTTTGTGGGCCATTAGGACTGATATGGGTGGAACAGAAAGATTCGGAGGGCATGCTAAGTGGGGAGAGGGGAATGTAGACGAGTCACTGATTGTCGAAGAAGCCCAGAGGGGTTTTCCACCTGTCTTGGTCCTGTAGCCTCGGAGTTACTACTCCCAGGTTGGGTCGATGGAACTTTGGTTATATGGTCCTCTATTTTGGTTAATCTCTGATCTATTGCAATAGTCTAAGCATAAGAGGATTAATCAGGGCTGACAATTTAGCTTCCATCCGTTTAGAAAAACATCTTGAGCCTCTGTGGAATCTTAATGATATGACACCAATGGAGTAGGATCTATACTTGCTGCACCCACCCCAGTATATTCAGGCTCGGCCGGTGGAACTAGAACCCCTCCCCTCCCTGTAACCACACACTTATTCTTGGCCTGCTTTGATACCTGAAGGCTGGCTTTAGGGGCACTATGCACTTTTCTTTTCTTTGCTTGAACATTGGTTCGGCAGGCTGCTGCTAACTTTTGCTGCCCGGTGACGGATTTTGGATAGCTAGGAGAGAGAATAATGCTTGTGCCTTTTCTGTATATTTATGTCTAAGAGCTAGGTGGGCGGATGCTAGCTTTTGAAGTAGGTGCATACTGTGCTTTGTTGGTTCTCAGTTACCATCTGATGTTTAGACAATAATTTCCTGTTACAAGATGTGTTGTGCACTCCAATCATCTTCCGCCTGCTGTGAATCAATGGATTGTATATCTACGTCACCTATATTTTGAAATGAAAGTCTCGCCCTGGAGACATTTGATGCCCGCTCAGCTCCTAACACTCCAAGCGGACAGAAAAACTGCCCTTTCAACAAGATTGTAAATGCAGCAATATCACCTTGTAGACCCTGGCACTGGAGCGCTACAGCCCTATTCGTCTATCATATGGTCATTGGATAAGATGTGGGACTTAATATGTATACATGGAGATATCACTTGTGTGTGTACCTTTTTCCTCTTTGATTTCCCTTTTTACTGCTGTATGTTCTTAATAATCCAGTAAAGATGTAAAAAACTATTTTTTTAAATGAAGGAGTCACATACTCCATAGTGATAACACCTCCTCACTCTGCTCCATTACCATAAGAGAAATGTTTTCTGGTGAACACATGCGTTGACAGAATTACTGTTTGTGGATATTTCTATACTGTACGCTGTATGTATTAAATGATGTCTGACTCTGTAATGAATTGATGTGTGCATTTTCAACAATTTCTAGAGGTTATTTATTTAAATTGTGTATTCCATTTTCTGCTGGACCAGTGGGTACAGCACCACCCTTACCGAAAGTACCTAAAGTTACCTTAGTTAAATGGTCTTTATTATTTTTTGTTGAACCACCTGCAGTATGTTTGTTAATAGGGCCAACAATACCTTTTGTGTAAAGACCTGCATGTGTTATGTGGTAAATACCTGAATTTCTGGGGAAGTGCTGGAACAAAAGTGTCTTTCCAACTGCATGTTTAAAAAAAATATATTTCAGTGGCGGCTGGCAGAGAATGGGGCTTGCAGGGGTGGCTGGGAGGGGGGAACATAAAAATAAAATCAAAATAAAATACTTACCTTTTCACTGCCGCTGTCTCTCCTCACTTCAGTCCCTTCTCCTCCGCTTTGGTTCCGAAAGCTCACAGGCTATTCTACGCCAATCGAAATGCTGCAATGCAGAGTTGTGATTGGTCTGAGCGCCGTGGTGCAGCCTGGTGGGGAACATGCAAAGTGTGCATGACTGTTCGGCCGGCCAAACTGTCATGTGCACTTAGAGTGTGCCCACCACTCCTCCCCCTGTGACCTCAGTCCCTCACTAACCTAGCGCCGTAGAGATAAATAAAATGATACTAACGAGGTTATCATTTTATTTTTCCTGCTCTGAACGCTCCTCTACCTTAGTGGAGGAGACACCCCTGTAGTATTTACTCAAATCTCTTCTCAAAGTATCCCAGCACTCATAAAGGTATTTACTATGAAAGTCTATATACTGAACATAGAGTCGTGTGTCAGAGATATGTCCAGTCCTTAAGGGTTGTATCTCCAGTCTACAAGGATTCATATTCCTCATTTTAGTCTGATTTCTCTTCCAGCGGTTAATGAGACCCAGGCTTCTGCATCCTCCCTCTCTCTCCCCCACATTTACCTGAAGCATCGAGGTTTCGCAAGCAAGAATTGGTACAGTCTCACCTGACCGATTCCTCCCCAGCTTTTTTAGGAATTGGTTCCTCCTTCCTTCCTCCCTCTTCCTCTTTCCAGGTATCCATTCATGGCTACCTCTCCTCTCCCCCACCTTGTCTTCTCTCTCCAGTTCATATTGGTTACTTCACGCATAGGCCCTTTGTCCTACAAAGCCCATAACCCATAGCCCTTTCCGCTCACACTGGAGTCATGGAGTTTCTGGCGTTTTCCCTGCGGTGTCTTTGTGACTCTGCTTCCTGGTCTGATATCTGCCTTCCAAGTTCTATTGAATGTGCCGAAAACCACCTTGGAAGACAGTGTCTGTTCTCCCCCATTATCACAGTCAATAGAATTTGTTTTCTATGTTAAACACCTTATGTTATTCCATTCTAATGGTGTTTTCCCATTTTTTAGAGCTTTCACCCCACTGTGAGAAGTCGTGCCATTTATAAATATTGCGTGCATGTAACAGATAACAAGTAAGTGGATTTGCACTTGCCGGTTACTGATCAAAACTGTAATAGACTATTAGATTAATAGACTGTATGTAGCAGCCAGTACATCTTGACAAGAAGCAATTTCGACCATATTCAGGTTATATTTAGACATTTAATAGCACAAACAATTTATTAAAAACGATCAGCTAGAATACATTGAGAGATAAGTGAATGATGTTTGTTGCACTTTCCTTGTACTCTTTTTTAATTTTAATTTTAACACTATTTGTACCCTTCCTGATTTGACTGCTATTGGATGTTCGCTTTCAACCTGACATTAATCCTCTATTTCTGGCATCTATATTCATGATATTTTTCAAATGAGCACTGAAGTCAACGTTTATTATCCCTCTCCCATTTTGGGTGTTACTTGCTTATTACTTAGGGTTGCACAGACCTCTAACCTACTTCCGTTGTGTTAATTCTTTTTGATAGAAGATGCTATATTATAGTGTTGGTCTTAATTTTTGTATTTACTGATAAATATGAGTTGTTGTTTTCTCCCTTTTTTAAAATGAATGAATGTATTTTCGGATTAGTAATTATGTTTTTACATTTAGGAACCTGAGAGTTTGTTTGTCTTGAAGAAGGCGCTGGTTGCCGAAACGCGCGTCGACAACATGTTTTAATTATATTCAACTCAGGAATTATTATTATTAATTTCATGTTTTTACTATGACTGTTGTATAACATTTTTTTCCACTGTGTCTCATTTAATTGCATAGATGTATTGCATGGTCCTACATGCCTTTTTTATAGAATTCTTGTCATTTTAATTTTTTGTGACTTTTGTTGAATAATAAATTAATTGTTTGTACTACGGAAGTGGGTTGTTGTGTCCTATCACTATTATGTGGGCAAGTTGTGTTCATGACCGCCTGGGTTGATACCTACACTGATCTGCCTTCCTAGCACCTGAGAGATACTGCAATTAGTAGATCCTCCTTTTCTCTCCTCTGCCAGCTGTCCCGGGATTGTGCCCCGGATTCCTTCCTTCTTTTTACTTTGACAAAATACCTCTGTCTGCTGGGGACTTCCTTTCCATCTGTATAGAGCCCCCCCCCTACCAACCACTGGAACCTCTGTCTTTTCCCTAACTCCAATTACCACACAAATCACAATAAATCGGGCCTCTTGCAATGAGTGCCAAGGAGCCTTGAGCTCAGGATCTGCAGGTTAGTATTTATCAGATGCAAAATGCCCAGTATTTACCAGAACATGCAGATTTTGGTGCAATAAGATGGATGTTAGGATGGTTTTTCCCCAAATAATGAAGTGCATACCCATTGATGTTTTTGTTTTTTCCTGGGTACTTTTCTTATCGCATGTATTATAAATGATTTCTTTTTTTTTTAAACACGTGTTTTTTTTCACTCAATAAATATCAGCCTCTGGAAGTTTGCAATTCCATTGGATTCTGAAAAAATCTAATCGCACACTTTAAACCCTCAGAATCAGAAAGTCTGCAGCACTCTTGGAGTGCAATTTAATCCACACATAAGGTAATCTGTGACTCGGAGTGAATAAACACTCTTTCTTATGGCACTTGGTATACGCACCCTTAATGTATGCCCCAATTACAATGAAGGCAAAGGATTGTACGACGATACAACGCTGGTAAATGCATCGCATTCCTTTGCCTCAAACTTTTTAGCACGCATGTTTTTACCTCGATTATGCATTTACATCGCATGCCAGTGCTACACATTATTTTTATATTTAAAAAC
The DNA here is from genome assembly GCF_964261635.1 of Lissotriton helveticus. Taxonomy (NCBI): domain Eukaryota; kingdom Metazoa; phylum Chordata; class Amphibia; order Caudata; family Salamandridae; genus Lissotriton; species Lissotriton helveticus. Next base: position 1,939,076,551 of record NC_136065.1, read on the forward strand.
AATGTATTTGTGGGGGGAGACCCCCCAACTTACCTTAAATGCGTGGTATTGATATGCGATGTAAATGCATAATCGCGGTAAAAAAATGCGTGCTAAAAATGCGAGGCAAATGCATACGATGGGCCTCATTTATGAGAAGTGACGCATCGCTGCGTGAAAGCAGAGATGCGTCACTTCTCAGTGTGCCCTCCTTGCGACATGATTGATGCGTCATATTTACTGTATGATGAATCATGTCACAAGGAGTTACACATACGTCAGTATTTCTGACGTATCTGTATGGCGCAAAAGTGACGCATTGCTGGAGTGTGTCACAAAAGTGACGCAACTCCAGCAATGTGTCCTTTCACATGGGGCAAGCCCCGTGTGAAAGGGCTTGCATCAGTCTTACGCCTGATGTGAGGCAAGCATAAGATTTTGACGCATTTGAGTCCTAGAAGTGGCGCAGTGAAATCTGGTAGATTTCACTGCGTCACTTCTGCGACCCTTTCTTGCATCAATACGCCCCCGTGCATACATTATACCTGGCGCAGGTATAATGTGGCGCAGGGGGTTACAAAGTGACGCATCTACCTAGATACGTCACTTTGTAAATATGGCGCACCACGGTGCATTTTTTACGCCACTGGTGCGTCACAAAAAGTGACGCACCGGTGATGGAGCAAGGATTCGCATATTACGCGACTTGCTTGAATTCATGAACCTCGAGTAATATGTAACAAAGTAATCCAACCTGTTTATCTTACTAACTTCCCTTTATTTTTGACATTTGGGTGTCCTAGCGAGGCTTGCCTATGTGTTTACTAAAACTTAATAACGTTTGTTACTAAAAATGGCCGCTGCTTGGCGGGTTTTCTTCTGCGCATGCGTTAGTCACACTCACGTGACGTGACGTATTTGCAGTTCTGGTGGGAACCTTTGCGCCTGCGCAATTGTAATTAATATGGTCGCTTGGTGTCCTCACATGGTGAAGCTTGCACTGATGTTTTCGTGTTATAGTTTATTTGCTCTAAAACCTAATGCAAATAGTTTATATAAAGTAAGGGGTATAGAGTAGCTATTCATGGTATACAGTGTAATAATTTATTTCTATGTTTTAATTTGTTTTCGCTTACTTTGCATGTGTGGCAACTCATGGGCCTGGGAGGGAAGAAAACCCCATCTTGAAAATCTCTACTGCGCATGTCACCCTGGCAGAGGGAAGACAACCTTGAACAGTGGAACTCAGCCAGCTGGCAGCCACAGTCAAGATGCTCCTGAGAAAGTGACCTGCAACCCAGCAGGATGGAGCTAAAATGTTCTGCAAAAGTTACATTTGTATAAGTTTCATTGTATTCTGTAGAGTATCTCATGGGAACCCCAATTTCAATAGGCGGTTCCAGAGTATGTAAATGTAAGCTTGTAGAAATAAAATATGATTGGTGTGTTGACCTATCCTAATTGGGGACCAATCGAAATTGGGGATTCTGACACTTGCAACGTTTGGGGGGTGGTACACTGACCCGAAAACAGTATAACTAGCCTGGGTTTAGTTAGAGAAATTGTCCGACTTGTCCGAATAGCTGACCTGTCACTGACCCAACGCACTCAATAGGTGACTTGATACAGAGGGCTGTGGAGCACTCTGTCCGAAATTTCCAAAGACTCAAGGGTTTTGTTAAAGAAACCTTAAGTGCTGGCGGAGCACTTTGCTGGGAAAATCGATAACCCAATCGGAGTTCTGGCCCATAGCTGCAGAGAGGGTGGAGCGCAGGCGTTTCTTCCAAACTGCGGGTGCTGGTCGTGCCTTGGTGGTCCTGTCCTGATCCTAATCTGGGTTTCCTGTCCTGTCCTGGGGTGTCCATTCTGCACCTGCTGTCCTGCTGATGACGGGTTTCCTTTGGGGTCCCTCCTGTTCTTAACTGACCTGTGGCCAGGGTTGGTCTTCACACCATTCTAGGTAAATATAGTGCTGAAACTCTATACTGCACCTTTCTATTTTTCTGTCTTTTGCTTCAATAAAGACATATCTTTGCACATATTGATTTTCCATGCTTCTTCGCAAAACCACTGAATGAAAAGCTCATACATTATTGTCGATATTCTAGCGTGTTCCATTTTCTACCCATCCTTTGAGTACATTTCCTTTTCAGGTCATGATATACTGATGTTCTTTGTTTTACCCATCTTTTAGTTGATTTAAGTAATTGCACCAGTTTATTAGTACGGTCTATATTTTCACCTCACCTGTAGTTCCTCTTCATGGGGAAATATTTTACTGTGAAGTTTCTAGTATGCTCTTTATTCTTCCCTGTCCTTTAATCTGAAATTATTTGCCTAGCTGTTTCCCCATTTCTCACCTTACTGTAGACTCATAAATGATCATCTTGATATATTTCCTTTATGGATATGTACTCTTCATTATCTTGGTTATTGATTGTTTACTTGTAATAAATGTTATGCTTTCCGAAACTGAAATCTAGATAAAATCTTTAAAACTTCCCCGGAGTCTGTGGTCTTTATATGCAATACAGAAGGATATGAAGTTGGTATTTTGTGTTGTTTGCCTTTTCTTCACAGCTAACTCCCTGATTCATCGTGGTCATTAGGTACCCGTGACGGTGGATTGGTAAGTCCGGTACAGTAGAAATATAATAGGAAGGAGCTGGCTTACTGGTAGCAGAGTGTATGGTCGCCCGATCAGTAAATAATGGTGAATTGAAATATATGGGCCCGATACGTGTATGGTAAAAATTGTTGGTTGGGTGACCTGCGCGCTCTATCAGTAATTTTCTGGTAGCCAGAGGATGGTTAGGGACTAGTTGAAGAAATGGTTAGGGACTAGTTGAAGAAATGGTTAGGGACTAGTTAAGATAGCTAGGTAGGTCGGATGCTGCTAAAATTTTATTGCTGCTAATTGTGAAAATTTTGCTGCTAAACACATTTGCTAATGTTTTATTGCTTTTGAAAATTATGAAATGTTTTAAATTGTTTTTCTTGCCGTTATATTGATAAATGTACTAACCCACTCGTTGATAAATTGTTATATGTTGTCTGGAATCCCCGGGGAATTGAATAGCGAGTGGTGAGGAGAATCCACTTCGCTTTGAGGTCACTGGCTAGAGGAAAATTGGTGCAGGTTAGGCAGAACTGAAAGCACTAATTAGGGTTTTTCTGAATGTATGTTTGAATAAATGATAGCAACGAGTTCGCTAATGAAACTTCAGTTGTGATATAACCTAGTAAGGGTCACACGAGTAAGGAGTAGTAGGTTCATCGGAGTTTGAGTGACAGCAAAGGGGTTCGCTAGTGAAACTTTAGACTTAGTATATATCCCGAAAAGAAGTGGATGAGTCGAAGAAGTAACAGGTTCCCTGATGCTTGAGTGAAGGGTAGGCAGAAGAGATCTACTCGTAGTATTTGAAAAGTAGACAGAAGAAGTTTACTTGCAGTAAAACAAATCTTTCTTTCTAGACACTCGAGTACAGTGGCGAATGTGTTCACGTTGTTAAATAACTAAAGCACTTGCACTTTAAGAAAGAAATAAAAGTTTCCGTTACCTTGTGAGGGAGGGAGTCAGTTGTGGAGCTGCTCTGACGTCACTCTGTGCCGCACTGGTATTGGTCGAAACAGCGGGTGTGTAGCGGAGCTGGAATTGTAAAGGAGGGGTGAGTGCCGAAGCGTGAGAACCTGTCTCACGAAAAGGCTGCGCACCCATTGGTCGAGATTATTTAAAATTGTGCATTTGATTGGTTGCACGAAAATAAAAGTCGCATTTGGATTGGGAGTGATTTTGTAAACAAAGTCGCTTGCAGAAAATTTGTATGTGGCATAAACAATATACTCCAGAGACTAGACCTGATCCGAGATATCTAGGGTTTGGAAAAGATAAGTGGAAAAGTAATAGATACGACATTATGTACGGAAATGAGAGAAAAATGACTTTAGTGAGCAAAGTGAAGAATTATTTCAAAAAGGACAAACCTATCAAAACCAGAGAAGGTGTTGTCATACCGCCACCTAATACGCCCGCATCTTTCATGATGTTTGATAAAGGGTATCATTCATGTGTATGTTTGGAAAATTGGGCGGAGTACACAAAGGATGACGGAGTTTTGGCTTTTCCGTTAGAAGGTACCTTTAATGGCAGGATCCTTTTTAATTTGAGAACACAAATGAATGATTTACATCCCAGACCCAGATTGACACAATACGAAGCATTAGAGGAGTGGGAGATAGAGGCGAGATAAGCCCCGAATGGATAAAGGGTTAACCAAATGGTATCCGAAACAGAAGCAAGAGACCCGAGATAAAAAGATGAAACAGTGGAGACAGAATATGATTGTAGAAGGACTGTATCCAATGATGGCAATGGGTGGTCCTGCGGGAGAGAAAAAGACAGAAAAGACCAAAAATTGGGTGTCCAGTGGGGATTCAGATGACGATTTATTGGATGACATGTTTATGAAAAATCCGCCTCCTTACAATGAAGGACCCAGATCCTCTAGTGTAGAGGATACTTCCCAACGACCCCCGTGTCAGGAAGGGAATAGATCTGTAAACGCAAGAGACAGCTGTCAACTACCTTCCTATAATGAGGGCCTAGGACCTATAGGTGCCAGAGACCCCTGTCTAAGACCACCATTTAGTGGAGAATTTAGATATTCAGGTGAAAGAGACTTTTGTCCAAGACCTCCTTATGAGGAAGGACTGAGATCCGTAAACACAGGAAGCCTGTTCCCAAAACCTAATTATGGTGAAGGACCAAGTATGACGCATCCAACTGCCCCAACCTTGAGTCCGCAAATAGTACCTGAAATAAGTCTGGAAAGAATGCTGCAAGAAAGAGAGCGAGAGGCTCTAGCCAAACAAAGAACAGAAATAATTCAGAAACTTTCCCAGTTCAATACAAGCTCCGAAGCCTTGACAATCCCAGTAACTATTGGACCAGTTGTTCCTTTGTATGGGGATAGACAAGGGAGTCCAAAGGCCTCGATCATTACCCCAACTATAGTGCAGCCAAGAAAAGAGCCCTTAATTGTAGATGATCAGACGAGTGAATGTGAATCTGAAGCTTCTTTAATGGATTTGCCGATTAGGAACTCAGGAAGGAGTTTGCAGAAGAGACATAATCCTTTCAATACGAGAGAGATTCAAATGGAATCGACTTCAGGTACAAAGAGTGTCACATTGGTGACTCCTGAAGAGATTGAGAGATGGAGTCGAGAATTAGAGAGACAAACTTCTCAGACAAAACCATTAGATATTTACAAATTGAGAATTGAAATGGAAGAACTGACGGCCGGAAACGTGGGGTTAGACAGATTAAATACCTATTCCGAGGAAGAGCTGCTGTTTATCTGCAAGAGTCTTACCCGTAATACCAGAGTGCTCCATGAGAAATTAACAGACACTGCAGCTAGTATGGGAATAGATATTTCGAAATCAAAGCCATTACAAAAACCCTATAGAGCTGAGTTCTCTGACAAAGATCTGGAAAATATGAATGTGTCAGGAAAAAAGGTGCAGATCAAAGAAGTGTTGACCGTGTTGCAAAAATGGGGAGACGTAGAAAAGTGGAAAGCCAGGTGGGCAAAGAAAAAGGAAGAGGTTAGATCCAAACAGACGACTTCTGAATTTGTCTTAAAGGAAGCTGACAAGCCAGAACAGTTATACCCCATGCGAGAAGTGCCTGGTGGAAAGTATGTACACGTTCCATGGTCCCGACAGGATATTGTGTCCTTTACCAATGATTTCCCTAAATTGCGAGAGAAGCCTGTAGATTGGTATCGACAGGTTGAGAGGTTCGTGAAGGTACAAAAATGCCTGTGGAAAGATCTGGATGGGTTTTTCGATATAGTTGTTCCCGTAGACTTATGGACAGAATGTAAAATTGCGATTGGTTGGCCTAGTGAGGAATACGCGAGGGATCCGGTTTCAGGGGCTCCTTCTAATGAGGTAATGAAAAAATACCAGCAAGTAATGTTACATCTGAAAGGGAAGGTGCCTGCAAAGGAAACTGATTGGACCAAAATAGATAAAACTACACAGGAAAGAGATGAGACTGTGCATTCCTTTTATGAAAGATTGCTACAGGTGTTTAAAACCTATAGTGGCATAGATAACATTGAGATGAAGGATATGACCCATTTCATTTACAGGTTTGTAAACGGTTTAAGACCTGAAATTTGTCAATGGATAAAAGATAATAAAATCTGTTGGCAGTCTAAGAAAATGGATGAAGTCTTGCGATACGCAAAGTATTACGAAGACGAAATGGCTGATAAGCGAAAGGCTTTGAAGGAAAAGGTTATGTGGGCACAAGTCAAACTAGCTGAACAACAAGAAAAACAATTGGGTAAAATGAATAGTAATTCCCAAAATCAAGGCTCTGGGGGTGGAGGGAAGCCCAGAGTAAAAATGAGTCGAGAAGAAGCCAAAAAGAAATTCCCCTGTCACGGTGCGGACAGATAGGGCACTGGAGAGACGAGTGTCCATACGCACAAGATAATGACCCCCAAAACCCTGATTTAAATCCACAGACGCAGAATGAAAAACCACGAAAGAACCAGCAACAGGTAAAAGCGAGTCAGTTGCCTCGTGCACCTAGACCGAATATTAAGGGAAAGACACCGCAAGGTGAAGACATAGAAATCTGGGGAGGAAAGGAGGATAGAAATGCAGCAACTTCGCAATTTCTGTTGAATGACACTTTCTTCTGTGATGAACCTTACTGACGGTGCCTGAGGGGGGAGGACAAGGAGTGCGTACTTGGCGCCTCCTTGCCGGTAGACCAGTCAGGGCCATACATTGAAGGAAAGGTTGAAGGCAATGATGTCACCTTTCTGTTGGACACTGGAGCTACCCGGTCTACTGTAAGAACATCAGACGTTCCAAACCTACCCCTCTCGGGAGAAGCAATCCAAGTAGTGGGTGTTTCTAATCAATTGAACCCCAGTTACTGAACCCATGGAGATTACAATAGGAAATTTCAAAGAAATGCACAGATTTGTAGTCTGTGACACCAGTCCTGTAAACCTATTGGGACGTGATTTGTTGTGTAAAATGAACTGCACCATCTTTTGCACACCAAAGGGCGTCGAAATTCAAACCCCAGACGAAGATGGAATATACAAATTAATGTTAATAAGACCTGACTCAGAAATTAAACGACTAACAATACAAGACTTACCTGAAGAACTCCAACAGACCGTGAAACCAGAAGTATGGGACTTTACTGGAAAAGATGTAGGACTAATGGCAAATGTAGACCCAATTAAAATAGCCATAAAAGAAGATGCAGTTTACCCCAATACTAAGCCATACAAAATGAGTGTAGAAGTGACAGGAGGAGTGGCCATTGAAATAAAAAGATTGCTAGTAGCCAATATCATACAAGAAGTGATGAGTAGTCCATGTAACTCACCCATAATTGGAATCAAGAAACCTAGCGGCAAATACAGGGTAGTACAGGACCTGAGAAAGGTAAACAAAATTGTTGTTCCTTGCTGTCCTATTGTTCCGAACCCTGCAGTGATCCTGTATCAAATTCCCTGGGATGCTGAGTGGTTCACTGTGATTGACCTATGTCACGCATTCTTTTCAATCCCATTGCATCCAGACAGCAAATTTCTTTTCTCATTTGCATTCGACAGTCACGTGTTCGTTTGGAATCGCGTCCCCCAGGGGTACACAGAAAGCCCCTCAATCTTTAATCAAATTCTGAAAAAGTGCCTTGAATCCTTAGTGTTACCTGGAAATTCAGTTTTGGTGCAATATATAGACGACCTCTTTGTGGCGTCTAAAAGTCAGAAAGATTGTGTTGTTGACACTATTGCCTTGCTGAACCATTTAGGTGAAGGAGTACACAAAGTATCACCTGACAAACTACAGTTCTGTACCAATTCAGTAAAATATCTGGGGCACCAGATAGAGAAAGGTATCAGGAAAGTTACTTCAGAAAGAATTAGGATAATTCGAAACATGCAGTTACCTAATACTCAGAACGAAATCAGAATGTTCCTTGGAGTTGTAGGATACTGCAGGCAATGGATTGTGGGATTTGCAGTCCTAGCAAAGCCATTGATAAAAATGACAAAGAAAGGAGCAAAGGACCCAGTAGAATGGGACGAGGAAAGCCTGACAGCATTCACTAAATTACGGGAATGCCTATGTACAGCCCCTGCTTAGGGAATGCCTGATTATTCGAAAGAATTTGCACTGTTTTGTGACACACGAGATAATTGTGCATTGTCAGTCCTAACTCAGGAGCATGGCTTAACTAGATGTCCAGTAGCATACTTTTCTGCTACTCTGAATCCAGTGGCTGCTGGATTACCTGGATGTCTGAAAGCAGTAGCAGCAACTTGCATGAGTCTTGAACAGAGCGAATCCATCGTTATGGGACATCATGTAACTGTGTATGTTCCACATGCAGTTGTAATCTTACTGACCAGAACTAAGACCCAGTATCTTACACCTAGTCGGCTGACTAAGTATGAGAGGATTCTTGTAGGTGCTGCAAATGTAACCCTCACTCGATGTAACATATTGAATCCAGCAACATTGTTACCTGAGTCACTGATTGCAGAAGCAAAGGGAGAGGTCGAGCATGACTGCATTGACCTGACTGAGTTTAGTACCAAACCACGTCCAGATATCAAGGAAATGCCCCTACCTATAGAAGATTACGAGCTGTTTGTTGATGGCTCATGTCTGAGACATGAATTTGCAGGCCTAAGTGCTGCTTATGCTGTAGTCACGGTATCACGTACTATAGAAGCATCCTGTCTATTTGGAGTAAAGTCTGCACAAGTAGCCGAATTGGTTGCATTAACAAGAGCATGTAAAATTGGGAAAAATAAAAGAGTAACCGTATATACTGACAGTCAGTACGGGTACGGGGTTGTGCATGACTTCGGCCAATTGTGGCTACAGAGAGAGTTTCTGACTTCTTCAGGTACTCCTATCAGAAATGGAAAAGTGGTACAGGAATTGCTGGACGCCATCCAGTTACCAAAAGATATGGCAGTGGTCAAATGTGCTGCTCACAAATCTGGCAATGACAATGTGACAGTAGGCAATAAATATGCTGACCAAGTAGCCCAACATTGTGCCAGACATCGAATGTCTGTCAATATCAAATTGGGGGGATATGGAAACATCTGCCAACTTATGGTGTTTGAGGATGTGCCTACATGGGAAGAATTGAAAGATTTACAGAATGCAGTGACACCAAAGGAAAGGGAGCGATGGAGAACATTTGGTTGTCGCCAGAGAGGCGAGGATGGTGTCATTGTTGGCCCTGATGGTATGCCTGTATTGCCTGACAGCCTGCTTGCTTCTGTGGCCAGATTGATACATGGAGATACACACATTGGTAGGGATGCCATGGTTTGTGTTTTCCAACAGACATGGTACAGCTCGAAGTTCAGGAAGGTAGCGGAGTCGCTCTGCCAGAGGTGCTTGACATGTCAACAGTTCAACGCTGGGAAGAGAACAGAAGTTGAAATAGGGAAAATTGGAAAGTCAGGAGGTCCTTTTGTAAGATTACAAATTGACTTCATCCAGTTACCCATGTGCAAAGGAATGAGATATGTTCTTGTCATTGTCTGCCTATTTTCAAAATGGGTAGAAGCTTACCCAGCCAAAAAGAATGATGCCATCACTGTAGCCAAATTGTTACTACGAGAACTAATACCTAGGTACGGGGTTCCGATCACAATTGAATCAGATAGAGGTGGGCATTTTCAGAATGAAATAATCGACCAGCTCTGTAAAGCCTTCAAAATTACACAAAAACTGCACTGTGCATATCGTCCAGAGGCTTCTGGAGTAGTGGAACAAGTGAATGGCACTATCAAGTCGAGATTAGGGAAAATGTGTGACTCTACTGGCATGAACTGGATAGAGGCTTTACCTCTTGTTCTGATGGGACTCCGAAGTATTCCAGACCGAAATACAGGCCTGAGTCCCCATGAGATCCTAATGGGAAGAGTGATGAGACAAGCATGGGTACCAGGACACAAACTGATAAGCATTTCTGATGATTTGGTACTTGAGTACTGCAAGCAACTGGGTGACCAAGTGCGTTCTATCTCTCGTCAGATTGGGGAAGACGCCGTCGCCAGTCCAGCAACTCCAGTCCATAAATTGATTCCAGGCGATTGGGTGGTACTCAAGAAGCACACCCGTTCGAATTGCCTTGCACCGAAGTGGGGAAAGCCAAGACAGGTGATCCTGGTGACCACGACAGCGGTGAAGTGTGCAGGAGTACCCAAGTGGATCCATAATAATAGTAATAATAATAATAATAGGGGCATTTGTAAAGCGCTGAGTTACGCACACCGGCGTGTCCCCGCGCTGACGGTGAGAGAAACAAAAAAACAGGGGCAAACAGTACTGGCAGGCCAAAATTATCTGGTGTAGAGGTAGGTTTTTAACTTAGCTCGGAATCTCGTTTCTGCTTGTTCCAGGCGTAGGTCTACTGGGAGTTTGTTCCAGTGGTTGGGGGCCAGGTACCTAAAGGACCTGCCTCCCATCCGAGCTTTCTTTACCCTGGGAGTCCTCAGCAGTCCTCCGCCCGCAGATCTAAGCGCTCTAGGAGGTTCATAGGCTTTGATCAATTTCTGCAAAGGTCGGGCGCCCTACCATACAAAATCCGATGACACGTGCAGAGAGCTTTATACTCAACTCTGCTCTTTACCGGAAGCCAGTGGAGTTTTCGTAGAGCCAGCTTCGACGGCGCCCTTTTGGGCAGCCTAAGAATCAGGCGTGCCGCCGCATTCTGCAGCACTTGAAGACGTGCAATGCTTTTACTCGGTGCCCCAAGGTACAGCAAGTTCGCGTAGTCAAGCCTTGCGGTCACCAAGGCATGCACTAAGGTTTGACGCGCTTCCAATGGCAGAAGGTCTAAAACCTTCTTCATTCTCTTCAAGACCCCAAAACAGACTCCGACTACCCGATTGATCTGAGGCCCGAAGGTAAGAGCCGCATCGAACCACACACCAAGATTTTTGGCCTCCTGACAGGGGGTGGGAGTAGGTCCAAGACAGGATGGCCACCAAGCTGACGACCAGGCCGACTGGGCTCTCCCTACCACCAGCACCTCTGTCTTGCTGCCGTTTAGCTTCAAGCAATTCGCGGCCATCCAATCGGCCAGATCTTTCATGCACGACTGGAAGCCATCCGCAGCAAGACAGGGCGCGTGCGACAGGGAGATGACCAGCTGCGTATCGTCAGCGTATGTCACCAATTGGAGGCCATAGCTCTCCACAATCGATGCAACGGGCGCCACATATAGGTTAAAAAGGGTCGGGCTCAGGGACGAGCCCTGCGGCACGCCCTGACCCAACGGCACCCCTTTGGAATAGTGGTCGCCCTGCCGCACTCGAAAGCTCCTTCCTGTGAGGAAGTCCTGGATCCACCTCAACGCGGTGCCAGCGATGCCCCCTTTGCTCAGACACTGCAGCAAGGTGGAATGTGCTACAGTGTCGAACGCCGCGCTGAGGTCAAGCAGGATCAAGGCCATGGTTTGCCCCTCGTCTACGCCCTGTCTCAGTTGTTCTGTAGCCATGAGCAGGGCGGACTCTGTGGAGTGCCGCGGTCTGAAACCAAACTGCGTATCGTGAAGCAAACCCACCTCCTCTACATGCTTCATAATTTGGGTGTTCACCACCTTCTCCGCCACTTTGGACAGAAAAGGTAGGAGTGAGATGGGCCTCAGATTTTCCAACACCTCAAAGCCAATGTGAGGTTTCTTTCGGAGGGGGAGTACCACCGCCTGTTTCCACCCCTCAGGAAGTGTGCCAGATTCGAAGGAGATATCCAAGACGTGCCTTATGTAAGGCTCCAGGACACTCAAACTGTCCCCCAACCGTTTGGGAGACACCGGGTCCATAGGGGAGCCAGATTTTACCGAAAGGCACGTCCTGACCAGCACCTCAGGAGGTGGTGTGGTGAAATTGGTAAATGAGCCTGGGATCTCCCTAGCCACAGATGTAGCTTCACACTCAACCCCTATAATAGGAGGATTGGGGAAGGTCGAGTAAATTTTCTCGACTTTGGTGGAAAAATAGTGAGCTATGCGGTCACATGTTTCAATCGAACAGCTCTTCGGGTCAGCAGACGCATCGATTGTGGTCAGCCATACCAAGAGGGTAACAGAAGACGAAAAGAAGACTGACGCTGAAGGTTGTCCAGCTGAGGGGTCTCCAGATGTTGGTCCTGAAGTAGCTGATGACGAACAACCGAGCACCAGTCAAGATGAGTGGATACCCATAATCGACCTGACAGATGATCCCGTAAGAACAAGAAGTCAAACCTACTCAGACAGAGAGTGGAATAGTGAGGAAGAGACAGGAATAGGAGAAGACAATCAGATTATCGAAATCCATGTAAAATCTGAAGAAGAAGAAGATCAGATAGGGACAGAACAGGTGATCGACACACCTCCAAGAACTCCCGAAATTGAAAAGGGACAGACAGAAATTAGGGCGAAAGTTCAAGCGGAAGAAAATCAAAGGTTCGAAGTGCTTGAACAGGATCAGATAGAAATAGACGAATGTGTTCAGGATACAGAAATTGAAACGCACAAAAGTCAAACTCAGTCTACACCTGAACAAGGCCAGCTTAGTGACCAGGCAGAAGAAACAGATATAAGACCTGGGACTAGTCAGACAGGAAGGGAAGAAGCAGAAGCAGAAGTGCCACAACTAAACGAAAATAAAAGAGCATTAGACGAAAGGCCAACCACAGTGCCAGTTAAAAGACTCAAGAAGAAAAATACAGAACCAAGGTACATTAAAAGACTGAGACTGAGACTGAAAACAGTAGAAGAAAAACTTGAGCAAAGGAAAAAAGCTTTAAGTAAACCAGAGCCAACTGAAGAAAACACTAAGCGAAGAAGTGCCCGAGTGAAAAGACAGAACGAAAAGTACCAGGATCCTGAATGGACTTTCCTGGTGTTGGAGGAATTTGAGGATCTTGATATAACTGACGAAAGTGACGAAGAACAGACTACTGACCAGTCTGCCGAAGAAGACGAACCAACCTGAAATTGCTCAGTGTAAGCTACCTGTGCAAAGTTACAAAGAGGGGTTGAGAAAAGCTTCTTTTGAGCAGAGATGTCTGATTCAAATGTGAATGGAAGACCTAGCCGTAATTGCTGTAAAACATGCTGCCAAGTATGTTTATGTAGTGTAGCTATAGTATTGATCCTTTGGATAGAACTAACAATAACGATTCCTTCTATGATGAGCAAGAACCCAAGTCTGTACCCAAATAATAACTTACCTGACGACACTGTAGAATCACACACTAGAACGACACCACGAAGAGTAGACTCGTTGGACAAACCACTTAGTCTAAAATGAAGACAATTAAACTTAGAAGCACCAGATGAGGAAGAATTACACTTTAACAAAATTAAGAACAAGACGCATTTGAACGTATTCGCAAACCTGTTATTGCATTATGTAGAAACTATGGAAATAGATGACTGTTATGTCTGTATGAAGCTACCTACTTCTGTAGCTGAAGGTGTGACTTATCATCATCTGCCCTTAACCCATGGAATTTCCTGTAGTATATTAGCTAGCTTATTTTATAAAAGAGGACCTTTACAGAATTACTATTCAAACTCTGACGTGACATTTTCTGAACTCCCTGTTCGACAAAACCTGAACCCTGTACAGACGACTAGAGATGTAGCTAAATACATGAGTGACTATTTTCTAACAGTAGGAAAAATTAATATAGATGAAGCACATAAGAATAACTTGACCTGTTCTTTACATGAGAAAGAAAAGGAGTTTCTGGACATGGCAGAGAAGAGAAGAGAGAGTTTCCAAAAGAAGGCCAAAGACAGGAACCATAAAGTTTCTAAATGGGCAGATAATATAGGGAGCACCTCAAATGGTGGAGCTACTGCTGCTATGCTCCTTGATTTCGAGAAGAAGGGGAAGCTCTGTCTAAAGAGGTAAATGATTAGCTATTATAACAATGTCTTCATTGGTTCCAGTGAATGCGAACATAATTACAAGGTAATTGGAGGCTGGGGTTTCAAAGATGGGACAGAGCCAGTGTTCCCTGGAATTTATTTTATTTGTGGGAACAAGGCTTACTTCAAATTACCCGACCATTGGTACGGGAGTTGCTATTTTGATATTGTCTTCCCGAAGATATACCATGTGGGGAAAATCACTGGAAGCGCTGAAGAAACTAACAAAGTAGCACGCATTAAAAGAGAAACTGCTGGTGAGATTTTAGGAGATATTTTTAGTGCAATAATACCTGCAGTGGGAGTGATTCTGAACTTGAACAAAATTTGCAAACTGTCAACAGTAGTAGATCGGTTATCTACCGACACTGCTGGGGGTTTCCTGATGGTCAATACCGAAATGGTTGCGATCAGATCCATGGTTTTACAAAATCGACTTGCCCTTGACACTCTATTGGCGAAAGAGGGCGGAGTCTGCCGAATTTTGAAAGCACAACATTGTTGCACTTACATACCTGATAAAAGTGTGGGAATCCAAAGGTGTGTAAGGAACATTACAAATTTGGGAAAGGAACTCAAACCACTGGAGGTTGACAGTGCATGGAAGAGACTTACTGATGGTCTATCTGCTATAGGTCATTGGTTTGCACAACTAGGTAGAGGTTTATTGTTTAAGGTACTGGTGCCAATTGCAGGAATAGGTTCTGTCCTATTTCTCATATTTGTCTGTTGCAAATGTCGCAAACACCAAAAGAAATATACTGTGAACAAAAGAGGTGTGAAACGGAGTGTGGATGAACTTGAATTAGAGGAACTGAATAATCAGATTTATAAAAGGGTGAAGAATTCACACCCTAACAAAGAAACAAAAGAAAAGCTGAATAAAATGTTGGAAGAGATTGAAATGAACAGAGTGTGAGAAAAAGTTGGCATCTGATTCCATTTATTTTGTGATGATAGTAAATATCATCAAAGAGGGGATTGATGGAGCAAGGATTCGCATATTACGAGACTTGCTTGAATTCATGAACCTCGAGTAATATGTAACATAGTAATCCAACCTGTTTGTCTTACTAACTTCCCTTTATTTTTGACATTTGGGTGTCCTAGCGAGGCTTGCCTATGTGTTTACTAAAACTTAATAACGTTTGTTACTAAAAATGGCCGCTGCTTGGCGGGTTTTCTTCTGCGCATGCGTTAGTCACACTCACGTGACGTGACGTATTTGCAGTTCTGGTGGGAACCTTTGCGCCTGCGCAATTGTAATTAATATGGTCGCTTGGTGTCCTCACATGGTGAAGCTTGCACTGATGTTTTCGTGTTATAGTTTATTTGCACTAAAACCTAATGCAAATATCATTTATTTCTATTTTTAATTTGTTTTCGCTTACTTTGCATGTGTGGCAACTCATGGGCCTGAGAGGGAAGAAAACCCCATCTTGAAAATCTCTACTGCGCATGTCACCCTGGCAGAGGGAAGACAACCTTGAACAGTGGAACTCAGCCAGCTGGCAGCCACAGTCAAGATGCTCCTGAGAAAGTGACCTGCAACCCAGCAGGATGGAGCTAAAATGTTCTGCAAAAGTTACATTTGTATAAGTTTCATTGTATTCTGTAGAGTATCTCATGGGAACCCCAAATTCAATAGGCGGTTCCAGAGTATGTAAATGTGAGCTTGTAGAAAAAAAATATGATTGGTGTGTTGACCTATCCTACTTGGGGACCAATCGAAATTGGGGATTCTGACACTTGCAACATTTGGGGGGTGGTACACTGACCCGAAAACAGTATAACTAGCCTAGGTTTAGCTAGAGAAATTGTCCGACTTGTCCGAATAGCTGACCTGTCACTGACCCAACGCACTCAATAGGTGACTTGATACAGAGGGCTGCGGAGCACTCTGTCCGAAATTTCCATAGACTCAAGGGTTTTGTTAAAGAAACCTTAAGTGCTGGCGGAGCACTTTGCTGGGAAAATCGATAACCCAATCAGAGTTCTGGCCGATAGCTGCAGAGAGGGTGGAGCGCAGGCGTTTCTTCCAAACTGCGGGTGCTGGTCGTGCCTTGGTGGTCCTGTCCTGATCCTAATCTGGGTTTCCTGTCCTGTCCTGGGGTGTCCATTCTGCACCTGCTGTCCTGCTGATGACGGGTTTCCTTTGGGGTCCCTCCTGTTCTTAACTGACCTGTGGCCAGGGTTGGTCTTCACACCATTCTAGGTAAATATAGTGCTGAAACTCTATACTGCACCTTTCTATTTTTCTGTCTTTTGCTTCAATAAAGACATATCTTTGCACATATTGATTTTCCATGCTTCTTCGCAAAACCACTGAATGAAAAGCTCATACATTATTGTCGATATTCTAGCGTGTTCCATTTTCTACCCATCCTTTGAGTACATTTCTTTTCAGGTCATGATATATTGATGTTCTTTGTTTTACCCATCTTTTAGTTGATTTAAGTAATTGCACCAGTTTATTAGTACGGTCTATATTTTCACCTCACCTGTAGTTCCTCTTCATGGGGAAATATTTTACTGTGAAGTTTCTAGTATGCTCTTTATTCTTCCCCGTCCTTTAATCTGAAATTATTTGCCTAGCTGTTTCCCCATTTCTCACCTTACTGTAGACTCATAAATGATCAGCTTGATATATTTCCTTTATGGATATGTACTCTTCATTATCTTGGTTATTGATTGTTTACTTGTTATAAATCTTATGCTTTCCGAAACTGAAATCTAGATAAAATCTTTAAAACTTCCCCGGAGTCTGTGGTCTTTATATGCAATACAGAAGGATATGAAGTTGGTATTTTGTGTTGTTTGCCTTTTCTTCACAGCTAGCTCCCTGATTCATCGTGGTCATTAGGTACCCGTGACGGTGGATTGGTAAGTCGGGTACAGTAGAAATATAATAGGAAGGAACTGGGTTACTGGTAGCAGAGTGTATGGTCGCCCGATCAGTAAATAATGGTGAATTGAAATATATGGGCCCGATACGTGTATGGTAAAAATTGTTGGTTGGGTGACCTGCGCGCTCTATCACCGGCAGCGTAAAAGTGACGTACACCCTCATAAATGAGGCCCGATGTATTTACCTCTATGCAAAGGCTGTTTCCCAAGGCAAGAGCCTCAGTTTGAGAGACTGAATAGACTTTACCTTTTACCTCTGCGCCCACGCCCCTCAGGGGTACCGGTAGAAATGCCCCCGTCCCTGGCCACAAAACATGCTCCCTCACTGTCATTCTTTCATTGCCTGGGTAGAGAGGACAGTAGCTACTTCGAATCTGCGCTTGTTCAAGGTGGATCCGGGCACACAAAGTCCACCACCCCCTATCAGAATCAGCGGAGGGCCAGACTGGATTAAGAGTCTAGAACCCAATGAGAGCCGACTGCCCACCAAGAGTCCAGAAAGAATAAAGAATCTGGAACCCACCCGGAGCTCAGAATGTGAATACAATGTGGTATCCACTCAGTGACTAGGACGTGGTCAGAGTTCAGAACACAGAGTCCAGAATGCATTCAGAATCTAGTACCCAGCCAGAGCCCCGCACAGGCATGAAATATGGCACCCAGCCAGCAACAAGGACATGTCCAGAGTTCAGAACACAACCAGAGTGTGACCTGCTGACTTGCTGTAACATAACAGCCCAAGGTTGCTGGGCTTTGAACATGGAGCACTAGCCAGGTGACATCATTGACATCATGTTACAGGACATCACACAGGGTCCAGCATGCATCCATAGTCTAGGACCTACCCAGAACGTGCTCAAAGACTACTGCTGATCCAGAGTCCAAGAGGCCGGGAAACTCTCAGAGACATCATGAGGATGCATTCAGGGACTCTCACAAAATGCTTGCACCTCACCTGCTGCAGCCATTGTGTGTCCTCTGAAGATGGGATTAGGTCCATGGTTGACTGGAACAGAAGGAGAAAGTAGGAGAGTGAAGAAGGGGCAGACGAAACAGCGAGGAAGCTGGAGAGGGGATAAGGGGCAGAAGAAACAAGGAGGAAGCTGGAGAGGGCACAAGGGGCAGATGAAACAAGGAGGAAGCTGGAGAGGGGACAAGGGGCAGATGAAACAATGAGGAAGCTGGAGAGGGAACAAAGGGCAGAAGAAACAAGGAGGAAGCTGGAGAGGGGACAAGGGGCAGATGAAACAAGGAGGAAGCTGGAGAGGGAACAAAGGGCAGAAGAAACAAGGAGGAAGCTGGAGAGGGAACATGTGGCAGATGAAACAATGAGGAAGCTGGAGAGGGAACAAAGGGCAGAAGAAACAAGGAGGAAGCTGGAGAGGGGACAAGGGGCAGATGAAACAAGAAGGAAGCTGGAGGGGGAACAAAGGGGCAGAAGTAACAAGGAGGAAGCTGGAGAGGGAACAAAGGGCTGATGAAACAAGGAGAAAGCTGGAGAGGGGACAAGGGGCAGATGAAACAAGGAGGAAGCTGTAGAGGGAACAAGGGGCAGTAGTAACAAGGAGGAAGCTGGAGAGGGGACAAGGGGCAGATGAAACAAGGAGAAAGCTGGAGAGGGGACAAGGGGCAGTAGTAACAAGGAGGAAGCTGAAGAGGAAGAAAGATGTGTGGGGGAGACACAAATGAGGTGGCTTAGATTACATAGTGCCCTAGCCTTTCAACTAAAGGTATCCTTGAGTAGTTGATGTTATGCCCCGACACTCTCTTACCATGCTGGTCTAAGGACTCACGAAGGGAGAAACAGGAATATAAATCAAGCCAGAAGGTATGAGCCCCATTCTCTCTTTGTAGCTTCCATCTCTTGCAATTCTCCTGCTTCTTCACAGAAACTAGGAGGCTGCCGAGGGACTACTGTAGGACATGGAGTCAACCTGTTGACGTCTTCTTGGCTCAAAGCGTGAGTGATGTCACTTCTGCTACCCCTGGCATTTTCATGAATTGAAGTCCATGTCGGGTGTCTGAGAGCAACAGAGTGTGGGGAAGGCCACAACAGATTACATGACTGTATTCCATACGAGATGATTTCAGAGCTTGGTGTCCGATGGAAACTACTTCGGCCACCAAAGCTGGTACCAGTAGCCACTGCAGACTGCCCCACTCTGGGTGTTATGCTAATTCCTTCATTGACCAGCAGTCTAGGATTTTCCTGAACATGCCTTAGTGAGGGACTTGTGTTTGCTCTGAGCGGCCAAAATCTGGTGTCCCCATAGAGAGAGTTTGGGTTTCTGGGGAGAATTTCTGTGTTTCGGCTCAACTTTAAGAAATTTGCCAACAACTGATTGTGCCTAAAATCTTATGAATGTTTCTTCAGAGTGAGTTGCCAGTCATCCCTGTTGTCAATGTAAATGTAAAACTTAGCTTCACCTGTGACAGAATCTTTGTTGTCAATGTAAGTATAAAGCTTAGTTTCACCTGTGACAGAGTGGTAGTGCGTGAAGGGAACAGTTGTATTCATTTTATTAGTAGTGCTATAAAGCACAAACCAGACCCAGACCGCATCAGAAAGCTTTATAAATGACAGTGAGATAGTTACAATTTTCCAAAAACTATTATATAAGTGCAGCAAAGGAGAGAATATACACAACTACTACTACAGCTAGCTACAGAATTCCATACACTATACACAGCCCATTATGAAACCAATCCTGGATCAACAGTTTACTAGGAGGGAAAATGTTTTCATCACTTCATATGGGAATTGGTCCATATATCGGAAGGAATGGAATTCAAAATCTCAGACCCACTCTTCGAGAGCTTAGGACAAGAGTAGAGGGGTCACCAAGACAGGTACAACTCCAGGTGCCTTCTTCACCCTGGGGCGGCTCCTCCGTAATGGCAGAGAAGCGGCGCCCCACTGGTCAGTCAGTCAGTGGTCAAGCAAAAAATAAAATGACCGCTGACTGACTGAACCAATGCCAGCAGTGTAGGGGGCCAGGGCCGGGCATAGCAGGGAGGGGTGTTGGGCACGCTGTATGTGCGCTTTTCTGTTTGGCCTGCCATCTTAGGCTGGCCAAACAGACAAGGACACTTAGGTTTCTCCAACCCAGCTGTGTTGCACAGCAGGTTTGGAGACATGTCACATGCTCTTAGGCACTGTCTGAACAGCAAACCAC
The DNA here is from genome assembly GCF_964261635.1 of Lissotriton helveticus. NCBI lineage: Eukaryota > Metazoa > Chordata > Amphibia > Caudata > Salamandridae > Lissotriton > Lissotriton helveticus. The sequence goes on from NC_136065.1 coordinate 1,939,096,612, forward strand.
GCAGCTCAGACCAATCCTGGCGCTGGTCTCATGCTATTGAGAGCAGCACCGGGATTGGATGGGGAGCCTGTGCCCCAGTGCATGCTGGGAGGAGATCCAGAGAAGAGGATAGAGGTGACTGTGTTGTCAGGCAAGTTTAAAAACAAATATTTTTTTACCCCTAATTCCTCATCCCGCACCCCCTTCCCCTCCCCCACTTTAGTATTGCAGCAGCCACCACTGTCTTCACCACAGATTCAAACAGCTGAAGAGAAATCAACCTCTGGTGATCTGTGAGGAAAGACTATACACTTTAGGGCTACACCTTTCATACCATGCTCCTAAAGATGACCCAGCAGAAGAGGGTGGCCAACAATGGCAACCATTATCACCCACAATATCTACCTGCTTCCTAAGATCTTCAACAGCCGTGGCGACTAGCATCTTGGGTCTCACATTTGGGCCTAACTGTGCTTAGTATGAGTCAAAGGAGGTCACTGAATCAGCACAAGACTAGAGCAGGAGCTCCAAGGAGAGTTGTGAGAGTGAAAAGGACTGGTTGGATCAAGTGAAGGCTTCTTAGGAAGTCGCAAAAGCTGACAAATGATAGGTTCCAGGGGCCACTTCAAGGTTTCCGTAGGGATGACCCACTAGTACAATTCAGGGAGGGGTAACAGGTTCAGATGTTAAAAAAGGGTTATGGGCGAGGGAGTGAGGGTGAGAGTGGGTATGGGCAAACATGAGCAGGAACTAAATAAAACAAGAATTTGCAAAGCCAATCGGCTTTGCTTTTAGTTTTCTGCATTTAAAAAAAAAATAAAACTTTGTTGTGGAAGCTGCTTGACTGTTAGGACACGCAACGGAATGTCCACGACACACTGTTAGGATCGTTCCGTTCGTGGAACTACAACTCCCAGAACAACCACGCCAAGAAACTACGATTCCCAGAGGGCAACGCACGGAGCATGCGCAGTTCGCGCCGACATAAAACGAACCATGGAGGCAGGGCACGGCGTCGGATATTCCATGTTCGCGTTGTCGGAACACACCGCCTGGGCTTCGAGAAAGGTGAGACTTTGATTCCGGACTTGTATCTTGCTGCCCGTGGGTAGCGAAGCAGGGGAAGCGACAGAGCTCGCCGGGATACGGGTCCTGCTATCTGTTTGTTGTGTCTAAGCAGTTCGGTGCCGCAGTCCCCGCTCGAGGGTATACGAGCAAGCTTCTCACTCTTTGCCTCCAAACAAGCTGCAGTCCCCGCTCGAGGGTTATCGAGCATGAAGGACGCAGACCTTCATTGTACATTTTGCCCCAGTACCCGCTCGAGGGTTATCGAGCGTGAAGGACGCAGACCTTCATTGTACAGTTGGCCTCAGTCCCCGCTCGAGGGTTATCGAGCGTGAAGGAAGCAGACCTTCATTGTACATTTTGCCCCAGTCCCTGCTTGAGGGTTATCGAGCGTGAAGGACGCAGACCTTCGTTGTACAGTTGGCCTCAGTACCCGCTCGAGGGTTATTGAGCGTGAAGGACACAGACCTTCATTGTACCGTTTTCCCCAGTCCCCGCTCGAGGGTTATCAAGCGTGTTGGACGCCTTACCTCTTGGCGTTGGGTACTACAGCCCCAGTACAAGGGTAGCAGAGTCAAACCAGAACCGGCCATTGGTCCCGAGTTTTGCCCTCCGTTGGAGAGTGTCGGGACCGACACTGATGCGGAGGATGAACTAGGGAGTAACGCGGAACCTTACACCATTACTCGAGTGGCATTGTCGGCCACTGCTTAGCACGGTGCCCTCTGTTGGTGAATGCCGGGACCAGCATTCGTGCAGAGGACGGTTGGACCAAGAAGTCTCGAACCTCCACGGGGTGTCTATTCCCTGTAACGGTTCTGTGTGCTAATATTTCCATCTGGCAGTTCTGTGATTCAATAAATCTGGTTTACGTAACCTTACAAGTCTGTCCTGTGTCGTTGTACTGACAAGAGCGTCTGGGTGGTGTTCGTATTTACCCGATCCTGAGGAACTAGGCGATTACATAATATCCGACCTTATAAACAAACTCTAATCATCCTCCCGGTTGGGTACAGAAACATGGCCACGATGGAAGACGTGTTGGCAGCCTTGCTAGATGTCCAGAAAGAACTAGCTGCATCCCGCCAAAAAACGGCGGACCTACGGGCTAGGATGGACAACCTACAGAGGAATCTGTTTAATGCAGGGGCTCCTAATACAGGACAGCCTGCTGCGGTTGTGGTAGAAATGCCAGTGGCAATACCGCTTGCCACCCCGGAAAGATACAGTGGGGACCCCACCACAGTCCAGGTATTCATAATGCAGGTGGCCCTCCACTTCTCCTGCAAGCCAAAATTCTTCCCTACAAACCAGGCGAGAGTCACCTTTATGATCTCTTATTTGGCAGGGAACTCTGCACAATGGGCGGTGCCTTTGGTGAGCAGGGACGACCCGCTTTTGTACGATTGGGAAGCATTTCAGGAGGAATTTGTAAAAGTGTTTTACCGGAGAGCAGACTCCTACACCGCAGACAGAGAACTTCTTGAGCTGAAACAGGGCACCTCAGGTCTCGTCCAGTATCTGAACGCGCTCAGGCGCCTCATCGCGGAAACCAAATGGCCACCAGCAAAACAAACAGCGCTATTCCACCAGGGATTGAGCGAGGAGCTGAAGGACGTGATAGCACAGATCGACCCACAACCAGTGCATTGCGAGGACTTGATCAGCCTGGGCCTACGCCTAGAACATCGATTGATCGAACGTCGTGGGGGTGGTCTAAAGAAGGACAAGACACCTCTCGCTTCTGGCCATCCGGTGACCACAGAAACACCACCTGCTCATCGTAATGAACCCATGGACATAGGGGCCGTCAGAGCCAGCCTTACGGCAACAGAGAAGGAATCCCGCCGGAAACAAGGCCTTTGTCTGTACTGCGGAAAGAAGGGGCATTACGTCCGCGAGTGTCCCACGAAACCAAGAACAGGACGTTCTCGCCCCAGCCGCTTGTTGACTGCGACGGTGGAAAAGGGGGCGGAAAACTAAAGGGCTCCTGGAACAAAGAGGGGGATTCCCGGAGTCATGGATACATCCCTTCAGCACAGCTGCATGCATTGACTAGTCTCAGACATATGTTTCTTCCTCTACGTCTAAGGGTGCGGAACGAGTGGGTTTCGGTCTCAGCAATGATCGACTCAGGAGCCACCGGGCTGTTTATGGATGAGAAGGAGGCACATCGCATTGGGGTTGCGCTACTGCCATGTGCGGTCCCGGAGGAAGTCTATGCGATAGATGGGCGCAGGTTGGTTTCAGGGCCCATTAGCCAACACACTGGTGATATCGAGGTGAGTTACGGAAAACAACACAAGGAGGTCTTGGACTTCAACATCACCTGTGCTCCACAGTACGGTGTCATACTAGGGTTGCCATGGCTGAAAAAACACAACCCTTCTATCAACTGGGAATCCCAAGTTCTACGAATGGACTCCCCTTATTGTTGCTAAGTGTGTGCAAGCATAGGATCTGGATGCATCCCTGCGAGTTAGGGCACTCCTTGGGTTCTATATATAAGACTCCAAAACACATTTTTTCCTGTATTATTCTATTGTTTTTTTTCCGATAGTTCATTAGATATTTTGAGTCATATCAACCAAAGTTCAAGAGTTCCATAACATGATATCTTCATACAATGAAATCCATCAAAATGTATCCGTGCTCCAATGCATTTCGGGCTACCCAGCCCTTTGTCCAGGAGCTCTACGAAATCAAAAGATATAGCCAATCACTAACATGTATAATGTAAACACACGTAAGCGCGCGGGCCGCGTGACCTCATGCAAACGCGATAGTGAAGTGCAAACAGTGCTCGGAAAAGTGAACGGAAAAAATGAACGAAAAAAAAGTGCACGAAGTTTCATGCGGTTGCGTGAACTTACTTAACGTGCTGTTGGGAGTTCCATACGAGATAAGGCTGAAACGAAAAGGTGGGAAACGTACATGAACAGAATGTTCATAAGTGTATGAGTCTGGTGTAAGACAGACTTCGAAGTTCACGTGGCGGTATGGTACCGACTTACTTGATGGGTGATGGTTTCTGTGCTTCTTCGCGGTGACCGGTTCAATGTTGGAAGTCTCACAGGAGATTCAGACGACCCAACAGAAACAGGGGGGATAGGCCCTTAGCGGGTCACGTGGTTAGCCGAGTTAAAAAACGGACTAAAAGTGAGCAGACTGCAGTGGCGTCCATATTATAGTTAACAACGTCGGGAAGGGCGGGGTATAAAACATATGTAAAAGTGCAAAGTAAACATCAGTACATGTAAAAATGGCTTTACAAAAGAATTATAGCATCAGGATTCACCGGATAGGTGAATTAAAGAAAACAACTGAGTTCGATTCTATCGTTGAGCCCAAACGGCTGCATAGATTGCAAGCGATAGATCCATGCCAGTTCTCGTTGCAGTAAACATTTGTTATTGTCTTTGCCCTCTTTCTTGTGTATAATTTCCAGTACCATGTATTTGAGTTGTGCCACACTGTGTGAATGTTCATTGAAATGTGCAGCAATATTGGATTTTGCGTTTTTAGTTCTAATGTTAGATTTGTGTTCGTTGAGACAAACCTTTATTTTTCTTTCGGTTTTGCGGATATAGATCATTCCGCATGGACATTTAAGGAGATATATCAGATTGGACGAGTCACATGTAGCTTCAACATTAAGCTTGATATTGAATCCTCTCATTGGGTGGGTGATGGTGTTACCTCTAATGATGTTATTGCAACTATTACAGTTAGCGCACGGACGTGTTCCTTTTGATGCTTTGCGTGTGACTGGTTGCTTTGACAATATTTCTTTGATGTTTTGGTTGCGGGTATATGCGAAGATGGGTGTAGATTTGAACAAATCCTTAAAGTCAGGTTCCGATGTCAAAATTGGCCAATGTTTTAAAATGATCTTTTTGTATGTGGCGCTTTGTGTAGAAAATTTAGAGACAAGAACCATCCTTGTTTCTTTGACATTTGATGATTTGGTGAGTGCCGTTTCCCTCGATATCTTAGAAACTCGGTCTTCAGCTTGTTTAATTATTTCTTCAGGGTAGCCTCTTTCAAGAAATCTATTGCCCATTTCGGTGATTCGGTTATTGCTGAGCTCGGAGTCTGACGTTATCCGCTTGGCCCTTAACATTTGTGAGTAGGGTAAATGTCGTTTAAGGGAACCTTGATGGAAGCTGGAGTAATGCAAAGTGTTGTTGCGGTCTGTCTTTTTGCGGGACAAATCTGTTTTGAAACCGATGGTGGTTTTGGAAATGTGTACGTCTAGGAATGTGATCGATTTCACATTAATCTCCCAGGTAAATTGGATTCTGTCATCCTTAGTATTGAGATCTACCAGCAGGTGTTCGAGGTTGTCTCTTGAGCCTTTCCAAATGAAAAATAAGTCGTCAATGTACCTGACGAATAGTTTTAGGTTATTGGACCATTCAGGATTCTCATAGATGTGGGTTTCCTCAAAGTCTTTCATGTAGATGTTCGCGTATGTGGGCGCGGCACAATTGCCCTTGGACATGCCGGACAGCTGCATATACCACTCATTTTCATGCTGAAAGTAGCTGTGATACAGGGTAAACATCATGAGTTCTATTAGAAATTGTTGCATTGAGGTCCCTATTCCGCTGTTTAAGATGGTTTTCTCGATAGCTTCAATACCACCTTTGTGGGGAATTGATGTGTATAGAGACTTCACGTCTGCTGTACATAAGATTAAGTTTTCACCTTCTTCTTGTGTAACCTTAGCGAGTTTGTTGAGGAATTCAGTAGTGTCCCTCACGTAACTTTTCATTAGTTTGACTGATGGTTGGAGGTACCGATCGAGAAACTTCCCTACGGGTTCATGGAGTGATCCCCTGGTGGATCGTTGGCATTTTTGTGTATTTTGGGAATCATATGTATTGAAGGACTCCTCGGGTGGTCTAACAACAGGAATTTCTTTTTCTTATCATCAATCTTTCCTAATTCCAAAGCTTTATTGAGTAGTTCATTCAAAGTGTTCTTGAACTGACTTGTTGGATTGGCGTCTAGTTTCATATACGTTTCTGTGTCAGAGATGTGTTCAAACATTTTCTGTACGTACATCGTGGTGTTGACCACCACCAGCGCTCCACCTTTATCAGCTTTTAGGCATTTGATGTTCGTGTTGTTTGCTATTCTTTTAAGAGTATCCTGGTTTTTTTGAGTGATGTTTCTGGAGATTTTTTTGTTGTAGTTGATTTTGGTTAAGTCTTGTTTGACGAGGGTTTCAAAAAGATCAATGCATTTATGGCTGCAAGGCGCTTGATATGTGCTGGGGGGCGTAGACCCAACAGTAAATCTGGTTTTCTGTCTGTGTTTGGTGGTAAGATGTTGTCAAAAAAATGGCGTAATCGCAGTTTTCTGGTGAATTTGAAGGTACTCACTTCCAGTTCCAATTGATTGGTTTTAGCGGTGGGGATGAATGATGTCCCTTTTTGTAACAATTTCATTTCATGTGTTGTTAAAGTGGTATCAGAGATGTTGATCACTAAGTGTTCTTCTTTTTGTTGTCCTTTTTCAAAATGGTACTTCTGGTGTTGGGGTGGCTTTTGTCCTTTTCTTTTGCTCCTCCGGGGTCTCCTCTGTCGTTCTGGCCTTCCTCTAAAAAAGGCTCCGAGGTAGTTGGACTGCTCTCTCTGTGTCTGGTTCTTTCAGTGCTGTCTTTGGATGGTGGCTGGCCTGCATTCGGTACCATGGTTTTTCCAGCGGTTGGTCGATGAGATGTGTCACTTCTGGAAGAGGAGGTGTCGGTTTGTTGGTTGTATGGTTTGTTCCTACGTCGTTGGGCGTGCACCTCAGCCCATGTGTACACCTCTCCCAACTTGTAGTCCAGGGTGTCCCTCCTGAACTTTCTTATTTTCCTTTCATTTATTTCTCTGGTGTGTCTATCTAATTGTGCCTTAATGTCTTCTAAGATCTTAGGCCAATCCTCAGATGCGACGGAATCCTCTAATTCTTTTTCAATGCTTTTTATTTCATTGCTTAAATCCACGAGGATATTAGATAGTTCTTCTACAATAAGTAGGATAAGATCCAGACTGCACTTGTTTAAGATAGCATTCCACTTCTCTTGAAAGGTCTTAGAGTTTTTACACAGGGAGGGTTTAAGCGCTATCCGTAGTCCCCGGGGAATCCTTAACGCCCTGTGGTACTTAATGAGGGTGTTGGCATGCAGTTTTTGGTTGATTTGGCGCTTCGATAAGTATAGAAGTTGCCTGATGCACTGTTCTTTTGTGCAGCCAGATGTTTCTTGACCAATATCTTCGTTGATGAGTGCGTAAATACGCTCAGTTTCATCATTGCTGAATGCGAGGGTGCTTGCTCTTGCTTCAGTGCTTTTAGAGATGTCATCGTAACTCATTTTGTTAGCGTGCTACCTGCCAAACGGGGCGGTATGACGTAATATAGAATTTGAGAGAGTGGGCAAGGTGCACAGCAATTTGTTTGAAAACTTGTCTTTATGTTTGTATTCACTGTGTAGGATCGGGTGCTCCTGCAGGTAACGTGTCCGTCCGTCACGTTTTGAACATTTGCTGCTAAGTGTGTGCAAACATAGGATCTGGATGCATCCCTGCGAGTTAGGGCACTCCTTGGGTTCTATATATAAGACTCCAAAACAAATTTTTTCCTGTATTATTCTTTTTTTATTTTCTGATAGTTCATTAGATATTTTGAGTCATATCAACCAAAGTTCAAGAGTTCCATAACATGATATCTTCATACAATGAAATCCATCAAAATGTATCCGTGCTCCAATGCATTTCGGGCTACCCAGCCAGACATAGCCAATCACTAACATGTATAATGTAAACACACGTAAGCGTGCGGGCCGCGAGACCTCATGCAAACGCGATAGTGAAGTGCAAACAGTGCTCAGAAAAGTGAACGGAAAAAATGAACGAAAAAAAAGTGCACGAAGTTTCATGCGGTTGCGTGAACTTACTTAACGTGCTGTTGGGAGTTCCATACGAGATAAGGATGAAACGAAAAGGTGGGTTGCGTAGACTTTAGGGCGCTTAACGGCATCACGGTAAAAAATTGATACCCCCTACCGCTCATCAATGTGCACCTGGAACAAGTCAAGAAGCCCGTGTGTACACCAAGCTGGATCTGAAAGGGGCTTACCACCTTGTTCGCATGCGATGCGGGGATGAGTGGAAAACGGCCTTTAAAACACGGTTCGGATTGTTCGAATACAGAGTAATGCGTTCGGGCTTTGTAACGCCCCTGCAGCGTTTCAGTTCTTCCTGAACGACGTTCTGCGCGACATCCTGGATGTTTACGTCGTCGTCTACATCGACGATATGCTGGTCTACTCGGACAGCATGGAGGACCATGTGCGGCATGTGTCTTCGGTCCTACAGATCCTACGGGAGAACTCCCTATACTGCAAGCTCAGCAAATGCGACTTCCACGTAACTACAGTGGAATTCCTGGGGGTCATGCTGAGCCCAGAAGGACAAACGATGGCTGAAAGGAAGGTGAAGGCCGTTGTGGACTGGCCGGCCCCTAAGAGTATAAAGGAGGTGCAGAGCTTTCTTGGCTTTGCCAACTTTTATCGGAGGTTCATTGAGGCGTTTTCTGGGCTGGTGGCTCCCATCACCCATCTTCTGAGGAAATCGTCTGCTTTTTTTGTGGTCAACCAAGGCATAGGGAGAATTCGATGCTTTGAAACATGCCTTTGTGTCGGCTCCTGTTCTTGCTCATCCCGACCCTGAACAACGGTACATCGTGGAGACAGACGCCTCCGATCTGGCGGTGGGGGCCATCCTATCACAGAGGAACCTTGTTGGGGTTGCTACATCCTGTTGCCTTCATGTCTAGGAAACTGAACGTGGCGGAAAAGAACTACCACGTCGCCGAAAAGGAGCTGCTAGCCATAAAGGACGCCTTCACCGAATGGAGACATCTGCTGATGGGGGCCAAGCACGTGGTATTGGTGTTTACCGATCACAGGAACCTCCAGTTCATGACGGCGGCCAGGCAGCTGTCTCCCCGTCAGCTGAGATGGATGCTGTTCTTCTCCGGGTTCCACTTTACCATCACATACAGGCCGGGCACTGAAAACAGGAAGGCGGATGCTCTTTCGAGACAGTCCACGGATGCGGAGCGTCCTTCACCGACCATCAAGTCCATCATGCCAGGTGCGGTGGTGGGAGCGATCCAGCCGGGGGCCTTTCTTCGAGGGATCCAAAGAGGCATCAGCACGTTCGAATGGAAGACATGGCTTCGTCGGCATGACGAATGGCAGGTCAAAGATGGTATACCGGTTAAAGGCCGTTGTGTCTTAGTGCCCACCTTACGGCTGAGGAAACAAGCCTTCCGATGTTGTCACGAGTCGCCATGTGCGGGACATTTTGGTCTGGAGAAGACGGCCGACTGCGTCTTGCGACAGTTCTGGTGGCCATCGGTGAGGGCTGACGTTCGTAGATGGATAGCCTCGTGTACGATATGCTCCGCCATGAAATCGGATCATTGCCGCCCTCAAGGACTCCTACAGCCGCTGCCTACCCCCGCAAGACCGTGGGACAACATCTCCTTGGATTTCGTTGTGGGAATGCCCGTGGACCAGGGGTGTACCGCCATACTTGTGGTAATCGACTATTTGACCAAAATGGGTCGTTTCATCGCCTGTAAAGGAGTACCAACAGCAGGGCAATTGGCAATCACGCTCCTGAAAGAGGTGGTGCGGGTCCATGGCATACCCAGTGTGATCGTATCGGAACGGGGGTCGCAGTTCACGGCGCGGTTTTGGAAAACCTGGTGTTCGGCGCTGCATGTTACCTCCGCGTTGTCCACCAGCTATCACCCTCAAACGGACGGCCAAACCGAGCGCCTCAATCAAACGCTGAAGCAATACCTCCGCTGTTTCGTCGACCAGGGCAAGGAAGAATGGGTTGATAAGTTGTGGCTTGCAGAAATCGCGTACAACAACGCCACGCATAGCTCCACGAAGGTGACACCCTTTTACAGCAACTACGGGCACCATCCCAGGTTCCTCCCTCTGGTGCACCCCTCGACAACGACGGGCATACGTGAAACCAACAGACGGGTAGCCCACATCAAGGAAACGGTTGTGAGCGCTTGGAGGTGTTTGGAGGAAGCCAAGAGAGTCTACAAGGATTATGCGGACAGGCGACGGCGGCCGGGTCCGCTATACAAGGCGGGGGATTACGTGTGGGTATCCTCGAAGAACCTGAGGTTTCATAAACACAGCGTTTTCCACCCTCGATTTATCGGACCGTATCGCATCAAGGAATGCATCAGCCCTGTGAACATGCGGCTGGAGTTGCCGGGCAGTATGAGAATCCACCCGGTGTTCCATGTGTCTCTGCTCAAGCCCTCTTACTCGTCCAAGCCTTCAGTCCCTTCGCCGGTGTTGGTGGACGCCGACCGTGACTATGAGGTTGAGTGCATCAGGGATTCCAAGTGGAGCAGGGGCAGGCTCTGGTACCTTGTTGCGTGGAAGGGATACGGGCCGGAGGAACGGTCGTGGGAGCCTGTCTCCGGGATCTGTGCGCCTCGCTTGGTGTCCGCTTTTCACAGGAAACATCCGGGTAAGCCCGGCCCTGCGGTGGGTCCCTGATGGAGGGGGGATGTACTGTTAGGACACGCAACGGAATGTCCACGACACACTGTTAGGATCGTTCCGTTTGTGGAACTACAAATCCCAGAACAACCACGCCAAGAAACTACAATTCCCAGAGGGCAACGCACGGAGCATGCGCGGTTCGCGCCGACATAAAACGAACCATGGAGGCAGGGCACGGCGTCGGATATTCCGTGTTCACGTTGTCGGAACGCACCGCCTGGGCTTCGAGAAAGGTGAGACTTTGATTCCAGACTTGTATCTTGCTGCCCGTGGTTAGCGAAACAGGGGAAGCGACAGAGCTCGCCGGGATACGGGTCCCGCTATCTGTTTGTTGTGTCTAAGCAGTTTGGTGCCGCAGTCCCCGCTCGAGGGTATACGAGCAAGCTTCTCACTCTTTGCCTCCAAACAAGCTGCAGTCCCCGCTTGTGGGTTATCGAGCGTAAAGGACGCAGACCTTCATTGTACATTTTGCCCCAGTCCCCGCTCAAGGGTTATCGAGCGTGAAGGACGCAGACCTTCATTGTACAGTTGGCCTCAGTCCCCGCTCGAGGGTTATCGAGCGTGAAGGACGCAGACCTTCATTGTACATTTTGCCCCAGTCCCCGCTCGAGGGTTATCGAGCGTGAAGGACGCAGACCTTCATTGTACAGTTGGCCTCAGTCCCCGCTCGAGGGTAATCGAGCATGAAGGACGCAGATCTTCATTGTACCATTTGCCCCAGTCCCCGCTCGAGGGTTATCGAGCCTGTTGGACGCCTTACCTCTTGGCGTTTGGTACTACAGCCCCAGTACAAGGGTAGCCGAGTCAAACCAGAACCGGCCATTGGTCCCGTGTTTTGCCCTCCGTTGGAGAGTGTCGGGACCGACACTGATGCGGAGGGCGAACTAGGGAGTAACGCGGAACCTTACACCATTACTCGAGTGGCATTGTCGGCCACTGCTTAGCAGGGTGCCCTCTGTTGGTGAATGCCGGGACCGGCATTCGTGCAGAGGACGGTTGGACCAAGAAGTCTTGAACCTCCACGAGGTGTCTGTTCCCTGTTCTGTGTGCTAATATTTCCATCTGGCAGTTCTGTGATTCAATAAATCTGGTTTACGTGACCCTACAAGTCTGTCCTGTGTCGTTGTACTGACAAGAGCGTCTGGGTGGTGTTCGTATTTACCCGCTCCCGAGGAACTAGGCGATTATATAGACACACCAATACTAAGAAAAAAAGCAAAAATATTTTTTGTCTAAAAAAAGCACACATTGCCATAACAGTTCCTGCCACTGAAGAAAACTACTTTGTGTGCTGATGTGCTACCTATGAAAGGGCAAAATCATTTACTCATAGTGAGGTTAGTCAGTGGTTGAAGTGGGCTGAGCAATGCCCCACTGTATGCTATAGTGAGCACAAGAAAAAGGTGAATGACACAACAACTGACCAATTGGTGAAGAGAGCTGGCTGAAAGGCCCCATAAATGAGTATATTGTACACAGCATTTCAGTAAAATAGAAAGGTCTTACCTAACATCAACAACAAGCAATGTCATAGCCAATAGATTGCGCCTTTGGGACCTTATAAGCCCAGAGCTATTGGCTTTTCCAATGGCTTTAAGCTATGTTGTAGAGTAGTGTGGTTGCTGTGCACCATGTTGAAAAGTTATAATAAAAAAGTGTTATAAGCATTTCTGTTATCTTATACATAACCAAGAAGACATTATGTACAACTCAACAACCCTATTAAAAAAGGAATGTACATAAAAAATGTCTTCAAGTGCTTTTTATCCTTGCAATGCTGGCAACTTTTTCATGCCTCTTCTAATGCTTGTTAGTTATAGCTGTTTTTTGTTATGGGTTGGGACATAGAGAGTGGAGGTTGGGAAATAGTATCTGAATTACAGCAGGAGCAGTGGATAGACAATAGATGCCTGCTTCCGAGGGCAGACTGAGGTGGTGCTGTGCTGTAGCGCAGATGATGCTCAGGTGATGCGGAGTGATCATGAGGTGGTGCTGAGTGATGCTGAATCATGCTGAGGTGGTAGTGCTGCACTGGGGCTCAGGTAGTGCAGAGCTGGTGCTAAGGTGGTGCTGAGTGATGCTGAGTTAGTGCTGTGCTAGGGTAAAGCTGTGCTGAAGCGTAGGTGGTGCTGCAATGTTGCTGAATTGCTGCTGAGCTGGGGCTTCACTGGTGCTGAGCTGGGGCTGCGCTGGTGCACTGATGTTGAGGTGGTGCTGTGATGGTGATCAGGTGGTGCTGTGCTGATGCTGAGATGATGCTGTGCTGATGTTGAGGTGATGCGCTGATGCTGAGGTGGTGTTGAGCTGATGTCGAGTTGGTGCTCCACTGGTGGTGGTGTACTGATGAGGAGGTGATGCTGTGCTGAGGTGGTGCTCAGATGATGCTGAGTGAAACTGAGGTGGTGCTGAGTCATACTGAGGTGGCTGGTGCTCAGGTGGTCCTGAGCTGGTGCCTAGGTGGTGCTGAGTGATGCTGAGTTGGTGCTGTGCTGATGCTGAAGTAGTGCTGTGTTGGTGCTGAATTGCTGCTGAAGTGGGGTTGGGCTGGTGGTGGTGCATTGATACAGACGTGGTGCTGTGCTGGTGCTGAGATGGTGCTGTATTGATGTTGTGGTGGTGTTGTGCTGGTGCTGCACTGACAATGTGTTTGTGCTGAACTTGTGGTGGTGACCTGAAGACGAGGTGGTGCTGTGCTGAGGCTGAGATGTTGATGTGCTGATGCTGAGGTGATGCTGTTGTGGTGCTCAGGAGGTGGTGTTCCGATGCTGAGTGGTGGTACTGCATGTATGCTGCACTGGTGCTGAGGTGGTGGTGTGCTTGGGTGGAGGTGGTGCTCAGGTGGAGCTGAGTGATACTGAGATGGTGCTGAGTGATGCTGAGGTGGTGCTGAGTGATGCTTTGGTGATACTTAGGTGGTGCTGTGCTGGTGCTCAGGGGCTGCTGAGTGACGGGGACTGTTGAATGACGCTAAGTTGGTTCTGTGCTAGTGCTGAGGTGATGCCCGCACTGGTGCTGAAGTGGTGCTGCACTAATGCTGAAGTCGTCCTGCTTTGGTGCTGAATTGCAGATGAGGTGGGGCTGCGCTAGTGTTGAGTCGGTGCTTTGTTGGTGGTGGTGCACTGATGCGGAGGTGGTGCTGTGTTTATGCTGAGGTGGTGCTATGGTGGTGTTGGGTGATGATGAGGAGATGCAATGGTGCTAGTGATGCTGTGGTGGCACTGAAAGATGCTGTGCTGGTGCTAAGTGATGCTCTGCTCATGTTGAGTCATGCTGAGGTGGTGGTGTTGCGTTGGTGCTTAGGTGGGGCTGAGCTGGTGCTCAGGTGGTGTTGACTAATGCTGAGTTGGTGCTGAGGTGATGCTGAGCTGATGCTGAGGTGGTGCTGTGCTGAAGTGGTGCTGCATTAGTGCTGAAATCCTGCTGAGTTGGGGTTGCGCAGATGCTGAGGAAGGGCTGCACTGGTACTGAGCTAGAGCTGCACTGGTAGTGGTGCACTACTGCAGAGGAAATGCTGTGCTGATGCTAAGATGGTGCTGCTAATGCTGAGATGGTGCTGTGCTGATGCTGAGGTGGTGTTAAACTGGTGGTGATGCACTGATGAGGAGGTGGAGCTGTGCTGATGCTGAGATTGTGCTGTGCTGATACTGAGGTGGTGCTGTGGTGGTGCTGTGGTGCTGCTCAGGTGGTGCTGCACTGATGCTGAGGTGGTGCTGAGTGATACTGAGGTGGTGGTGTGCTTGTGTGGAGGTGGTGCTCAGGTGGTGCTGAGTGATACTGAGGTGTTTCTGTGCTGGTGCGGAGGTGATGCTATGCTAATGCTGAAGTGGTGCTGTGCTAGTGCTGAGTTGCTGCTGAGGAGGTGCTGTGCTGATGCTGTGATGGGGCCGCGCTGGTGAGGAGTTGGTATTGCACTGGTGGTGGTGCACTGATGCGGAGGTGGTACTGTACTGATCCTGAGGTGGTGCTGTGGTGGTGGTGGTGAGTAATGCTGAGGAGATCCTGCGCTGGTGCTGAGTGATGCTGTGGTAGTGCTGATTGATGCTGAGGTGGTGCTCTGCTGAGGTGATGCGCTGATTCTGAAGTGGTGCTGCACTGGTGCTGAGTTACTGCTGAGGTGGGGCTGCAGGGGTGCTGAAGTGGTGCTGAAGCTGTGCTGAATGGCTGCTGGGGTAGTGCTGCACTAATGCTGAGGTGGGGCTGCACTGGTCATGGTGCACTGATGCCGAGGTGGTGCAGTGCTGATGCTGAGGTGGGGCTGCACCGGTACTGACGTGGTGCTGCACTGATACTGAGTTGTTGCTGTACTGTTGGTGGTGCACTGATGAGGAGGTGGTGCTGTGCTGAGGTGGTGCTGTACTGATGTTGAAGTGGTGCTGCACTGGTTCTATGCTGGTGCTGAGGTGTTCCTGCACTGGTGCTGAGTGATACTGAGGTGGTGCTGAGTGATGCGGAGGTGGTGCTGGTTGATGCTTTGGTGATGCTGAGTTGGTGCTGTACTGGTACTAAGGTGATGCTGCGCTAATGCTGAAGTGGTGATGCATTGATGCAGAGATGGTACTGCGGTAGTGCTGCGCTGATGCTCTGGTGGGGCTATGCTGGTGCTGAGTGGGTGCTGCGCTGGTGGTGGTGTACTGATGCAAAGGTGGTGCTGTGCTGATCCTGAGGTGCTGCTGTGGTGGCTTTGAGTGATGCGGAGGAGATGCTGAGGTGGTGCTGAGTGATGTTGTGGAGGTGCTGAGTGATGCCGTTCTGATGCTGCGCTGATGCTGAGGTAGTGCTGTGCTGGTCAGGAGGTGGTTCTGTGCTGGTGCTGCGGTGCTGCGCTGGAGCAGTGGTGGTGCTGCGCTGGGGCTGTTGTGGTGCTACGCTGGTGGTGTGTTGGTGCTCAGGTGCTGCTTAGTGATGCTCGGATGGTGCTGCGGTGGTGCTGCTGAAGTGGTGCAGAGTGACGCTGCCTGGTGCTGAAGTGGTGCTGCGCTATTGATGAGGTCGTGCTGCACTGTCTACTTGTATGATACATTGTTAAAACCGCACATTACATGCCGCTTTTGGAGAGCACTAGGAGGCATCCTTTGATATTGGTTTTATTACACCAATGATTGAAACCTAAGAGAAAGCATCGAACTTTGAAAGCATGCAACTTAAAGCTGCTTCCATTTTCATAAAATGATGCAATAACAGTTTACCGCTTTGATCGTATCCAAATAATCATGCTGTCAAAAGCACAATGTCAATAGATTCATCCAACTGTTGGCCGTCTTAAACTACACTTCCATTAAGGAAGGATATTACTTAAGGTTTGGACATTTGAGCTAATGAAGCCAAAAATGTTATAGGATGAAAAAACAACATAGCCTCATGCTGACAATGTGTTTATGAAACCAAAGACAGTGGAAAACAAGATGAGGAGATGATTTGCAGCCCTCGGCTGAGCACGATCAGAAAGCCAAACTGAGGCAAAAGAAAAAGTAGTGCACTGAAACGAACATATATGTTCGATAGTGAAGTGATCCATATCACAGGTCCAGTCTCCAGGGCGTGACCAAAACAGCAAACGGAGGGACAAATGCAGTCACCAACGAAAACACCTAGACTGGGGTCATGACCTGATCCGAGCCTAAGCAGCACAGCATCCAAGTACAGGAGAAGTGACCTTTATCAGATGGGTCGGTAGTCAAGATACACAACGGCTTTTTGTTAACTTTGTTCAATGGAAAGCTCATGATGGTTGTGATGGTTGTGGAGTGGTGTGGCTCACTGGTTAGAGGAGGCAGACCCGGACGCTGAGATCAGACCCGGGACCAGGGTTCAATTCCCGACGCGGCAGGGTCTTGAGCCCAAAATGTCCACGGACTCGGTAATTCTCGCTTCGGTGCCTACTCGAATCACAGGTTCACACTCTGCAACTCTGGGCAATAGCTTGCTTAATCTCCACTACGGCCCCCCGCGGCGGGATGCCTGGCTTTCACCTTGGGGATACCCAGTAAGGGGCTATCTCACAGGGAAAAACCAGGACGGGTTCCCAATGCAAAGCGCTTTGAGACCTGGCGGTGATATTGCGCTATATAAAAACCCATCCATCCATCCATCCAAGTTTTGCACTACTACATTTGCATGACAATGGTTGTTTAGATGACAGTATGTCAGAAAAATAAAGTGACACATAAAAATTGACATACATATGCCATTGTCCATGGAAAAACTCTGCCAAAGTAAGTTTTTAGCTTTGTAAAATAAGACTTGCAGAGAAGTAGGCCCTCATTACAAGTTTGAGGCTAAATTCCAATCCCTGCGCAAAAAACACAAACGTTTGCACGATGATCGGAATTACCAGTTGAGTGATCCTTATCACATCCATGCAGTTTTCCCCTGTGACTTGCCATAAAAAGCAAAACCTTGTGTTAAATACAGATTATGCATGCTTTGACTCATTCTAAAGCTGTACATTTAGAGTGGGGGTATTTCCCACACATGTGGTAAAAAGGTCACCCTGGGGTGTCTGTGCTTACTGCCTGTGGTAAATACTCCACCCTATTCCGACCCATGTGTAAGGAGGGCCTAATTCTACCTACATTTCCCACCTGGGGTGGTTTCAATCACAGTGAAAATCATCTTGCAATGTGCAGAAAAGTTTTCCTGGGTGAAGGCAAAGTTAAACCAGGAAACTACAGAAACTTCCCAGCGACAAAAAAACTTTTGTACACCCAAGAATGCCAATATTATTCGTTTTAAGTAACAACCGAAAGCACACAATGCCATTTTTATGATTCACCAGACAATTTAGTTAAGGACTTTCCTACCCCATTATTCCACTCTTCTGAATAAAAGCAGCTACTCTTATTATCAAAGAACGATCTGCAGAGAAAGCCTGTGAGAACAAGTGGTATGTTCGATACTATTCCACATAAAGAGAAGCTTTCCTTGATCGAAACACAGACCCTCCGGGCTCGCGTGTATAGAGCAAACACCCTAAAAGTGCCTTTAACTCAGATGAACTTACAAAACAAGTGAAAACAAACATGACTCCTGCGAAGTCAACATCCGCTACTGAAAATAGATGAGAGTACCATGGAATGACAATATTACAACTGCATGTAAAGAGCTAGTTATTGTTATGAGTATTGAGAACATTTTCCATCCTGGAATTGCTTTTATGTTACAAAGCTTGAATATCAACATTACAAACAAAAAAGAAGCATATTCACCCCCTTGTAGCTGACATTCTGTCAATTTCCAAAAGGTTCGCAAATAGTACTACAGTAAGACACATTACAGGTGGTCCAGTAAATTGTGATCCATACACAAATACCTTTTTATGCAGGGGTCGAAATTATAAGGTTGGCAAAGTTTACCTAGTCAGTAATTACCAAGCGCAATAAAGTTCACCCCTCGGAGCTAAATTTTGCACATTAAAGATGCAGAGATTTAGGGGTAAGAAATTCCCTGTAAATGCTGGCACGTATATATTTCGGTGCATAAACACCCAAATCTGCATATAATTGCATGGGTAAACTCATGATAGTGGGAATCCAAATTGTTTATTGTTTAGTTAATTAAAACCATAACCGAAAGCTTCACAATTCATAAGACAGTGTTAAAACTACCCTGCGGGTTATATTATGTCTTTCTGATATTACAGGAAAAATGTGGATGAATTTTAGAAATAACAAAGAAAGGAAACATTGAAAATGGCCAATCAAGGGGCATGGCCTGAGACGTCAAGATGGCGCTCCTGGACCCCTCCGTCATTCGCTTCGCATCCTGCGCTCTTCGGCAGTCATCCACCAACCTTACCTGCCTGCCCTGACTCCTGGGGCACGGGGCAGTGTCCAGAGCTGTTTTTTGCCCGTGTCGGCCCTCTGGGGTGTCCTGCCAGCTCTCGTTTCTCTGGGACCCCTGGGTGACAAAATGGCGGCCTGCATCGCGCCTCACTGACGGGCCTGGCACTCCAACCCTACGGGCCCGGCCTTATATCGCCTCTCTCCCCTGGCTGCTGTGCCCTCTGCCAGTCTGAATTTATTTTGGCATCCGCCCTGTGGTAGACCGGCCTCATTGGCTCCCCTGCACTCCGTGGGGGTGGAGAGGCACCTGATGATCTGACGAAGTAGTGGCTGGCCTCCAGCTACAGGCCCTGTTTGGCGCTTGGAGAGGCGCTCCCGGGTCCCCCATTTCCCTGTTGGGGGCGGGGTGGCCGCTGGCGCCTCGACTAACCTTGGAGCACGCATGGAGGCCGGCGGAAGAGCATCTGCGGTCCGGCTGGAGCCTTGGTGCGGCGCTACCATACCGGGTGGCGCAGCGAGAGTGGGAGCGGAGAAGTGGCTGCAGATCGGTAGGGGCCTTCGGTGCAGCGACTACCTTATCGGCTATCCTACCGGTTAGCGGAAGAGAGTGTGAGCGGGGCTGGCGTCTGGCCCTCCTGGGGCCCCCTTTCTTTCATCATTGCGGCGCCAACCTGGTCCCAGTGCCTTCGGTGAAGCGACTGCCATATTGGGCAGCGGAGTGCAGGTGCAGGCGGGGCTGGTGTCCAGCCCTCCTGGGGCCCCCTCTCCTCCATCCTTGCGGTGCTGGCCTGGTCTCAAAGGCTGTGGCCGCCCTGCCTTTGCTGCCACCTGCATCCCTAAAATCGTGATTTGGGGGGCCCACTGGCTGCACGGGCCGGGCAGCGGTCGTCCCCTGGCTTCCCTCGCACTGCCCCCACCTGAAGTGGTGCCCCACCTTGCTGACCATCGATTGGCCATCTGCCACCCCTGGAACCCGGTGGTCTCCTGCACCTGGCGGCCAGCGCTGATCGCTGGGTTGCTCCTTGCCTCTCCTGGGCCCGTCTCAATGATAGCAGCAGACCAGCATCCACACACAAGACTGCTCCAGTGAGTGGGGAGTGGGCGGGGGACTGGCCGCTTTGCAGGGCGGCGGGCCGGGAGGTCGACGATGGGCCTTCCTGTGGGTGCCTCCCTACCCCAACCATCCAAGGTGTCAAGGCGGCCTGAGACACCATACTTGGTCTTTGCCCCGCGGGGCTCTGGGGAACATTGCTGATGCCGTGCCTCCAGCGCGATTGCACTGCCCTCCTACCGACCTAGCCCCTGCTGCCCTGTGAAGAGGGTCTCGGAAACGGGGCACTGTGCCTGGATCTGGGGCGCCCCTGGCCTGTTAGAGCTGCGAAACCTGGGCCAGCCATGCCCAACATACAACCTGCACTGGGCTGGGACTCCTCCCCTTTTTCTGTCGGCCGCCGCTCCGGGCGGATGTATGACATTACAACGCATGCTTTTACCACGCATGCTTTTACATCGCAAGTTTTACAACGCATGCCTTTACAACGCATAGCGCTTTGGGGTGCTGGATAGTGAATAGTTTAATTTACTATTCCAACTCCAGTCCCCGTGGATAGTAGGGAAGGTGTTGGATAGTAAATTAAATCTATTCCCTATCCTAGAGCGCCCCCCAGCGCAATGCGTTGTAATGGTTTGCGTTGTAAAAGTTGCGATGTAAAAGTATTGCGTGGTAAAAGTTGCGTTGTAAGTGATGTTTCCCCTCCGGGCAGTGGGACGGGCCTGTCGGTCCTCTCTTCGGGTGGCTTGCCCATCCCTGGGCGACGACCAGCCAGAAGCGCCTGCAACCTCCATCCTCCTCCTCTCCCTGCCAGTATCATACAACTGCAGCAGTGGGGCGGTTTGACACTTCAATGGCCCACCCCGTGTCTGTCAGTGACCACCCTGCCATGGTGGTTGACCATCCAGAATCTCACTCCCACAACTGGATCTTTGGCCAGATAAGAAGTTTCCCCTACTCCTTCTCTTACGGCCCCTGCGGCCCGTCCGTCTGCGGATCATGGGAAGAGATAGGGCCCCCAAGTCCGCGAACGCCCCACATAAACCAAACTGGACCGCTTCACCACCCAAGAACCTGATCCACCTGGACAAGCGAACGGTACTCTCCCATCCCAGGCACAGACCTTGCGACTATCCTGCAGGCCATCAGCTCTTCACAGGCCTCAGTGGAGGGGAAGATAGGGGAGGTCAAGGTGGATGTGTCTCTCCTCCGGTAGGATCTCCGTAACGCCATGGCCCGGATCACTGAAGGGGAGTCCCGAATCTCGACGGCGGAGGACAATAATCGCCAGCTTAAGGACCAAGTGGCCAGCTTGAGTTACCTCAAAGGAGAACTTCACTGGCGCGCTGAAGACGCAGAAAATCGCGCATGCCGCAACAACCTCTGACTGGTGGGTTTCCCGGAAGGGGTTGAAAAGAACCAGGCACCTTTGTGGAGGCTTGGTTTACCTCCTGGATGCCGAAGGACTCTCTGTCTGCTTGGTTCGTGGTGGAAAGGGCTCACCGATCCCTTGCTCCAAAGCCACCAGCTGGGGCCACTCCTCGCCCCTTTATCCTGAAGATCCTCAACTTAAAAGACATTGATGCCATCTTACGCGAAGCACGTACCAAACGTCCTTTGAAGTTACAAAACCACACCATTATGATATTCCTGGACTATACCAAGGAAGTGCAGGACCAATGTCGATCCTTAATCGAGGTCAAGAAGAAGTTGAGATCCCTGGGCATCCACTACCAATTGCAATTCCCGGCACGCCTACGACTCATCTTCCAAAATGCTACACACTTCTTTGACTCCCCCCAAGCAGCCTGGACTTGGTTAACAGAGGAGCGGCCCCTCCGGCAACAATGCGTCCTGCCCCCCTGTCCGCCGGGCTCCCAACCCACACAGCCCCGGTCGCCGGGGCGCAAGCGTCGACAGTACACACACTCCAGCAGGAGACACTGATCCCAAATGGCGTCCCAAAGATCCTTCAGTCTAACGGCTCATAGACCTCGAAGTTCCTCCAGCTCCTCGGCCTCCCCTACCCATCTCAGAAACCAAGCTTCTGGTGGCCCACTGGTGGACCCTTCACCTCCAGCCCGGTGGGACCTCCCGGGAGCAGATACTGACCTTTCTTGTACCCTGACCTTTGAAGTGCTGATGACTGACCACTGAAGCAGTTGGCACTCTGAGGACGTGCCCGACTGCTAGATGATCTGGGGTTCTAGCAGACTGTTTGCTCTGAGTCTTCGTCTTCCTGCCGAGACACTGTATATCCACTCATGGAGGGTTCCTTCCACGCTTCTCAACCCAAGCGTTTTAGTTTGGTTTTCTGGTTCTAGGGGGGTCGACAGATGCTTCTGTTCTCGAAGTATAGGGTGGGGGGAGCTGCGGGGGAGGGGGTTGGGTATGTTTGCTCCCAAGTTTTATTTCTGTTTTTTGTTATTTTGCTGCACCGGCACCCAAACGACACTCGGATCCTCTTCTCTATGGGTCTAACACACATGGTCCTTCCCAACAGCGCGCTTTCGCGAATGCTCCAGGCCCCACATTTGCTGTCGGCTCTCCAAGGTTCAATGAGCCACTGCAATGACCTCCAGCCCCATGAATGACATCCCATCTCTGTACGCCGCCCTCCATATTTTATCCTGGAACGTTAATGGCCTATTAGAGCGTCACAAACGAACTGCCGTCCTGCCATATGCACAGCGCCTCGATATAGGAGTGCTTCTGCTTCAGGAGATGCACCTGATGGGTAATCACTGCCCCTTCCTAGCGCAATACGGCTACGATAGGGTGTGGCATTCGGGCTTCGCTCGAGGTTCTCGTGGCCTGGCCATAATACTGAAGTGCACCCTTCCCTTTGTGCTTTCGCAAGTTATTCATGACCCGCAGGGCACGTTTGTGATCATTTGCGGCATACTGAGGGGCATTCCCCTTAACCTTGTGTCCTTGTACTCACCCCCCTCGATGCTTGCCGCGACTCAAACAATCCACTGGTCTGCTGCCCACCCTCCCCTATGGTCCACTGTTATCGGGGGCGACTTTAACGCAGTCTCCGCCCCGCTTTTTGACACAACAGGCCCTCCATCTACCTCCAGGCTGGCGCAAGTGAAACAACAAATTGGGCGGAATCCCTGGGTGAATTTGGCACCCACGCGCTAAACAGTTCATGCATACCTCTGCCGCACACCACACACAGATGCAATTTTCATCCCGCCTACTGACTGCACCACGATCCAAGACGTCCGAATACTCCCGAGAGGTATCTCCAACCATTCCCCACTGCTCCTTAGTACAGGGGCTCCTCTCCCTTACTCATGCCCAGTGTGGCGATTGAACGCTTGGTTCCTTCAAGACAAGGAATTTAAGAAGGCGGTGGGATCAGAACTGAAGCAATACTTTGTCAACAATGTGGGATCGGTTCCTTCCCTGGGTACCCTGTGGGAGGGGGGCAAGCCACTATTCGTGGATTTGGCAAAGACAACATCCAACGTCAGCGGCAGGCCCAACTGCTGCAAATCACTTCACTGGAGGTGCAAGCACTACGCCTTGAGCAAACCCCCTCAGTTGATGGCGACGCCGCTCGAGAGCCGCACCTCGCGAGCATTCAAGCTGAAATTAAGCAGCTCTTGTTGATGGCCGCCAAGCTCCTGTGGAGATCTTCCTTGGCCAGAGTTTATGGCTGGGGTGATAAAAACAGTACAATCCTTCATAGGCTCGCCACGTATCCCAGAGCAAACCGCATTATCCCAGAAATACTGGATCAGGATGGGTCGACACAAAAGTCCCCTATGGCTATGGCCGGCGCATTTGCCGCCTTCTACCATCAACTCTATGTCGAACGAACCCCAGTACGATCGCTCTGCGAATTGCTGGATGCTGGGGGTGCTCACCTCCCTCAGCTGGACTTTGCTGCTCAGGCCGATCTTGACCGCCCAATCTCCCACGACGAGATTAAAGAGGCTATTGCTCACACCTCGTCAGGCAAGACTCCTAGCCCAGAAGGACTCCCCCAGGTATACTATGTAGCATAGCGAGAGGCCCTCGTGCCTTGATGACCTGTATGCCGAGGCCTTGGAGAAAGGTTTCTTCCTGCCCGAGATGGACATGGCCACCATCGTGGTCCTCCCGAAGTCACAACCGCCATCTCCCCACTGTGCTGACTATCGTCCCATCTTCTTCATTAATATGGACATAAAACTAAATGCCATAATTCTTGCCCACCCGCTGAAGCCCTACCTTACCACGTTGGTCTGCCCGGACCAATGTGGATTCATGCCCCAGCGAGGCACCAGACACTGTCTCCGGAGGCTGCATCTGGCCCTGGCTCACCGCCAGGTGCTTTCCCCTTACTTGGCGCTCCTTCTCATCAATTTTGAGAAGGGGTTCAACTCCGTGGACTGGACTTACCTGGGTGACGCGCTAGCTGCGATGGGTTTCGGCCATCGCTTCCGTCAGCTGGTTGGGGTTCTGTACACCCGGCCTCAAGAGCATGTCTTGATCAATGGGGTTCTCTCCGATGCCTTCCCCATTCAAAGGGAAATGAGACAGGGATGCCCTCTCACCCCTTCTCTTCGCCTTGGCGATGGAGCCTCTAGTGACCTTGATTCGGTCCGAGAGTCTCGTTCGGGGATGGGAATGTCCCAACTCTGAAGTGGACAAGATCGCACTTTACGCAGTTTCAAACTTCCGGCCTCCTAATGAATTCTAGTAAGTCGGTCCTGGTCCTGTAACATCTCTCCAGACATTCGGTGTCAGTCTTTTAAATATCTTGGGATCTGGGTTGCTCTCCTCCCAGAATTGAGATGGTCCCTCAATGTCACCCCGCTCGTGAAGAAAGCTAAGGCGGATCTCCACAGATGGCAGACGCTACCCCTGAACCCCTTGGGAAGGGTCACCTTGTTTAAAATGATGATTCTTTCCAGATTTCGTTACGTCCTCCAAAACATCCCCTTCTGTTTTCCACAGGCGTGATTTCAGGAGCTAGACACTATGGCTACTAAATTACTCGGGGGGGGCGGCTGGCTTTAAATCATTCGACGGGGGCATGGGGATGACACATTTATACCTATACTACTTGGTGACTCGTCTATTGATTATACATGACTTGTTCAACAGGGGTTGGTCTGATTCGGCATATAGGCTTGAACTAAGGGAGCTCGGCCTGCCCAAAATCCAGTCCCTAATGTACGGGGAATTCATCCAACTTGCCTGAAGTCACGCGCTCCACACTCTCAGCCTGGCGGGCTGCTCTGCGACATACTCAGGGGACACACAAACTCACCCAGCACACGCGGCTCCTTGGCATGGTACATGTCACAGGGAGGTCAGTGGGCTACAGGGTTCCGAATGTGGGATCTTATAGGGATCTCTCAGCTCGGTGATGTGTGGGCGAGCGGCCACATGCGCTCTTTTAAGAACCTCTATTCCAGATACTCCCTGCACCCATCACAGTTGTATAAATCCCTACAACTGCGAGATGCCCTCCACGTACACATACCGGACGATACCAGGATCCCTGAATACAGTCCTCCCGAGGCACAAACAATGCTAGGCGACTTGGGGAAAGGGGGTATTTCCCGCATGTACCGGACATTGATCCATAACACCTCGACCTCATTAGACCGACTCAGGGCCAAATGGGAGGAGTGGGTAGGTCCTTTGGATGAGGAGGACTAGCATGATGCCCTCATGTCACTCAAGATGGTCACCACATCCGCTAAAACGCCGCTTGATGCAATTATACTATTTACATGCAGCCTACTTAACCCCGAAGCACCTCCATCGAGCCGGCTTCTCCCCGTCTGCCTCATGTATGAGATGCAGTCACGATCCGGCCAACTTTTTCCACATGGTGTGGGCATGCCCTCGACTACCTCAGTTCTGGGGTGAGGTCGAAAGCGAGCTAACTGAGGTCCTAGAGTGGGAGGCTCCTCATGATCCACGACACTCCCTTCTCAGGATTACAGATGGACTAGACGGGTCCAGGAAAGAGAAATTACTTTACAATACAGTAAGCTTCCCACACCACCAGGTTCTGAGAAATGTCAAAGGGGGTGGATTTGGTGCGCGGCACAAGAAAAACCCATGTATAAGGCACGGGGTGTCCTAAGAAATACCGGAGGGTATGGGGAAATGGCGGGTGCTGTGGAGTAGCCTGAACTTTGTACGTGATGCTTGTATTCACTGCTACAGGGTGGGGTTTAAAGGAAATGCTTTGCTCTTTCAATTGTCTTTGCATCACTATTGTTGCTATCCAATGTCGTACTGCTGGTGCTTTTTCTTTGTAAAAACAATAAAATTGCTTATAAAAAATAAAATGGCTAATCCAGCAATAGTCAAGGCTAAACTTCACAAGCCTACGGCTGAGTGTAGTGTCCTCAGGTTTGAAACAGGTAACTGCAGTTTCCCTGCATGTGCGTAAACCGCGATACAAAAAGGGGATCCTCGGTAGCCTCCTTCCTTCCTTCATTAGTGTAGGACAGATACAGAAAAAGTGCATAATATCCTCTTTTGCCATCCGCATAGGTGGCCCTCATCAGAGCTCCCCATCTTCTTCCATGGTGACAAAGCAGATCCTTACAATGTTATATCAAATTTATATCTCATGAACCTCAGCTTCATATAAAGTGAGTTTCACCAAAATAAGGTTGATGTATTGTATAACTGCCATGCTTGCGACCTCTCTGAAGACACTTCTTTATCTTCAAGCAGAGAAGTCTTTTGGGCCAGCAAGTTTACTATTCTCTTGAAGGCGCCCTGCGCAAGAGATCCACCCAAATGGATTGCAGCTGAAGCCTACTTATTGATTTCTCCAGATATGCCTTTGATGGGCTCAAAGGATTTTCATTTATTGCTAACCATAACATTTTATTTAAGGATCCACTGAGGGCCAATTTCAATCTATAACAGCACTTCATTCATGATGCTCCATGTCTTGCAAGCACTTGGTTTGGGGTTCCAAATTCTAAGCGTATCTGTACTTCAGTCGTGAAAAGACATTTCTATATGTTCTTAATGCTGCTTGCTCTATAGTGCTTGTATACCTGCCACGAAGTGCCTCTGACCCATACGCAAGAGTTGGAAAGAGCCTGGCAGGGATCACCTTAGAATTGGTAGCATGATGGGGCCTTTTAATGTGTTAAAAAGAAAACCAAAGGCCAACATTAGTCCTGCACCCTTGGTCCTTATTTAATTTTTTAGTACAACAAATATTATTTTTGAGTCCATCAAGACACTGAGATACTTATATTTAGTTACGTTCAGGAACCATGTGTAAGACACTGGCTTTATCCTTAATATGGACAGAGTTTTTGTTTTCACGCAGGTAATCTCCATCGCGTGAGCTTCCGCATGCTGTGATAATGTGTTGATCAGCCGCTGTAAGGCGATATTGGTTTGGCGGATTAGGACTGCGTCGTCTGCATAGAGTAAATTGGAACTGCTGAAATTATTCAGTCGGGCGAATGTGATACAGCGATATCTAGACCTTGCAGGAGGTCAGCCATGTACAGATTGAACAGGTAGGGGGCCAGGACGCAGCCATGTTTTAACCTTGCCTTGTTGGAATTTTTCTGGAGAACCTATCCCCAGCTCCAAGTTTTATTCTGATCCATGTTTGTTTAAT
Organism: Lissotriton helveticus; assembly: GCF_964261635.1. Classification (NCBI taxonomy): domain Eukaryota; kingdom Metazoa; phylum Chordata; class Amphibia; order Caudata; family Salamandridae; genus Lissotriton; species Lissotriton helveticus. Next base: position 1,939,123,698 of record NC_136065.1, read on the forward strand.
GAAGCTGGATTGCTTTTATCACTGGTGCCAGTATATCCTGCTTATACAGCTTAGCCCAGAGGTTTCCTGTTAACAGCGCCAAACGCAGACTTGTAGGGCACGAAACAGAACTGCAGATTCTGCTTTTTATCCCTCATCTTATCAATTACACCAGAGAGCAGCATGGCATTTATTGAAGTTTCAGTGCCCTTTACAAAGCCTGACTGGTTTATCTGAATCTATTTGTTCTCCTCTGCCCAGCGAGTGAGTTCGTTCAGGAGGATTGTTACAAAATATGTATCTTCAGCATCTAGTAAAGCTATCAGTCGATAGTTAGCCGGTATTGCCCTCTCTCCACCGTTATATGTTGGACTTATCATCAAGCCTTGCCAACTGTAGGGAATTATTTCACTTTTCCTGCCCAGAACTCTGGGTCATTTTGACAAGGGCTTGGGGCACGCCATTGGGTCTGGGTGCTGTGTGACGCAGCCTTGGCGTATTGATCCGCTGATCTGCTTTACGGTGATAGGGTCTAGCTTCCATTTAGCATTTTCCCCATATGGGTTTTTGCAGTTGATGAAGTTTATCCCCTCTTCTTCTGGCTGCTTCCCTCCGAGTTGTTGTCCTCAGTGCGAAGCCCAGACTGTTTCAGATATACAAGATACTATGAGTGGCCGGGCTGTCTGGAGGCGGCACTGACCACATGCACCAGAAAGTCTTGGGGTTGACTTTTTTACTAGCCTCAATTACTTTCAGCCAATACAAATCCTGTTGTTGTTTTGTTTCTTCCCATGTGATGTTTTTATAGGATCGCCTCAGCTTACGTAGCTTCGCTAACTGTGTTTGTGGAGCCCCTTTGCCTCTGATGACGATGAATACTTGATTAAGCTTCTTCTTTGCCATTAGGGCCATTGATGAGCAGCTCCTAGGTTGAGATGTACTATGGGGGGGACGGTTCATAACAAGCTTTACACCATGCCTGCTTCTTGCGTGTTTATCAGTTATGGTTGCAGAAAAGGTTGTCCCTTCTTCTGTAGGATCTAACCACCTGGAAGACAGCGTTTCTATGAACATTTTGGCCACTAGTTCAGCCCACTTAATTCTTTTGTAGTTGACCGTGTAGATTGTGCCTAGACTGTCATTGGTTCCATCATGCCTAGCTGGGCACAGCACCAAAGTTACTGTCTGAGGGAGGTGGTTGCTGTTGAGCCGTAAATGTGTTCCAAAAGCGGCTAGCTCTGGAAATAGGGACAGTGTCACCATTGTGTAATCCAATATTGATTGGCTGTTGGGGGAGTCATATGTGTTTGGTGATGAAGCATTCAATGGTGACCTGTCTTTTAATATTCTCAGTGCCAGCTGAACTAATGCTGCCTTTTTTTGTGGATATCCATTTCATATTTAGTAACTTGGTGGGAATACTTCAGATAGTGTTTTGTACGTTGATATCTTCATCAGAGTGTGGTGTATGAATTAAGGAATATATGACATTACAACGCAAACAATTACAGCGCATGCCTTTACAACACGTTTTTTACATTGCAACCAGCATTGCATCACATGCCATTACAACGCATTTTTAGAAACTACCATTACAACGCATACCATTAAAATGCATACCATTAGAATGCATAATACTTTTGGGGCAACAGTGGGGTAAGTGTTGGATAGTGTAGGGGTAAAAATTACTATTTCTACTCCAGTGAGTGCAACAGTAGGGTAAGTGTTGGATAGAGTAGGGGTAAAAATACTATCCCTATGTAACCCAAAATCCATACCCACCCTTATACTAAAAAATCCCCATTACTTACCTTACAATGCGTTGTAATGGCATGAGTTGTAATGGTATGCGTTGTAATTGCATGCGTTGTAGTGCCATGTGTTGTAATGGCATGCGTTGTAAAGGCATGTGATGTAAAGGCAGTTGCGTTGTAACAGCTGTGTTGAAAAGGTAGTGCGTTGTAATGACTGCGTTGTAATGGTTGTTCACCGAATTAAGTTCATTTTAAAGTCACCAGATAGGAGTTTTGAGATTGCAGATTTCTTTTTACCGCTAGTATTGTCTCCACAATTCCTTTTGTTGTTTCTGTCTTTGTTTTTGTATTCGGGTGAACATAGGCGTTTGTTAATATGAGCGGGCAGTTGATTTCAGGGATCCACTTCATTCTTTCTATAATCAGCAGCAGACCCTGTTGGTTCACGGGAATAACTTAGTACGGTCAGTTTATTAAAGCAGAAATGTGAATTTCTAGGCCCCCATTGGACGTCCAAAGAGTATTTATTGCAGGTTTTCAAAGGGAACATAGTCAGGTATAGGAACTGGATGTAAGACCCATATTAATTACATAGTAGTAGTAGACCCCCAGTGTCTGAGCATCTAACAGGATTATAACTAATGTATCCTCCCCTACTAAGCCACTAGTAATGAGACCCTAAATGTTGAATGCTGATAGCTGGCATTGGTGATTTTAGGAAAGAGCACTTCACAGATGCGTGGTTTGTGAGCTAAATAACACTTTCGGACCAAGAAACCTTTCTCTATATGGCAGTTTCTTCACTTCATTGAAGTTTTTGATCCTGGGCACATTATTTCACGTTCCTGTGCTAAAACTTGTTGATCTGAAAAAGACTTCTGACTGCCAACAAACAGTTGCAACTGACACCTCAGGTATTTGTAGGCTGTAGGAACCCATCAGAAAAATGGATGCTACTGAAAATAAAGCACCACTTTTCGGTCTCGCCTGAAACAGCGCATGTGCTGTTGCTTGTAAGACATTTTTCTAACTTAAAGGGAGCTTGGAGCCTGCCCACTGCTTACAATTAATTGGCTTTATTGTCACGCTCATTTGCTGGCTAGTGATTGGTCAGTGTGTGGCAATTTCACTTTCTCTTAGTTTCTCTCTTCTGTGGAGCATGGACCGAGTACCTATTGTTTTTATTTGGTTAGTGTACTTCCACTGCTCACACTGGGATTGAGGTACTTTTTTCTTCTTCCCCTGTCGTCATTGTTGTTGTTTGTTCCCCTTTCCCACATTGTTGCTGTGAGTAGCTGGCCTGATATATGATGTCCACTAATGTAAGTGGGCACCTTGCACCAGTCCAGACAACCCTTATGGTGATTTAAGAGGTCTCAGACAACCTTAGAAAGCTATCCAAGAGGTAGCTGTGGAGAGCAGCCTTCAGGCTTAGTCTTGAAGGAGTGTAAATCAGCTTGGTTTACCAGAAGGCAATCTTATAGTATTGATTAAATTAAAAAGAACCACACAAGGTATTTATAAAAATATGTATGTATTATATTATACTCTCTAGTACATTCCAGTATCTCACACACTGAGATATACATAAGGCACACAATACTATAGCAAATACGTCACAGTAAATAGCACTAATACACAGTTGGTCCCAGGGGGGACCAAACCATATTCTAAGAAAGTGGTATAAGGACCACAACTCGAGTCAGGACAATGTCGAGAGGTTATAGAGTCGCTGGGGACCCAAGGAACCACCCAAGGTAAGTAGACAGGGACCCCAAGGAGGGTGCATGCAGTGTGAGAACAAGACCGCAGGCTCTGTACAACTCTACGTGTACGTCATGGTTGGATTTTCAAAGATTAGGGACCCTTCTCAGTGGACCCTGAGTAAACCCTGTAGAAGACAGAAGATTGGAGAGCCACCCCACCGCGGATACCGTGGTACCCAAGTTACCTATCCCAGGGGAGCTGGGTGCATAGGTGTGAATTGGCATCAGAAACCGCCTTCTAACCCAATGGAGCACTTCAGGGAAGTGCCACTGCTGGATGAGGAGAAAGTGTCCGTGGAAATCCAAACATGAATTCTTTGTGAAGAGTAACTGAAGGCAGAGGGGACATTGTTTGGGTCACTTGAGAGTGACCAGGGGATCGGTAGACGAATGCCCACCGATGTTGGGTGCTTCAGGATAGATGTCGATGACCTTGACTCTGCAGCTGTGGGGACTGGGCAATGCTGAAGATGACCAGGAGCTGGATACGAGCTGTTCCACAAAGGATATTGAGTGCTGAGGGGTCGGTGTCTAGCGGGAGCACCCACAAGCCTTGGCACAAGCAACCCACACAGGAGGTCAAGAAGTTGCAGGAAGAGGACCAGCAAGGTCCAGGAGACTCACCATAAGCAGGGGAGTCAAGGCAAGCCCAGAGCAATCAGGAAAGCCCAAAGAAGACATAGTTGACCCTCCACAGGACCCACAGGTCGAAGATACTGGAGTCGCAGGAGGACCTCGTGTAGCTTTACAAAACAACAGGCCACTGAGCACACGGTGTGATGTGGAGGAAGTTCTTTGCAGGAGAAGTTGCCAGAGACTGGGGCTACTTGGAGCCCAATGCATTTTCTCCAGAATTGCCTGCAAGCATTTGCACTTGCAAAAGTACAAGGTGCACAGGGGTTCAGTATGGCAGTCCCCATGAGGGATTCTGGCCTCAAACTGGGTGAGAGGGTAGCTCGGGCCTCAAGGGATGTAGAAACCTACCTCCTGTGATGTTGAACCCTTCAAAGTCCGTATGAGGTTGGGATCAGCAGACCGGTCAGCAGTGTTGCAGTGCCTGCGAATGGAGGGGAGTGACTCCTTCACCCCAAGGGAGATTATCTTCAGATGTCTTGGGTGCTCCACAGGCCCTGCACTGATCCTGTATGGTGCAAAGGCACAGACGAGGCAGCAGACTGAAAGGGAGATGAAGTCAGGCCCAAACAAAGTCCAGTGAAGTCCAGAGTTCCCAGACAGTAGAAGTGCAGTGGTTTCAGTTCTGAATCTTGTCCACAATGAATCTAGGGACCTACACCCAGTTAAGCCCTTAAGTACCCTAAGGAAAGAGATGGGAAGATTCAGGGGACCCTCACAGGGGAGGGTCTGGACAAGGGGGAGGTTACTCCCATGTCCTTTGTCCAGTTTTGCGCACGAGCGGGAGCCAACGGCTCCCAGAACTGGTTTGAACTGGACTATGCACAGGGACACCAAATGTGCCCCTCATGCAGACTTTCAGGGGCTGGCAAGTGCACCCACCCAGCCCAAATACTCTAAATTCTGTCTGGGAGGTGGTCACACCTCCCTGTGACAGGATGCCTATTCTCTTGCCTTCCCCTGCTCGATGTTGGCTCAGCAGCAGGAGGGCAGAAATGTGTCTCTGGTCGGCAGCAACCATTTTGTGCTGTCCGGGACTAGAAGGCTGGTACCGGGAACACTGCGAGCCTAACGGAAGTCTTCCCTGGTGGGTGGAAGAATACCTCTCACACCAGTAATGGTGTGGGGGGATGATTTCAATATGTCTGACGCCAAACACAATAGGGTTTGTTGCAGCCGTTTTCAAGATGGTCATCGCAGAGTCACATAATGCCCCTCAATATTAGATATGCCTGCTTCACTGGCAACCCGGGAGCATGGACTCCGTAGGCTGCAGGGGTGTCCTGTTCATGATGGGGCACCCCCTCACTAAGAACCAATCACCCTGCCCTCAGGATTGGAAAGGCCTGCTAGAGGCAGCGGCACCCTGATTAAGAGGACGAGCCGCTTTTGGAAAGGCTGTCTATCTCCCAGTGTGTGAATTTGAATTTACGCCACTTCTGGTGCTAAGAGTTGAATTCTGCACTAACTTTTAAATCTCTTCTGTTTGTATGAATTTTAGTTGCGTCGCAACGTTGTTGTGAATCTATTTTTAAATTTGTTCATGTCACTGATTTAGCAAGTGCATTTACTTTGCCTAGACCCCGGTCCACTGCGGCGTATGCCGTTTGTTGCGGAGGGTCGCATAGGCATTATACTCACTTCCGCATTCCAACACGGAAGAGACTGTAAGCGCTCTAGCTGATCCGGCCCCCTTCCCTACTTAATTTGGAGGGAGGCGCGGACGCGTGCAGCGGCACCCTGATTAAGAGGGCGAGCCGCTTTTGGAAAGGCTGTCTATCTCCCAGGGTGTGAATTTGAATTTACGCCACTTCTGGTGCTCAGAGTTGAATTCTGCACTAACTTTTAAATCTCTTCTGTTTGCATGAATTTTAGTTGCGTCGCAACGTTTTTGTGAATCTATTTTTAAATTTGTTCATGCCACTGATTTAGCAAGTGCATTTACTTTGCCTAGACCCCGGTCCGCCGCGACGTATGCCGTTTGTTGCGGAGGATTGCATAGGCATTATACTCACTTCCGCATTCCAACACGGAAGAGACTGTCAGCGCTCTAGCTGATCCGGCCCCCTTCCCTACTTAATTTGGAGGGAGGCGCGGACGCGGGCAGCGGCGCGCCTAAGGCAAGCCCGTCCGCACCAGAACGCTGCAAGCTGCCACACCAATATCGTATTTTGGCTGGTTTACCTTCCCCAGTCATCATTACCCTTTGAAAATGGCTGCTACTACATCACCTCTCTTCAGGTATACACGGAACGAACTTTTAGAATTAAACTCTCCCCTTATTGTGGCATCAGAGGCACTATTAGCCGACATTCGGAAGGCCTCTTGTGTTTTTAACATAGAGCCATCAGTGGAGAGACGGACTGAGAGGAGTGAAGCTCAGACCGTCTCCACTAGCCCAGCACAGGCAAAATGTACGGCTATATACTTTAACGCGAGATCTATCCCAAAACACCCTCTGGAGATATGGAGCCTTCTTGACTCTGAAAAGCCTGATCTGTGCTTCATATCTGAGACATGGCTACATGAGCATGCTATTCCCGACCTTCATGTAGCCTTCCCTCAGCAGTACGCTATAGTTAGGTCTGATAGAATAGGGGGAAGGGGTGGAGGAGTATTGATAGCAGCAAAGGAGAGTATGAATGTTCATATTATAGAAAGCCTCGTGGTTAATGAGTCAGAGATCATAGTTTTTAGAGTGAATGGTCTGGGAAAAGAAGTGTGGAAAGGGGCATTCATATATCGACCCCCGGGGAATAAAGGAGATTTTGCCAATACCTTATTAGAAACTATAGCCCCTCATGTATTGACTGCGGACAGTTTTTTGTTACTGGGTGAATTTAATTATCACGCTGATGACCAATCAAATGTAGAGACAGAAAAACTAATCTCTTCTATGATTACCCTCAATCTGATTCAAAAGATTACAGGTCCCACCCACCAAGCTGGCCACATGCTGGATCTCCTATTTACTAATTCTCCTAATATCTCGACGGTCCCCCCTATTCCATTATTGTGGACTGACCATTATTTGGTGAAATTCGCTATAAATAACTGTATACTCAAAACGACTAGTAATAAAAACAAAAAAGTATGCAGAAACATGAAAAAGATCACTCTTGCTGCCTTTTCTGATAATTTTGAGATAGATCAAATAGACCCGAAGGCAAATGTCAATCTAGCAGCTATGCATCTGGAGTCAGCCGTTGGCAAGGCACTGGACAAGATCGCCCCTTTACGAACGGTCAATTGCAGGGAGAAATTTTCGCCCTGGTTTACAGACCAATTAAAAGATCTTAAAACCTTGACTAGAAATGCTGAGAAAACCTGGCGGAAAAGTAAAAATTTAAATGACCGTAAAATGTATCAAACCATACACACTAAATATATGAGGGAAATAAGAACAGTAAAGAGAACGCACTTAGCTGAACGGATAATCAAAGCTGAGAACTCTTCTAAGGAGCTTCATCATATCTTAAAGGAATTTATTTCCTTTAAAAGTCCACAATTAACACCAAGCACTGAAGAATGGACGGAAGAGCTCTCTAAACTCCTAGATGATAAAATTACAAACATATGTAACTCTTTCGAATTGGACACTGCATCCATTCAGTATCTTCAACAGGACCTATATATAAATGAATCTTGATATATAAACAATTCTCCTTCGAGGTGGGCCACCTTTGAATTGTTTGACAATGAAAAAACCATCCTAGTAGGACGGAAAATTAAATCAGGCTCCCCCAATGATCAATTAACTTCCAAACTATTTGCCATCCTTGCCCCAGCGCTAGTGGATTGTCTTTCTGGCCTTTTAAATAAATCTCTGAAAGAAGCGGAGGTTCCAAAAATTTGGAAGGTGGCTAGAGTTAAACCTATATTAAAAAAACCTGGCGCAGATGCAAATGCTTTTATAAACTATCGTCCCATTTCCTTGCTGCCATACTCAGGGAAAGTGTTGGAAGCATTTGTAAATGAACAACTGGTTAACTACTTGGAGACGAATGACCTACTCGATCCATCACAGTCAGGTTTCCGCGCTGCCCACAGCACGGAAACAGCACTGATCGAGGTTGCTGACAACATTAGGCTTGCCTTGGACAAACGTCAATCTTCTATTCTTGTCCTTTTAGATCTGTCGGCCGCCTTTGACACCATCTCCCACCAGATCTTGATTAGAAGGCTGTGGGAGTGTGGTGTCAGAGGGCAGGTTTCAAGATGGTTTGTCAGCTATTTGACTAACCGGACGACTACAGTACAAGTAGATAAAACCTTGGCCAGTACCCGGCCCGTCATAAGAGGTGTGCCTCAGGGCTCTATTTTGAGCCCCTCGCTTTTTAATGTTTACGTGGCCCCCCCTGGCCAAAGTGATCAGGGCATGCGGTTTTGACGTGCTGTCATACGCGGATGATACGCAAATACTGGTCACACTTGGCCCTGACGCTAACGAGACAAAAAGGCGTTTTAGAAATTGTATGGTAGAGGTAAAAAACTGGATGGACCAAAACCACCTTCAGCTTAATGGCACTAAATCTGCAGTTATGTTATTTGGGAGAGCAAGTGAGTACTGGACCCAGGACTGGTGGCCTTCGGAACTGGGGGAGTGTCCTGTCCCAAAGGAATCAGTCCGCAATTTAGGGTTCCACATGGACAACAAGCTATCCATGAGGGACCAAGTTAACCATACTGTGGGCACCTGCTTCGGAATTATGCGGAGTCTACGCAGGGTCTTTAAATGGATACCGGCTGAAGCATGTAAAATTCTGGTCCAGAGCCTGATTGTAAATAGACTAGACTATGGCAATTCACTTCTCCTTGCCATAAACGAGTGCCATATCAGGAAACTGCAGGTTTTACAAAACACGGCCGCTCGTCTGATCTTAGGCCTACCTAGAAGATCCCCCTCATTTCCGTGTTTGAAAATCTTACATTGGCTCCCTGTAAAACAAGCATTTACAATGCAACGGTCTCGCCTTTGCAAAAGTTAGCGCTTTTGGCATTGTAAATGACAAATGTTTTATTTATGTGTTGGTTTTGGAAACAGATAAATAAATGGCATTGTCATGAGCAGTAGAGAGTGAGTAGTAGAGAGTGAGTAGTAGAGAGAGTAGTAGAGAGTAATAGTGAGTAGTAGAGAGAGTAGTAGTGAGTAGTAGAGAGTGAGTAGAGAGTAGTAAGTGAGTAGTAGAGTGTGTAGTAGAGAGTAGTGAGTGTGTAGTAGAGAGTAGTGAGTGTGTAGTAGAGACTAGTGAGTGTGTAGTAGAGAGTGTGTAGTAGAGAGTGTGTAGTAGAGAGTGTGTAGTAGAGAGTGTGTAGTAGAGAGTGAGCAGTAGAGACTAGTGAGTGTGTAGTAGAGTGGTGAGTGTGTAGTAGAGTGGTGAGTGTGTAGTAGAGTGTGTAGTAGAGTGTGTAGGAGAATGTGTAGTAGGGAGTGTAGTAGAGTGTGTAGTAGAGAGTGTGTAGTAGAGAGTAGTGAGTGTGTAGTAGAGAGTGTGTAATACAGAATGTGAAGTAGAGAGATTGAAGTAGAGAGATTGAAGTAGAGAGATTGAAGTAGAGAGATTGAAGTAGAGAGATTGAGGTAGAGAGATTGAATTAGAGAGATTGAGGTAGAGAGATTGAAGTAGAGAGTGTGGAGTAGAGAGTGTGGAGTAGAGAGTGGAGAGTCTGTAGTAGAGTGTAGTAGAAAGTAGTGAGTGTGTAGTAGAGTAGTAGAGAATGTGTAGTAGAGTAGTAGAGAGTAGTAGAGGGTGTGTAGTAGAGTGTGTAGTAGAGCGTGTGTGTAGCAGAGTGTGTAGTAGAGTGTAGTAGAGTGTGTAGTGTAGAGTGTGTAGTAGAGAGTGTGTAGTAGAGAGTGTGTAATGTAGAGTATGTAATGTAGAGTGTGTAATGTAGAGTGTGTAATGTAGAGTGTGTAATGTAGAGTGTGTAGTAGAGTGTGTAGTAGAGTGTGTAGTAGAGTGTGTAGTAGAGTGTGTAGTAGAGTGTGTAGTAGAGTGTGTAGTAGAGTGTGTAGTAGAGAGTGTAGTAAGTAGTGACTGTAGTAGATAGTGTGTAGTAGAGAGTGTCTAGTATAGAGTGTGTCGAAGAGAGTAGTGGCTGTAGTAGTGAGTGTGTAGTGAGTGTGTAGTAGAGTGTGTAGTAGAGAGTAGTGACTGTAGTAGAGAGTGTGTAGTAGTGTGTAGTAGAGAGTAGTGACTGTAGTAGAGTGTGTAGTACAGTGTGTAGTAGAGAGTTGTGACTGTAGTAGATAGTGTGTAGTAGAGAGTGTCTAGTATAGAGTGTGTCGAAGAGAGTAGTGGCTGTAGTAGTGAGTGTGTAGTGAGTGTGTAGTAGAGAGTAGTGACTGTAGTAGAGAGTGGGTAGTAGTGTGTAGTAGAGAGTAGTGACTGTAGTAGAGTGTGTAGTACAGTGTGTAGTAGAGAGTAGCGACTGTAGTAGAGAGTGTGTAGTAGAGTGTGTAGTAGAGAGTGTGTAGTAGAGTGTGTAGTAGAGAGTAGAGTGCGTAGCAGAGAGTAGTGACTGTAGTAGAGAGTGTGTAGTAGAGTGTGTAGTAGAGAGTGTGTAGTAGAGTGTAGTAGAGAGTAGAGTGCGTAGCAGAGAGTAGTGACTGTAGTAGAGAGTGTGTAGCAGAATGTGTAGTAGAGAGTAGTGACTGTAGTAGGGAGTGTGTAGTAGAGAGTAGTGACTGTAGTAGAGAGTGTGTAGTAGAGAGTGTGTAGTAGAGAGTGTGCAGTGATTTGAGTTTTACATCAAATTAAAAACGGGAACGGAACAAACTCATCCTATACATTATTGTGGTAGGTGCCCACGCATATAGGGTTAAATGATGCGTTAGATGCCACAGGTCCCACCAACACGCTTCCTTTATGATAGGAGAATGCCCAACATCGCGGAGATTTGCTCTCTGCTCTTCCCGGATATTTGTATTTTCAAATGTATAATGTTATCCTGCTAAACGAAGACGATGCTCAAACTATAAAAGAAGAGGGTTTCACAGATATGTTAGTCCTTCCGGGCAAACGAAATGACCCAAAGAAAGATCAAGTGACAGTTTAGAGCTCCAAGTGAGTCTTAATAAAATCAGTGTCTGGAACGCATAGCATCAAAAAACGAGCGGGGCATCAAACTGCAGTGTCATTCAATCAAAGCTTCAAGGCTTCTGAGCGCTAGCCGAGAATTATTTTTTGTGAAGCACTAATCACTGTGGAAGGTGCCCCTGCTATCCCAGATGTGAGAAGTCAGTCTGATATGAAAATAAGCAGTATTTGGAATGAATGTATTTGGCAGGGGGAAGGTGGGGCGGCGCAAGACCGTACTGACGAGTGAACAGGAGCCATTTTGTACCGAGTGATTCTGCCTGTGTGCATGTAGACAAACCAGGCAGCAGCATGAGCATGTGATTCGGTAAAATAACAAGCATTTACAATGCAATGGTTTTGCCTTTGTTAAAGTTAGAGCTATTGGCATTGCTCTTGACACTCTGAAGCTCCACTCTGCACTCTGAAGCTCCACTCTGCACTCTGAAGCTCCACTCTGAAGCTCCACTCTGAAGCTCCACTCTGAAGCTCCACTCTGAAGCTCCACTCTGAAGCTCCACTCTGAAGCTCCACTCTGAAGCTCCACTCTGAAGCTCCACTCTCCACTCTGAATCTCCACTCTGAATCTCCACTCTCCACTCTGAAGCTCCACTCTGAAGCTCCACTCCGAATCTGCACTCTGAATCTGCACTCTGCACTCCGAAGCTCCACTCCGAAGCTCCACTCCGAAGCTCCAGTCCGAAGCTCCACTCTGAAGCTCCACTCTGAAGCTCCACTCTGAAGCTCCACTCTGAAGCTCCACTCTGCACTCTGAAGCTCCACTCTGAAGCTCCACTCTGCACTCTGAAGCTCCACTCTGCACTCTGAAGCTCCACTCTGAAGCTCCACTCTGCACTCTGAAGCTCCACTCCGAAGCTCCACTCCGAAGCTCCACTCTGAAGCTCCACTCTGAAGCTCCACTCTGAAGCTCCACTCTGAAGCTCCACTCTGAAGCTCCACTCTGAAGCTGCACTCTGAAGCTCCACTCTGAAGCTCCACTCTGCACTCTGAAGCTCCACTCTGCACTCTGAAGCTCCACTCTGAAGCTCCACTCCACTCTGAAGCTCCACTCCGAAGCTCCACTCCGAAGCTCCACTCTGAAGCTCCACTCTGAAGCTCCACTCTGCACTCTGAAGCTCCACTCTGAAGCTCCACTCTGAAGCTCCACTCTGAAGCTCCACTCTGCACTCTGAAGCTCCACTCTGCACTCTGAAGCTCCACTCTGAAGCTCCACTCTGAAGCTCCACTCTGAAGCTCCACTCTGAAGCTCCACTCTGAAGCTCCACTCTGAAGCTCCACTCTGCACTCTGAAGCTCCACTCTGAAGCTCCACTCTGAAGCTCCACTCTGAAGCTCCACTCTGAAGCTCCACTCTGAAGCTCCACTCTGAAGCTCCACTCTGCACTCTGAAGCTCCACTCTGAAGCTCCACTCTGCACTCTGAAGCTCCACTCTGAAGCTCCACTCTGAAGCTCCACTCTGCACTCTGAAGCTCCACTCTGAAGCTCCACTCTGAAGCTCCACTCTGCACTCTGAAGCTCCACTCTGAAGCTCCACTCTGAAGCTCCACTCTGCACTCTGAAGCTCCACTCTGCACTCTGAAGCTCCACTCTGAAGCTCCACTCTGAAGCTCCACTCTGAAGCTCCACTCTGCACTCTGAAGCTCCACTCTGCACTCTGAAGCTCCACTCTGCACTCTGAAGCTCCACTCTGAAGCTCCACTCTGAAGCTCCACTCTGAAGCTCCACTCTGAAGCTCCACTCTGAAGCTCCACTCTGAAGCTTCACTCTGCACTCTGAAGCTCCACTCTGAAGCTCCACTCTGCACTCTGAAGCTCCACTCTGAAGCTCCACTCTGAAGCTCCACTCTGCACTCTGAAGCTCCACTCTGAAGCTCCACTCTGAAGCTCCACTCTGCACTCTGAAGCTCCACTCTGAAGCTCCACTCTGAAGCTCCACTCTGAAGCTCCACTCTGAAGCTCCACTCTGAAGCTCCACTCTGAAGCTCCACTCTGCACTCTGAAGCTCCACTCTGAAGCTCCACTCTGAAGCTCCACTCTGCACTCTGAAGCTCCACTCTGAAGCTCCACTCTGAAGCTCCACTCTGCACTCTGAAGCTCCACTCTGAAGCTCCACTCTGAAGCTCCACTCTGAAGCTCCACTCTGAAGCTCCACTCTGCACTCTGAAGCTCCACTCTGAAGCTCCACTCTGAAGCTCCACTCTGAAGCTCCACTCTGAAGCTCCACTCTGCACTCTGAAGCTCCACTCGGAAGCTCCACTCGGAAGCTCCACTCGGAAGCTCCACTCGGAAGCTCCACTCGGAAGCTCCACTCGGAAGGGGCAAAGATCGGAGCATCACGGAACTAAAACAAATATAAACAAGGCAGTGAGTGCAGCACCGCCTTAGCAGTGGGATAGCAGCCTTGATAACATCGGAGCAGCCCCTGCGCCCGGCCTCAAAACAATAAAGGCAACTCTAGAATGCAGATTTACCTGTATCCCGCAAGTGATGTACGCAGATGGGAAAGAAACAAATAGCAACCTTGGAGAGCTGGCGGGGCAGGCAAACACAGCATCGGGAGACGCAATATAAATAAAATAACAGCTAGTATCAAATTATACAAAAGCCCAACGTAACGAATTGCTCAAAAAAGTCAAACATCATGTGTACATGAAGACGCAATATAAATTAAAAAAAAAAAACAGCCACCAACAGATTAAAGAAAAGCCCCTCCATAGCGGATCGGTAAATAAACTCCAAACGCATCTGTTTATGCAGCATCACACAACCATCGGGAGACGCAATATAAATAAAATAACAGCTAGTATCAAATTATACAAAAGCCCAACGTAACGAATTGCTCAAAAAAGTCAAACATCATGTGTACATGAAGACGCAATATAAATTAAAAAAAAAAAACAGCCACCAACAGATTAAAGAAAAGCCCCTCCATAGCGGATCGGTAAATAAACTCCAAACGCATCTGTTTATGCAGCATCACACAACCCACATGCCCGTAATATTAAACAAACAAGTGATAGCCGCAAACCTTATCATTTAAATTAGTTAAAAAGCCGTTGTCCGAGCACCCGTGAATTGCCTGAGAGCTGGGGTACAAGCCTTCGCCAATGCAGAACGGGCACAGAGAGGCAGCCTGCTGTGGCGGAGCGCAAAATGATGCCCCCCCTGCAGAATGCGAAGAGGCCCCGAGGCTCTTGAGTATAAAGCATGCCTCGCAGATATGTAATGAGCTTGGGCTGAATAGGATCCCCCCGAAAGGCTGCAGGGTTTCTGCATGTTAGCCCCTAAAGAGCGGTAACATTATTAAAGCCGGTTTATGAGGTAATGGACAAAGTAAATGACTTCAACTAAAAAGGGTGTAAAAAAGGGCCGTGTCTTGATTTCGAGTGCTCGATCTGTTTATGAATTATGTGATGACTCGGTTCAGATATGGGGTCCAGGATCAGTACATATCCAAACGCCTTACGCTATCGGCTTGGATAGAAAGTATTGTAACCAAACTCGAGGGGACTTCAGAAGTACAGTGCCATAAAATTCAGCCATCAATGTTTAAAACTAAATAAAAAGGTAGCGTCCCAAAAAAATAAATAAATAAATACCGCCTTCGGGTAAAGTCCGCGCTATATAAAAATGCATAAATAACTAACTAAATACATACCGCAAATCACTGCCGTCACTCTGCCGGCCTGCGACCAGGAAGTCAGGCAGGCCGGCGCGTCAACAGGAAACAGGAAGTAGGAGGGCGGGAGCCTACCCCGCCTCCCACGGAAGAGCCGCGATTGGACGGAGCCGCCGTGTTTGGAGCACCGGAGCAGGCAGGAGCCTACCCTGCGCCCCGGTGCAGAAGGAGGTAAGAAGAGTCCTGCTGCCGGGCCCTGCAGCTGAGGAGAGCCGCCGCACGAAGGAAGCCGGTGAGTGCGTTGCTGAGCGGGGAAGGGGGAGGCGGGGGGCGCGGGGAAGGGGGAGGCGGGGGGCGCGGGGAAGGGGGGGGGCGCGGGGAAAGCATGTGCGGGCGGGCGGGCTTTGTATGTATGTGTGCGTGCGTGTGACTGTGGGGGAGGGGGGTGTGTGTGTGTGAGCGAGTGTCTGTGTGCCTGTATGTGTGTGCCTGCGTGTGCATGCGCTCGCCTGTGTGTGCGTGCGTGCGTGCATGCAGAGGGGTGGGGGCTGCCTGCCTGCGTCTGTAAAAGCAAGGGCTGTGAGTTACTCTGCGCATGCGCGGGGGCAAGCCTGTTCATTCCAAGCCAGCCTCAGCCAGCCTCGGGAAAAACGAAAGTAATAAAAAAGCGAAACTGACACTGCCACTGCAGACAATGCTGCGCGCTCCCGAGGTGAAATCCGGCACTGAAAACGCTCGTAACACTTTGGTGTCCACTCTCCTAAAAACGGATCACATTAGTTGTCGAGCTGACAGCATTCATGCTTCGCATGAATGCTAACGTCAGCTCGACCTAAAAAAAACTATTTTCAAGACCCTATGTCTGGTTCACAAATACCTGTACGGACGGGGACCAAAATACTGGACCCAAAAACGTACATGGTATTTGCCTGGCAGACAGCTGAGATCGAGCACTAAGTTACTGCTCATGCCTCTCAGAGTTCAAACTGCCAGAAACAGTGGTCGTGCCTTTTCTTTTATGGCACCATCCCTCTGGAACAAACTACCTCTAAGCCTTCGTACTATCGTAGAACATATGAACTTTCGAAAAAAATTGAAAATCTGGCTTTTCTGCTAGATCTATTCTTGGCTCATCTCCTTTTCAGGACTGTCCGCATGCGCCATGAGACTCCCTTGGACGTGATATGTGCGCAATACAAATGTCCAGACTAGACTAGACTAGACTAGGGGTGACTTATAGTTTTTAAGTGCAGTGACCCTTAGATATAGGAAACCTATATCTTTCAGAAGTGGTGCATGCACCAACTTACAGAGGCTGCAATGGCAGGACTGTAGTTCCATTTTGAATGGTCTCTTATGGGTGGCATAATACATGCTGCAGCCCATGGGAGACCTCTGGGATATCCATGCCCTGGGTACATAGGTACCCTATACTAGGGACTGACAACGGTACCCCAGTATCCAATCTGGGGTGTACCTAAGTACATACACAACAGTTTCTAGAAGAAAGCTGAAAGACTGGGGTTCTGATTAGCAGTCAGTCAGACTAGTCAAAAACAGTATCACATCAAGTAAAAAGTGAGGGTAACCATTAGAAGCAGATCCTACTTTCCTACAGTTGCTTACCCCCTTCCGTGCTATTGCTTGCCAGTCATAGCTTGCTCCATCATTGTTGCTTCCCTCTTCACCCCTCCTGCTTCGTTGCTTGCCACTTCAATGTTTGATTGTTGTGGTTTGCACCGTTCTTGTTGCCCTCTGTCCCCCACTCCACTGTTGTTGCTCACCCTATGACACCCACTACCATCCACCACCAGTTGGTGCTTTCCCCATCCCCCCTACTGTTGCTTGGCCCATCTCACCCTACAGAAAGCACACATTGACAAAGCCAAATTGTTCTTGCATATGCAAGAGATATTTGGCTTTATCAATGTGTTTTTTAGCAATGTTGTAAACACGACAACATTTAAATACCTGTAAATGAGTTATACACCTACCCTTCTCTATCCAAATAACTGAATAACATAGCCACCACTCAAATTACTTCATATTTCACTATACTAATTTTTAACACTACTACTTTATAGGTTCCGGAGTGGCGTGCTACTCGCCAGAAAAGCGCTTCAACACCCATCAAGGGTAACAGGTGCTATATGAATGCAAACCTTTCTTCCCCTTCTATCCCTCCGCTATCCTTCTCACTCCAAATAACTGACTAATATGCACTTATATTTCACCATACTAATTCACCACTAATCCTTTATGGGTTTCTTGAGTAGCGTGATTCAACGCCCCATCAGGGGTAACAAGCGCTATATAAATGCAAACCTTTTTTCCTCCTCTATCCTTCTGATATCCTTCCGAATCCAAATAACTGACTAGCCTACCCTCCACTTAAAATGTACTTACATGTTTCACTATACGAATTCAACACTAATCCTCTAAGGGTCCTGGAGTAGCGAGCTACTTGCCCAAAAAAGCACTTTGACGCCTTGTCAGGGGTTGTAAGCAGTATACAAATGCAATTACAATACAATACAATATAGCAGCCATTACCAAAGCACAAAGGAAGCACATTATTTTTGTAATTCGCAATGCAATCAAAACTTTCAACAGGATCACAAAAAATGAAGATCCTTTAATTGGTGATGTACAAATAATAAATATTTCTTGAAACCTGATTTCCACAAACATAATCTTTTGTGAGCTATATAGTTTTATCAGTAAATCTGCCTGCCTGTGCAAATGAAGTGCCCTTGTCGATGGTAAATGTGCTGTGCAAAGGACAGTGCACTCCAAGCTCTAGTAATACATTTGCCACGTTGTGTGCCACACCCTTGCTCTTTGTTTGACACTAGCATTTTTCACAATCCCTCTGACTTCAGTGATGTAACATTGATGCCAGCCCCCCTCCCCCGGAAGTGGCTGTGCCTCGAAGGAAGACTGCAACTCAGCTGTGCGCTCCGGGTGTCACACCCGCCTTTTAGTACTTTGTGCAAGGTATTTCACCTGTGGTTCTCAGCTTCGCCTTTCCTCGAGTTGCCTTTATCGCCTCCTCGTCAGCAGGCCATAAAGAACTCTGTAATTAACATCAAATGTGTGCGTCAGTAAAGAGCTATGTGTTTGATTCCATCCGATGGTAAAGAGATAACTTCTATCTTAACGACGCCCTCGCTGCTCGTGCTGTCTGAATTGTAAGTAATCGCCATGGAAGCGCGCGCTCCTCGGCAGGGGTTACGGATGGGTGCGCTGGACCGCACAGCGCCTACCTCCTGACGAGGAGCTACTCTCGCCAGGGTTCCTCCGACTGTTCCTTCTGTTTGAGATTAAACAGCACCGGTGCATGCATAGTTCATGTCGCTTTCTCACGTGCACACGGAAGCTTCTTTAACGAGTGGTACACGTGTCCTTCGATTAAGAATGTTCTATCGGGATGTCTTGTCCCTTGACTGCCCCGACTACAATCTTTTAGCATGCAGACTCACGGTGGGCGTGTCTAGTTTTCACACCAATTTGGCGCCCTCGGACTTCGCCCCTGCAGGCAGGTTTTTCGAGCACCAAATACACATCTCCTTACCTTCGTGATGGCGCGCCTTCTCTACTTGTGAAACTTTGTATAAAGTATTTTCACGGATAAGTTATTGCACCTGCTTTCATTTCATACTGACATTTTCAAATATATTTTGTTTTAATCCTCTAGAAAGTTTTTGGGACGAAACATGTTGGCTGCGTAAGGTTGGCTTTAATCATACAGGGTCAGAGCTGCCGACGTTGGGGACCCAGGTTCGAGTCTCGGCTTCGGCTCAAACATCCTGTGATTCTGGGCAAATCACATTATCTCCCCGGTGCCTACCAAAAATGTATGTGTCGTTGTGTAATGTAACTGGTGCTCATGTAAAGCCTCCAATACCTTCGGGTCGAGTTCTCACACTATAAAACTGCAAAAATTGTTTTTTTTAAATGACAGTATCAACCTGCGCGTGACAAGAACAAAATCAGACACAAATGCACATATATGGACTTTTTTCTTTAACTGTTTAAGGTTACTTATGGAATGTTATGTATGGTCTCCAACATCAGTTGTTACCATCATCATAGGGGGGATGGGAGACATTATCAACAAAAAATGCAATGGCCACCCATCAGAGGCGCAACTAGATACTAGAGCCACATTTGGGGTGGGGATTCTAAGAATTTTTTTTGGGGGGGTGGGGGGTGAAACATTAAGCAGTAGGTGGAGTGGCGCTGCAGGGGCTCTTAGAATGGGTGAAACATCAGCAAAGCCTCTTTAACATACATACGGTCTTTTAAAGACCTGTGAAGTGCTCGGGTGCGGCTGTGTGTGTGCCCGGGAGCCGTCTGAGCCCGGGCTGCCACACACGACGGTAGGGGGGGAGGGGAGGGGGGAGCTGAAGCCCTTTGATTCCAAATGGGTGTTGCGCGCCTGCCACCCATATCCAGAATGGTTCTCTGCGTCAGTGTCTGTTAGACAATGAGCGCGCGCCTCCTTTCAGCATTCCCGGCACCTTATAGCACCCGTGTGAGCATAAGCACATCACAGTCCATGACACTGGGGCATAAGAAGCAATAGTGGGTCACACTTGGGGTGGGGGGGTGTCCCATTACTCTGTCGGCGTGTGCAGTGGCCGAGGTCCCTGCTGCTCCCTTTGCCCACGAGATCTTGAGCTCCAAAGTTGACCAGAAGCCCCCCCTCTGTGTGCCTAGTTTGGACCATATGGACTCTGACTATGGGGCTGGGGCGGGGCCAGCTCTGACCCTTCACCCACAAGAGGCTTGCCGGAAATGTAAACCATTGACCCTGCATCATAAATGGAAACTGGGCCAAAGAAACAGCCCTACCTCTGACAGCCTGACCACTACCCGCGGCCCATCACAGCGCTGACCTGCGAAACCGAAACAGTGACTAAAAAGCTCAAAATGAATGTGGAGCAGTGAGGCTACCGCCTCGGCATCCAAAACTCATCACTGCCAGAAGGCATCTGACAGACAAAGACAAGACTCTGCGGCCTCGGACAGGGTCAGCTCAGTTTCTCCCGAGTCCACCCTGAGTCGAGCCTTCGACTGTGCCCAGGGGGAATACATTTACAGGCTTTCACCGTGTTACTGGCTCCTGGAGCTTGTCGGGTGGCTAGCCTCGTGTACCAGTAGCCCATGAAACCTTAGGTGACCACAAGTTGTAGACTTCAGTATACTGCAGCCCGATGGCGCCCTGGAAATCCAACACAAAATTCAAGAAATTCAAAATTCAAGAAATCAAGACACCTGGACATGTATTCACTTTGTAACAGTGAAAGACTTGTAATTGGACTTTCCCCCTTTTTTTCTAAAATACAATCACATAAATGAGCCAAAGCTCTGAGTGGAGGATATGTCATAAATCACTAACCCTCCCCACCCCCTCCTTCGCTCTACCAATGAACAGCTCCTGTCCCCCGGCCCCGGGGCTATCCAGGGTCCTGAAACTCCAACCCTGGACCACCGCTTCCGAAGAGAAGTGGTCCGCAGACGCGAAACCGGTAACTCCCGGACGAGAACCGAGAGGCGGAGCAAAGATCCTCCATAATAAAACCATATTGACTATGACATTCCAATTGCGACAGCTGCAAAGATAATAAAGTGCTTTTTAATCTTCACTGCTCTGCAGTAGAAAGGTAGTTATTAAAATTCGATGTGTTTATCAGTAATGACCATGACTGGACATTCCTAATTCTTGTGTGTGATGATTGTGTGTATCACCTTCCGTGCGCCAGGCCGTGACTGCTCGGCCCAGCTTCCCTGGAGAGTCCGGGAGGCTGTGGAGAGGCCACTGTCTGCCTCAGTATTAGCGCCCAGCATCCTGGTCAGTGGGCACACGTCCATCTCCCAACCGAGATTGCTCTGCCGGCCCTACAACTTTAAGGGTGTGCAAAACATTTCACAGATTGTTAGGACATAGGTTCGTAAACAGGATCTAGACATTGAAGTCTTGGCGCTACCCCGGCAATATGTGATTTCTACATGTCGTTGCCTTCCATGTTACAAATTGCTACAGATGAACACTGCAAAGTTCACCCACCCGCCCAGTACAGACGAAGACCCGCGCTCTGATCTAACATAGCGCTACGAGCGAGCTCTTGGCCGCCATCCATGAGCCACCGCATGCCCATAAGCAGTGCTCACCAAACTCCCAGAGGCCATGGGACCACAGGCGGTGAGTAGCCAGTGTGTGGACCCCAGTTCAAGGAAGGAAGGAAATAAGCCCCCTGACTGCTGTTAAGATTACATAATGCAGCACAAACCAGGGTTCAGTGGGCACCTCGGGCCTCTTGGTCCCGGTGCCACTGCACCTGCTGCATCATCCCACCTGCCCTAGTATCAACAGCACCAGGGCCAAACTGCGCCAGCCACAGACACCCAGGTTCCGCTCTCTATTCCCTGCCCCTGCGGACGGGGTCGGAAAGCAGAGGGCGCGTTTTACTAGTTGTCAGATTTCCCATGATCCTCTTGGTCTTCCTTGCTATTGGGGGTGGTATTGCGCCTTTCCAAACTGTACCCCAAATGCCTATAATAACACAGAATTCTGACTCGTCCTTTGGAACTCTTTTCTTCCTACCCCAGAATAAGGAGACTCCGAATTTCATCCGCCCTGAAGTTCCTCCTAAGCCCTCTCAATGGCGCACGAGCACACGGTGCGCAGAGGTAGCAGCTGGGAGTCGAACTCGGTAAGCGGAGCAGGCCAGCAGCGCTGAGATCAGGTTTCTCCGGTTCGGGACATTCACCACTTCCGCTGGTGTTTACTCAGCCAGGAGTGGCCCCGCTTCGGGTTAACCTTGAGCGAGTGCCAGGGGGCGGAGGCAGCCCAGGTACACAACACCCATACACCTGCTCCGAGGCACACACACCGGCCGGCGACTTCTCCCGCACAGGTAGCACGGCTGACGGACCAAGACGAGCAGCAGAGCCAGCCCGGCAGCCTGGGGGCAGGCCGGTCCATCGCAGGGGGCCCCTCTACCTGAGGGCCCAGGTCGGTGGGTGCGACAGGTGCGCAGAAGTCGAAGTACCCGGGAAAGGAGAGTGGCCAGGACCCGAGGACAGCGCAGTGAAAGGTAGGTCTGGAGGCCCCGAGTGGGGGTGCCCGGGGCGGCGGGCCCCGTTGCCAGGCCCACGGGCCGGGTCCCTGACAGGAGCCATGAATGTTTCATGGCCGCAGTCTCAGGTGACCGGCCGCATCTTGAGGGCGCCGGCTCTGGAATGCGCTCAGGACCGGCCCGGCCGGCGGGTGACTCGGGCGCGGGGAATGCGCTGGCCCAGTGGACGCGGTGTCCCGACGCCATCCCGCATTCCTGAGCTCTGACTCCCCGGGTCACCCCGGGTGCCACTCCGGGAGCAGGGAGCGCCTGCGGGCACGAGCACTGAGGTGTGTGGATGAAAGAGCGAGCCGAGGAACAGGTGTCCGGGCACGGAGCCTCAGGCCCGACTGACAACAGGGGCTGAAGCAACGCAGGGGCACAGAGCCCTAATACTGACTGACACCAGGGGCTGAAGCAATACAGGTGCATACCCCCGCCCCCATCCCCCCACACGGACTGACATCAGGGGCGCAAACATAGCGCCATGGGCTCCCTGATACTGACGGACACGAGGGGCCCAACCAACTATAGGGGCATTGACCCCTACTACTGACTGACACCAGGGGCTGAAGCAATACAGGTGCATACCCCCCCACCCCCTCAATACTGACTGACGCCAGGTGCTGAAGCAATACTGGTGCATACCCCCCCATACTGACTGACGCCAGGGGCTGAAGCAATACAGGTGCATACCCCCCCACCCCCTCAATACTGACTGACGCCAGGTGCTGAAGCAATACTGGTGCATACCCCCCCATACTGACTGACGCCAGGGGCTGAAGCAATACAGGTGCATACCCCCCTAACCTCCCCATACTGACTGACGCCAGGTGCTGAAGCAATACTGGTGCATACCCCCCCATACTGACTGACGCCAGGTGCTGAAGCAATACTGGTGCATACCCCCCCATACTGACTGACGCCAGGTGCTGAAGCAATACAGGTGCATACCCCCCTAACCTCCCCATACTGACTGACGCCAGGTGCTGAAGCAATACAGGTGCATACCCCCCACTCTTCCCCATACTGACTGACGCCAGGTGCTGAAGCAATACAGGTGCATACCCCCCACTCCCCCCCATACTGACTGACGCCAGGTGCTGAAGCAATACAGGTGCATACCCCTCACTCCCCCCCATACTGACTGACGCCAGGGGCTGAAGCAACACAGGGCATACCCCCCACTCCCCCCCATACTGACTGACGCCAGGTGCTGAAGCAATACAGGTGCATACCCCCCCATACTGACTGACGCCAGGGGCTGAAGCAATACTGGTGCATACCCCCCCATACTGACTGACGCCAGGTGCTGAAGCAACACAGGTGCATACCCCACTCCCCCCCATACTGACTGACGCCAGGTGCTGAAGCAATACAGGTGCATACCCCCCCCCCCCATACTGACTGACGCCAGGGGCTGAAGCAATACTGGTGCATACCCCACTCACCCCCCCATACTGACTGACGCCAGGGGCTGAAGCAATACTGGTGCATACCCCACTCCCCCTCATACTGACTGACGCCAGGGGCTGAAGCAATACAGGTGCATACCCCCCTAACCTCCCCATACTGACTGACGCCAGGGGCTGAAGCAATACAGGTGCATACCCCACTCCCCCCCATACTGACTGACGCCAGGGGCTGAAGCAATACAGGTGCATACCCCCCCATACTGACTGACGCCAGGGGCTGAAGCAATACTGGTGCATACCCCACTCCCCCTCATACTGACTGACGCCAGGGGCTGAAGCAATACAGGTGCATACCCCCCTAACCTCCCCATACTGACTGACGCCAGGGGCTGAAGCAATACAGGTGCATACCCCACTCCCCCCCATACTGACTGACGCCAGGGGCTGAAGCAATACAGGTGCATACCCCACTCCCCCCCATACTGACTGACGCCAGGGGCTGAAGCAATACTGGTGCATACCCCACTCCCCCCCATACTGACTGACGCCAGGTGCTGAAGCAATACTGGTGCATACCCCCCCATACTGACTGACGCCAGGGGCTGAAGCAATACAGGTGCATACCCCCCTAACCTCCCCATACTGACTGACGCCAGGGGCTGAAGCAACACAGAGGCTGAAGCAAGACAGGGGCATCCCTCCCCCGCCCCCTCCATACTGACTGACGTCAGGGGCTCAAGCAATACAGGTGAATATACTCCCCCCCACACACACACACTGACTGGCATCAAGGGCTCAAGCAATACAGGGGCCTTCCCCCGCCCTCCCATACAGACTGACATCAGGGGCTCAACATAGCGCCATGGGCTCCCTGATACTGACGGACACTAGGGGCCCAAATAAACATAGAGGCATAGACCCCTACTACTGAATGACACCAGGGACTCAAGCAAACATAGGGGCACGGAGCCCTACTATTGACTGGCACAACCAAACATAGGGTCATAGACACCCCCAATACTGACTGAGACAAGGGGCCCAACCAAACATAAGGGCATAGACCCCCAAATACTGACTGACGCCAGGGGCTCAACCACACATAGGGGCATGCCCCCCCCCCCCCAATACTAACTGACTGACATCAGGGGCTCAAGAAAATATAGGGGCACGGACTCCCTGATACTGACCGACACTAGTAGTCCAAATAAACATAGTGGCATAGACCCCTACTACTGACTAGCACCAGGGGCTCAAGCAAACACAGGGGCACAGAGCCCTACTACTGACTGACACCAGGGGCTCAAGCAAACACAGGGGCACAGAGCCCTACTACTGACTGACACCAGGGGCTCAAGCAAACACAGGGGCACAGAGCCCTACTACTGACTGACACCAGGGGCTCAAGCAAACATTGGGGCACATAGCCCTATGACTGACTGGCACAATCAAGCATAGGGGCCTAGCCCCCCCAATACTGACTGACGCCAGGGGCTCAATCACACATAGGGGCATGGGCCCCCCAATACTGACTGACATCAGGGGCGCAAGCAATACAGGAGCATACCCCCCTCCCCCCATACGACTGACTACATGGGTTCAAGCAAACATAGAGGCATGGAACCCCCAATACTGACTGACACAAGGGGCCCAGCCAAACATAGGGGCCTAGACCCCCCCAATACTGACGGACGCCAGGGGCTCAACCAAATATAGGGGCATAGAGTCCCAACACTGAGTGACCAAAGGGGCCCAACCAAACATAGGGGCATAGACCCCCCCCAATACTGACTGACACAAGGGGCCCAACCAAATATAGGGGCATAGAGTCCCAATACTGACTGACACCAGGGGCTCAACCAAACATAGGGGCATAGACCCCCCCAATACTGACTGACACAAGGGGCCCAACCAAATATAGGGGCATAGAGTCCCAATACTGACTGACACCAGGGGCTCAACCAAACATAGGGACGCAGAGCCCAAATACTGACTGACACAAGGGGCTCAACCAATACAGGGTCATAGCCCCCCCCCTACTGACTGACACTAGGGGCCTAACCAAAAATAGGAGCACAGAGCCCCCGGTACTGAGTGACACAAGGTGCCCAGCCAAACACGGGGGGGGGGGCAGATGTCTATTATGTACTGACACCACGGGCCTCGCCAAACATAGGGGTGCAGAGTCCCCAATACTGACTAGGTCGTAAGTAAACATAGGGAAGCAGAGGCCTTATACTGACTCTCCCCCCTCCCCCTGTTATCTTCAGCGCGACCGCGGGGCGGCAAAGGCAGGGACCACCACGGATGGCAAAGTCCGCGTTATGCAGAGGGGCCCCTTCATTTTGCGTTAATCCACTGTACACCAGTTAAATGAGACATGGGACACTGACCCCTAATACAAGAAATAAAGCAAAATGCACACGAGGGGCATAAATATCGGGGCGCAGGGCCCATTACTAGAACTAGATCTACCGACCAGATGACCAAAAACAGGAACATAGAACCCCAAAAGTGGTCATAAAGCGAGATACACACATAGGGTCCCAACAGAGCCAGTCACAGAATACCCCTGTTAAGGGACACTCTTATAGGCTGGACCCACGTATGGGGTAGATTAAGATACACCCCAGGAGCCTAAACATGGCGGCCCAGAGCTTCAAAGCGGGACAGACTGAGATACATTGCCATGACCTTAACGTGGCCCCTAACCTCCGGCACTGGACACAGGCTTGTGGGATGAACTTTACGCCCACCCCCTAGCCTCAGGGTACATTTCCACACACCCAGAAGGCTTTGACTTTCTGCCAGCTAGAGACATTCCCGGGACTCCGGTTTATCAGTGTTTGGGGCACTAGGCCCAAGGAGTTAAAGATTTAACAAGCACTTCTTTCATTCTCCAAGTGGGAAGGGAAAGTCTCTGACTGAGAAAGGCATGACCCGGTCCTCTGGGGCGATTAATGGTTAACCCGGCTGTGCTCATTGACACGGTGTGTACAGCCCGCGTGACGCTGCCTCCCAGCAATAGAAACTGAGGCTCGAGCCAGCCGCCGGAAATGAGGTCCGAGACTGGCGACAGAAACTGGGGCCAGGACCCGTGGCAGAAACAGGGGCCCGGGGCCAATACCAGTAATAGAAACTGGGGCCGCGAGCCCAGACCAGTGACAGAAACTGGGGCCGAGGGCCAAGACCAGTGACATAAACTAGGGCCCGGGGCCAGGACCAGTGATAGAAACTGGGGCCCAGGGCCAGGACCAGTGACAGAAACTGGGGCCGAGGGCCAAGACGAGTGATAGAAACTGGGGCCCAGGGCCAGGACAAGTGACAGAAACTGGGGCCCGGGGCCAAGGTCAGTGATAGAAACTGAGGACCCGGGGCCAAGACTAGTGAAATAAATTGGGGCCTGGGGCCAAGGCCAGTGACAGAAACTAGGGCCGAGACCCATGACAGAAACTGGGGCCCGGGGCCAAGACCAGTGAAAGAAACTGGGGCCTGAGGCCAAGACCAGTGACAAAAACTGGGGCCCGGGGCCAAGACCAGTGACAAAAACTGGGGCCCGGGACCAAGACCAGTGACAGAAACGAGGGCCCGGGGCCAAGACGAGTGATAGAAACTGGGGCCGCGAGCCAAGACCAGTGACAGAAACTGGGGCCGAGGGCCAAGACCAGTGACAGAAACTGGGGCCCACGGCCAAGACCAGTGATAGAAACTGGGGCCCAGGGCCAACACCAGTGACAGAAACTGAGGCCCAGGGCCAAGACCAGTGACAGAAACTAAGGCCCAGGGCCAAGACCAGTGATAGAAACTGGGGCCCAGGGCCAACACCAGTGACAGAAACTGGGTCCCAGAGCCAAGAGCAGTGATAGAAACTGGGGCCCAGGGCCAAGACCAGTGATAGAAAGTGGGACCCAGGGCCAACACCAGTGACAGAAACTGAGGCCCAGGGCCAAGACCAGTGATAGAAACTGGGGCCCAGGGCCAACACCAGTGACAGAAACTGGGGCCCAGGGCCAAGAGCAGTGATAGAAACTGGGGCCCAGGGCCAAGACCAGTGATAGAAAGTGGGACCCAGGGCCAACACCAGTGACAGAAACTGAGGCCCAGGGCCAAGACCAGTGATAGAAACTGAGTCTCGAGCCAGCCGCCGGAAATGAGGTCCGAGACTGGCGACAGAAACTGGGACTGAGGGCCAGGACCCGTGGCATAAACTGGAACCTGGGGCCAGGACGCATGGCAGAAACAGGGGCCCGGGGCCAAGACCAGTGACAGAAATTGGAACCCGGGGCCAAGACCAGTGACAGAAACTGGGGCCCGGGGCAGAGACCAGTAACAGAAACTGGAACCTGGGGCCAGGACCCGTGGCAGAAACAGGGGCCCGGGGCCAAGACCAGTGATAGAAATCGGGGCCCGGGGCCAAGACCAGTGACAGAAACTGGAACCTGGGGTCAGGACCGGTGGCAGAAACAGGGGTCCGGGGCCAAAACCAATGATAGAAACTGGGGCCAGGGGCCAAGACCAGTGATAGAAACTGGGGCCGGGGCCAAGACCAGTGACAGAAACTGGGGCCGCGAGCCAAGAGCAGTGATAGAAACTGGGGCCCGGGGCTAAGACCAGTGACAGAAACTGGAACCTGGGGTTAGGACCCGTGGCAGAAACAGGGGCCCGGGGCCAAGACCAGTGATAGAAACTGGGGTCTGGGGCCAAGACCAGTGATAGAAACTGGGGCCCGGGGCCAAGACCAGTGACAGAAACTGGGGCTGAGGGCGAAGACCAGTCATAGAAACTGGGGCCCGGGGCCAAGACCAGTGACAGAAACTGGGGCTGAGGGCCAAGACCAGTGACAGAAAGTGGGACCCGGGGCCAAGACCAGTGACAGAAACTGGTGCCCGGGGCCAAGGTCAGTGATAGAAACTGAGGCCCGGGGTCAAGACCAGTGATAGAAACTGGGGCAGAGGGCCAAGACCAGTGATAGAAAGTGGGACCCAGGGCCAAGACCAGTGATAGAAACTGGGGCCCGGGGCAGAGACCAGTGACAGAAACTGGGGCCCGGGGCAGAGACCAGTGATAGAAACTGGGGCCTGGGGCAGAGACCAGTGACAGAAACTGAGGACCGGGGCCAAGACCAGTGATAGAAACTGGGGACCGGGGCCAAGACCGGTGATAGAAACTGGGGCAGAGGGCCAAGACCAGTGATAGAAAGTGGGGCCCAGGGCCAAGACCAGTGACAGAAACTGGGGCCGGGGCCAAGGTCAGTGATAGAAACTGGGGCCCAGGGCCAAGACCACTGACAGAAACTGAGGACCTCGGCCAAGACCAGTGATAGAAAGTGGGGCCCAGGGCCAAGACCAGTGACAGAAACTGGGGCCCGGGGCCAAGACCAGTAAATTAAACTGGGGCCCGGGGTCAAGACCAGTGACAGAAACTTGGGCCCGGGGCCAAGACCAGTGACAGAAACTGGGGCCCAGGGCCAAAACCAGTGACAGAAACTGAGGCCCGGGGCCAAGACCAGTGATAGAAAGTGGGGCCCGGGCCGAGACCAGCGATAGAAACTGGGGGGCCCAAGGCCAAGAACAGTGACAGAAACTGGGGCCCCGGGCCAAGACCAGTGACAGAAACTGGGGCCCGGGGCCAAGGTCAGTGATAGAAACTGAGGCCCGGGGCCAAGACCAGTGATAGAAAGTGGGGCCCGGGCCGAGACCAGTGATAGAAACTGGGGCCCAAGGCCAAGAACAGTGACAGAAACTGGGGCCCGGGACCAAGACCAGTGACAGAAACGAGGGCCGGGGCCAAGACCAGTGAAAGAAACTGGGGCCCAGGGCCAAGACTAGTGATAGAAAGTGGGGCCCAGGGCCAAGACCAGTGACAGAAACTGGGGCCCGGGGCCAAGGTCAGTGATAGAAACTGAGGACCCGGGGCCAAGACTAGTGAAATAAATTGGGGTCTGGGGCCAAGGCCAGTGACAGAAACTAGGGCCGAGACCCATGACAGAAACTGGGGCCCGGGGCCAAGACCAGTGAAAGAAACTGGGGCCTGAGGCCAAGACCAGTGACAAAAACTGGGGCCCGGGGCCAAGACCAGTGACAAAAACTGGGGCCTGGGGCCAAGACCAGTGATAGAAACTGGGGCCAAAGGCTAAGACCAGTGACAGAAACTGGGGCTCGGGGCCCAAGATCAGTGATAGAAACTGGGGCTGAGGGCCAAGACCAGTGACAGAAACTGGGGCCAGGGCCCAAGACCAGTGACAGAAACTGGGGCTTGGGGCCAAGACCAGTGACAGAAACTGGGGCCGAAGGCTAAGACCAGTGACAGAAATTGGGACCAGGGGCCAAGACCAAGGACAGAAATTGGGACTGAGGGCCAAGACCAGTGACAGAAACTGGGGCAGAGGGCCAAGACCAGTGATAGAAACTGGGGCCCGGGGCCAAGACCAGTGACTGAAACTGAGACCGGAGGACAAGACCAGTGACTAAACCTGGGCTGAGGTCAGGACAGTGACAGAATCTGGGACAGGGGGCCAAGACCAGTGATAGAAAGTGGGGCCTGGGGCCAAGACCAGTGACAAAAACTGGGGCCCGGGGCCAAGACCAGTGACAAAAGCTGGGGCCTGGGGCCAAGACCAGTGATAGAAACTGGGGCCGAAGGCTAAGACCAGTGACAGAAACTGGGGCCCGGGGCCCAAGATCAGTGATAGAAACTGGGGCTGAGGGCCAAGACCAGTGACAGAAACTGGGGCCAGGGCCCAAGACCAGTGACAGAAACTGGGGCTTGGGGCCAAGACCAGTGACAGAAACTGGGCTGAAGGCTAAGACCAGTGACAGAAATTGGGGCCAGGGGCCAAGACCAAGGACAGAAATTGGGACTGAGGGCCAACACCAGTGACAGAATCTGGGGCAGAGGGCCAAGACCAGTGATAGAAACTGGGGCCCGGGGCCAAGACCAGTGACTGAAACTGGGACCGGAGGACAAGACCAGTGACTGAACCTGGGCTGAGGTCAGGACAGTGACAGAAACTGGGACAGGGGGCCAAGACCAGTGATAGAAAGTGGGGCCCGAGGTGAAGACCAGTAACTGAAACTCGGGCAGAGGTCGAAGACTGGTGACAGAAACTGGGGTTCGGGCCACGATCGGCAACAGAACTGGTACCCTAATTCAAGGACTGATGAAACTGAGGCTCGAAGCCAAGACTGACAAAAGAAACAGGAGTGGTGTGGAGTGTCCTTTGGTGAATCAGGTGCAGTGATACAAGGGCCCAGCGACCTGAGGGCCAACTGAACCTTTATTTTTTCTGTATTTCACAGTTCAGACTGGGGGTCCTATTTTCTTTCGTTCTCTAGGCCTCAAGGCACAATAGCCACGCTACTCGTCGTAATCCGGATCTGCGACAGACACTGTAGTTAAGGTTAAAATGGACTATTGAAATTCAGCCCCTAAACCGAGACTAGTGCCAGAAACTAACAGACGGGCCGCTGCAAAAGACTAGAATCGACTGCTGAGCCTGAGACCTGATGTCAAGATCTGCGACAGCAAATGAGGCCAGAGACCAGAATAAGTGGAACTCAAAGGAGGCTCAACGCAAGGCCAGCTCCAGAAACCTGGGCCTGAAACAGGGATGTGCTGCTAAAACTAACGCCTGAATCCAAGATAACCAGATATGATGAGGCCTGAAGCCAAAGCCAACCAAAGATACTGAGGGCATAAGTTAGAACCGGCTGTATTTAAGACCAGGCTGGGAAACTAAGGCCCAATTCCTTTATCAGACAGATATACTGAGGCCTGAAGCCAAAACTAAGAAACTGAGGGCAGAAGATAGAATTGGCTGTATTTAAGACTCAGGGCCTGAATCTGATGCGGTTAGGAAGGCCGCCTAATGGCATTAGATCCCTCCAAATCGGATCGGAAACGTGTCTTTCCAAACAACTCAGAAAGGTTTCCGACCGACCAAGTATGATGCGAGTTAGGTGTGAGGAATATCCCAATCCCAACCAGACGGCATTTGGAATGACCGAGCAGTAAGGAGCAGAATCGTACGTCTCTATGGGCCGCGTTTCCGAACTACTGAGTGCGATGCTGGATTTGGACATCCTTTCTGAGTCGCGCCGTCCGACTCGAATCGGCAGTCGGAATCAAACCATGGGTCCCCCCTTATCAGCCATGCACAGTTTGGGAGGCACCAGGGGGGCCCAATTTTCCCCAGCCCCCCTTTCTTCAATGGCAGCCTATGCATTCTGTCAGAACAGAGGCTCCCATTGAAGTTAATGGGAGTCCAACCAAATCGTACCTGGAAGCATCTGGATGCATCGTACGCTGTCTGTTGGACTCTTCCGATCCGATTCGGTCGGAAACCATTCCCAAACCCATTCGGTCAGGAAGCTTTCCAAACCGCATCAGAATCAGGCTCCAGGTTGGTAAACTAAGGCCAAAACTCAAAATCAACAACAAAAACTGAAGCCCAAAGTGAAGTTCAGCGATAGAAACTGAGGCCTCAGGCCAAAGCCTGTCATCAAAACTGATTCCTGAGGTTAGAATGACTGTGACAGCTGAGACTAGACTTGGCTACTCAAAATAAGATCTGTGGTCAAGTTCCGCGACAGAGATTTAGGCCAGAGGTTAAAAGAGGCAACGTAAAGTGAGGACTCAAACCAAGACCGGATACAGAAACAGACCTGATGTCAAGATTTGCTACTGAAACGGAAGACTGAAAGCACGATCGGCTACTGAAACAGATGCTCAGAGGCAAGATCGAATACTGAAATCGAAACCTAAAGTCAAGATTGGCTACAAACACTTAGTGAAGTCTGAAGCAACTAAAATGAAGGCTCAATGCCATGCCTGGCAAAGAAACTAAGAACTGACGCCAGAGTTGCTGGCTACAGACATTGAGGCCTGAAGCCAGAATCAGCTGCAAAAACTGATTTGTCAAGGCAAAATCTATTAGTAAGGCCTGTAGTTAAGACCAGCTGCAGAATATGAGGACTGAAGTCTAGGCAAGCCAGAAAAACAGGTGACAAGTTAAGGCTGGCTGTAGAAACTGAGCTATGAAGCCGTCTGTTTCAATGTTTAAGAATGCCTAAAGAAACTGAGGTCTGAAGACTAAGAAGGCCATAGAAACAGACTGACTACAGGCTAAGACTGACTGCAGAAACTGAGGCTGGAAGCCAATGTTGACAACAGATACAGATTACTGTTTAAATTGGCTGTAGAAGTCCAGATCAGCTACAAAAACTCAGACCTTAAGTCAGGACTGGATAAAGGTAATAAGAGCTTAAAGCTAAGCACAGCTACAGAATCTGGGCCATAAAGACATGATTAGATACAGGACCTGAAGCAACTAATGGTCCCAAAAGCCAAATCCAAGACTGGCTACTGAAATGGAAGCCTGATGCCAGAATCAGCTACAAAAAAGGTCTTAAGTCATGCTTGACTATAGGAGCCAACAGCCTAATACTGGCTCAGGACGGGTTACATCAGTCAAAAGGCTGATGGTGTGATTCCCGTCTACAAAGGGGGCTTGTGGTGAATGTGAGCTATAAATGTCTGGCATCTAATACTGAGGGCCGAAACCAGGATTAGTGACAAAACCAGACCAAAGCCAGGGTGCTTTACGGAAACTGAGGTGTGTAGCTAGGAGCAGGCACTGAAACTCAAGCCGCCCAGCATCAGCTAATGCATATCAGGCCTGAAACCAGGATCGGCTACTACAAATGAGGTCTGAAGCCACAAATGTCCCCTCAAACTGAAGTCCTACGGCCATGATAGACACAGAGGTGGATCCCCTGGCCAGGATTAGCTACAGAAACTTAGTTGGAAGTCAGGATGCCTAGAAGAGCTGAGGCTTAAAGCAAGGACATTCTCCAGAAGTCAACATTCACAAGAGAAGACCACCGAGGGGAGCCATCATTGTCTACAGGAGTTTAGGCCTAAAGCGAGAATTTGTTACAGGAGCTCCGGTCTGACGCAAGGCTCTCCTATAGGAGCCAACATTGTCTACAGTGGTTTAGATGGGAATCACCTGCATCTCCAGGAGCCAACACCTGAAGCAGAGACTATGTACGTAGCCAACAATGTCTACAAGTCTCAAGTGAAGGCCTACTACAGGATCCAACACTGTCTACAGGAGCGTAGGTATACAAGGAGGCTCACCTCTACAAGAGTTCAGGCCTGCAGCAGTCCTATGGTCTGCAGATATGTAGGTATGAAGTGAGCATTGTCTACAAGAACAAATGTCAAGAGCTTGGGATAGAAGCAGTGGTTGTTTACAGGAGTCAAAGCCTCAAGTAAAGAACCTACAGGGGTCAACATTTTGTTCAGGAGTTTGACCTTGAAGTAAGGGTCTTCTTCAAGAGTCCATCTACAGGAGCTTCAGGTTGTTGCAACAATGGTCTACAGGATGCAACGTCATCTACAGGAGCTTAAACCTGAAGCAAGGATCGTCTACAGGAGGTTAAGGCATGAAGCGAGGGTCACCCACAGACACTGAGTCCTAAATTCTGGAGCAGCCGCTGGGTGCTTTGAGTCAAATTCTGCTGAGAAACAAAGGGGCCAAAGTCAGCATTGGCCACTGAAGCTGTAACTCATGCCCAGATGCAGGACCAGCTCTAGGATGGTTCGTTCGGTGCCACCGCACCTGGCGCTGACTTCTGGGGGCGCTGTGTTGTCAAGTATATAGTCGATTTAAAAGCACCTCTGCAGCCTTTCTTGCCTCAAGCAATTGTCAGGCAACAATAAAAATGTCAAGATAACTTTGGTGATTAAAAGAACTGCTGGGAAGGGGGAGATTTGTCTAGTGGAAGTTTTGACTCATCATAACGTAGTGCAGAGGCTTAATATGCCTGTTGAAAAGCACCAGTACCATGTACCATGCAAATCACAGAAGTACATAGCATGTAAATAGCTCAGTGCGTTAATGCCACTGTCAGAGAAATCCTTTTGTACTTGCAATTTATGAATTAAAATCTTAATACAGAACAGTGAGCTATTAACTGTCATCAAAGAGCTGTGTGTAAACTGCAAAGTATAGAATAGAGCGTTATGATTTTTTCCCCCAAAGTTTCCTTTTTCTAATGTTGCAAAAAGGGTTCATTTGGGTAGAAATCAATTCTTATTACTAAAGACAGCCCCCAGCCATGGTGGAATGTGTTACATTCTGAGTGTGTGCTTCTTCAGATCAAGCACTCTTAACCTATACTGTCCACCAGTATGGATGACATGTGACTCCTACACCTGGTAGTCCTCTTTCTTGTGTAACATTTCCTATACACTGATTTACACATGTATGATTGATTGTCTCTGTGTAACATGTGTGTGATGTAAACTAGTAGGAGTATCGCTATAAATTAAAAGAAAAGCAAGTGAGAGAGTGATTATGGGGACCTGAAGGTCACTGCTAAAGGGTGGTTGTGAGGGAATTCATGCAGAAGGTGGCCACTGGGGGGCCCAACACACATAGTCTCACTGGGCCCCACCAGCCTAGATGAGCCCCAGAAACTGAGGCCTTTTGCCAGAGACCGAGCCCTATTTTCACACTGCTCCCCCAGAGACCCTCAGAGCTCCTCATACAGGGCCCTTATCACAATGACCTGGCACGCACCAGTACTCCAGAGAGACAGCTCTGTTGTCTGATACTAACCTGTGTATGTTTTATGTAACATGAGAGAGAGGTCTGCTGGCTGTGTCTTTAAGAAAATGTGCAATCCAAGAGGTATATCTGCTATCCGAACCTGTAAAGTGTAAGGATCAGGAGCGTGGCTCCCATTGGTGCAGCAGGTGCAGTGACACCTGGGCCCAGTGACCTGAGGGCCCAATGAACCCTGATTATTACCGTATTTTACAATTCGAACAGCAGTCATGAGGCCATGTCCTTCCCTGCAGTAGGGCCCATGATCCTCCGGGTACGCTACTGTTAAAGATCTGTGTAGCCCGATAGTTCTGCTGTCTGAGGTTTGAGAGAACGCGAGAGACAGCATGACACCTGGCCTGTGCGTTCTGTGCAACTAGCGACAACTCTGCTGTTGATACTTTAAGATGCATTTAACTCTTAGTATATTTTTGCCGCCTGAGCGCTCAGCTGTCTAACACGAAGCTCTGCTTGATACTTCGACTGCCTGGGACTGGAGGGTACTTGAGGGTGAGGGATAGTCCTGCTGCATAAGGCGCGCGCCCACCACGATCACTGTCTGCTGTGTGGGCTTTGAATCTACCTGACCAACATCTCTGCTGTCTGCAAGTCTGCAGCTACAGGATATGAGAATGCCAGGAGTAGCTCTGCTGGCCATAGCCGGATACTAAATATGTATACTGAGAGATAGCGCTGCTGTTTAAGGCATGGACCCAACATATGGGCATTCTGACAGATATGTATGCTGGCTACGGATTGGAATAACATGTGTGCTTGACGAAAGATAGCTCTGACGTTTATAGCCTGATACTAAATATGTATGCTGAGAGATATCTCTGCTGGTTAAGGCATGGACCCAAGATATGGACATTCTGACAGATATCTCTGCTGTCTACGGCTTGGGATAACATGTGTGCCTGCTGAAATATAGCTCGGCTGTTTAAGACTTGAAATAAGATGTGTGCATAACTGTATACAGAGATATTGCTGGTGTTTGAGGCTTGGACCAAGATATGTGCACGCCGAGGCATATCTGTGCTGTCTACGGCTTGGAATACGATGTGTAAATGCCGAGAGATATCTCTGCTGTCCAACGCTAGGCATAATATGCCTGGCTGCCTAGAGATATTGCTGCAGTCTAAGGCTTCGACCTAGTTATGTGCATGTTGTGGGGTAGCTCTGCTGGTTAAGGTTTGAGATAAAACTGGAAACCAATATTGTATGTAAAGGATCTCATAAAAATGAAGAACGAACGGGCCTCCATAAAAATGTTAATGTCATTTAATCAATGTTTAGGTGAGTAACGGTCACATAATTTAAGGGTGTTAGCTCTGCTGTCTCAGGCTTGGAATAAAATGTGTGCATGTGTGGGATATCGCTGCTGTCTAACGCTTGAGACAAGGCGTGCAAGCAGGGAGATAGCGCTGCTGTCTCAGACTTGGAATTAGATGTGGCCCCCAAAAAAGTGTGAATCGAGGGTTGTGGACTAAAAGTTAACCTTTTCAGACAAAAATTATGATTCCTGGGCCTCAAACCCCTAGCCATTTGAGGCACAGAGACTGCAAGGTGACCTTGTGCGGTGTTGTTAGACTCACAGTCAAGGTGCAAAGCATGTGCCTTAGGGCACGCCTGCCTCGCAGATACTAGGATTGTGTGAACTTTAAGGTCAGCGTTTGCCAAAGCATAGTCACAATATTGAAGATTTATGCAGGAAGTAAGTTTTGTGACAGAAAACAGGAAATTCACTTATCTGCCGAACTCTCCTGCAATTTCTAGACGAAATGCTGCCCATTGGCGTAGTTTTGTGAAGGCAACACACTTTGCGACTTCATGACTTTCGCCAGTCACATTTGCACACCTTTTTAGGGTTTCCACCTGTCCAGTACTGTACCAACTTGGCCATTATTAGTACGCCGAGGACGTTAAAACTATTGAAAAAGTAGCTAAAGTCTGTATTTTTCTGCTTTGAAATATCAGTTTAAAATATGATATACAAGAAGAAATCGATTTGTAATCAATTAAACCCATCTAAACTCTTCTTAAATAAATATTAAAACAAAACTGCCAGTGGGTTTTTACAAAAGTTCATGTTCAGGTGCCTGTTCCTGGCCTTTCAACATCTCAAAAAAAAATGCAGATATTTTTCATAGAAAGGTTGGCAAACGTGCACCCAAAGTACACACTAGGACACTCACAGCTCACATTTAGAAATAAAGGCCTATAAAGCAAACGTGTTTGGTTTTGGGAGCCCAGAGCACGATATCCTCAGATCCAGGGGGCATATTAGCAAGAACCTCGTTAAAATGATCGCCATTTTAGCGGCAGGAAACTGGCGCTTAAACAGCGATAATGGACTTGCTAATATGCATTATAGAATTCCAATAGAAGCCCATGTTAGATGTCCTGCACATCTAACCAAGGCTTCTATTGGAATTCTATAACACATATTAGCAAGCCCATTATCGCCATTTTAGTGGCAGTTTCCTACCACTAAAACGGCAATACTTTTAACCAGGTTCTTGCTAATATGCCCCCAAATCCGGAGTCACTGGGCAAAAGGGCAAGGCATGAACTACACCACTTACAAGCGGTGTTCATGGTAATCAGCCATTCACATGGAACTCATTTTTAGACAGATTTTTAGCGTCACAGATCTTTCTGTGTGGAATTAATCAATATAGACCAGTATTATTCAATAACGTTTTGAAAGAACAATAACAGCACAGCCAGTATTTTTGTAAGAAACTGCGGTTCAGCCGAACTGAGTTTTATTAGACAAGAATTATTTAAACAAACAATATTGTGAGTGTCTTTCAGGACAGTCAGGAAAGAATAAATAGACCCCAGGTGTGTAATCAGACCGAAATAAAAATAAAAGGAAAAGTTAATGTAAGAAATAACCATTGAAGGTGTATTGGTTGATCCATTAAAGAGACAGCAGTTTCTATTCAGTACATTCTAGAGTACAGAGAATAAATCATTGCATCACAGTTTCGGAAACGTTGTCTGTTTCTGTAAGTGTCTCAACGGCATTGTGACCCTTCGAAGGATAAGAGGGTCTCTTCAGGACTGAGATTGCCTGGGATTGGCTGGGTTTGTAGAAGAGCTGAACAATATAAACAATTTGAAACCACTGAGGGTTTTGAAATCAGTCCTGCTAGGTGAGCTAGCATCTAATATATTATAAATTCAAATGGATTCCTTTCATTGGTTCCTTGAAATAATAGGAGCCGTTGTGTCAAGCTCTCTTAAATACACACTGATTCTTGTGGAAGGAAATTTTGGCCTACGTATTGGGGCATCTTCAATGTAATAGTCCCAGGGTTTTCTCAAGCTGTTTTCATAGTTTTCTTCAGCTGAAGTCTCAGTCCTGATGAGACCCTCTTATCCTTCTAAGGGTCGAAACGCCGTTTCCGAAACTGTGATACAATGATTTATTCTCTTTAGAATGTACTGAATAGAAACTGCTGTCTCTTTAATGAATCAACCCATAAACCTTCAATGTTTATTTCTTACTTCACCTTTTCTTTTTTTATTTTGTTTCTGGTTTGATTACACACCAGGGGTCTATTTATTCTTTCCTGAAAGACACTCACAATATTGTTTGTTTAAATAATTCTTGTCTAATAAAGCTCTGTTCGGCGTAACCACAGTTTCTTACAAAAATATTAGCTGTGCTATTATTGTTCTTACAAAATGTTATTGAATAATACTGGTCTATATTGATTAATAATTCCACACAGAAAGATCTGTTACACTAAAAATCTGTCTGGGTCATTGAAATAATAGGAGCCACTGTGTCAAGCTCTCTTAAATACACACCAATTTGTGTGGAGGGAAAGTATTACCTCTGTACTGGGCTATCTTCAATGTAATAGTCCCTGGGTTTTCTCAAGCTGTTTTCATAGTTTTCTCGAACTGAAGTCTCAGTCCTGATGAGACCCTCCTATCCTTCTATGGGTCGACACACTTACAGAGACAGATAACGTTTCCGAAACTGTGATACAATGATTTATTCTCTTTAGAATGTACTGAATAGAAACTGCTGTCTCTTTAATGAATCAATCCATAAACCTTCAATGTTTATTTCTTACTTCACCTTTTCTTTTTTTCTTTTGTTTCTGGTTTGATTACACACCAGGGGTCTATTTATTCTTTCCTGAAAGACACTCACAATATTGTTTGTTTAAATAATTCTTGTCTAATAAAGCTCTGTTCGGCGTAACCACAGTTTCTTACAAAAATATTAGCTGTGCTATTATTGTTCTTACAAAATGTTATTGAATAATACTGGTCTATATTGATTAATAATTCCACACAGAAAGATCTGTTACACTAAAAATCTGTCTGGGTCATTGAAATAATAGG
The DNA here is from genome assembly GCF_964261635.1 of Lissotriton helveticus. Classification (NCBI taxonomy): domain Eukaryota; kingdom Metazoa; phylum Chordata; class Amphibia; order Caudata; family Salamandridae; genus Lissotriton; species Lissotriton helveticus. Next base: position 1,939,163,066 of record NC_136065.1, read on the forward strand.
AGCCACTGTGTCAAGCTCTCTTAAATACACACCAATTTGTGTGGAGGGAAAGTATTACCTCTGTACTGGGCTATCTTCAATGTAATAGTCCCTGGGTTTTCTCAAGCTGTTTTCATAGTTTTCTCGAACTGAAGTCTCAGCAGGGCACGAGTCGGGGTACCACGCGGGTGGACGGCATCCCCCCACTTATTTCCGAGGGTTTTTCAGGGTGGACGCCGTCCACCCTGCTAAATCAAAACCGCGTCCACCATTAAAAAAACGGGAGCGCGGCGCGCACAAAGTAAATAAAGCATTTCCGTAATTTGAACCGGGCACAGCTTGCCCCCACCTCCCTTCTTGACTCCGAGGCTGTATGAAAGCTCCGACCCCCAGCAGCAGCAGCACTGTAGAGGCACAGCGGGATGGCAGCCCTCACACCTCCAGCCCTTGATGAGCTGTTAAGAGGTGCGTGAAGGTGACAGAGGGAGGTGCTGCAGGTTCAGGAGCAGGGCATCCATTCGCATGCAAACAGCCCTGAATGCGTCTTGTATCTGCTATTTAGAGGGGGGCTCACACATCCATTTCTACCCAGGGCCCCAAACATCCTAGACTCGGCCAGATTACACCGAGGCAGCACGTGCTTCTCTTCACCGAGTTTAATTACTGTCACTAGATTGTAAGCAAACCTCGGTTCTTCAAACATGCATAATGTAATACAATAAAGAAATGGCACAATCGCACCCACACTGATGAACAAAGTATGGAGGACAATCAGTTCAATCAGTTCTCTTAGAGTATCTTCTGTAAGTACTGTATATCACAGTGGGGGGTGGCATTTTGGACATGGAGCCTGTCTTCTCGTTGTCTTGTGCAGGAGGGAGCGAGAAGCCCAAGATGATACTAGAATACTGCATGCCCACCCTGGTGGATCACCTTCCCTCTCCTGTGATGACTCCTGCTCCTGTCCCCCCATGTTGTGGCTCCAGTCCACCCCCGCCTGTGATGGCTCCTGTCCCCCATGTGGTGGCTCCAGTCCACCCCCGCCTGTGATGGCTCCTGTCCCGCATGTTGTGGCTCCAGTCCACCCCCGCCTGTGATGGCTCTTGTCCCCCCCTGTGGTGGATCCTGTCTCCGCCCTGGGTGGCTTCTGTCCCAGTCCTGGAACGGCCCCTGCAGCGAGGGTGAAGTTCTTGATGGGCCTCTTCTCAAAAGGGCTCAGCTCAAAATTAATATGGAAAGGTGGGCGAGTGAGTAAGTGAAGGGATGTGTGAATGGCTGGATGAATTAGTGAAAGGGTGAATGGATGAATGAAAGATTGAATAAATGGATGAGAGAGGATAGATGGATTGATGAGTGAGGGGAAGGATGGAGAGAAAATGTAAATAGCTGGATGTATGGGTGGAAGGGTAGCTGGATGATTGATGAGGGGAAAGATGGATGAGGGGAAGGATGAGGGATGGAGGGGAAGGATGGATGAGAGGAAGGATAAATGGATGAGGGGAAGGATAAATGGATGAGGGGAAGGATGGATGGATGGAGGGGAAGGATGGATGGATGAAGGGCAGGATAGATGGATGGGATGGGTGGATGGGTGAGGGGAAGGATGGATGAAAGGAAGGATGGATGAAGGGAAGGATGAAGGATGGATGGATGAGGGGCAGGATAAATGGATGGGATGGATGGATGGGTGAGGGGAAGGATGATGGATGAGGAGATGGATGGATGGATGGAGGGGAAGGATGGATGGATGAAGGGCAGGATAAATGGATGGGATGGAAGGATGGGTGAGGGGAAAGGATGGATGGATGACAGGAAGGATGGATGAGGGGATGGATGGATGACGGGAAAGGATGGATGATGAGGGGAAGGATGGATGGATGGGTGAGGGGAAGGATGGATGAAAGGAAGGATGGATGAGGGGAAGGATGGATGGATGACGGGAAAGGATGGATGATGAGGGGAAGGGTGGATGGATGGATGATGAGGGGAAGGATGGATATATGGATGGATGATGAGGGGAAGGATGGAGGATGGGGTGGGTGAAAGGATGGATGATGAGGGGAAGGGTGGATGGATGGATGATGAGGGGATGGATGGATTGATGATGAGGGAATGGATGGATGATGAGGGGGTGGGTGAAAGGATGGATGGATGATGAGGGGAAGGATGGATGGATGATGAGGGGAAGGATGGATGGATGATGAGGGGAAGGATGGATGGATGGATGGATGATGAGGGGAAAGGATGGATGGGTGATGAGGGAAAAGGATGGATGGATGATGAGGGGAAGGATGGATGGATGATGAGGGGGAAGGACAGATGGATGGATGGATAGATGATGAGGGAAAAGGATGGATGGATGATGAGGGGAAGGATGGATGATGAGGGAAAAGGATGGATGGATGATGAGGGAAAAGGATGGACGGATGATGAGGGGAAGGATGGATGGATGATGAGGGGATGGATGGATGGATGATGAGGGGATGGATGGATGGATGATGAGGGGAAGGACGGATGGATGGATGGATGGATGGAGAGTGGGTGAAGGGATGGATGGATGGGTGGGTGAAAGGATGGATGGATGGAGAGTGGGTGAAGGGATGGATGGATGGATATGTGGGTGGGTGAAAGGATGGATGGATGGATGATGAGTGGGTGGGTGAAAGGATGGATGGATGGATGATGAGTGGGTGGGTGAAAGGATGGATGGATGAGTGGGTGGGTGGATGGTGGATGGGTGAAAGGATGGATCAGTGGATTGGATGGTGGGTGGGTGAAAGGATGGATGAGTGTGTGTGTGGATGGTGGGTGGATGATGGGGGGTAGGTGGATGTGTGAAATGATGGATGGATGGATTGATAAGTGCGAGGGTGAATGAATGGACATATGAGTGAAAGGGTGGGTGTAAGTATGGATGAGTGAGTGAAAGGGAGAGTAGATGGACAAAAGGATGAATAGATGTGTGAAGGAGTGAAATGATAGATGGATGAGTGATAGGGGCAATGGATGGATTCATGAGTGGATGAGTAGATGGATGGATGGGTGGATGGATGGATGGAAGGAAGGAAGGCTAAGTGAAAGGGTCGATGGAGAGAGAAAGGGAGGATGGATGGATGACTAAAAGAGTGGATGGGTGGAAGGATTAGTAAGTAAAAGGATGGCTGGATTGGTGAAAGGGTAAATGGCTGAATGGATGAGTGAATGGATGGATGGGATGAAGAGTGGATGGATAAGTGTACAGATGGATAGGGTGAAAGGGTGGATGGATAATGGAGGATGAGTGAAAGGATGGATGAAGGGATGGATGAGTGAAATGATAGATGGAAGGATACATGATGGATAGGTTTGCAAATGGTTGAATACTTTTGGAAATGGCTGGGCTTACTTATATACTATTGCACAACCTCTGATGTGTCTGTAAAACGTACCTATTGTCCTAAAGTTTTGTCCTGAATTTTGACCTCCTGTCCTGAATTTGTGTCCTGAATTTTGACCCTTTGTCCTGAATTTTTAAATTCACCGTCCTGAATTTGCACCAATGCCAGTTGGTCACCCTAATTCTTTGTGCGGTAGAACCAAGGCTCTTTAACACAGCAGCATGAGAGTGACGAGAGAGAAACCTGGCAGAGTGCTGCCAAAGAGCTCTCCCACTCAGAATATTTCATTATTCAAGTGATCGTGAACAATTAAGGGTAAACTGAGATGTGAAAAACTAAACACAATGCGATGCGGCTGCACGAGACTTGAGGAGTTAATTAAGTATTAGTACTAGCAAGTGTGCTGTAAGTTAAATGAAAACATTTTACATGCACTGTGCGCCTCGTGCGTGTAGAATCAGAGTCCCACTAGACCCGGCCCTGCCAATTAAGTGCCGGCGCTAAGCACTGGCACAAATTACGCCCTGCATTGAACAATTGACACCAGGCTACAAAATGTAAGTAGTATGATGGTGTACCCTTGTGTGTTCTTCCGTGTGTCGCTGTTTCCACATGGAATGTTTAATGATGACAGCAACGCCCCCTTCTAGTTTGTGTTGTTGGTCTGAATTGTATAATTTTGTGGAATGGGGAGGTGTAGGATGGTGCTGGATTGTTCATTTAAACATGACTCCATGATGACGTCTGACTTGGCATTACGTATGTCAGTATATTTTTAATTTAGGCTCAATCCTGTCAGTGTTTGGATAATTGCACTACTGGATAGGGGGGCACAAAGTTTTGCAAAGGTTCTGCCCGCTTTCTTCAAGGGGTCCCCACAAAATGACATCATGAGCTAGGCCCACCCCGATTTTATAGTAAGTAGTCTCTGTAAAGGGGGAAACAACCATTACAATGCATGAGTCATAATCGGCCCTTTTTTTAGGAACTATCACAAAAATAAACATTATTAAGACAAAGTAAAGCAATGTTTATATTTTGTTGCACTGAAGTAAATTAAGGCAAATAAGTCAAACTAAAATATACCAAAACTAAATACATTTCCTAAAATAAATAGAAATAAATAAATCTGCTAAAATAAATACAATGGCCAGTTAATATATCTAAAATTTAGGCATTGACCCAAGCTAATGCCCCGGCAGCTCCATTGTCTTCAGCCAAGATTCCCAATGTTAGACTAATGTTCTGATTTGTTACCTTTGCTGCAAATTGTAAAGCGTTCTGATATCCTTCGGGATCAAGTTCGCGCTATATAAAACTTTATAAATAAAATAAATAAATCTAGCCACAGCTAGAGAGAGGCAGCTGGGACAAAACTATTTAATACAGAGTCGCTAGTTTACAATAGGTGGGGAGATAACATATAACACTCATCAATAGAATAACGTGAATATGGAGCCCTACTGTGTGTAATAGTCATTATCGAGTGTGGGAAGCAGCCTCTCTGGGAACCTGTAATGTATACTAAATCTTGCAGTCAAACTTTCCTGTAGCGTTTTGAAAATGTGTTCATGTCACCTTCGCCAAACTTCATCCACATTTGGGCTGCTAATTCCTCCATGCAGGGACCTTAAGTCACAGGCTTAAGTACCAAGCAGCTTCAATTGTTAAATCTTGCATTATATGCAAATGATAGATCTGCCTTACATGTGATGTCACTTCCTGCTGTGATGCCACTTCCTGTTGTGATGTCACTTCCTGTCGTGATGTCACTTCCTGTCGTGATGTCACTTCCTGTGACCACGCCTACCTTGGAGAGTCCCCCCACTTCTTTTTTTAGGACTTGTGCCCTGAGTCTCAGTCCTGATGAGACCCTCCTATCCTTCTATGGGTCGACACACTTACAGAGACAGATAACGTTTCCAAAACTGTGATACAATGATTTATTCTCTTTAGAATGTACCGAATAGAAACTGCTGTCTCTTTAATGAAATAACCAATACACTTTCAATGTTTATTTCTTACTTACCTTTTCCATTTTTATTTTGTTTCTGGTTTGCTTACACACCTGGGGTCTATTTATTCTTTTTTGAAAGACACTCACAATATTGTTTGTTTAAATAATTCTTGTCTAATAAAGCTCTGCTCGGCTGAACCGCAGTTTCTTTCAAAAATATTAGCTGTGCTATTATTGTTCTTACAAAATGTTATTGAATAACACTGGTCTATATTGATTAATTCCACACAGAAAGATCTGTGACACTTAAAATCTGCTGGAAAATAAGTTCGATGTGAACGCCTATTCCAAGGATTAGTTGATACCCCTGTTCACATGGACATAAGAGTTGCTCTTGTTTTAGTTTAAATGTTATTCAATGATGACATCACTGAGTATTGATAGGGGCTCCTGTGTGACCCCTATCCTGTGTGAAAATGATCGATTCAGGAGTGAATTACTCACACTTTGAGTCCTTCTTTACGTTTTAAAGACCAATATATATTTAAACAGCAGGGCAACTGACCACCTCATTTTGCATATGATTAAGACCTGTTAGTCGAAACGCATTATGCTACATGGATTTCTGCCTACAAATAAAACCGTTTGTTACCTTTACTCAAAGGGCATCTGGAAATATATAGGGCCATCGTTAACAAAGACTTCACATATGTGATGACTAAACATATTTGGAAGGATCATGACGGCAACTAGGAAAATAACCTCTACTTTTCTGGTATCAAACATATCAGGAATAAAATCAGGCGAGGAGACAGAGAAACAGCCCTGAGGCGAGCAGAATCGAAATGAATATTTACATTGGGAACGGAGACTTCATGGGGCTTGAATGCAGATGCCGAACTTTATACATTTTTATAACATCTTCATTGATTGGTTTTTTAACATCCGTGATATGATTGTCAAAAGAGCTATGAAGTAGGATGTCTTACCTGTTTGAGATTTTATGTTTGATCTTAATGACTATGTGTCTTAGATGATGAAATTGAATTTTGCAACCTAGTCACCTTCTTTCAACAAGCACAAGACACTTTCCCAGTTTTCCGATAACAACACTGGACTTTAATATTATGAGCACAAAAGAAGAGTGGATGTAGGAGTGGCAATATCACTTTTCATTTTTTGTACTTTACAGAAAAAAACAGAAAAAAAGCACATAGCACTTTTCAATTTGTGTGCTCTATAGATACAGCATTTTTCAAGAACCTCGGTTTATATATCTTTACATGTGATTTGTGAATGAAATATCAGAGCTATCTTGCATCAAAGTATTGGTGCATCAGAAGAGGAGTAATAGGAGCGGCGAATGGCTCTTTTTAGTCTGTACATGGGACAGATAAAGCACTCTGCACTTTATATCCTATACCAAAATGATATGTTACCTGCCATTTTATATTGCACCCCCTACCCGTGGTACTTTACAAGGACAGCACATTGCACTTTATAACTCATTCATATATTTAATTTCATATGTGTTCTTTACAGTTTCATTCATTTTTTCAAAATACTTTGCACTTTTTATATGTGTGTCGATCACATGGGCTTAACTGAATTTTTCCAGTTGCAATAGGACTCTAATATTGGGGCTTGCACTGGTGCATTCTTCCTTTTTGAAATCATGTCGCTCAAAGCATGTTATTAAAATGTGCAATAAGATCATTACAAATTATACAGCTATCCCCAAAAAATGAAAAAAACTACTGCCCATTAGAACTGCTTATTTGGAGGAGCGCAAAACTTGTTTGAAAAATGTGTCTGTTTGAGAGACTGAAACCCATGACTTTGTTGAATCATGTTCTTTAAAAGTCTACTCTACAGTGATTCTTTTGAACTTTTTGCATTACTTATGTAACAAACTGCTGTAATGACATACTTTATTTGACAAGAATTTGGAATGTGGTATTTTCCCCTTTAAATACCATATGACGTTTTTAATTGGAGGTGGGAAAGGGTACAGCTGTCTGTTAAAATGACACTCTGTGCACTGAATTCTATGACCCAGCAAAAGGCTATGGCCGAAACGTGTAGGTCTGTCTTGCGGGGTAATATGCACCTAGCACTTTGCTGGTTACTTGCTTGATAAATTATGGAAGCATTTGAAGCCGAATAAATCGCTTCTGTAAGGATTCCTGTGTGCAGTCCTTCTGTGTCCTGGTGGTGGAGTGGTGAAAACAGGGCTTTGTGCAGAGGCATTCCTGAAGAAAAAAAAAACATATATATATATATATATATATATATATATATATATAAACATATATATATATGTATTTAGATAATTATTTTAAAAATCAGTGATGTCCTTAATTTAAAATAACATTAAAAAAACAGTAAATATCCTCTAGCCATGCGTGGGGTGGGATAAAGCAGTTTTGGCAGGTGGATTTGTGACTTCAGATCCCCAAATTCTACCACTTCAAATTCCAATGTCAGCATTTGACTTGCTAAAGGCTGCTGAAAAGCAGGTGTATGGATTCACGGACGAACCGGTGGACATCTCCGGTGCAAGGATTTGCAGTCATAGGCAAAATGATACTTTGCCATTTGGATGCTTCCTTTCCCATAGAAACAAAGCAATTTTTGATGCTAACTGTGGTGCCCTCTTGTGGTACCCTTGCAGGCATAGATGCATAGAGTGACACATAAATTATGCAAAAAAGAAGAAGGAGAGAACTCTGGGTAGTTCCCAAGTTTAGGTGGAAGGCAGCTCCTGTATAGAGCACCCTCAACACCAGCGACACTCTAAATTTGCTCACCTCAAATGTCTGCTTTATATCAAAGTTTCTAAGCATAGGATTAGCACAGTGCTATCCACGCCGAGATAGAAATGGACAAAGTCTTTTGCCAATTGTACAGCAAAGTCTTTAAGCATAGGATTAGCACAGTGCTATCCACAACGAGCTGTAAAATGACAAAAGTCATTTACCACTCCAGGCACAATATTACAGCTTTGGATTGGTAAAATAGCATCCAAGCCAACCTGAAATGAATAAAAGCAACCCCTGACACGTGTTTCGCTGTCATTACAGCTCTCCAGAGAGGTTTAGCTTTGTCCAGACACAATGGAGCACCCAGTATAAGTCAAAACAATACCCTTGCAGGCATAGAGTGGCGCATAAATCATGCAAAAAAGAAGAAGGAGAGAACTCTGGGTAGTTCACAAGTTTAGGTGGAAGGCAGCTCCTGTATAGAGCACCCGCAACACCAGCGACACTCTAAATTTGCTCACCTCAATTTATCAACTACACAGACAGACCAGAGGTCTGTCTGTGTAGTTGAGTCTGATAAAGGAAAATGTTGTTAAACAGACAAAATCTTGCAAATTCCAGTACCAATGAACTGTGCTCAGTATACTTCAATGGGCGTTTCACCAAGAAATATTTCATTGCAACCAAGCCATCTATTAAAGTATACAGACTGGTGAGGTCAAGTCCCATCATAGTATATCCCTCCTCCCACTGCAAGAACTCAATTTTACTCAACAAATCTTTAGTGTCCCTAATGTAGGATTGTAAGACCTTTACATGAGGTAAAAGAAAAAAATCATCATAGATGGACATATGTTCAGTAAGACTGCCCTGCGATGCCACAATAGGTCTCCCTGGCGGTGCATTTCTGTTCTTATGCACCTTCGGCAGGTGGTAGAAGGTGGGATGGTAGGGTTCAGTCGTCTCAAAAATAAGAATTCATCCATTTCCAGCAGTCCTTTCTTATGACATTTATATATCAGGGAATGGTAATCTTCAACGCTTTTTTTATATTCTTCAGCCTTGATGGCAGTGTAAGTCTCCTTATTGTTAAGTTGGCGTAATGCCTCATCATTATAGTTCTTTCTAGTTTGAAAGACAATATTCCTGCCCTTGTCAGAAGGCTTATACACTATTCCTTCATCCATGCTCAAATTCTTCAAGGCCAGCTGTTGTTTAAACGAAAAATTCTTTTTAATTGTGTTTTGGCCACCCCTGAATCTCTGTTTGCGGCGTTGTTTTTCCAGATCTTTAATGACAGATTCCGCAAAAATTTCAATGGCATCAGATGCCATTTGGGGAAGAAATTGTGAAACTGGCTTGAAAGGAGTGAGGCCTCCACTTTGTTCTATGCCTGTTACTGACAATTGTTGTGACCGGCTAATAGACATTAAGGCATTTTCTGGGGCCTCAGTTCTCAATTCCCCCAATACCATGATCGCATTGAGATCACTCCCAGTTATATATATATATTTCTGAAGTTCCCTTGCCTCCCGTGTGAAACTTCTTGGCGAAAGTCACAGCAAAATTCACGGCACCACAGCAAGGTACTAATTTAAAAAGTGTAATTTATTTCTACACCATTGTTCAAAGTGAGGAAAGATAGGACGGCCTACGCGTTTCGGCTTCCACTAGCCTTCGACTGGACCATAGAGTCCCTCGTGTCTAGACAGTTTTTTAAGAAAGTGCTCAGTGCTTAACCCCTTGTTTGTGTTTACTCTTCGTAACGACTAGACTGCTAGCCTCCTTTAACAAACATGGATCAAATCAGTCGGCATTTTGACATCACTTGTAAAGTACATTCTTGTGTCAAGAAAAAAGTGCAAGTGCAGGATAAGATTGTCTTATTCAAATTGTACATTTTAAAACACAGAGAAATCATTCCATTGGATTTTAAAAGGAAGAACAGGGAAGGGGAAGGTGAGGGAGAGAGTACCCCTGGGTGGTTGGGTAAATTTTTGTTCTTAGTTCTTTTGATCAATTGTCCCAAGACATGTTAAATACATTCTGGATGTCATGATCCGATATGACAACCCAAACTTTATCAGGGGTCCACTATGAGACGAATTATGCTAATTAATATAAAGATTAGGAGTTTTTGCCTGTGGTCTATAAAATGTGAAGTACAAATTAAAATCAGCATTCTCCTAAACTTCATAATTGTATAATGTATTAGCAATCAATCAAAGTCAAGATGTAAAGTACAATCCTAAAACCAAGATTAATTTAAAACATCACTCAAGTGACCCTTCAATAATGATCTAATCTTCAGGAATCCACCAGTTGATCATATAGGGAAAAAAAGTTTGGGAAAAAAAACCTAATAGAGAACCTTAATTAGAGTTCATCCACCTTCCCAAATTACTCCCTGAGGTGGTAAGGTTGTCTCTTGTCTATCCGTATTGTACAATTTTTTATCATGATTTGAGTGAAAATGGTTCTCGAGGTTGTGCAAAGTTCTATATACAGTGACAGGGAGTTCATAACAGGAGTTAAAAAATTTGGGGAGATATATACATAAAGTAAAAAGTAACATTATGATTCAGCTCAGCAGTTAGTCCTGTGGATTTTTCACTATTTACAAATGTGTAATTCTGCATCTTGTTTGTGTCCATATGGATATTCAGGGCCCATCGCCAGGATGAGTCGATATTCCATTCTGCGCAACTTCAGAGTTCTGCCCCTGCCTCTTTCTGTATGTTTCACAATTTTTATCCCAGAATATTTCAGTTGTTTACAATCAGTTGAATGGTGTGCATGAAAGTGTTTTGCTATGGGATAACTGAAATCCTTATTCTTTATTGCACGTAAGTGCTGTAGGATTCGTAGTATTAATTTGTTAATCGTGCTTCCTACATAGTGTTTTCTGCAGGGACAGGTCAATCTGTAGACCACATATTTTGATTCACATGTAATGTGGTCAAAGATGCTTTCAGTTTTTCCATTCTGAAGTTGGTAGGTCGTTTTATTCAAACCAAGCTCACAGGCTCGGCATTTCGCACATTTCCAAAATACTGGTGTGTTAATCCATGAGTTTGTTTTTGGCTCTCGTAAGTCCAGATCGCTCTGTGTCAAGATATCTGCTAGGGAAGCTGTTTTGCGATAGGTGATGCTCGGATGTGGCGTCAAAGTCTTCCTTAATGTTTCATCCAACATTAAACTCTCACAATTCCTGCTAATGATGTGTTTTATTTCTCCGCTTTGGTTGTTGAAATCCATAATCAGTCGTAAAGTTTTTTCTTCCTGACCCTCCTCCTCTTGTTGTTTTCTTTTTGATAGTGTCAGGAGATCAGTTCTTACTTTTAGTTTGACTCTGGACTTGGCATTCTCAATGAATTCCAGTGGATAACCCCTCTCCATGAAACGACGGCTCATTCAATTGATTTCATAATCCAAATCAGAGGTTTCAGAACAGTTCCTCTTTGACCGAAGCATTTCGCCATAGGGTATGCTCCATTTTTAATTTTGCGGGTGCCCACTATTTGCATGCAATATGCTGTTGAATGAGGTGGGTTTTTGTTGATGCATTTTGGTGCATATCCTATTCTCTCTGATAAAAACAGCAACGTCTAGAAAAATGATGTTGGATTCACTGATTGTCGATGTGAAGGCTAGATTGTATTCATTCTCGTTGAGAGAGTCAATGAAGATCTGTAAGTCAGCACGATCCCCTTCCCATACAATGAAGAGATCGTTGATAAATCGACACCAAGTCTTTATTTTCGAATGTTCTTGTCTTTTCAGAGTCTCAGTTTCCCACACTGCCATCAACAGGTTAGCGTACCTGGGGGCAAAAGATGTCCCCATCGCTGTACCTTGTCGCTGCCTGTACAGTTTGCCTTTAAAGAGGAATATGTTGTGATGTAGGCAGTAGGTCAGCATTTCTATCAACATTTCGGAGTGTTCCAAATGGCTTATTGATCTAGTTTGCAGGAATTGTTTGACAGCTTGTATTCCATCAGCGTGACAGATTGATGTGTAAAGCAATGAGACATCTATTGTTGCCATCAGTAAACCAGCTTTCCATTTAATCTTTTGAATTTTGTTTAAAAAAACATAGTGTCTCTTAGATATGAGGGTAGGGAGGTCACATAATTCATTAAGAAAATATCCACAAATCTGGATGTAGATTCTAATAGTGATCCAATGGAGCTGACTATTGGTCGACCTGGTTGATTGTGGGTCGCTTTATATACTTTCCGTAGAAAGTAGATTGTTGCTGTTATAGGGTGGTCTGTTTTCAGGTATAGATATTCTTTAAAGTCAATTAGGCCATCCTCTTTCCATCCTAGTAACATCCAATGATATTCCTAGGTCCAGGTCTCTGTTGGGTCATCCACAAGTTTCTGATAGTGGTCTTCATTCCCCTCGTCTATTTGCTTCTGCTATATAGTAACTCATGTTCTGGCCCACGATGTTTCTACCTTTATCAGAGGCCTTGATAATTATTGTTGGGTCTTCTCTTAGTTCTTTAAGCGCTTTGTGCTCTCCTACTGTTAAATTGCATTTTATCTTTTAATTCTTGCATTTATTTTTTATGGAGTTTGTTGAGGTTTTATTAACTTCTTCCACCATGTTTCATGAAATAAATCAATTTTATGCCCATGTGTGAGTTGTGTACAGAACATAGATTATTTTTTTAACCCACTGGTGGCTTGGTGGCTATTGGTGGCTATTGGTGGCTATCCCTAGGCTATGACAGTTCTTTGTCAGATTCAAGGGATTGTTGGTGATTCCCAATTACAGACTCATCTCCTTCTTCTAGTGATGTCAATGTTCTTAGTGCTGGTAAGTCTTTTTGTGCAATCAATGATATTTCATGATTGACAATTGTAGGACAGTTGGATCTTGATGTCTTCTCTGCAAAGTATTTTTTAACTTTGATTTTGCGGCAACATTTGTAGAGGTCAATACGTACATTTGGTATGTCAATATCTTTATTGGGACAAAAGGATAACCCTTCATTAAGTAGTTGGATCTGAGTTTCACTTAGTATTTTGTTTGAGATGTTGATTACTAAGTTATTTTTTGTGAGACTCTTTATTGATTTTACTTTTGCTTTCCTCTTCCTTTCTTTGGTTTTGTTCCGTCTTCTACTCCTTCTGATGGTATTTTGGTTTGTCCTCTTTCCCACGTTATTCCTCTCCCTTTTCCCCTTTGCCGTTTGCCAAGCGCATTTCCCCCCCAAAAATCCTGGGGTGTTGCACTTTCTTCTTCGTCAGCAGAACTTAGATCAGAACTGTCCACTGTTTCCGGTGTTTCAGTTCCCGCACATTTGTCCAATACTGCTCTGTTCCTGAACATATCGTACTTTCTAGCGAATGTGTATATGTGCCCCTTGGCGTAATCAATTCTATCTCTGTTAAATGTATTCGCTTTTCTCTTTTGAAAATCCACTACATGTTTGTTAATTTTCTTCTCCATGCTCTCGATCATTTCCTTATTTTCTTCTGTTGTGGGATACTAGGCTAGTTCTTGTTCCAGATCTTTAATCACATTTGTTAATTTCTCCAGTTTCCTTTCCACGTGTATTATTAGTGTTCTCATGAGCTTAAATCAACATTAATTTGTGTCCAACTGCTATTGATTTATCAGATCTGAGTCCAAGTCATTGAGTGTGGGCATAAACAAAATTTTAAGTCCTCTTGGATCCCGCCTGAATTAGATATATTTCTCCAAAGCATATATATATATATATACTTTTCCGCCGAGCACAAAACGATGCGCCGATGCACTCCCTCCAACGAAATCACCACTCCGAGTGTATTGCAAATAGGATTATTTTATTTCATTCTTAGTATAGTGAGCCAAAAAAGAAAAACCCTTTTTTGGCTCACTATGCTAAGAATTAAATAAAATAATCCTATTTGCAATACACTCGGAGTGGTGATTTAGTTGGAGGGAGCGCATCGGCGCATCGTTTTGTGCTTGGCGGAAAAGTATGTAGATTCAGCGTGACCTCAGACCCTGTGTTGCACCGCTGTCCTGGCATGTCAGAGGGAGTGAAACGGCTAGCTATAAATATATATATGATGAAGGAGTAGTGTTGACTCCGAAACGCGTAGGACGTTGTGTCTGAAAATAAATCTGCACTTTAACCGAGGCCACGGCTCCTGTGTAATTCTTGTCCTTAATATCGGGAAGGAGAGCGCTGGTGGTGACGTGATTCATATATATATATATATATATATATATATATATATATATATATATATATATATATATATATATATATATATATTTATTCCGCAACTGAATTAAATTGAGGAGCCAGCACACGTTGTTGTGGGGGTTCTTCCCGTTTTATTTCCCTGGTTACAGCATTCACACGAACACATATATATATATATGCACTCTATGCCTTTCAGGCATAGAGTGACACATACAATTATGCAGAAAAGAAGCAGAGAGCTCTGGGGAGTTCTCATATCTATCTATTTATTTATCTATCTATCTATATACTAGAAATACGTTTATATATATATATATATATATATATATATATATATATATATATATATATATATATGGATATACACACACAGATACTAGTATCAAAAGGTTTCCACTGTTAGAGCCAGATGAAAAGCCCTATGGTTACCCCAGCGTTCATAACCAATGGCATAAGTGGCACAGTGTGGCCAATTAAAAGATGTTATTTGAAGCAAAGTACTAACTTACATATATTGGCACATTTATTATTACAGTGCAAAGGTTACATTCCATGTTATTACCATAGAGCTGCATTTTTTGGATCATCACTGATCACGCCACAGGCTTACGCAGTGAGGTTGTGCCCTTGTTCTGCTTAACTGACTATGTTTATAACTAATTCACAGAAACGAACAGCATTGCATAAACTATATATGCAGCCAATCAGAGAGTTATATGCTCTTTATTACCATTGTTGAGGAAGAGGAGGTGCAATTTGACCCACTCAAGGTTTCAGTTCTTGTGAATCATATCACACCCCCTCCCCCGCTACAAAGAAATGGCGATAAGAAGCATATTACACTTGGCATAACTGCATATATATACTATAATATATATAAATATATGTATGCAAACATACATATATTTAGGTATTATTCGTTTTATTTTATTTAGTGCCTTATAAAGCACTGCGAGCCACCAAGGTAGCCTCAGAGCACTATTGATTTAGGTACACGTGACATAAATCGTAAACCGTGATCTCAAAATAATAGAAAGTTGATTTAAAGCCTCAGGAGGGGAAAGTCTGTCAGTGACCCAGTAAAGTGGTGGGGCTATGCACATGGAGTAAGCAGAAGGGGTTCACCATATAGTGTTTAAATAGGCGAGTTTTTAGCAGTTTTCTGGATCTGCTGAAGTCATCAGGGGGAGGGAACAGTTTTCGGGGGCTGGGGGGGGGGGGGGGATGCCATCAATACTGCATCACTGAAGGGAAAGGGATTTCTAAGAATACAAGCATCACACAAAGAACAAGTGTAGCAAATAGTGCCGGCCCTCTCAACAGGAGTGGTAAGGGTGTAATATGTAGTTAGTAGTGCATTATGGAGCACACTGTTGTAAGTATATTACGAAAGCATGGTGTGGTAGAATCAGCAAATTCCACAGTGAAATGGGCCCTAAATTTGCAAAGACATATTTCTACTGATACAACTATGTAGCACACAGATGAAAATGTGCGGAAACTGGGAGTCCACAAATACTGTTCCTTTATAGTAAAGTATCTTGATTTGTTTTTATCCTATTAAGGTCCTTGTTCTCATCACACTTCAACATTAACAAAAATACTCCTTTGGTGCTTTCCTTACTACTGATTTATTTTTAATTTTGCACAGTTCATTTATAGGTTTCTAAATGTAGTTGCGTGTTAGAAATGACACCCTGCCGCCTTTCCTTCCATTCCAGCAAGATTGTTAAGTTACAAAATTCTATCACTTTGCTGTCAGCGAAAGAAAAGTAACAACCAATTCCATGTTAAAAAAAGTAAGCAATAATTTGTCAGAATACACAGCATGACATTTGACCTCAGACCTACAAACCACAGCAAATGTGATTAGATTAAAAAAAATTAAAGGCATCTTAATTGCCCTTTCACCTTCAAAACTCTGGTTATTTACTGGGTGCTGCAGCACCACCCGCACCCCTACCTCCAGCACCTATGGAAGTTAGGTTTAAGTCTTTGATGCTTTGGGAGGGGGTTCCATAGGGGTGAGCCGTAGGCGTGAATACACACATTATCTTTTATATATGACATAGATATGGAAAGTATGAGGACTGCCAGGTATGGATGGCCTTTACATTCCCCTGTCTGCTCTAACAGCAAAGATGGACCCCTCACTCCTCCTGACCCTCAGAGGCATTCTGAACACAAGTACCCCTGACCCACAACTTCCTTAGAAAAGCGCTGCCCTCCTCTGGCGCATGTGTTCTGCTGGATTCCAGCTGTTGCATATTTTGACATTTCGATGGCTCCTCCTTTTCCAAATTGCTAACGGGGCCATTTAATATTTGCGGGTGGCTACCATGGCCGGCTAATGTTATGGCCCTCGGCCCCCTGCTAGCCACGTTTAAATATCCCTGTCTGCACTGTTTGTTACCCCTGCCCAGGCCCCCACACCTCACATCAGAGACACATGCAAGAAAGTCCAGTGGTTGCAGTGGGGGTGACAGCCAAGGTGCCCTCTGTATGCACAAGGCTGCTGGCATTGTGGCTGGGCGGTAAAGTGTTCGTTGTGCCGGGTACAAAGTGCAAGCTGGGTGAACTGCTTTTAGTTTGCTTATCACTGGCTTGACAACTTCTCCTCCCTCCAGCTACTGGCTCATTGCAGCTTTATTTGCTGTTGTATGTGGTTGTCGATTCTAGCCATGTCACCAGAGCCCTTTTGTGTGCACAAGGTCAAATGTGGAGGCCCTGGCAGGGCTGGGTGTGGGGGTGCTGGGCGTGGGGCTGCAGCTGCAGAGGGTGCAGCCTGTCAGGACTGAGGTGCATTGCCAGACATGTTAGTGGTTTCTTCGGCTACAACAGCAGTGCTCTGCCTGTGTGAGTCCCAGAACTAGTAAAGTGCGTCCCTCGACTGGAATATCAACGTACTAGGACTGAGGTGCATTCGTAAAGTGCGCCCCAGGACGAGAAAATAAAGGTACTATGTCTCACGACTAAGGTGCTTTGGTAAAGTGCACCCCAGGACGAGAATATAAAGGTGCTAGGTCTTAAAACTGAGGTGCATTGGTAAAGTGGTCCCGAGGACGAGAAAAGAAAGGTACTATGGCTCAGGACTAGGGTGCATTGGTAAAGTGTTTTCCAGAATGGGAACATACAGCCACCTCACCTCAGTACTGAGGTACATTGGTAAAGTGCACCCCAGGACGGGTACAATGGCTCAGGACTGAGGTGCATTGGTAAAGTGCTCCGAGGACGAGAATATAAAAATGCCTTGTCTCAGGACTGAGGTGCATTGGTAAAGTGCTCCGAGGACGAGAATATAAAAATACTATGTCTCAGGACTGAGGTGCATTGGTAAAGTGCACCCCTGGATGGGTACTATGGCTCAGGACTGAGGTGCATTTGTAAAGTGCTTCCCAGGATGGGAACATAAAGGTACCTTGCGTCAGGACTGAGGTGCATTGCTAAGTGCGCAGCAGGATGGGAAAAAAGGTACTATTGGTCAGGACTTCGATGCATTGGTAAAGTGTGCCGCAGGACAGGAATATAAAGGTTCTATGGCTCAGGGCTGAGGCGCTTTGGTAAAGTGCGCCCCAAGATGGGAATGTAAAGCTACTATGCGTCAGAACTAAGGTTTATTGGTAAAGTGCGACGCAGGACAGGAATATTAAGGTACTATGCCTCAGGACTAAAGGGCATTGGTAAAGTGCGCCCCAAGACAGGAATGTAAAGCTACTATGCGTCAGGACTGAGGTTCATTGGTAAAGTGCGACGCAGGACAGGAATATAAAGGTACTATGCCTCAGGACTAAGAGCATTGGTAAAGTGCACCCCAAGACGGGAATGTAAAGCTACTATGCGTCAGGACTGAGGTTCATTGGTAAAGTGCGACACAGGACAGGAATATAAAGATACTATGCCTCAGGACTAAGAGCATTGGTAAAGTGCACCCCAAGACAGGAATGTAAAGCTACTATGTGTCAGGACTGAGGTATATTGGTAAAGTGCGACGCAGGACAGGAATATAAAGGTACTATGCCTCAGGACTAAGGGGCATTGGTAAAGTGCGCTCCAAGACCTGAATGTAAAGCTACTATGCGTCAGGACTAAGGTTCATTGGTAAAGTGCGACACAGGACAGGAATATAAAGGTACTATGCCTCAGGACTAAGGGGCATTGGTAAAGTGCGCCCCGAGACGGGAATGTAAAGCTACTATGCCTCAGGACTAAGGGGCATTGGTAAAGTGCGACACAGGACAGGAATATAAAGGTACTATGCCTCAGGACTAAGGGGCATTGGTAAAGTGCGCTCCAAGACCTGAATGTAAAGCTACTATGCGTCAGGACTAAGGTTCATTGGTAAAGTGCGACACAGGACAGGAATATAAAGGTACTATGCCTCAGGACTAAGGGGCATTGGTAAAGTGCGCCCCGAGACGGGAATGTAAAGCTACTATGCGTCAGGACTAAGGATCATTGGTAAAATGCGACACAGGACAGGAATATAAAGGTACTATGCCTCAGGACTAAGGGGCATTGGTAAAGTGCGCCCCGAGATGGGAATGTAAAGCTACTATGCGTCAGGACTAAGGATCATTGGTAAAATGCGACGCAGGACAGGAATAGAAAGGTACTATGCCTCAGGACTAAGGGGCATTACTAAGTGTGCCCCAGGACGGGAAAAAAGGTACTATTGGTCACGACTACGATTCATTGGTAAAGTGGGCCGCAGGACAGGAATATAAAAGTACTATGCCTCAGGACAGAGGCGCATTGCTAAGTGCGCCGCAGGTCAGGAATATAAAGGTACTATGACTCAGGACTGAGGCGCATTGCTAAGTGTGCCGCAGGACAGGAATATAAAGGTACTATGACTCAGGACTGAGGCGCATTGGTAACGTGAGCCCCTGGACGGGAATATAAACCTACTATGCCTCAGGACTGAGGTGCATTGGTTAAGTGCGCCCCAGTACGGGAACTTATAGGTACTATGGCTCAGGACTGAGGTGAATTGGTAAAGTGCGCCCCAGGACACGAATGTAAAGCTACTATACCTCAGGACTGAGGTGCATTGGTAAAGTGCACCCCAGGAGGGGATTTAAAGGTACTATGCCTCAGAATTGAGGCACATTGGTAAAATGCATCCCAGGATGGGAATATAAAAATTACTATGGCTCAGGACTGGGATGTATGACGTTATAACGCATACTTTTACAATGCCTACCTTTACAACGCATTTTTTACAACGCAACATCCATTACAACGCATGCATTTACAACAAATTTTCTAAAAACTACCTTTACAACGCATCCAATTACATCGCATACTACCTTTACAACGCATACCATTACAACGCATAACATTACTTTGCATGTAAGGTAAGTATTGGATAGTGTAGGGGTAAAAATTACTATTCTAACTCCAGGGGGTGCAACAGTAGGGTAAGTGTTGGATAGTGTAGGGGTAAAAATTACTATTCTAACTCCAGGGGGTGCAACAGTAGGGTAAGTGTTGGATAGTGTAGGGGTAAAAATTACTATTCTAACTCCAGGGGGTGCAACAGTAGGGTAAGTGTTGGATAGTGAAGGGGTTAAAAGTACAATTCTAACTCCAGGGGGTGCAACAGTAGGGTAAGTGTAGGATAGTGTAGGGGTAAAAATTACTATTCTAACTCCAGGGGGTGCAACAGTAGGGTAAGTGTTGGATAGTGTAGGGGTAAAAATTACTATTCTAACTCCAGGGGGTGCAACAGTAGGGTAAGTGTAGGATAGTGTAAGGGTACTATGTGTTGTAATGCTATGTGTTGTTATGGTATGCGTTGTAATGACTGCGTTGTAATGACATGCGGTGTAGTGGTGTGCGTTGTAAAAGTTTTGTTGTAATGGTAGTGCGTTGTAAAAGTTGCGTTGTAAAGGTTGTTTCCCTCAGGACTGAGGTGCCTTGAGAAAGTACACTTCAGGACAGGAATATAAAGGTACTATGGCTCAGGACTGAGGTGCATTGGTAAAGTGCGCCCCAGGACGGGAATATAAAGCTACAATGCTTAGGACTGATGTGCATTGGGGAAGTGCACCCCAGGACGGGAACGTAAAGGTAGTGTGCCTCAGAATTGATGCACATTGGTAAAGTGCATCCCAGGATGGGAATAGAAAAGGTCCTAAGGCTCAGGACTGAGATGCCTTGGGAAAGTGTGCCGCAGGACAGGAATCTAAGAGAACTACGGCTCTGGACTGAGGTGTACTGGTAAAGTGCATAGCAAACACAAAGAGATGATGGACGGAGCACTGAACTTTTCATACACTCGCCCTCAGTCACAGATCTGGGTTGAATTCACTCACGTTCAGACCCAGCTATATGCAAATCAGACTTGACCTTGGTACTTATGGGAACAGTCCAGCCCAAACTGCCAAGCCAGGTCTTTCCTGAACCGGAAACAATCATCCTGGGACCGGTTTCAGGGTAATACCCCTCATCAGCCAGGCTAGCATGAATCCAGTGGCAAAGTGAGCAAGGGACCCACGTCTGGGAATACCCTGCTAACTTAGGGCGAACACAACAAACAAAAGGAGATGATGGATGGAGAGCTGAAACTTTTCAGACACCTACCCCCAGTCACAGATCTGGGTTGAATCCATAATCGTTCTTTAGCTCACTTCGCCACCCCAGTTCAGACCCTGCCATATGTAAATCAGTCTTGAACCTGTTCCTCATGGGAACAGTCCAGCCCGACCAGCCAAGCCCGGTCTTCCCTGGACCGGAAACAAGCATCCTGGGACCGGTTTCTGGGTAACATCAGCCAGGCTAGCTTGAATCCAGCAAAAGAATGATAGATTTAACCCAGATCTCTTGCCTGGGGGAAATGCTTGATTTGCTCCGCATTCCATCCACCATCTGTGTGTCTTTTGCTTTGTTGCTGTAAGTGTGCCAGGTATGCTCAGGCGTGGGTCCTGGGCTCACTGTCCCACTGGATTCAAACGAGCCTGGCTAATGAGGAGGGATGTCCCAAAACCGGCCCCAGGACGCTTGTTTCCGGTCCAGAGAGGACCTGGCTTGGCAGTTCGGGCTGGACTGTTCCCATGAGGAACAGGGTCAAGACTGATTAGCATATGGCTGGGTCTACACAGGGGTGGCATGGTGAGCAAAAGAATAATGGATTGAACCCAGATCTCTTGACTGGGGGTGAATGTTTGATTTGCTCTTTATTCTTTCCATCAACTGCATATCTTTTGATAAAGTGCATCCCAGGACGGGAATATAAAAAGTACTATGGCTCAGGACTGAGGTGCATTGGTAATGTGCCTCCCAGAACAGGAACCTGAAGGTACTATGACTCAGGACTGAGGTACATTGAACACATTGGTAAAGTGCTCTCCAGGACAGGAAAATAAAGGTACTATGGCTCAGGACAGAGGTGCATTGGTTATGTGCCTCCCAGAACAGGAACCTGAAGGTACTATGACTCAGGACTGAGGTACATTGGTGAAGTGCGCCCCAGGACGGGAATATAAAGATACTATGACTCAGGACAGAGGTGCATTGAACACATTGGTAAAGTGCTCTCCAGGACAGGAAAATAAAGGTACTATGGCTCAGGACTGAGGTGCATTTGTAAAGTGTGTCGCAGGACGGGAACTTAAAGGTTCTGTTGGTCAGGATTGAGGTGCATTGGTGGAGCAGTGCATGGGCCCTTTACTGGAACAGAAGATGTGATGTCAGAGGTGAATTTCCACAGCTGTGTGTGAGTGTAAATACTGGAATAGCAAAGGGTGCCGTAAGGCGGAAGTGAGGTGATTTGACGGAGTTGTGTGTGGATAAAATACTGGACCCATGGGTCATGCTGCAGGTGAGGAATGGTGTGCACTGAAGGGCTGTCTGTGAGGGGTCCCAGTACTGAGATAGGAGCGCTGTTGGTCTGGACTGTGGGGTGTGGGGAACAGGGACACTTGCAATGCAGTGTGTGGGTCCCAGAAGTAAAACAGTGAGGGTGCTACTTGACAGGATTGAGGTGCTTCTTCAGATTGAAGTGCATTTGCCGAGCTGCTTGTGGGACTCAGACCTGTAGAGCAGGGGATACCCCAAGGTAGGGCTGAGCGACACTGGCAGAGTGGTCTCCTGGTTACAGGTGCCCAGGATCAAGGTGCACAGGTAGAACTATGTGCTGATCCCAGTTCTGGAACAGCCAGGGGCACGATGAGTTGTGTTTGAGGTGCATCTGAGGAGCTGTGTTTGGGTCCACATACGGCAGGTGTATCCCCGGCTCCAACACTTGACTGCAAATTGTGTGATTCGAAAAGTATTCAAACACAAATATTTCTACATTCTAAGTTTTGTAACCTAAACATAACTACGAATTAATTTTCATACAGCAAGCATGACTACTTGTACACATGTTGCAAATTATTTAGCAACTTAAAAAAAAACTTACATTGTGAAATAAAAAGCTATTAACGTTCCTTATTGAAAGAAGGTCTCATCTTTCAAAAGGGAGTAAGCATTACAACAAAAGAAAAACTGCTAACCCCAAAATGGTAGCAGTATCTGTTGAGGCCCTGAAGAACAGATGCACCACTGTTTCAGAGCACTTTCAAGAGAAGACTGAATGAATTAGAGCAAAAATCCCTGCAAAGGGAGTCAGCAATAACCCTCTCCTGCAATCTGTGGGATTATCGCCTTCTGCATCTCTCCTCTTTTCAAGGCATCTTTGAAGACCGTGGGGAGGAGGTGGGCTGGGTGTGTTCTGTCTCTGATGAATGTGTGGTGGGTATGTTGAATGAGGTAAAGGTGACGAGGACTGAGATTTCTTCTGGAAACAACTTGTTTGGTCCTGGTGCGCTATAGATCAGATGAAAGGAGGATGTTTTGGAGGTTGAGAGAGGGAAGTGGCAGAAGATGAGCTTGAAGACATAGGTGTGGTAGAGTTGCTGAGAGGACCAGAGGACCATGATGTCCTGTGTATGACTGCAAGAGCCCCCCTCCCCCCGCTTTGAGTGTGCAGTCTATGCTCTGGATGATATAACCATCGGAATGAGGACATTGAGGCTGGGTGTTGAGGGGGGTAAAAAGCAGGTTTCATTGCTGAAGTGGGCCTCGAGGTGCAGTGTAGTTCCTATATCCCTGATAGGTTCTGCGCATTGGAATAATATACACTATAGTTTTGACATAGGACTGAGGTCAGTATGTCTTTATCAAGTACAATAAACGTAATTACTTGTGTGTGCCAGCTAACTCAGAGGTCACTAGAAACTTCTCGAATGAACAAGAAGGGATTCGTTTCTGACAACCGCATAAATAGGACAACTTTGTTTCCCTTAGTATCGGAACAATCTCAGAATCGTGGAAACAATAAATAACCGTTTCACTCTGTCAATCGCGCATGCTTAGTTTCTACAGAGTTACACAGAAATAGAAAGACAGGCATTTCAATAAAAAGGGTTTATTGAACAGTCTTATTTCTCATGCAAGAGATATGAACTGCTACAATTGTAAGACAGAATGCGAGGTATAATACGTACAGCGTTAGCAGTAAGATGAAATAATACTGCAATAGCAAGGCTTGTAGCTATGACATATATTCATGAAAATACATACATAAATTACACAGGCTAAAATACTCACCTGGTGCTACTAAAATAATCCTACCCCAGTGTACCTAACCTAAGTGTAGTACAAGGGAAGAAGTAGGTGCTGTTTAGCTATAGTCAAGTGTAGCTTATAGTTGCTAAGCTATGCCAAAAGTCCCGCTAGGTTCTAGTCCGCTCTATACCTTAGAATGAGTAAGGTTGGAATCTCTTTCCGGGTCTCGATCTCTAACACCCCGCAAGGGGAGTCACAACTACTGGAGCTCGAGTCTCAGCGAGGAGGATGACAGCATCTGGTCAGTGTGTCAGTTGGGGACTTGACTTCCTTCTGAACTTGCCGTGGCGAGCCGCGTTGTGCAAGTAGGCAGCCGAACCGTGGACCGTGATTCGCCATGGAAAGTGAAGGTATATTTCTACCTCAAAGGTGTTTAGGAATGCAAGTATTGACGTAAAAGTCGGGCATAAGAATGTCATGAATGAACCCCTAAGGAATAGATGTTCATGCATAATAAATGAGTTCTTGGAGAAATCAATATCCAAGCAAGGGGAAGTCCTGAAGGCTTAAGAGTCTGGTTTTCCAAGAACTCGTTGTGACGTAGATGAACGGATGTAGGTGGCCATGCCTGTATTTGGTTAACATGTGGAATGCCTAAATAAGGGCTGGATTTCTATGCCTAAATAAGGGCAATGTGAATTGTACCTATAAAAGGGCATAAATAGGGAAATCTATATACGGAATCTAAATCGACACACAACAGAGGCTGTGTTGAGGGATCATCTCAGCAATGTCTGGAGTGTGCATGAGGATAGAGTGTGCACTGAGTGTGTTCTAGGAGGGTTGTGTGTTCTATTGCGTGGCATGTGGATGAGGACGGAGGTGTGAGAAGAGCAAATGGGGTGAATGATTTTGTTGGGCCTGGATGTGAGTGTAGGAATGGTGTCAAATTTGATATTTTAAAGGCATGGGATGAAGCCAGTTTACCTACAGCGGGAATTCTGGTCCTGGGTCCTTGGAGGTTGGAAAAGGTGATGGCCTCGTCTCTGTCTGTCATGTGGTGGGGATGCCCAGACAGTGGGATAAACTGAAGAGTTTACTAAGGAAGAAGGCAGATAATGACAGATGAATACCTGCAGAAATGGATTCAGGGAAGTGCAGTGATGTTTCTTTCTATGGAGATGGATGTTGGTAATTGAGATCTGCTTGCCTGGCAGTGTCTTTTAAAGAAAGGGATTGGGGAAGGGGGAATCAATGATGTCACTTCCTGTAGAGATGAACGTAGTAAAATTCAGAGATGGTTTTCTCTTGAGATTGATGCTGGAAACTTTGAGGGGAATTTGGAGCTTTCCAGAGAGTCTAGTGCCCTTGAAAGACTGAAGTTATGGGGTTGGTTCAGTTAAATGTCAAGCAAGTGTTTGACTAGTGGCTCTGCCTTGGTTTCTTTCAGACAGTCTCATGCCTACTCAGAAATCTTTAGTTCCTTGTCTTTTCTTACTGGTTTGTGTGACATCAACTACGATGTATAAACTCATTTAATCTCTGTGCAGTTTTAAATTGTTTTTCACATGTTCAGTGTGAATTTGTAGTTTATTTATAATGTTCGTGGTTTGTAGAGTTTATTACAGATAAACGAAATCTACATAGATGCAGCTGCACTAAAGATAAACAGTCTATGAAGATATAACTATAATAAACTAAAACTTATGCTAAAGAGATAGGACAATAGCATTTTACTTGATACTATGTAATTGGAACGGAAATAAAGACAAGAATTGGCAAAGCCAATACACCTGGTGTTAGCGGACAGCATTTTGGGTTTGTCAAGGCTTTTTTTGTTTTTATACGACTTTGTTGTTGGAGGGACTCACTAAAATCAAAATAAATAACCTTAAAGTAAAATAGTTTTTTTTCCCCAAAATCACCCAATATTCCCTGGGACTATAGGGAGCAACACAGTGTAAGGTGGGTTCCTTGGGAAAAAGAATGCTGTTACTCTCAGTAAAGTTAGCCTATGGTTTAAGTGAGCTGGCCTACTGCCCCATGCTGTATGCTTTAGTGGATGGAAGAAAAATGTTAATGACACAACAACAGAACAATGGATGAAGAGAACTGGCTGACAGCCCCTATAATTATATTACATACATAATTTTACCAATTTTATTGTTTGATTTTATCAAAAGGTCTTGGCTAATGCCAGACCTAATAAATTCAGACTACATAAGTATATGTAGATAAGATCAGTAATAGAATATGTAGATATAACTAAAATATGGTTGAACTTAGACTACGTAGATAGTAGATATAACTAAAATAAATTGAAACGTAGACTATGTATGGAATTAGACTAAATTTACAGAGACTACGGAGATGACCAGGTAGTAAGCTATTTCCTCTTCCCACAACGTTTTTTAACGTTCCCAGTCAGAGAAGCTAATAAATAATTTTTTTCTACTAGCCAGGGAATTTAAAATGTTTAATTTCTTGCATTCACATATATAGGTCCCTACACTCCACTGATATCACCTGCACTGCACCACACATAGCCTATCGTCACACCAACTAGTGCTCCCACGTAGTTCGTAGGTCATAGCACGCCCTGCCCCGTAGAGGGCGGGAAGACCCCCATGATGAAGCACGACACTAAGGGGTTCTTAGTGTGTGAGGGGTATTTTAAAAGCACATAGTGCCCTCATTTTGTCATCACAAGAAAGGGCCTCGTCTCACATTTTAGACCATCATCACTAGTATTAAAAATAATTCACCTACACAATGATAGAATCCTATTGTTTATACAGATCAGTCAGGAGGGTGATTCTATCATTACCTCTACACTTCCTCTACTGTTGTTTTGGTATGTATGGAATTAGACTAAATTTACAGAGACTACAGAGATAGAATATTAAGCAGCTATGCATAAAATAAAGAACAACACAGACTGCTTAGGTATATGTACAATATGGTTTGCTGTGTAAATGTAACTATAATATTGTTCAACATACAACTATGTAGATATTTACTACAATAAAGTTAAACCTAGACCATAGAGATACAAATAAAATAAAGTTAAACTTAGACTGTGTAAATAGAATGACAATAAGTTAACATTTAGACAACATTGATAAAACTGCAATAGAGTTATCTTAGATAACATAGATCTAACTACCATTAAATATACACTTAGGCTACCTAGACATAACTACAATATGATTACACTTAGACTATGTAGATTGAATATTGTTACATTTAGGCTATGCGAAAAAACTCCAATAACCTCAAACTTAGATTATGAAAATATAACTGCAATCAAGTGATACCTAGACTATGAGAATACAACTACAGAAATCCAGACAAGATATCTATAAGTACAATATGGTAAACTTTAGATATAACTACAATTCAGTTAAACGTAAGAGTATATGTATATAACTACAATAAAGTTAAACTTTGTTGAGAGAGACCTACGCTAAAGTTAAAACTTAGAAAATGTAAAGACTACAGGGATAAAACTAATATAATATTAAACATAGGTTGTAGATATCCCTAGAGTAAATTGACAATTGCACCATTTAAAACATGCACAAAAAGCAGCATTAAAATTCTCTAATAAGCGACAGTGGCCCGGTGACAACAGGTGAGCCCACACCGGTTTCTGATGCATTGTTCTGTCTTGGCAAAGACTGTGTTTAATGTTGTCTTAAAGTTTGTTTTCCTGATCGATTGGGTTGATATGAAAAGCTCTTTTGTCAGCCTGGGAAGGCGCTGCCCGATACTACCAGCTTTTTGTATTTGAGTTATGTACTTTCACTGACGGGCCCCACATTTAACACACATACGTCTTGATGTATTGCAGGGAAATTGTGCTCAAGTAACAACCAGCAGTAAATCTAGCTGGTATGTTTAACTCAAGGGTAAAACAAGTGCAGTGAGGTAATATGGAAGAAAGTGCTAATACCACTAGGCCAAATTCACAAAGACTTTTATGTGAGTAGCTTTGACTTCTGTTGACTTACTACGATTAAGTGAAACCTACTTATGAAAGAATGCTTTGTGAATCGGACCCGGTGTTTTTATCCAATACAAATTGTGTCCCAGAGGAATTTAAGCGCATAACACTTGTAAGGGTCATCTTTCACCAGGTCTGAAAACCACACCTAAACTGCAAAAAGTGCTTTGTAACTTCTTTCTGCACTTTGAAAAATAATCCAGTCAAAATGGTTCCGCGTCCCGCCAGCAGGTATATCACCTGACCCCTTGTTATCAGGTACTGCTCTCTTCAGCTCTTCCTTTTGAACAAATAGCAAAATAGAATTGTAAATTCAGTTCTTTATGGGGGTTGCCCTGGTGCAGGGCCCTATGATTTGTATGCGAATGTAATCTTGCATAAATCATTGAGTTGTGAGTATTTGATCTAAGTTGTGTTTATCGTTTGTTTTTTGGTGTAAGTTTTACCCACAAGAGACTGGTTCAAGCAGAATATGTCTTGTGGGAATTGTGAAACTGCGGGACGCCCTGGCCACATGTGCTGTACTTGCAACATTGCCTGTGTGACGTTACAAAGTGTACAGAATGTACCGTGAGCCTTTATCTCGCTGGACTTTTGTACGTGAGGGCATATCCAGTATACAGTTTTCAGACAGACACGCTTATTTAGTGTAATCTTCCCAAAAATGAACTGTAGTTCACATAAAAATAAAATAAACATTTTTGGATACCTCGAGTCTAAAAGTGGCAGCATGCCAAGTACTACTGACAAAAAACGCCAGGGCACGATAAGGGTCATTTTAAGGTCATAGTCTCCCAGAAAAGAGGCTGCACACCACTGATATTCCTTCAGGCTATCCCTCAATTTTAAATCAAAAATATATTTACCTAAAATAAGATGTTCTTAGAGGAAAAAAAGCCTTCATGCAAGATTAGGGCTGCCGATAATTATACAGGCAATTCACACTGCATATAACACAGCTCTATAAATGGGCACGTATGAGAAAGATATAGAGAGACCTTGAAATGTGAGTTATGTCATATCATTCCCAGGTACAAACGCCCTGCCCACAAATCCATAATACTTCGTTTGGTTGAACTTACCAGACAGTGTTTGCTGTCTGGTTGTGAAAGACACATTGTAGGCTTACCAAGGACAGAGAGGGACTTGAAGCCCGCTCTCTGTTTACCATTGGTTAGCTTTATTATCACTCTCATTTGCTTGCCTGCTATTTGCCTTGTCCATCTTGTGTCTGTCTTGCCCCTGAAGCATAGCCACATTAGTTGTGCTCTTCCACTGCTCACTTCAAGGGAATTACTTTTTTCTTTGGTATTAGGCACTCAATGAAAGTGCATGCATTTCAAGCTGTCTCCATAGCATGCTTCCCTTCCCACCTCCACTCCCCGTTACTCTCAAGACGTGCTGTAGGTGGGGTTAACTTGATCACAAGAACAATTTGATGTGCGCTATTATTTATTTCTGAATGAATTTGGCTCATTTGACCACACTTCACATTTTTAATGTATAGTTTTTGTCACAGGTGGTCGAAAATGAGTGGCTGCTTCGACCCCCACAAATGAAGGGATTTTATTAATTCCTAGTCAGCATTTTTTGCACTGGGTCTGGAATCGCAATCTTTATTTTCTGTTACCTTCTATTTTTGCGTCCCATGAACAGTGCACGACACCTGAGGGTCGCAGCCCAGCTGGGGGAAGCAAATGGTAATGGTACAGCTTGGCCACCCCTCACCATATACGCATGAAGGGAGACCACAGGCTCATGCCTGCCCAGGAAGCATGCTTCTAGCATCTGTACGGTGCCACATTGGTAGCCTTTTGCTGTTTTATTAAAAAACAGGGTCTTGGGTAGCGTCTGGCATTCTTTCATAAAAATGAAATTCATAATGAAAGCATATACAATACACATTGGTTCCACAAACGTATGGTTCAAATGGCACTGGGGAGCAGACTGACACGTATGTGTTGGTGGTCTGTTTCTTTACAAAACTATTTATTGCATGTTGCTTCTCACACTCCTCTCCATCAAGTTTATCCCATGCCCTCAAGAATCCTTTATTGATGTCCCACCCCTTGCCCCCCATACCTGGCTCACGCCCACTCCTGCGGTCATTGCTCTCTACTTCACCCACTCCCGACGGCTCCCAAACCCCCCCCGCCTAGCGTTGGTTAAATAAAAGAAAATACAGCCTGGATCCTACAGGAGGTTGATTGTGCCAATGTTCATGAGAAACTACTTTTATTGGATTTTCAGAACAGTAAAAGTAATGCAAACAAGGTCATGGCTCTGCTCTCCAGCCTGCGCCTTGCCACATGCATCTCAGACCGTGTGGCGCTGTGTATGCTGCACATACAGCACTTAGAATTGGACTGGGAGCCAATGTGCTTCAGGCGATGGTAATGCTCCTCCTTGTGTTCATGCTCTACAGCGTCAGCGTTTTTGCTGATGATGTGCATCATAAGCAACAGTCACTGGCAGAGCGAATAATTTCAAAGGCGAGTCCTGTTGATGTTGCCAGTGCTTATTTTTAATTAGCACTTCATACCACACTTCTGCCATTTCTACTCGTTGTCCAATATTTTGCTATTACTCAATGTAATGGTTCTCAATTTACAAATCTCGTAAGGATGGAAAGCGAAGTCAGCCAGCATTAAAATCGTGGCCTGCAAATCACCACACATTCCAGTGGCAAGTGTTTACTACCGCAGCAGCCTCTTTTTCCCCATTCCTGTCCCCTTTTGGGAAGCCTGGTATTGCCAGATGGTCCAGATTTAAAGGGCCGGTGTGTGGGACATTGTTTCGGTCATGCCATGAGACGGTCTGAAAGTCCAATCCACCACTGAGTCTCTGAATTATACATTAAAGGCATCAGATGCAACAGTACAAGGAGTTATCCTGCAACTTTGATACAAAGTTAGTCATTAAAGTAGGTCTCTCCCCAACCCTCCAAACAACTCAATTTTACAACTCTGGTAGACAATCTGCCATAATATTGTTGAGCAGGAAGCAAAGAATATATTTTGGCATCCATTTCCCCACGTTAGAAGTATTTTCTTCACCATAGTGACCATCACTGGTCCAGTGAGGAGAGGGGCCATTAAGTAAAAAGGAGTGTGATGGAGCCATATACCCTTCGCTCTATATGAGTAGGCATTATTGCCTTGAGATCTACGTTACCCTTGTCGTATATGAGATCGTGTATGCATTCCTGAATGCAGTGCTAAGACTCCTCTCCATATCTAATTGCCTCTTCGCTAACAGAAGAGTCCTCGCACCGCTTTTCTTTGCGTTGCCACTAGGATGCCATAAATATATCTCAGGAGTGCAATTAGTGGGGATGGGGTGAAGGTAGCTCCAGGCACCTCAGTCACTGTTGACCAATATGATGCTACAACAGGGCAGCTCCAGGATAAGCGAAGAAATGTGCATCAGTCGTAGCACCACGTTGAACGCTGATTACATTCTCCCTCAGACCCCAATCTGATAGACCCTTAGGTATGTGCCATATACTCTGTGTGTGAAGAAACCTGTACCAGTTTGTGTCATTCATTGTGAGTTGGGTGACCATCTCCCTCCATGTCATTACAGAAACTGTTTCCTGTCCTGGACTTTTTTAACTACAAAACGTTTCTATGACCTACAAGCCTTTGACTCACCTTTTAGTGACCTAAAAAGGCAAGTAGCAGCCCCAGCAAAACCTACTAGTTACCCATCTCATACTCTGTTTTCTAACCGATACCTTAAACCTATCCACTACACCCTAAGAATCACACCTAATGACAATCGTAGCCCTGCAGTCTACATAGCCCCATAGACACCTAAGCTAGACTCCTCTACAAACAGTCCTCTCAGCCCGAGGAGCAATTACTCAAAAGCAGGAAGTGGGTCAGTGCCCAAGGAACCACCCCATACAAAGAGCATGAGACAGAAACATAAATGCAGACAGATCCCGAAAATTTGCAAACATTGACACGGAACAATAATGTCATTTGTCAGTGCCCAACACACAAACTCCCCATAAACCAAATCAACAACAACCTGCAACTACTCAGGGAAAACATAGAATAACAAGTGCACTGACTCCCCTTCTAGCAGAAAAAGTATCTACAACAGCAGACTAACAACTTCCAGAAGCAACAAGCTTCACCGGCCAAGAAGAAAGAACAGTCCTTTCTCAGATGAAAAGATAAACACTGTGCTAATAAACTATCAGGGCACACAGAAAACCTCCCTTAACTCTACATCAAACATCCCGATCGTCAAGACATCCAATTACAAAAACCGGAGATACAACCCTCTACAAGTCAATCACACCAATCTAATCCCGTTCGCAACAAACACAATGTCCACCACAGTAACAAACCTGAAATGCAAGCTGCACGATTGCAGAACAGCTGCAAAACATGCAACTGATATAGCAGATATGATCTTATCGCATCATCTGGACATTACCTTCCTAACTGAAACCTGGCTCAACCCAATGGCAGCTCCAATACTGGACCTTCTTAGTCCTCTGAACTTTTCCATCTTACGTCTAGACCACACATTGAAGCAGGAGTGAGGTCTCACCATAATCTACAGTAACTCCCTAGCCTTAAACTCACTCTCTCTAGAAGATACATCTTCTTTTGAACTCTTGGGAGCTGAAATCAAGCTTGAAAAGAAACTGCTAGCGAAAACACTCCTCTTATATCATCCACCAGGTAACAGTACAGTCTTTGTGGTGCAACTTGCGGAAACAATCACAATCAATGCTACTTCACTCTCTAATACAATATTATTAGGCGATTTGAACCAGCATTGGGACAATGACAAAGACCCACAGAGGCTGCACTCAGTAGCCAGCTCCAGGACATCAACATGATTCAAGCATGCAATGGACGAACACACAAAAAAGGTGCCACACTCGTCTCATCATCGCTAAACTGGGATCAGTTAACATATTAGACATCAGCCCAACAGACTGGTCCAACGACCATCATATTAATTTCCAAATATCCGCACAAGAATCTAAAATCAAAATCAAAGGTGATTGTGAAGGGAAAAAATGTGAATGAAGGACTACAGCCGGCAAACAGAATAGAACTGGTGGGCCTATGCCAAACCTTACTGGAAGCTCGGACTGGCTTAACCTCGGTTCAAGAACTGACACATCTCAACAACAGCAGTATGACTAACATAGCTCAGAGGCTTCTCTATTACAACCAAACAGGCAAAAAAAAACTTCAGCACCGTGGTTCAACCAAAGCATAAACAATTAAAGAAAAAAATTAAGACATCTGGGATGACTTTGGAGGAGGTGACCAAACATTAACCATCTTGAACAGATGAGAATGCACATAATCTCTTACAAAAGGGCTATCTTTAATGAGAAAACAACAGCAGTTGGATATCAACAAGAGAGATTGAAGAACAGGCCCAGAAAACTATTTGGCATAATAAAACAACAACCAGGAAAACTTGCAGAACCCACAATTGCAAACAACTCTACGAACATCTGAAACAAGTTCTCAACTTTCTTTAAAGACAAAATCGCAACCATAGGCAACTCTATTTCCAGCCAAGTTAGTACCCAACCTAGGGAATCCATCAACCCCACACACACAGCACAAGGCAAGAAGACTGACCAACAGTCCCAAGAAAAAACACAGAGCCTTCTGGAATACTTTCCAATCTCTGTCTGAGGGGGAAATCCAGAAAACCATTTAGTCAATGTATTCTACCACACATTTCGACAATCCCATTCCCCCCCACCAACTGAAAGAGATCCACCAATCCGTCGCTCCCTTATGGATGAAAATCATGAACACATTTCTCCAACAAGGATCCCTCCCAGACTGCCTGAAGATGGGCTAAGTATCACCCCTACTAAAAAAACAAGCATTTGCAATGCAGTAGGTCTCGCATTAATTAAGTTTGAGCTATTGGCATAGCTAAATATTGCAGCACCAATTGCAATAAAAGTCTATAAATTGTAGGCCAAAAAAATGTGTATTTATTTTTGTAGCAATGGTGGCATGCTGCGCTTTAGATGAATATGTTTAAAAGTAAAGTGCGCCATACTGCGATTGCTAAAATAGTTAATTGTGGATGCGTTAACAATTGATGTATCCACTGATGGCTGGTGGTGTGTGTGCCTGTAGAAATTGTGCACTGATGGCTGGTGGTGTGTGTGCCTGGTGGAAGTGTGCACTGCTGGCTGGTGGTATGTGTGCCTGGTAGAAGTGTGCACTGCCGGCTGGTGGTGTTTGTGCCTGGTGGAAGCGTGCACTGATGGCTGGTGGTGTGTGTGCCTGGTGAAAGCGTGCACTGACGGCTGGTGGTGTGTGTGTGCCTGGTGAAAGCATGCACTGATGGCTGGTGGTGTGTGTGTGCCTGGTGAAAGCGGGCACTGATGGCTGGTGTTGTATGTGTGCCTGGTGAAAGCGTGCACTGACGTCTGGTGGTGTGTGCCTGGTGGTAGCGTGCACTGACGGCTAGTGGTGTTAGTGCCTGGTGAAAGAGTGCACTGACGGCTGGTGGTGTTTTTTTTCTGGTGATAGTGTGCACTGACGGTGTGGTTGTGTATGTGGTTGTGTGTGTGTGGTTGTGAGTGTGCGGTTGGGGTTGTGTGTGTGATTGTGTGTGTGGTTGTGTGTGTGGTGTGTGTGGTTGTGTGTGTGTGTGTGGTTTGTGTGTGTGGTTTGTGTGTGTGGTTGTGGTTGTGTGTGTGGTTGTGGTTGTGTGGTTGTGTGGTTATGGGTGTGGTTGTGTGTGTGGCAAAGTACAAAGGCTTCAGAAAAACTGCGCGGACACGTGCCAGCTGGGTTTTATGGCTCCGTCTTTGTATCACTCATTAATGTCGTCCCTTCAGGGACCCTTATGTCACTCCTCATTAGGGATCGGGAAATGCAAATGTCCAGATGACGTTTTTATCTGGATCCACTGCAATCTCCTAACTCTATGAGGCAGTAATAACAGAGTAATGGGCAATGTGCAGATCAAGTAAAAAAAATAAAAAAATTACAGAACTGCACCCTTAGACCACAAAATGCACCAAACCACTAGCAAACAGCATGAATGCCTGAGCACAAACAACGGGTATCAAGTTAGAAGCGTTCATTAAGTAGTCACTTAACCAGATACTGATCAGAATGTTCTTCCAGCAACCAACTGCACTTGGCTATTGTGTGCATCAGCAATTACATTGGGTTTAATTCCATGACCAGGCAGGAATCACATACATCGCATGGTCATTGCTGACCTATTGCCAGTAAACTAACTCTAAGAGAACACAGTAAACGAGCCATTGGGTGCCATGTTGTGCTGTCCCTTCAGAAATGAAGAACTATGTAGAATTCTCACTAGTCATTTTAAAGAAATACTAAACCTCCATATCAATTCCTCTATGTTGTCCCTCGAGGATTTGGCACACACCGTGCAATTTTATAACAAATGCAGCCCATGAACAAACTCCAACAGATGCAAACACACACACGTGACCCTGCACAAGCACGGTCATCAATGCGATAAGTCTGCACATTCCATTACACTCAACTGACACGATAGCTGTCCTGACCACCATCACGGTCCTTCATGCCCTATGCAATCATCAAAACATGAGGGTACCCTTTTATTCTACAATTTCTAAAGTGCGGATCATCCACAATCTAGGACATGGCCCTGCACTTACACGACTGCATTTACAACAAACCCAGGTCGGTGTCTCCTGCCCATAGCACATACTGCGTTTGTCACTGCATACACCGTATCGCTGCTATGCACATACTTCCCAATGCAAGTCTGATGCAGTGCACCCTTGTCATTCTGGCTATGTGGCAGGTTCAAACACACTTCGAAGTGTCCTCACACATTAGTTGTTAGACATATCACATTCCTGACCACCAGATAACCCCGCACACTCCATGATTAGGGTGGATTCCATGCCTAACTATAAATGACTCATACCCTCTGCGTGGCACTGCCTTCCTCTAGCCAACCTACACCAAAAGATCGCTATACTCGGTACTGTGCCTCTACTACTGAGCATCCTACTTACCTTCGCCTGCCGTGTCTCTTCGCTCTGCACCTGTCCTCTATTCCCTTGTCTGTCATGAATTCACTCTACACATTACCCACACGATGCTCCAGGAGCATCCAATGTGAACAGACCTGACCCACATCTCTGCCTCCATTGGGTGACCTCCCCATCGCTCTCAACATCCCTCCATCATCCACCCTCAGCATGCCCAGATCGCAGCCTCACCTTCTCCAGCTCATCGTGCAGCTCGGCCAAGCTGGGATGCAGCAGCTTCTCGCCCAGGTCGGCGACAGTGTGCCGGTAGTGGTCGATGCGGGGCACGGCATCGATGGTGTTGTGTCTGAAGGTACGCATATAGTAGGTGTTTGTGTGCGTGTCATAGTAGTAGTGATGTTGCCCGTCCGAGTGCTGGCTGCTGGCCTCACTCAGTGCCGTGTCCCCGTTCTAAAAGCTCACCCTGCCGTGGCCTCGGCGACTCGGTCCTTCGGGGCTCCCCCCTCCGTCACCGGGTCCACCTGGAAACGGCTCTGGCTGGGCGTGGGTCCGAGGCGCCGGTTGGGCCAGTCGCCGGCGCCTATGGCAAGCAGTTCCTCCTCGCATGGGGCCAGCGGGGCCTGCGCGCAGCCCGGCTCCTCCATGCTGCTGGTGCGGTGGCTATTCCGGAGCGATGGGGTGCGGTGTGCCTCTCCCCGTCCTCCCCTCGCCGCAGGTAAACAGCTGCGCCTCCTGCTGCACAGCTAAGCCGACTGAGCGCGTTTCCTGAGGGAGCATCCCGCGCTCAGAGCCCAGGCGGGGAAGGGCACGGGCTGTGCCGGCAGATGCTCAGACACAAAGACGCTCTCCGCACCTCTGCGCACATGGACAGGGATGAGGGGCAGGGAGCGACGTCCACCTCTTCTGACAGCGCCGTGGTAGAGCTACCGCCACTGTCGCTGAACTGAATACCACACACACACTCCTGCAGGCTGCCGCGGCTCCTGCCTTTTAAAGAAAGCGGCTGCGAGAAGGAAAGGAAGGACCGCAAATAAAACAAGCGGCAGTGAAATATAAAAAAAACACGCCTGCAAGAGGTGCACGCGTGCGTGCCACTGCGAGACATATGTTTTCAATTATCGCGTCTGGGCACGATAATTGAAAACATATGGGCTTTGGTGCGCATAACAGACACCAATAGGCCATGGGCGGAGCAGCGCGACCGCCTAGGGCCTATTGTGTGGTCTGTTACCAAAAAAACACACTCAAAGCACAATAACAGAAGACCATAGGAAAAACACCCGCACGAGCGTGAACGATTCCAGGGTCCATTTCTGAACCCGGGACAAAAGGACTCTCGCCTGCGCGAGCAATGCTGCACAGTGCAACGCAGTTCGCGAAACCTAAAAAGGGGGCACTGACCAAAAGGTCAAACAACTTCTGACCGGTATCCTGTCTTCCTTTAATGGCTAAATTGGTAGAAAAATGCACCCACGATAAGCTATTCTAATATATCAAGAATGTTGACCTATTTTACAAACACAAATCAGGTTTCAGGCCTAGGCACAATCACAAGGTCGCCATTCTAAACATCCTAAATGATAGACAAACATCACTAGACCAAAACGAATCCTGTCGCCTAATCCTTCTAGATTTATCAGCGGCATTCGACATGGTCAGCTACAAACGCCTTAGAAAAGCTCTTGAATTCAGAAGGGGACTATCAGCAGACGTCCTTACCTGGTTCGCCTTCTTGCAGAACCGACAACAAAGTGTCAATATCAGCACGACCCTATCTGATGTCGTAGTTATTGATGAGGGGTTCCACAAGGATCTACAATTTCACTAGCACTCTTCAAGCTATACATGGAACCACTCACTCGATCCTTAAACTATCACAAATCTCATACCACATGTATGCTGATGATACTCAGCTCTACATCAAACTCTCATCTCAAGAGGATATCCGGAGACTGGATGACACCTTGAGGAAAACACAGGACTAGGTGGCACAGAACCATAAAACTAAAACCGATGAAAACCAAATTCATTCTTTTCTCTCCACCCCTTAGATCCTTACAACTGCAACTATGGTCTCTTAACCTCAAATCATTAAACTGCACCACAACCATCTGACACTCCATAAAATCACTAGGCATCACACTAGACTCAAATCTAAACATGCATGCTCACATACAAGCTGCAACCAGTTACACCTCTGCACTCCTTTGACAAACTCATTCAACCTGTTTGTTTGAAGGCTGCCAGACATCCTTCGACCCGCAGGTGAGCCCGCTTTTATGTACTTGTATTTTTTTATCTAAGCCATTTGACACAAGTCATAATGAGGTTATAGGAAATGCTGCTGGCGCCCAGAACGACTTAAGCCATAAAGCGACTACTTCTGGTAGTAGATGCGGGAATGAAGTTCGTCTTTTTTAGTCTCAACTTCTGCTCCCTCCCAATGCATCAGCAGCACTTATTCAATTTTTTGTGGGTGAATACTCCTGACGCCCTGTTTCTGACGGAGACATATCTTAATGAGCCATCTTTACAGGACATGATCGCTGCACTTCCACCAAACTAATCCATCATTAGAAGAAGAGATAGACAGGATATGATAGGTGGTGGGATTACTTTAATTTTTAAGGATACACATAAATGTAAAGTAGAAGAGCTTCCCATCCCTACTTGAAAACCCTGTTCTTCTCACTATTCCTCACACACAAACTCACTGTATCCGAGGCCTTGATTTATCAGCCTCAGAGGTACACTAGGAATTGGTGCTCCACTATTCCAGATCTACTATCTCCCTATATCCTCAAGTGTGCCAATTTTACACTGCTTGGAGAACTTAATATCCATTTGGAAGATCCCTTGTGCAGTCTGGGCATTATTCTTACAGAGGATTTGAGTGTGTTGAATCTAGCCCTCTTTCACTCAGCTCCCACACGAGGCTGGCCTCCTCCTGGATCCTATCTTTTCTAATACGAAGGACCTTACCACCCTCGTGCCGCTACTCTGGTCTGACCACCTGACAGTGCCTTTTGCCATTAGGGCCGTGGAAATTCCATTCATAGAGGTGGCCAAACCAGTAATTAAGTCTAGGAACTGGCTTCCACCTTGAATTTACAACTTCGGAGCACTAAACCAGACTTAAAGCAGACAGCTGTCCTTGATCAGCCGATAGTAAATCGCTGGATTGTGGATTCTTTGGAAGCAATTGTACCTGCCACACTTAGTCCCTCAGTGAGATCCCACCCTCTTGCTTCATTGTTTAATGAAACGGTTCGGTTGGAGAAAAAACTGTGCAAAGGCCTGTAAATCATCTGGAGAAAGTAATTTGACGAGGAGTCAAAATCCAAATATAAACTATCTAAAAAATGATTATGGGCTTTGAAGATCATTTTATTCAGACAAAACCTCTAATGCTCAAAATTGTCCCAAGACTTTTTAACAAGGTCAAAGAACTCTCTGACCCTAGCAAAACACCCTCACCGCCCTCGCTGTCTCAGGCACAATGCGAAGAACTAGCCCACTTCTTTGTAAAAAAAAAGGTAGCTGACGTTCAACTTCAATTGCCAAAGGGTAAAAAAGGCAGAAGGGCAATCTGCTGACTCTGCTCCCAACACCAGCACTTGGAAGCTCTTCCCAATAGCCCGAATATGTTTCTTTTGGGTCCTCAAATGGAGTTATTGTCTCCTCTGGACATTCCCCATTTTTCAATTACAGTCGATTAAATCAGTTTCCCGACTAGATCCTCTTCTATTGACTAAGCTCTGCCTTGTGGACCTTGAGCTATTAAAATTGGTGGTAAATCTTCTTAACTTCTCACTACAGGAGAGTTATGTTCCACAGACACAGAAGCACGCCATGGTCTTACCGCTTTTAAAAAAGTCTAACCTTCACCCTACCGGTGGAATTTTAGACCAATTTCTATGCTAAACATCTCCAATATTTAGGGGAAACATGTGAATTTACTGCTTACCACCTCTGTGGAATCCCAAAACTTTTGCACTCTTCACAATCGGCCTTTAGGGCTGGGCATAGTACTGAATCCACCCTCCTAGGGGTCACTGAACATCTAAGATGACTCCTGGATGAAGGTGGAATAGCCGTGTTGATTTTGTTAGACTTTAGCGTGGTTTTCAACGAGGTGTCCCACTCCATACTGGTCGAAAGACTGGTGACGCTGGCTCTCGAGGGTAAAGCTTTAGCCTGCATAATCTCATTCTTGAAAAATCATACGTTCCAGGTTTTCTTGGCCAGGGCAAGGTCAGAGTCGTGTGATTTGACTTAATACTCCCCCAGGGCTCAGTCCTAAACCCAATGCTGTTTAACATACCCCCATTGGCAGATGTGGTGGAAAGCTGTGGCTTTGCCCTGTTCCCTTTTGCAGATGACACAAATTATTTTTTGTCATCTGCACAGAGTCACAACCCTGATGCCCTCAATCTGGGTTTGAGTTGAATCTCTGCATGGATGAGCAGCAATACGCTCAAACTCAATAGCGACAAGAATAAGACAATTCTCCAAGGCAAGAACCCTCAGTTCTGAAGTCCACAACATTGGCCGGAGTATCTAGGGATCCTTCCCAAATTGTCTCCTAAGGTAAAAAACCTTGGCTTTTGGCTGAACGAAAAACTGTCCATGAAACCTCAGGTGGTTAAGATGTCTTTCAACTGCTTTGTTGTGCTGAAGTGGGTGAAAAAAAACATTTTGATGATTTCACAGTCAGCCCAAAGGACAGTGATCCAAGCTTTAATACTTTCAAGAATAGACTATGGCAAGATTCTGTATTTAGTAACAGACAAGTCATCTATTCAATGCCTGCAGGTAGTAAAGAGTTCTGCTGCCAGACTATTGTATCTCCT
Organism: Lissotriton helveticus; assembly: GCF_964261635.1. Lineage (NCBI taxonomy): Eukaryota > Metazoa > Chordata > Amphibia > Caudata > Salamandridae > Lissotriton > Lissotriton helveticus. The sequence goes on from NC_136065.1 coordinate 1,939,203,774, forward strand.
TCCGAAACAAGGTTCCGTTTTGAACATCCTCCACAATCCAAAGCCTTTGTGTTATATGCACAAGGCTCGAGCCGCCTCAGGTTCGTGATATGTACAAGACTTGGTGGTGCCTAACCAGCCCATGCATGCGCTGCGATTATTTAATCAGGCGCTGTGTACTGTGCCCAGAATCCGATTAGCCTGTATGAGAGGCCGTTTCTTTATATATCTGGGCCGAATATTGTGGAACACCCTCCCTGAGTCCTTGAGAAGCTGTACTACATTATCTGTGTTTCGTGAGCTCTTGAAGATCTGGTTGATTTAATCTAACAGTTTAGGTTGCCCTACCTCTGCTTAGCACCGGGAAACCCTTTTGTATAAGTGAGCGCTTTACAAGACAATAAAATAATAATAATAACTAGAAACACTTACCTGCATCTGCACCTTATAAGAAAACTAAAATCCTTTATACAGCTAGTTGACCTCAAAAGGACAGTTCAATCTCTAGTGCTCTCAAGACTCGCCTATTGGAATACAATACTCATAGGTCTACCTAAAGCCAGCCTAGTACCAATGAAAGCAACAATAAATGCAGCAGCAAGACTTTGAACAGCTCTGATCGCATTTCCCATTCACTCAGAACCCTCAATTGGCTTCCAATTGAAACTAGGATCCAACTGAAGGTTGCATACATGACACTCAAAGCTCCATAGAATTCTGGTCCTAAATTCCTGGCGAATAGGCTCAACTATCAGGAGGCAGAAAGGATTCTAGAAGTGCCAAATCCCTCATACTAGAACCAGCCAGATTAAAAAAAAAAAAAGAAAACACAATGCTGCACCTTTGCAGGATCTGCTCCAAAAATATGGAACTCCTTTCCACAACAAAGAGAACTATTACCTTGCTAAGTCTTTCCAAGAAGGAAGTGAAAGCCGTAGTACTAGAAAACACGTATGTTAATGAGAACCATTTTTAAACTGTAATTCGCCCTATTTCATATTGTATCCTATTATTTTATACTTTGCTTTTCGAATTCTATGTACAGCGAATCTTTAGTGACAGATGTTTTTACTGTACTCCAGCCCTCAGTAGCTCTCTCTTTGTACAGCACTCGGACAACTTGATGTTCATGTTCGCACTTAATAAAGCACAAAAAATAAAAGAAAGAAATAAAATAAGACTACAATACATACTTTAGGTTGACGCAAAAAAAACATAAGTGGAAACTGTGTTTTTAATGGCTTGGCGTGAGATGGCCAGTGTGATTGTTTAAGCACAGAAGGCGGCCCAATGGGCATCTATGAGAGATCTGCTCCCATTTGCTCCTTCTTTCAAGTTTACATCTGATTGTGTGGTTTTATAGAAACAGTTATGGAAATCAGGACTGAAAAACAAATTTGTGAGTGACAATAAGAGCCAGAGTTCCATACCTGGAAATTCAGAAAACATGTACTTAAAGCATTGTTCTTAACTTACCATGCATTGAACCTTTTGAGTCTACAAAATAGCTAGAGTTGCTCATTAACTCCTCTAAGTCTTCTTGTGTTTGGGGGCCCACACGTCCCTGCTTGCCCTTTAGAAAGTAAACACCAAACTTAGGTCAAGAATAAAAGATCAGCTCCGCTGAGAGTGGATTGAGGAATTAACCATGATTCCCCTTTTCAGGAAGCCAGATTATAAGAAACAACTTTTAAGAACGTCAATGTGGCCGGTCCTACCAAGTACAGACTAATTCCATTGGTAAAAGCAGAGCCTAAGCTATGCAGCTGCCATCTAACAGAATCCGTGGCAGACTACACTACAGATGAGAAGTTTGTGCCAAATGACCAAATCAGGGTTAGGGTAGCAGTGATACCTCCTGACATCATGTGCATTCTGCAAGAGGTGCCACACACTAGTCTAGCAAAACTAAAGTATGTGCTTCGTGGATTAGAGTCGCTTTCCATTCAATGGACATGGGGATACTGTGTGCAAAGTAGCTAAAATGATGCATATAGCTCGCTAGTAAAATTCATTATGGGACACCACACTGATACCTGCACTCGGGGCTATAAGAGGCTAACCAGTTACTAGTCTTCTGGACAGAACCAAAAAGTGGACTTAAGCAGGGATGCTAGTTATCATACTTTTTAATTTTCCCACATCTGATCTGCATCAAGTTCTTACAAAAAAAGTGTAATTCACCCCAGCAGAATTAGGCTGACACTCTCTTAGTAATATGAATGATGTATGCCTGCAACACAGCCCTTATTCCATCAGTGACTTATATGTGTCTCACCAATAGCTGTGTGGTATGGCTAAATACCTCTAGCTTGCTGAACTGGATTCTATGCGAGAAAAATAGAAGTGTCCACGCTTTTAAGTCTCCCACTGGTTTATCTCACTTTGATATCAATCATATCAATGATGCTCCCTTACTCCATTACTTGACTGCTAAGTTTTGTCCGCTGTTTATATATGGCTCTAATACCCAAAATGGACATCCATTTACAAAAATGGCAGGGGTCATAGAAGTGTGGTCTAACAAGATTTATCCCCGTAAGACTTCAAAAAATGAACCCCCACAACTATTTCATACCTGCTGCTCAGGCGATAGGTGAAGGTCCATAAATGGAAACTACTAGACGCAAACATGGCTATTGGGGCTCCATTTACTTCCTGTTCCTACTGTCGTGATCCCTGAATCCAGGGTCAGCAATGGCAGCATCAGGGATATCACACGGTCAGCCGGGGTGGCAGCTGCTGGCAATCCCTAATCGAAGTCCATATTGTCTGAATGGCGCAAATAACTGGTCAGCTAGACACACCAATGGCCAACGTGCTGGGTGAATTGTTAGGGGTCAGGCAATCTACAATCCAATGTATTCTCTGCAGCTTGATCTGACTTCAGTGGGTCACAGTATAGATGGCGCCTTCCGGAATTACCTTTAGTCTAAATAACACTACATCATGATGCAGTAACAGCACACAAACCAGCCACCTCTCCCATCACTTGCTGACTGTATCCTTGCCTTTGACCCCCGTACACTGCTCTGCCCCCGCTTGGCAATGTCCGCACAATACTGGGCATGAGGCGGATAAATATGTAAGCAAAATAAAAGCTTTTCGGTTCTCCTTTAAGCATGACAAAAAAGCAGTGGATAAACTGAAGAAGGACCATCTTGATATTAACTCACATGGAGAGATGACAACCCTGAGCTAGTAAACAAGTACAATTGAACCCATGGGCCCACCAAACTTTTGTGGCTGAGGTTGTGCGAATACTCAGTGAGATGGATGGTCGGTAGCAGGAGAGACCTTTGACTGAGATCAGGAGTGACCTCTGACTGAGATCAGGATACCACAACATGTATAAATTAAAATTAAAATCTATGTAAACAATATACAATAAAATCATCATCTTAACTAATTGTATTCATGTGCACTATAACTAAATTCTTTGTATAAACGACTTTAAATTCCTAACTCAAAAACACCATTAGATGACTTCGCATCGACTGAAACCCAGTTTTAGAAAAAAGTCTCTCCTCATGTTCATTTTGCAGTCGCACAATAATTTCACAATGGATTTAGAAGCTTTCAAAAGTAAAGAAAGGACACAAAAGCATGCATTCATGTACAAATGCTTTTTATTTTATAAATTATTTATTCAAAAATAGAGAATACATTTTTGATCTAGGAAAATCCATTACTTTTTCAAAAATAAATAAGTTGTACTAAACATATACAATTATAAACACTATCTTCATAGATATAGATTTGGAAGAACACCTTCATGCTCTTAAAACTAGTACACTATGCACTACACACATTTATAGACAAAAGTAACTGACATGTTTCATTTGGTATGTTGTTAAGAAAATGGCCTTCTTCTGACCATCAAAGGCAGTGTAGCTTGGTATATATTTAAAGGATTGAAACAAATAACTTGAATGATTGTCAGTCATGGCAAACAGGTGTATTGGTAATATGTCTCCATGTCAAAATAAATACCTATTATGTATTTATATTGTTTTAGATTGTTTTTAGTAGCTGGAAAATCTCCTGAGCAACAAGGAAGTGACATCAGGCTATATATAAACACGTGTTTTTACTGCAGCCTTTTTCAATGGAGTTGCCACAGCCACATCGAAGGGATTATCATAAACTCTGAAGCTTCCTTGTACTCTGTGGCAGACAACAAACTAATTTATATCATGACTTTCAATATAGCAACCGAAACATGTCAATTTGGTATTTCCCTACAAGGGTGTTGAGAAGCACACTGTATGGTTCTCCTCAGCCAAATGACTGTGCTAGGAAAGTGGTTTCAATTGTCAAGGTTTAGTAATCTAGGGCCATATGTACTAACATTAGTGTTTGCGATTACTAATTAGCACATTTTTGCGATTCTCTAGTAGGTAATCGCAAACACTAATGTACTAAAGTGTGTTCACTATTTGCGATTCCCAGTGGGTCGAGAATATACCTACCTCATGAATATTAATGAGGTAGGTTGCAGTTTGCGACCCATTGAGAATCGCAAAAATCAAAGGGGTTAGCAGACCCCCATGTCTGATATTGCTTTTAAATGAAGTCATTTTTTTAAGTAACCTGTTTTCTTAGATGTGTTTTTAAAAAGGTTTCTTTTCATTATTTTAAGAGTAGGCAGTTGTCCGTTCGCAAAGGGAAAGGTGTCCCTTGGGCACTTCTTCCCATTTACGAATGGGTTACCGCCAACTTTGAGTTGGTGGTAAAATGCAAATGTTTTGCAACTGCAATTCGGTCTTAAAATATTTGTACATTTCAATGCAAATCGGTATTAGGAAAGGGATGCCCTTAACACTCCCCTTCCAAATACCGAAACACAATCCTAAATTGCGATTCAGTACCAGGTAACTGAATCGCAATTTGGGCTTGCTACATACAAAAATGCCTTTTTCCATTTGCCAATGGCCCGATTCTGCGAATCAGCCAATTTACAAATCACAAAAAAGGTTTTGTACATGGGGCCTTAGTGCATTGATAAAAATTGCTTTAGTAGATGGATTACTCATACAGTTTCACCGGTTTGAAATGTTGTAAATATGCGCTACTGCTGGCCAATTCGGGATCCAGTCAGGATTCAAACTTGGGACCTGCAGGTCAAACAAGAAGTTGGCAGAGAGTACTGAAAGCACTGAGCTATCTTGGCGACTTGTATACTAGTTTCTACTGAGGGAAGATGTCCCTCTATCTATGCAATGCGTTTGCACATTTAGGGCCATAGGGAGGTAATTTAATTTTACCGATTCCTAAATATCGGTAAATTGAATGTAGGTAAAAATTCGGTAAATTTTACCGAATCTGTAATATTTGTTATTACCGATTCGGTATTTACCGATTCGGTAATTCAGCCATTCACTATTACCGATTCAGTAAATACCAAATCGGTAATAGGGGGAGCATTTTCAAGGGTGGCAGGGTGTCACATTGACACCCTGTTGCACCCCTGAATCGTGCATGAGTGCACATTTGGCGCACATACATGCCCTATGGGCATGTATGTCTGCCACATGGCACTTTTAAAAAAGCACAAAATTACTTTTTTAAAGGTATTCGATATTTACCACCAACTTGTAGTTGGTGGTAAATAACGAATCCTTAAATCAAAAATGCACTCACTTGAGTGCTCCCTACATAGGATTTAAGGATTCGGTATTTTACCGATTCCGTACTTTAAGGATTCGGTAATTTACTGATTCCTTAAATTACCGATTCGGGAAGTTACTGAATCCTTATATCCAGCCACCTACATTAGAAAAAGCTAAATACCGGTCGGTAGTGGGAAATTTACCGATTTTTGGCAGTTACCGACCGGTATTAGCTACCTACATATGGCCCCTAGGGCCTTATTACGATGCGGTCGGAAACGGGTCCGACCGTCGGTTGGAGCTTTTCCGAACACATCATAATATGCCGGCCGGATTCCTTTCCAACGGCCTCATTACGATGGAGGCAGTCGGAAAGGAATCCGAACACTAATTTCGACTGGGTTATGATGGGCGGAATTCGGCCAGTAATTCCTAGAAAGGCTCTTTCTGTCCTGGGGATTACGATGTCAGGTTTCAGCAGCCTTTTCATGCAGGCCTTTCTGACACAGAAAGGCTGTCGGAACTCGACTCTGGTGGCCCCCAGCAGGTCCCCCTTTGGGTGCACGGCCCCCAGTTGGAAGCCAGGGGCACCTTGAGGTGCCACAGGGTGCAGGGATGAACTGCCCCTCCTATTTAACAATGGGAGCATCAATTCCCGGCCGTTATACATGCCCCCATTGTAATGTATAGGACTGTGACCAAACAGTGTTCGGTTGCATCCTAATTAGTCTGTCAGGATAGCCAACCGGGTGTCGGTGGGTCCCATGACCAACACGATGTCGGGCAGAGGAAACTCCGCCCGACATTATAATCAGGCACTTAATCTCTAGGTTAGAGAATTTTCACACGTGAAAACCATGAACATAATAATTTTCCTAAACACGTTATCTCTGTAAATATTGCACCTTGTTGCCCCTTTTTAAGTAAGAACAAATACCCAGTTGAAAACATAAGATGACCTAACATATTCATGGAATTTCTAATGACTTGGCAGAGACACATCCATTCTCATATATCAAGACTGGGTGCAGTGAATTCATGTAAATGGAGATCGTTTTAAAAAGAATTCACAGAAGTTTTTATTGATATTGAAACCTGGCATAGCATTTTCGTTCCTTCTATTTTTTTTTATTATGCGTTTTATTTTAAAAAGGTTCATTGATAACACATAAAAATGATTACAAAATCCACACAGTCTCAATTTTTCTGAGATGGGACATTGTTTGCCCAAGAGATGCAGCATGTATTGACCACTGTTAACTGTTTTCAACATATGTTATCTTATCTACCACTGTCTACCTGTTAAAATTGAATGTATGTATATTACTCCCTCAACTGTCTAATGTATCTGAACAGTGTTATGTAAAGAGCCCTGATACCCTCTAGGGTCATGTTCGCGCTATATAGAACTTTATAAATAAAATAAAATAAATAAATAAGTTAGGAAGGTTCCATTGCCTCTATTGAGTTATTGGTGGTCTGCATTGGTGGGGTATAATTGGTGCCCTTGGTGGCTAATTAGCATCTATTTCCAGTAAAAGGAGAGGATTAATTAAGGAAAGGGATAGGTTTAGTTTGCAAATGTAATATAAAAAAATATTGAGGTGTAGGAGGGTATAAGAAATATCCCATTTAAAAAAAATCTACCACACACAGAAGGCAGAGAGATTGTGGAAAGGCTGAGTTTAACCAGTGACTAAGTAGGGTTTTGATGTGCTACAAACAGTATGGAAATCAGAACAGTCGATAGGCACCGTGCTGCCTGTCTCTGGAAGCCAGGTGTCTACTCTGCTAGCAACTGCTTCTTTGGTTAATGTATTTGGTAGTGTGACCATAAAAAGGCTGATAAGTTTTCTCTTTCTTTCCATACAGTGGTTGGACGTTTCTCCTTTTCCCCCTACCCTTGCTTGCCTGAAATTGTCATGGCCGACAACTCCTACAGCTGGTGGAAGCTGACCTTCCTGCGCAAAAAGAAGTCCACACCCAAAGTGCTATACGAGATCCCAGCCGACTACTCTAGCAACGACAAGCAGGAGACAGCACAAACTGCAGGGGCTACACGGCCAGAAGCTCCTACCGATAGCGAGTTCAATGCTAGGCTGGAGAAAATTGTGGACAAAAGCACCAAGGGGAAGCACGTCAAGGTGTCAAACTCAGGACGTTTCAAGGAGAAAAAGAAGGTCCGGGCCACACTGGCCGAGAACCCGGCCCTCTTTGGGGAAGGCGGTGACAGTGGGGGTGGAGATCAATGAACGACTTTGTGCTCCGACACATGACCGATGGCGAGCAGGATGGGACTGACTGCGAATCCTGGCTCCTAGTGGCACCTGTCCGACAATGAAGTAATGCCCAAACCTAGCCAAGGAAGGCCTGGGCAATGTTTCTGCAGACTATAACCTGGCCGTTACTTGAGGGTGGGATTGGGGAAGAACAGCAAAAAAAGAGCTTTATTTTGTAGTGTGAATTGTATTTAAGTTATCTTCGAACACGGGTGGATGAGCAGGAGGCCGACAGATCACACTCTTGGATATTTTTGGGTCAGACAAGAGGCCTACTGTATGTACTTATCAATGCTGCTTAATCATGACATGCATCAGGGGGCAGAGAGGACTAATGTTGCCTGATGAAATTATATGAAGGGTGGGGATGTATGCTTAGGGATAGAACTTTCATGTCACATTGTGGAAGAGAAGGGATAGCCCTCAACATAGTGACATCTGATAAAGACCACGAATGCCATCAAATATGTACATCTCTCTGCACAACACAATACCATAGGATCTTCTAGCCATTAAGTGGATCAATCCTGCATGCACTGTTGCAGGAGTAGAGAAGATAAGTTAGATGAAGGATAATCCCAATTTGTCATAGAAGAGAAAATCCAGACCTCTAGTGAGGGCAAGAATCTAACCTTCTCCAGGCATGACAGGACACTGGTGGGAGACATTAACTATCGGGTGGTCCGCATGGAAATCTCAGGGTGGGGGAAACTGTGGTAGATCCCACACAGGGCTGAGACAACACACTATATTGCCACTGCTCACCTCTCCTTGCATTCTGACCTGGAAAAGTCAGAACCTACACTTATGTTAGACTCAAGGGATCCTCTTGTATAATAAAGCCCCAACTTAGATCAAAAAAATGAATCAGAGCCATCCAGATGAAACAGCAGAGACAACCAATGTGGAAGACAACCAACCACTTATTAAGACTGCATAAATCAGTGTAATTTGCAGTGGTTTGTGGAGACACCAGAATAGGAGTTGGACGTCCACGCTCATAAACTCACCAGTTTCCCATAGACCTCTGCACACCATGATGTTTTCACTCCTTTCCCACTGTAGGGAACTAAAACTCCATAAGGTGCGTTGGATATTAGGGTTTCAACTGGGACCCCATTACAGAGATTCCCCTCTTCTCCCCCCAGTTCGCATTCTAGTGCATCCGGTTTCTCAAGGGTTGAATACCGGACACAAGAATTTAGCTGCACGGTGTACACTGCCTTTAAATGATCTACGTCTACACTAAGATTTGGGTGCAATATTCGGTCCAAAGGGAGTGGACCACCTCTTCAACAGGATGTGTGCGGCCCACAACTTTCTGGGAGTAGGTAAAGACAGAGGCGCGACTTGTTGGTCAAATGCATTCGCACACAGAGGGGTCCACTCCTCCCTCAGATTTTCACAGGTATCCTTTTTAATTTCCTGGAAAGAAGATCTATTTTTTAGCAAGTTTGTTAATGTTCTCATTGTAAATAAACAAAATCAAAATTTTGGACTTCCATTTGTCAATGGCCATAAAAGTGAATTTATTGATGTTGTTATTGGTATAAATTATTAACGTCTATATATTGACTTCAGTACTGACAACATTTCTGGCATGGTTATTGCGGTTGTTGTCACCATTAATGTTGGCTTTATAGACATCATTAAGACCATTATTGACATCATTACGGGAGTAATTACTCCAATTTTGAGTTGATTTCGTTGTTTTTACTGGCATGATTTTCTGCATTATTACTGGTGTGATTGCTGGTTCAACATTTATGTTCTCATTGTTGGTGTCAATGTCCGCATCGTTATTGGAGTCATCATTAATGTGATTATTGGTTTCATTATTGACACAAAAGTTAGCACCTATGTTTGCACCGTCACTGGTGCTACTATCAGAGTAGCTGATGTGTCTATTACTGATCCCACAATTGGTGTTGTCCCTGTCCTTGTTATATTCAGCAGTTTACCTTCTCTGAGATTAGTGCCTAGACACCTCCGGGTATAAGTGCGCTCTATGAATCCTATTTTCATTTCATTTCATTATTCATTACATACATTGGTAACAATGCTATATTTCACATGATGATCAATGTCATTTTTGGTCTCCTTATTGGCAATATGAGGTTATTACCAATATGAGTGACGTCATTATTGCTACCAGCAGTATTGGCATTATTACTGGCACCAATAAATGTAGTCATGGTCCAATTACAGTTACTATTAGAGATGGCATTACTCTCAGCATCCTTAGCGCAACCAGTGACATCACGGACTCCGTATCAACGTTACTCATACAGTCATAAATGATGGCTTCTGAAAGGTTATCTGCCAGTACTTAATTTGTAAAAAAAAAGTGCCAGGGCCCTCACTAGAAGGCCACTGCAGCTTGCACCATCCATTGCTACTGCCAGCGTTGCCAATGACAATACCAACTCAACTAATGACCATCACACTCTAACAAATGTGACAGTTCAGACTATTCCAGGATCCCACAATTATAAGACAGGCTTGGGTGGCAGTTATATGTCATTGTTAATGTAAATTCAACTAATAAACAGTTATTGTTGTGCTCATTCCTAATTAGGCAGACAGCCTAGGATGAGGCAGACTGTCATAATGGCCGATGCTGACATTTAATTGCTGGTGCCGAGCACCGGAACCCACCGGCCCAACTTAAGCACTGCCTGAACTACTGTAACGCTTCCTATTTTTAAAGACTATACTACCAAGCTGCCTCTTCCGCCTCACTTATAGTCTGTTTGTGGAATAATATATCCCATTCCATAAAATTATTCTCCATTTGCAGTTATGTTATGTTTGACCACTCACAAGTCCATACTAGAGAAGACATGTACACAGAGAAATGAAGGTGAAGTGAAAGTTATCTTCCTATATTACACGATTAGAAAGACAACATGCAGCTGACCATAGTTCAGCACCTCAGTTTTTAAGTAAACAGATTAGTAAATTGTCTAGGCAACCACTTCCAGAGTTCGCCTCACTTTCACTCCGCTGGAAACCAGATAGAAAGATTCATAAAAAGAAGGACGGTGCAGCAGGATGAAGTCAGAGAGCTCCAAATGTATTCCAAAATATATCCTTTATTACATTTTTAATTTAAAATTTTGACATCAGCCAACGCGTTTCGTTCCGAATGGAACTTCGTCAGGGCAGAAGCATCTTGATCTTGGTTCACTTAATCAGTATCCGTTAGTCAATTGGTTCCAAAAGTTTATCGTAATCGATAGAGGCCTGGATTAAAAAATCATAAACAAGTTTCAGCGTCCCAGAGACTTCTAAGCAGACCAGTTCATCTGGAGGATATAAACCCAGGTCCTCCGTATTCACCTTCAGACTAAGTCACACAAACACCAATCACATTAAATTTTAAAGGGGCCGAGGGCCAGAGTAACTGCCAATAGTCCTGGTCAGTGTCGACGCTCATGGTAGCAGTCCCTCATCCGGACTTTCAAAAAGCCCTACGGAGGACCTGGGTTTATATCCTCCAGACAAACTGGTCTGGTTGGAAGTCTGTGGGACGCTGAAACTGGTTTATGATTTTTTAATCCAGGCCTCTATCGATTACGATTATCTTCCCATATTACCTTGGCGATGAGCCTTAAACATCAGAGATTTAAAGGGCCAAATTACAAGTAATGCAGAATTCTGGGTGGCGATTCCAGGCAACCGGAATGTCCGATATTGACCAGAACCTGTGCAAACAGTTTCTGCAATTACAACCTTTGAAATGGGGAATAACAGAATTCTGCTAGGAAGTCACGATTATGGATGGAGGAGGGGTGGTTTGGGAGTGGTCCAACACACATATTTATCACCTGTTCTGAGCAGGTGGTAAATCTATGCAAAGGCTCCTGCGCCGAGATGAGTGGATGGGACGTCGCCATGAAAATGGAGAGCATTATACACTACTGCTATGCTTTGGCAGGGGGTCAGGCCTGGGCCAGGGTAAAGTGATTTTACAGTTTAGACTTTCCAGTGTGTAAAATTAGGTAAGGTGCTTTGGCATGCAGTAAATCCAGCTGCAGGTTCACCAGCCACTGGATAATTGTGCAGGGCAAATTTCAACACAGGAGTTTTGCCTCATACAACTTGTAATGGGTCAAAGTGTAATTCTGACGCTCCCCTGGAGTGTCGCCAGTACCCATATACCTTTTACTTGAGCAAAGGTATGCACAACCATCAAATTACAGCTCGGCATGGATAGCCCTTTGCTAATCCTACGCTTAAAGACTTTGATATAAAAGCAGTCATTTGAGGTGAGCACATTTAGAGTGTGGCTGGTGTTGAGAGTGCTCTATACAGGGGCTGCTTTCCACCTAAACATGAGAACTACTCAGACTTCTCTGCTTCTTTTTTTTGCATAATGTATGCGTCACTCTATGCCTGAAAGGGTTTTGTTTTGACTTATACTGGGTGATCCCTTGTGTGTGCACAAATCTATACCTCTCTGAAGAGCTCTAATGAGAGCAAAACACGTGTCATGGGTTGCTTTTATTAATTTAAGTTGGGTTGGATGGTATTTTACCAATCCAAAGCTGTAATACTGTGCCTGGAGTGGTAAAAGGCTTTGGTCATTTTACAGCTTGGCATGGATAGCACTGTGGTAATCCTATGCTTAAAGACTTTACTGTAGAAATGGCAAAAGACTTGGTCTCTTTCTAGCTCGGCGTAGATGGCACTGTGCTAATCCTACGCTTAAAGACTCAGACATTTGAGGTGAGCACATTTAGAGGATCGCTGGTGTTGAAGGCGCTCTATACAGGAGCTGCATTCCACCTAAACTTGAGAACTACCCAGAGTTCTCTGCTTCTTTTTTGCATAATTTATGTGTCACTCTATGCCTGAAAGGGTTTTGTGTATATGTGTGTGTGTGTGTGTGTATATATATATATATACACACACATATATATATACACACATATATATATACACACATATATATACACTGCAAGGCCCAGCACCCCAACCCTTAGAACACGGTTGGGTTTTTCATGTCCTCCTTCTAGGGGTAAAAGCTAGGATCCAGGTGTCTCTGCAGATTTCGGCATATTTGACTCATGTCTTGGTTTTTGAGAGGGTCATCTGAAAGCAGTGCGAGCCAGGTAATTTTTTAGGTGTGCCAAAGCAGGGCTAGTTAGGAGCTGTTATAAGTAAGCACTTTTATTAACTGGTATGATGCTGGTTTTAAAAATGATATTTTATGTATATGCTTAGTGCCTCTTATGCGGTTCTATGTTAATGAGAGCTCTTATTCTTTGTCACTCAGATGATGTAAAATTGTAGTCCTTCCTCTGTGAAATGTCCCCGTTTTTGAGTCTCTAGATCTGGTCACCCTAGTAAAACCTGGTGCTCCCCTGGTTGTTGGCACCCTGGCCGGCATTGTGTTGTCCTGTTCCAGGCCCGGCGTGGGTGGTCATGAGTGCTGGAGGCCTGGGTAGGCGATGCACCTGTGCACAGGCTGCTCAAACCAAGCCGTTCCCCGACCCCTGCGCCGGCGGGAATAGGTTATGTACCACAGGGAGGGCGGGCCCGCCCGGACATCAAAGGGAGCGCGAGCCTGCTGCGCGGGAGCGCGCTTGGGACAAGAAAGGCCACATTGTAGTGCCCGCAGTTGTCTACAAAGACAGCGAGGTTCCCAGCTCCTGGCGCGGAGATGCTTGTGGCTTTTCGAGGGCCTCCGCCCTGCCAATTGAAAGGCAAAATAAACAGAATTGGGACAATCAGTCTCTGCGGTTCCTGGAACGCACCTGTAGTACGGAAGAGGGGGTGGGGGGCAAACAACCTGCACCTCCCACCAATCTTTATATTATCAATGGTTCCCAACATACCAAAGGCCTCCACATACAGGTACCGTACAAACCACTGCAGTGCAAGCTTCCCTCAGACAGAGCTCAAGACTCGTTAGCAGAGAGCGCAGCATTGCAAGCTTCTCTCAGACAGAGCTCAAGACTCATTAGCAGAGAGCGCAGCATTGCAAGCTTCTCTCAGACAGAGCTCAAGACTCATTAGCAGAGAGCGAAGGATTGCAAGCTTCCCTCAGATAGAGCTCAAGACTAGTTAGCAGGGAGCGAAGGATTGCAAGCTTCTCTCAGACAGAGCTCATGGCTCGTTAGCAGAGAGCGCAGCATTGCAAGCTTCCCTCAGACAGAGCTCAAGACTCGTTAGTAGAGAGCGAAGGATTGCAAGCTTCTCTCAGACAGAGCTCAAGGCTCGCTAGCAGGAAGCACAGCATTGCAAGCTTCCCTCAGACAGAGCTCATGGCTCGTTAGCAGAGAGCGCAGCATTGCAAGCTTCCCTCAGACAGAGCTCAAGACTCGTTAGTAGAGAGCGAAGGATTGCAAGCTTCTCTCAGACAGAGCTCAAGGCTCGCTAGCAGGGAGCACAGCATTGCAAGCTTCCCTCAGACAGAGCTCAAGACTAGTTAGCAGGGAGTGAAGGATTGCAAGCTTCCCTCAGATAGAGCTCAAGACTAGTTAGCAGGGAGCGAAGGATTGCAAGCTTCTCTCAGACAGAGTTCATGGCTCGTTAGCAGAGAGCACAGCATTGCAAGCTTCTCTCAGACAGAGCTCAAGACTCATTAGCAGAGAGCGAAGGATTGCAAGCTTCCCTCAGATAGAGCTCAAGACTAGTTAGCAGGGAGCGAAGGATTGCAAGCTTCTCTCAGACAGAGCTCATGGCTCGTTAGCAGAGAGCGCAGCATTGCAAGCTTCCCTCAGACAGAGCTCAAGACTCGTTAGTAGAGAGCGAAGGATTGCAAGCTTCTCTCAGACAGAGCTCAAGACTAGTTAGCAGGGAGTGAAGGATTGCAAGCTTCTCTCAGACAGAGCTCATGGCTCGTTAGCAGAGAGCACAGCATTGCAAGCTTCCCTCAGTCAGAGCTCAAGACTCATTAGCAGAGAGCGAAGGATTGCAAGCTTCCCTCAGATAGAGCTCAAGACTAGTTAGCAGATTGAAGGATTGCAAGCTTCTCTCAGACAGAGCTCAAGACTCGCTAGCAGAGAGCGCAGCATTGCAAGTTTCCCTCAGACAGAGCTCAAGAATCGTTAGCAGAGAAGGATTGCAAACTTCTCTCAGACAGAGCTCAAGACTCGCTAGCAGAGAGCACAGCATTGCAAGCTTCCCTCAGACAGAGCTCAAAACTCGCTAGCAGAGAGCGCAGCATTGCAAGCTTCCCTCAGACAGAGCCCAAGACTTGTTAGCAGACGGCGCAGCATTGCAAGCTTCCCTCAGACAGAGCTCAAAACTCGCTAGCAGAGAGCGCAGCATTGCAAGCTTCCCTCAGACAGAGCTCAAAACTCGCTAGCAGAGAGCGCAGCATTGCAAGCTTCCCTCAGACAGAGCCCAAGACTTGTTAGCAGACGGCGCAGCATTGCAAGCTTCCCTCAGACAGAGCTTAAGACTAGCTAGCAGAGAGCGCAGCATTGCAAGCTTCCCTCAGACAGAGCACAAGACTCGTTAGCAGAGAGCGCAGCATTGCAAGTGTCCATCAGACAGAGCTCAAGGCAAGCTAGCAGAGAGCGCAGCATTGCAAGCTTCACTCAGACAGAGCTGAAAACTCACTAGCAGAGAGCGCAGCATTGCAAGCGTCCTTCAGACAGAGCTCAAGACTTGCTATCACAAAGCACAGAATTGCAAGCTTCCCTCAGACAGATCTCAAGTATCGTGCGCAGGGAGCAGAATTGCATGCTTCCCTCAGACAGGTCAAGTATTGCAGAGACCACGGTTGTGCAAGCGTCCAACACACAGCGATCCAGTACCTCATGTAGAGCAGTAGTAGAAGCTTCTCTTACACACAACACAGGTGGCAGAGGGGCAAGCTTCTCTCATACACAACGTAGATATAGCATTGGGAGTAGTAGTGCCAGTCTCTCACACACAAAACAGGTACAACACGGGTGGAAGCAGTGCAGGCAGGATTCCCTCACAGCAAAAGCGCAAGCATCCCTCACACACAGACGATATGGTATGGGCAGAAGCAGTGCAAGCTTCTTCACTCACAAACAGCAACAAGACAGCACAGGCAGCAGCAGTTCCCTCTTCCTTCATTCCCAATGCAAGTAGTGAAGACCCCCCCAGTGCTGGCATCTCTGTGCCACACCACTCTACTAAAGTAATAAGCTTCTCGTAACCCACTTTTACTTCTCACTAAACCACCTCTGCTTCTCGCTGACCCACCCTTACTTCTCGCTAACATACCCTTTCTTCTCGCTAACCCACCCTTGCTTCTCAGTAACATACACTTGCTTCTTGCTAACCCACACCTGCTTCTCGCTAACCCACCCTTTCCTCTTGCTAACCAATCCTTCTCGCTGACCCACCCTTTCTTCTCGCTAACCCACCCCTGCTTCTCGTTAACCCACCCTTTCTTCTTGTTAACCTACCCCTGTTTCTCGCTAACCCACCCTTCTCGCTAACCCACCCTTTCTTCTTGCTAACCCTCCTATTCTTCTCGCTAACCCATCTATTCTTGCTAACCCACCTATTCTTCTCGCTAACCCACCCTTCTTGCTAACCCTCCTATTCTTCTCGCTAACCCATCTATTCTTGCTAACCCACCTATTCTTCTCGCTAACCCACCCTTCTTGCTAACCCACCTATTCTTCTCGCTAAACCACCCTTCTCGCTAACCCACCCTTTCTTCTTGTCAACCCACCCCTGTTTCTACCTAACCCACCCTTCTCGCTAACTCACACTTTCTTCTTGCTAACCCACCCATTCTTCTCGCTAACACACCCTTCTCGATAGGATACCTTTGCTTCTGGTTTACCCTTACATAGGTCACTCATCATAATTGTTACTTATTAAATAAATGCATGTTCACAGAGGCATCTGGGTGCAAGGACCACAGGTGAAATCAATCAAAGAGTCCCTCGTGCATTCATGATTCCTGCCCTGAGAGGAGGCTCGTCCGCCCGCTCTCCCCAGATCCCGTTCCAAGAAGCCTCCCACACGGTGTACCATCACCTGTTGGCAGAGCACGGATGAGGGTGTGACGCTGATTTGCAAGTTGTTCACAGGCCGTGGACTTCTTCCTGGCGCTGCCAGGGTGGGAGGAGCATTCCCTGGGGCCCCGCCAGGCCTTCAAGCGCTTCCTGAAGGAGCTTACCTCGGGGCCTTGAAGGTGGCTAGGTGGTGCGTGCCAGAAAGAAGTGCCAGTACTGGAAGGTTCAGTGCCAATGTATTCTGGGAATCTTCAGCAGAAGGGCACTGCAGGATCGAATGGCTGGAGGGTAGAGGGAACACTGGTGCTTTGTTGTGGGCATAACAATCACTTACTTTTCACTCAGCGCTTCCTACGGCACTTCTACTGTTTCTAAGACCTGTAACGAACAGGTCTTACTGGTACCCAATCTAATGGCACTGCATTCCTAGGCCTCCTATAGATGGCAGGCTACGTCAGCAGGGTTCAGCCCTGTGACCTGCAGGGGATGACACATCTCAGCGGCCAGCGTTTGACTCACTGAGCCATCCTGTATAAATCAATGGCCTCTTCCATCCATCCAAATTATCTTCCAAGAAGCACATTTCTGGCAACAGGTTTTGGTCATTGACTACAGCCTCGTTCCTCAGCCATGCTGCATCTGTCCTACAATTAAGAAAGGATAGGAAGTCTCAGCTCTTCAATAACAACATCACCGTCCCCAGCCCTTACTGCTCATGCAGTTCCATCTCTCTCCTCTTTTGTAGGCAATCTCAAATCTTTGCCTACTCTCGGATTCCTTGAAAAGAGCTCTGGTGTGTTTTGCAATATCCAAAAAAAAACACAGAACCGGATAGGCTCAATTACTTCACTTCAGACCATGACCTTGTACTCCAAATAGTTGGTGGCAGCATCAGTACCGATAACCTCCTCTTCTTTAGTTTCAAAAGAGGATAGTTATTGGTCTGCCGATGGCCAAGACCTTTTGATTTCACAAAAATCCTATTTATAATATACTATAGGGGCTTTCAGATTCTCCTCTTCAGCTATTGGTCTGTTACCGAGTCACTCTAATTTTTCTTCCGCCCAATACAACATACAGCATGGCGACATGGGTCAGCCCAATTCCGCCATTGGATAACTTCACTGTGAGTGACCATTTTTTCCCCTTCACGGAAGCACATCCACGCACAAAGTAGTTCCCTTCAGTGCCAAGGAGTAGTACAGAACTGAGTGCTTTTGAGACCAAACAACATTTCTGCTTTGAAGCCAATATTTTTTTGAATCAATAAAGTTTTGCAAAAGCATAAGTTAAGAAGCGTTTACAAAGCTTAAAGGCTAGCTGCCAACACCACATCTCTTGGCGTTGCAAATGCTTTTTTTCACAGAGAATGTCTCAAAAAGGCCACACTGTTTCTGGAGCATCAAACACAGTAAAGCATGTCACACTGCGAAGTGTAGATCGTACATAGAGTAGACATCTGTTTAAAATAAATAAAACTATTGTTCTTTCTAAGCACACCAAACTATAGCCTGCATGTAAAACTGAGCTGAAAATATAAAGAAACAGCATAGGATGAGCAAAATTCCTGTACCTAAGGAAT
Organism: Lissotriton helveticus; assembly: GCF_964261635.1. NCBI lineage: Eukaryota > Metazoa > Chordata > Amphibia > Caudata > Salamandridae > Lissotriton > Lissotriton helveticus. Next base: position 1,939,222,183 of record NC_136065.1, read on the forward strand.
ATTGCTAAAATATCTGTAGTTGATTCGAGGTGTTCTGGTCTGAATGGTAAATTAAGACCGAAACTGGCAAATTGGCTGAAAATTATGAGTCTTAAAACTGATTGAAAACTTTGGGCGGGATTCAGAGTGTTATAGACGGGTTACTCCCTGACAAACGTGAGGGTTGTCCCATCTGCCTTATTACAAGTGCATTATATCCTGCGGCACTTGTAACAACGAGTACAGCATATCCGTAATATTTGTGAAAGCGCAACTTATCTGGCAAATTTTGAATTGGGCCCTAAATTTGACTGCTAAAATTAACCATAGACTTAAGGCCGACAGCCTCTCTCGACAGTAGTCACTTTATTTGATTCTGCGTTTATGCCCTTACCTTGATCTTCAATCTGGTAAGACAGCTACGTGAACCAAACATTCACTTGTAGAGCAGCAGGTCACTGATACCATTTCAACGCGAATATTTTAGTAATATTGAGTTGGATGGTAAAAATAATTGTTGTATAAGCAACTGAAAGGCAATTTGATTTGTGGTGTATAATATAAAAACAAGCCCTGGCAAAGTCAACAAGTGTTGCTTATGTGAGAGCTATTTGCTTTGCCAGTGTCTTTAAGCCATGTTTTAAAGCAGCTTGGCTGCTGTTCAGCATGGCTAAAATTTAGTGGCATGGCGTAGAGGAGAGTGAAGTAGCATAGTGGGGAGTGGGGTGGCTTAGAGTGGAGTGGTGTAGGACAGAATGGAGTTGCGTAGGGTTGGTTGGCATAGAGTAGAGTTGCATAGATTAGAATGACGTCGAGTAGCGTAGAGTGACGTGGAGTAGAGTATCGTAGAATGGAGTGGCATAGAGCAGAGTACAGTGACGGTGAGTGGCATAAGGTGGAGTGGCGTATAGTAGAGTGACGTACGGTGGAGTGGTTTGGGGTGGAGTGGCATAGAGTAGAGTTGTGCATAATAGAGTTGCGCAGAGTAGAGTGCCATACAGTGTACTGGCGTAGAGCACAGCAGAGTGACATTGTGTGCAGTGGGCAGAGTGGCCTGCAGTGGAGTGGTGTAGGGTAGAGTGGCCTATGGTAGAGTACAGAAGATTAGAGTGGGTATAGTAGATTGGTGTGGAGTGGTGTAGAGGAGAGTGGCATACAGTAGGGTGGCATCGAGTAGTGGCATAGAACAGAGTGATGTACAGCAGCCTAGTGTAGAGTGGAGTAGATTGACATAGAGTAGAGTGGCATAGACTGGCATAGAGTAGTGGCAAAGAGTGGGGTGGAGGCGAGTGGAGTGGTCAAGAATGGAGTAGAGTGGTGTAGAGTGGAGCAATGTGGCATGGAGTGGTGCAGAGTAGAGTGGCATAGAATAGAGCGACAAAGAGTGGTGTGGAGTGGCGTGGAGTAGAGTGGCGTAGAGTGGATTGCCAGAGAGTGTTATAGAGTGGCACAGAGTAGAGTGGAGTGGCGTAGAGTAAAGTGGTGTAGTGTACAATGGTACAAAGTAGAGTAGTATAGAGTGGAGTGACATGGAGTTGAGTGGCATGGAGTAGATGGCATGGAGTTGTGTAGAGTGGCCTAAAGTAGAGTAGTGTAGAGTGGAATGAGTAGCATAGAGAGTAGAATGAGTGGTGTGGCGTGGAGCAGAGTGAAGTAGCATAGAGTAGAATGGCGTGGGGTGGCGTAGAGTGGCTTAGAGTGAAGTAGCATAGAGTGTCATATAGTAGTATAGTTGTGGGTGTTAGTAACTAAAGGGTTAATAGAGATAGCGTATAAGGTGAAAGCAACATAAAGAAGAAGCCATATGCCTGTGTTAAAAAGTAGGAAAGCAATTGCACGTCCGGGATTAATACTGAAACGCTTATAGTGCTTTGCAAAACAATGAAGAACAAAGACGAGGAAGAGTACTTGGTCCATGCTCCAGGGAGGAGCTAATACAAGAATGGAAGGGAAGTCTACAGGAACTAAGCAACTGAAACATTGCACATGAGTGACAACGAAAACAACTAATGTTTAGGCAGGTTGGAAGCCCACTGAATTGTAAACAATACGTCTCCCAGCACAACGCATGCACAGTTTTGGTGAGACCGAATGATCCCTACTATTTTCTCCATCCCTGTGTCGCCTTGACTTTTATCTACTCATAACATGGATGTGTTTTTTGTGAGAATGTGAGGAGAGAGAGAGAGAGAGAGAGAGAGAGAGAGAGAGAGAGAGAGAGAGAGAGAGAGAGAGAGAGGGGAGTAACAAGAGAAGCTTCTGGCGGTAACAATAGCTGTAGAGCAATCACGCTTCTTTGTCGGAAGGAAACACTGTCTTGAGGCATCAAACCGCCTTTTCAGGTAAAACAGGAAAAACAAAGTCTATATAATATTGTGCATAAAAATAAAGCTACAATTCAAGCAACGCCTAGTAGAACACAGGGAGGGGAAATCATTGTGGCTGCTGTTCAAATTATAGAAGTGGCAAAGAGAGACACCGAGCAGTGTTCCTTGTTTGGGAACAGGAATGCAAAAATGCAACGCCTAGGAAGTTCCCTTTTAACACAAAAGATGTAATAAAATGTGTCATTAGTATTATTTTACAGATATTGCTTTGTTCAGTGCTGTGGGTGAAATGATTTCTGCAATGTTTGCTGTGCTCAAGAATGTCTCGTTCATTCACTCTACTCAGTAGTAACACTTTCTTTTCACAATGTCGCTCTTTTAGCAGAGAACCCTCCCCACTCGTGTTTCATACCCTCGCTGCCTAATTACCCTGGTGTCAGGCACACGCGCCCTTTCTCTTTCCACCACTCAGAACTGTGTCCTTTATTGTTATTGAAACCTGGCCTGTCGTGGAGACGGTAAAGCCAAAGTGAGAGGGGTTTTCCATTGGAAATGCAGCACTGTGACTGTGCCTCGCCCACTTTGTGCAAATCTCCGCAGAGATGCAACAATTCAGCCCCATCTTGTATCGCTATTGATGGCCTTCGAATAGGTCATCTACTTCCGGTCCCTTCCCAGAGGCTAGAAGACACAGCTGTGGGTTCTCAGCCTTCAATACCTGGGCCTGGTTGTGTCACAATATGGACCTTCAGATATATCATGGCCATTAAGGCAACTAACAAAATGTTCATGAGGTAGGAGTACATTTACTATTAGTATTAACTCCATTGAGGTGATATTTTGGGAGTTGATATTATGGTCACAATAATATACGTGGATCGATATTTCGACTGCGATACTGTGGCACAGCACCCAACGGCGCCCAGTGGGTGAGTTTATGGCTTTGGTGCGCAGAGGATCTGGCCAATAGGCATTTCAGCTCAATGGCACGGTCCTAGGGGCCAGCACATGTCCAGCATAGAGCACTAGACAAGGAATGCACAGGATCAGGCGAGGGGCGGGAAATGGTGGCACTAGAGAAGGAGATTCAAGGTCAAGCAAGTGAAAGAAGTCTCCACGCAGAACAGAAAATTACAATGTGAGGAAAGCAGGGTAGAAGTTACAGCGCCCAGCGAATGGGACCGACAGAGATTAGGAACCTGCAGCAGACCCTGAGGAAATTGACACAAGATGCATGCAAAGTCGGTGACAGAGGGACAGGCAATTTGGGGCACACCTGTAGGTGGGGGGGGAAAGCACTGAAACAGACACCAACTTAGTGTGTTAAAGGCCGCTTTATTTGGAATCAGGTGCACCTACGCAATCAAACCCCACCTGGCCTGTGCCGAACAAAACTAGTACTCTCTAAATAGTAACCGCCTAACAGCCCCCCTCCACCCCCACCCCTAATTGTATCCCCAACATTGCAACAAAGTATCCACATCCGCTCAGCAACCTACCCCCAACTTCAAATGACCTTAGTGACCTTCCTGACCTCCGCTCCCCAACTGCCCCTACAGCCCCAGGCCTCCTGTGAATCCCCCCTTTTCTCATAGGGAAACGCCACCCCTCCTGGCACCTGTTCCAGCGACAACCACTCTTGTACCCTAACTCAGGTGCACACTCAACCAACAAAAGCCCCTCGCAACCCACCAGAGGCCCACCCTGGCCAAATCCACCCCACGGGCACAGGGAGGGAGGGAGGGACAACAATTCACGGCGTAACACCCCCGGCTGCCGTGTCACTGCACCTGAATGGTGCCTGACACAACAAAATGGCCGTATTTATCCTCGGCCAGCCCAAAAACCGCACAAAGGAGCCCAACCAGCCCAAGGAGCCCAAGCTACGGGTGCCTGTCTGGGACACCTATCCCCCCCCCCCCCTACTGCCCCAAACATCCCCGGGTGTGCAAGCCTCCCTTTGGTCGGCTGCCCCCCCAAATCCCCCTTAAACCGGAAGAACCATGGAAAAGGCAACTAGGGCAGGTGGAGGAGGGAAGTAGGCCAGACCCAGACGCGTTTCACAAATGCTGCAGGCACATCACATAGCACCGCTCTGTGCAGCCTCAAGCAGCCTGTAGACAGCTACAACCAACCCGTCACACCCCCGCACCCCCAGGACTCTCCAGTGACAGAGGCAGGCAGCACTGCTGACAATCGCAGACTGACGCAGGCATGAGCGGATTAGATGCGGCCAGTGTTGGGTGACAAACAGCACAGGTAGGTAGGGCGCCGCCAGGGTGCGGCTCTCAGACAAGCAACGAAATTAGCTCAGTCGGTCAATCAGTATGCAGCAGATGCGGGGGCGAGGAGGCCGCGTGAGGGCGCTGTTAAGTAATAACACAACCAAAATACTTCTAGTCATTTGCTAGCCTGCACGGGCACGATTTTTAAATGAAGGCGAATATTCTCGTCAATGTATGTTAATTAATTTCTTGTTTGTGCTTGAGGCGCTGTCGCCTATCACGGCCGTAGGTTGTCAAGAATTTGTCCAAGGCTTAACAAAAGAACTGAAAAACATTTTACCAGGCCTTTGAAATTATTAAATTCGCTCTGATCTAAGAAGGCTGAGTTTTTAAATGCATCTCAACGACAGGACAAATATGTGTCCTGCTGTATAGGACGTGCACTGAGACAAGAGAAATGAAACTGCCCAAAAACTGAAACTTTAGCACATTTGCTGGAGGGTCTCCCGAATTCGAGACGGTGATCCCCTAAAATGGCGGGAGCGTCGTTGGCGCCACACTGAGGCCTGGTCCCAGCCCGTGCTCACGGAGGGCGCGGCGGCCCGTGAGTCACCAATTTGACATTTCATCCGGATATTTTTACGCTGTTTCTAAGGCTCTGGTAAGCCGCAAGTCGCTGGGGCAGGCGGGGGTGGGCGTAGGCTTATCACACGCCCTAAGAAAGAACCAGGCCGTGCCAGAGTGAACGCACCAACACCAGCCACTGTCAGACAGAGCGTGACGTCAGAGGGGCGAACAGGCCCGAAACTCTCTCAATAGAAAGGAAGGCACGAGGCCACCGCGTCTGTTTGTCTGGTCTTTTCATGTTCATAAATCAAGAGGAGTTATAGACTGACTGACTTCCGACACACGAAGAGTGCTAATTTTTGATGTATTGCAATTACCTGCCCCCCTCCCCGAAAAATGTTGAGTGGCGTGTCAATCAGTCAAGCACCTGTTTATTATTATTATTATTATTATTTTTTGTTGCCAATTTATATAGCGCGAACTCGAACCGCAGCATTAGACCTAGCATAAAGCCTTTAGGTGAGCACCAGTTGCATTACAGAGGAACACCTTAATTTTTTAGGCACGGGGAGATTAAGTGATTTGGCCAGAATCACATGATGCTGGAGCCTTCCTCCAGACTAGAACCTGGTTCTCCAGCTTCAAAGTCGGCCGCTCTAGCCGTTAAGCCACATTGCATGACGCACCTTCTCTATCCTGGTAAGAAAGAAAGCAGCTCAAGGGGGCCCAGGTGTTGTCGATGTCGACTAAGAGATCTGTGGGTACTCACTAGCCCTAGATTTCACCCCCAGTAAAACAACCCGTGGAGTGTCTGTCTGCTGCAAAGACATATATGTAAACTGTAGCCATATATGTTAATCCCAGTTAAGATAGCTTATTGGGTTTGTGTATCTGCTGTACTCCTATCTGTGTAACCTGCAGGCCGAAGTGTCCATTTGCAGTGAAATAGCTCCTGATGTCGGCGGGTCATTCCAAGAGACGTGTCGGAGGCTACATATTGCAGTCCACTCACTGAATAAACGAGACTACAGCCACCCCGCGAGTACCCATCATACTTGTCTGAAAAGAATATATATATATCATATATATGAAAATGTACTTTTTGGATCACTAATAATTCTGGCCCCGTTTGACGACATACAAATATATGTTATGGAGGGCGCGTGTGCGAGAGTGAAAGTGTGTTCACAATGTGTAGAAAACAAAAGCGTTCTATCCATTTTTACATACATCGTCAGGCAACTGGTAGCTCTAGCCTTATTTGCTTGTTGCCGGAGCTCCGCGCGTGAAGGGTTAAGAGCACACGTCTCTGCTATGCAGAGCTCGGGCTGCTGCCTTCAGAATATTTGACTGTCTCTAGGAAATGTAAATACTGCACCTGCTGGGACCAGGAAGCTTCTTTCCCGCCTCTCGTTCTATAAGCGACCAGTCTCCAAGCACATGGTGGGTTTAGGCACCTGCTGCAGAGACAGACAGACAAAGACTATCCTACTTACCTGGAGTAGCTGCTTGACAACCCAACATGGCATGGGCTGGCACAGGGCCGTGTGCTGATCTTTCAGCCCAAAGACCAAGTCCAAAATAAGAGGGCTGGCATACAACCGTTGCCCAGGGCTACCAATTTCAACAAAACATGGGCCAGCAAACAACCCTTGCCTATGGCCGACAACTGAATGCCCATCACACGGACTAAGTCATACATGCCAAGGGTCGACACACAACCCTTGCCCATGAATGTACGCGGATTGTAAGCCACAATAATACAGTCCAACACAACTAGGGCATTCATGCAACTCTTGCCCAGGTATGTAGATGGTATTCTTATATCGTGAACCTAGCGAAAAGGCAGCAGAGCGCTGTTTACAGTCATGCCCAAGACCACCAGCCGATCATGCATCACAGAGACCAAGTCCACCTTAGCACAGGCCGGCATACAGCCCCTGCTCATGGCCCGTGCTGATCATTCGTCGCCAAGACCAAGTCCATTACAACAAGGGCCGGCATACGACCATTGCCCATGACTCTGAGCTGTGTCACAAAGTACAACTCCAGTACACGAAGGGCCAGCATACAACCCTTGTCCATGACCAAAAGATGCTCATACATTACAAAGCCATGTCCAAAATACAACCCTTGTCCATGGCCACGTACAGATTGTCAGTCCCAACGACAAGGTCAAACGCTCACCACCGACTCTAAAGCCAGACTGTGATACTGAAGATACTGAGTTACTTTGAGCAGGTCTCCACCTGGAGGCAGAGAACAGAACACCCTCTCCAATGTGTTAATCAAGGCAGAAGGCTGGCAGTGGGCGTGATAGTCAGCAACTACCTGCACGCCCAGGCTCTCTGAAATGGGCGACCACTGCCCAAATGACTTCAGGACCTCCTCTATGGGATCTGTTACCCACCAGACAAGAAACCACTCTCATAGTTCTTCCCAAGGAACGGAGGATGGCGAGGGACCATCTCATAAGTTATCCAATAGACTCCAGCAGTAAGCCAGAGCACAAAGGGTTGCAGCAGAGAAAGGACATATTTGTCCAAAATTACATTCTGACTGTGGGTTGAGGCAAGCCACAGATACAGTCGAAAGACAAAGATGTGACGGATCTGGTCTACAAGACCACAATTAAACTTGCTGCTTTGCTCCTCAGCTAGCCATAGAGGTTTAAATGTGGATGAGATTCTCCACCAGCCCAAGAAGCTCTCTCTCTTCTCCGCAGTGTGAACCCCCAGGACAGCCAATGCCTTCTTGTCCCTGAGGATGGCATACATAGACCCTTGATAGATCCCAAGCGTCGCTGTATATATACTGCTGGCTCCAGTGACGCACCCTCAAACACAAGTCTTGGAGCTCTCCATAGATGCTTTACCATTCTCACCCATGGCAAAGAGGAGGATGTGGGCTGCAACAACTTCAGAAACCACAATTGGGTTCTAAAGGTTTCTTAAGCCTGACCAGAAATACTTCAGATCGACAGCCCCATTTAAGAAAAAGCATTTACAATGCAATGGCCCCATCTTTGTTAAAGTTAGAGCTATTGGCATTGCTAATGTCATTTTTTTCATTTATTGTTTTTTTTTTTAAACCAATAAATATATGGTATTGTCATTTACAATGGCAATAGGTAAGCATTCGAGAGTAGTAGAGAGTATTAGCAGTGATTAATAGTTAGTAGAGGAGGAGAAGCATTCCAAAATAGTAAGAGAGTCCTGACATAGTGGAGGGAGTGAGTTAGCTTGTACCCCAATGGTGCAGGTGGAGTTGGTCAGTTGGCAACCATCATTACACCCTCTTGCAGTAGCTAACGAGGCACAGGAGTCTGCTTAACTTCTGTGAAGTTGAGACCACCATGTGTCCCAATACCCTGGTACTAAGTCAACCTTAACTCCCACCCCCAGCACAGTCCTCGCATTGTCACAAACCTCTTCAACAAAAATCAACACACTACACAATATAACATCTAATTAACTAATTCATATGCTAACACACCCACCATCATATGTCCACACATCCAACATCCCATGTTAACAATGAGCTACCAACAAACAGATCCACGTAGCTGCACCCACCGACCGTTATATGGCGGCACTATAATAAGGCCTCCCGCTTAACATTATATATTGCCGCACACCCTGCAGTATATCTTTTCACAACCACCACTATACATTTAGGTTCATAAACCCACACCCTCCAACATGTTCATTCACACACCATCAAATTCACTGAGAGCCATTATCAAATACTGAGACAGGCACCATCAAACTTCACTACACTGGCAATTATGTATTCAAAGAACCACCAATACACACACATAACCATCACATACCCACACCCACCCATCAATGCTCTACAATGTCAGTTAAAGAACTTAGTCAAGCTATCAAACAGCCTTTTACAGTTACACAAATAATGAGTGTCTCTCTCAAACACATCTTTTTCAAGCTTTCTAAAGTAATAATAGGGGTCACACTGTCGCCACTATAAACTCACACAACGATCATCATAAAGCAACACACCTACCGCCACATAACCAAACACCCACATCGAACATGCCCACATCACCATTATATGCCGACACATCGACCATTATGCACTCATTATTTGTCAAGGACCCTGTTATTTCACTCCAAGAGCTTAAGGGCACATATGCTATTCAGATTTGCAAAGAACAAACGCGCTATTTGCACACCAACTAGTTGGCGAATAGGAATACAACTGGCATTGCGACCTATGTATTGATAGGTTACATTGTAAATTGTTCATTCAAAGGGGGTCGATAATGCCTTGCTGACAAATAGTTATGGAGGTCATAATTTACGACCCCGTGACTCACTGCAAATTGAGGGGTGGAGGATTTTGTTTAAGCAGCCCATGTCTATTAAAGGGGCAGGACACACACACACGCAGGACACACACACACATCCCTCTCTCTTTTTTTTTTTTTCATGCTGCTCTTAGGCTGACAATTCTCATAGTGTACGCTGTCCCATTAGTTTCATTCAAACTTGGGGTCAGTAACTGATCAATGGTTTGGAACTGCAATTGTAGCCACAACACTCGGATGTATCCCTATCCAGCATATAAATAGACTTTCAAGTGCCCTCCTATTTGCAATTTAGTATGTCTTTTCCAACTCATAGAAGGGCTTGTATACATTTTAAAAAGCCTATTTACAATCACAGACCATGTGATTTTGTGAATATCAGAGTTTGCAAGTACAAAAGGGCTCTGTCCATCTAGCCTTTAGTCAGGCCAACATACACATTTACAATATTAATGAATGACTCTCTGAAATATATGTTGCTTGCAACTTTCTCAAATATTAAATGGATCATACAGTTACAATTATACTCGCTCCATCATACACCAGTACACCTAACGCTGAACGTGCAGATATCCACAATCATACGCCCATAATTTATCAATGCTCTAGTGTCACTCCAAGAACTTAGCACATACATGGTGGTGAGATGCACTCCTCTGTATTCCATTTCTCATTGTATTCCTTGTTAAACATACTCTCTCATTTCAACCTAGTAGGTTCTCACTCCAAGAACTTTGGCATGCCATTACACATCTTCTACACACTAAGGGGCTTATTACGATGTTGGTCAGAAGCCGTCTCGGTCTCGGGACTGACTGACCTCTGTTAGGCGGTTCTGACCACCTGATTACGATAAGACAGAACACTGTTCGGTCGGATACTCACTTTTCTCTATGGGAGCTTGTGTCACAGCCGTAACCCCGCTGTAATAGTATTAGACCAATGGGGTGGTGGTGTGTGTGTGTGTACATTCTTACGTTTATTCCGATGGTCAAATATCCATGCTGGTGCATTTCCCAGGTGGACCATTCCAGTTCTGTATTTAGCAAACAAATTCCCTAAGTGGGAATATTGATTGGTATTTCAGAAAACACTTCCTTTATTTTACAAACATTCTGGCCTGTACAAAATGGTTGCACACAAGCGATTTTCAAACAAGGATGGTCTTGAGCACAGCAAATAGTTTTCCCTTTCTTGCTCTTGGTCTTCATACAATCATATCGCACTGCAGATTCTCAATGAGTTGCATCATTCTATTGCATTATGGGTTAAGTATTTTTTTTATTTACCCATAGTTAATAATTCATGAAAAACAACGTTCATTGTATATCTGTTATGTGCCCGTCAACGGCTCCATAATAAATTCATCCGTCTATAATCTCAACTAAAGCGTATATTTGAATGCATGGGCTGGGGCAGTTTTGTAAAATAATAAGTGCTGGTGCTCAAGGTTTTTCTCAGAAGCCCGCGAGCAGCGCTGCCTGTCACTGAATAACAATGCTACGTATTCTGGATCTGACCTCATGCCACTTTCATTCACCACCATATACTCCTTGCCCTTTTATCTCAATCTTGCTGGTTTTTCCCCAACTATGCTGTCTTCCTTTGCCACTGTTTTTCGGTTTTCCTTTTTCTCCATGGCCCTCTCTTTTATGTTTTCCCCTCTATTGCTCTGGGTCAAAGATTGCTGAGGAAAATTAAATGCTCGTCTCCAAAACTGAGTGCTGGTGGGCCCCACCAGCAACAATCATGTTAAGATGAGCACTGGATTGGAGGGAGAAGAAGTTTGCGCGGCTACGGCCCATAAGCAGTTTCTGGAAAAGATTGTAATTTGGATAAAGTTTATTCACAACTTGCGTATAATTTAAGATAGAACCGCATAAGCATTTTTAAAACCAATTTTAACAGCTAAAATAAAAACAAGTTCAACATTCAATTCCATATCATATCAGCAAATCAAAAGTAGAGTTTTGGACTACAATAATATATTTGGAAGGTGGATAACTACTGACTACAATATATAGAAAGCAACTTGCAACAAATAAGGTTTTATATGCAACAGGTCATCGTGATGATAAACTCAGATGGAATATTCCGTATGGAGAAATGTTGTGAGTAAGAAAAAAGTGCTCAACAGAATTAGGAATGGAAAAAAAATCCTACGCAATGGGAAACCGTTTCAAAAGCCGAGGATATGCAGAAAGAGTGATTTACCAAGCGTATAAGAGAACCAATAAATGATTCAGGGAGGACTAGTTAGTCCAATTTTCTCTTCATTTTTTACGTTCTTTCATTTGGTTTTTCGTAACGAAGTACAAAATATAACAAAGAGGAGTCACAGATATGTAATATTTTTCAGAAGATTTGGCGTGTAACACAAGATGATTCAGACACTGGTAGTCTTGTAGGCAATCCACCATTGATAACATTTCATAAGGTACCAACAATTGGAAGGACGATTACTAATAGTATTTTTCAAAACACACAAGGACCTGAATGGAGAACATGAATAAATGTATTTTATTTATAAAGCGCAAATGGATGACTGTGGGGCTATAAAATTGAAAGATGAGAACAATGTTTTAATCCAGGCCTCCTAACAGAATAAGTAAGGTTTAATGCCTTTCTGACTGGTGATGACAGATTTTCCCTCAGTTCTGCAGAAGTAGGAAGATAACTCTACAATGGAGAGGCCAGAAAAGAAATGGCTCTGCCACCAACTCTTCTCTTAGCAACACAAGCGACAAAGTAAGAACAACCTATTACATCAAAGTGATCTGACCCAGGTATACCCCGGTACGCAAGTGTTGAAAGTACTTGTGTCCTTTTTATGATGAGCTTTATTACAGAAACATGAAGCCTTAAATTAGATCTACTTTTTTTCTACAGGAAGCCAGTAAAGAGCACAGTGGGCTTTTGATACACGCCTAACACCAGGATTCTGACTATGCTGCAACCTGTGTATAGATTTAGATGACAGCCCTACATAACAAGCTTAGCCAAGCCGGGAATTAATGGTTGAATTTGTTACCAGGGCTCAGAGGCCCTCAGGGATATATAACAGAATCTTCTTTACCATCTTACCTGGAAGAAAATAGGTCCTAACAACAGAATTCATTTCAGGGACCAAAAGTCACGGTTAATAAAGAAACATGGACTCTACTGTGTCAGCTGGGACAGGTGGTGGCTTTAGATAGAATACCAGAAAAACAGAAACCACTTATTCGTTTTTCCAAATAAGATCGGTCTCAGCCCCATTTCATTTCAAAGAGTTGCAGTTCATCCAACAAAAGGCATCCATCAGGTGAGGTCACTCTGCGCTTCCTGAGGTGGTTTGTCCACTTGTAGAGCTAGTGGAGTACCACCAGCATACTGAATAACCTCAACACCAAAAAGTGGTGCTGCTTTTTGCAAGAGGAATGTGAATATCATACAGTCTTGGCAAAAGAGCTGACCTTTGCGGCACGCCACACCTACAGGTAGCAGTTTGTGGTAGGTAGCAAGGTGACATCAAGGCAAGTTTCTATTTCTGGAAGAATGATCTGAACCAGTTCAAAGCTAATCCTGTGTTTCATTCCTCCTCAAGTCGCCCAATGGGAAATGCAATTGGGATTTGGGAAATGGAACACCTGTTGGGCATGTACAAAGTATGAAAAAATATAAAACTAAGGAGAGAACACAAAAGGTCAACATACATATTGAGTGCAAAAGTACATTTGAAGTCTCTGTACTTGAAAGCCATTGGGACTTGAGATATCTTGGCAGTACTGCCTGTCCACTGCAGAAGCAAACATCCAAACATATGAGGGCAATAACTAAATAGTGATCAGAGCTATCCAATAGTAAGACATTATCAAAGAGAGCCCAATGGTGATACAGTTTCAACATGCACTCAGGATGTTAGCACTAAGGACCGGGTAAGCAAAGAGAAGCGTCCCTTCCCATGAGTGGGCCACTATGCCTCCACTTCACTGATAGATAAAAAGATCTGGTTACACTATGGATTCTTAAAACATGGTCTGCTGTCACTACCACGCTATGTGCTAAACCCGTGACAGGGACATTACTCCACGGTCAGTCAATGGCGGCTTGCAAAGTGTGCTCCTCTATGTCAGAGGACAAGTCCAACACCTACTGCTGTCAGGGGCAAGCCTAGGCCTAAGAGTACATGCTAGATAAGCGTGAAGCAATGCCAAAATGCAACTGCCAGGATACCAGACACATGCAACGCTCAGGGCCGGGGATTATATCTGCATTCTGTAAAGGTGCTTCGTTTATAGGGGTCATGACTAACCTATCAAAGAATTTTGATTGGGTGGAGGATGGGATCACCTTGCACAACAGAGTCTGCAGTGCCACCCCTCTTCTCTACCAAAAGGTAGTATTCGAGAGGACTAATAGGCGTCTCTCAGCAAGACAGAAGGCGTAATCAAGTATCTAAGGAGCCTATCTCTACTCCCATCGCTTTAGCGTCTAGGTCTTCTCCCTCTGACTGCAGGAAAGTGACCAATACCCTTCCAGACTCACCCAATTTAGTGCAATGGTTAGGCCTATATTACTCTGGCTCACTCACACACACCACACATGTATCAGAATGGATCCTGCTCCAACATCTGCCATCAATCAAAAGGTATGGAGTTATTCCTCTCTAGCTGAGAACAGATGTTGACATCTGGAGACCTCATGTCTCAATCAGTGAAAGTCCTCCAGCGAGGTCGTTCAGGGAACCATTTCTTGTCCTTGATACAATCTGTGCTGGGTCACTCTCTGTCGGCTCCAGGTCCACGAGCTCTGTTTCCACCTAAAGGCAGGCACCTATGGAACAGCTTTCCGCTCTCAAAGGATACGACAGCCTTAAGAGCGGTGGATGAGTGCAAACACGCTGGTGCTGTGTGGCAGTAAAGCGGAGCATGTTGATCTGGGACAAACATTTGCCTAGGAAGCAGTTGCAACACTAGTCGCACCTTACTTTCTGTGGAGCAGTCGTACTGATAAACAAAGGTTGAGAGAAAGGTAAGCATCCCATTGCATGGAAGCTGAGCATAAACTCACAGGTGACCCCAGTGACCTCCTTTCAACTCTGCCTCATCACCCCATGATGAGACTTTGGTTCGTAGGGCTGGCGTGGAAGGTTTCATGGTGAGCTCTACAACTGACCATATCAACCGCTTACATACTGATCTTCCTGCTTATCAAATTATGCGGCAGAAGCTGGGTTCAAAGCAGTGCAGGCCCGCTCACACCGAAGGAAGTACCAAAGGGTACAGCGGATGAGTGAGACGCAAAGTTTGTGTGTCGTGCCCTCGTATTTGAGTGGCCTGCTGCTTGTTTTAAAGTTGCAGCAGTGAGTTTTGACACGTAAAGTTTAGGCAATGTGTGAAGAGCTTTTAGCAAAAAGACCCTCAGTATATAAAATAGCATAGACAAGAACCTGACAATATGACGAAATCTAAAAGAAACTAAGACTTTGAGTAAAACTGCTCATTTGTAAAAGTCCAATACACAATATCGCTATAAGGACAAATTAAAAAGCAGTGAATTTTTTTCCATGCTGTGCAACCGTATAAAAGTTCTGTTGTGAATTGCATGTGAAAGCGGAAGCAATTTTTAGCGTTTTTGGCGGAGGCTAGGGAAATAGTTTTGGTTTTTAATGAATGTTGAGTTTGGGGAGCCTCCAGCCCTAACCTCGAGCTGGACTAAGGATTTTGAAAGCAGGTGGTGTTCATCCCCAACTATAAGCATTGCTAGTACTAGAGGGTTTTGGGGTTCTCCTTCTCCCCTCCCTCCCCTCGAAGGGAGCTGTCCCTTCCAATACCCTATTGTAAGCAGGGGAAAACCCAATAAACCCTTGTAGGCTTGGGCACTGTATGGTTAAAGTCAAGGTGTGCTACAAGGGATTTTATTCAAACAAAGATTAAACTTAGTCGTGAGTTGTACTAAAGTAACACACTCAAAAGAATCCACAGGATATCAAGCTTGATTATGCATTTGAAGTAAATCAGTGGAAGGGTAAACAAATAGAGCACACAGAGATGAAAGTTTCAAAGAATATATATTTACTCAAATAATCGGGAAGACAGAAATATGAAATAAATCCAAGCAATAGTTATGAACAGAGGTAGACAATAGTTTCACTGCAATTCATAACAGAAAAACATCAACTCCTGGTGGATTGAACAGACAACCAAAATTAATTGATAAAGAGTGGTCGTATGTTGGTGCCAAAGCAACGTGACTGGAGATGATGGGTGAAGTGTCGACGTTTCGGTCTAGAGGGCAATCGTCATGTAGACCATCATCAGGACAGAATATTTCATTGCGGAAAAAACTCCCTTAGAAATGAAGAAACTGTGGCCACATTAATTGGATGACAGTTGGGCACGATATTGGAATGAAAACTTGAATTTGGAGAAACGGACCACATCAGTTGGCCAATTCTCGAGGGGCACTCTAGTGGAGCAGCGTTATACACTCGTTTTAAAAACGGTCTCACGGGTCGCGTCCTGTATCAGCATGTAGATTCATCAGTGATCACAGTGCCCCTCGAGAATTGGCCAACTGATGTGGTCCATTTGATGGTCTACATGACGATTGCCCTCTAGACCGAAACGTCGACAATTTTGGTTGTCTGTTCAATCCACCAGGAGTTGATGTTTTTCTGTTATGAATTGCAGTGAAACTATTGTCTACCTCTGTTCATAACTATTGCTTGGATTTATTTCATATTTCTGTCTTCCCGATTATTTGAGTAAATATATATTCTTTGAAACTTTCATCTCTGTGTGCTCTATTTGTTTACCCTTCCACTGATTTACTTCAAATGCATAATCAAGCTTGATATCCTGTGGATTCTTTTGAGTGTGTTACTTTAGTACAACTCACAACTAAGTTTAATCTTTATTTGAATAAAATCCCTTGTAGCACACCTTGACTTTAACCTTCCAATACCCATCATGCGTATCATAAAGGGCCGATGCTAGGGCTTGGGGCGCCAGAATCAAGTTTCACATCACCTCCCCGGCTCCTCTTTTAACTCGCTCTTTACTCCTACTGTCAGGCAGGTTTAGAAGAGGCCGACTGTTCAGCATATTTCAAGCCAATATCTTAATATTGCAATTTATTTTAATGTAGCACAGTTTATCATGGTGTCACAAACGGTTTTCGTGTCCACTTCTTCAAGTAAGACTCCTGCCTGTTGTCTTTCCACCCTCTGTTATATGGTGTTAATAAGAGTTTCGGTATAAAACTCTGAACCAAAAAGAGATGTTCTCTACAAGGGAAGACAAATTCAAATTGTATTAAAATGTGTGTTCCTTTAAACTAAATGTAAGCTACCTAACGCTGGTGGTGTAATCAGTCTTCCATTATGCCCTACGTTGACGTAGGGCCAAAATGGCAGGGGGGACCGGAAGTGACATCACACGCTATTCGACCTTTCTTTTGACTCACACACACATCCATACACATACTAACACATTCACACACACTTGTGCACATAAACACACTCCACCGGCAAGCATGCATACTACATTTAACAGCATTTTGTTTTATTTACCTTAGCTTCCAGATAGGGTCAAATTTCTGCTGATGTACTCCATATTTTAATACACTAATAGTGAATAATATTATTCACTATTTGTATAATAAAAAAATTGACAGAGACCAGGCAAGTGGAGATCCAACCAGCGTGCATTAGGAAGAGCTGCACTGGGCTCTAGGCACTGATTTTGCCACCTCTGAGGTCAGGGGTCGCTAAAGCAGTGCCAGGGGTCGCAAGGGGAAAGCCACGGTCGCAGCTGCGACTCCTGGGGCCCCAAAATGACATCCATGATGCCCAATTTGCAGTTTCCTTCCTGTACTGTTCCCTGGTTTGTACATGAGAAAAAGCTTCGTCTTCACGTTAGTAGAATATAGAGATCTAATTATACACCGCCTTTTCTACGGTCTCATTTTAAGTGGAAGCCCCCAGCGTCACCCCTTGTGGCCATCTCACTGCGGACAAACCTTAAGCATAAGATTTTCTAAAACCCTTTTTACCTGAACTGCAGAGTGCCCAGAAGGTATGTTTGAAGCATGTACACAGCAAAGAAATGACGCTTAAAAAGAGCGAAAAGAGAATTGTATTATAAAAACCAATTCCCACCCAAGCCCAATATTTGATCGTTTTTTCTACAGGTGTTCTGTGCATTCCAGCTGCGGGTGTGCTTGCCCCGCGCTCCCAGTGCTGTGCACCGGCTCTACTGTATGTAGGTCAGGCATGGCGCTATTCCCAAGGGCCGGAAGGAGCGCAAACAGGGGCCTTTGTGCAGGAAATCTAATCTCGCCTTATCGTCCGGTGACGCCTGAAGCGCACACTGGAGATTTTCCACTTCTGTCGCGCACAGTTGAGCCCCTCCGCCCACAGGCCCTGCGCCACGCACATCCGGACACATGGCCCGGCCCCACGGAAATAGCATGAAAGGGGCTATTCCTCCCCGGTAGGAGTACACCGGTGGCACGGCGGGCCACGTCTCCAGCAACATACTCATATTTTTTCACCACCCATTCGAAAAATGCACAGGTCTCTCTGATTGATGGCAGCACCGAGATAAAGGTTTAGACACACCTCCCGCCATCAGTTCCAGAGCTGCAAACTTTGGAGCTAGGTTCGAATCTCGGCGTCGGCTCAGCATCCTGTGATTCTAGGCAAATCGCTTAGTCTCCTCCCCGTGCCTACCACAAATTAATGTGTCCTTGTGAAATATAACTTGTGCTCATGCCTTCTTGTTGAGTTTGCGCTATATGACATTGCAAAGGAAAAAAAACGTAGGCAAACTGAAGTTCACATACTACTGACTGCATCAGCAGTCAACTGTGAATCGGACCCTTTCAGAGGCCGGTCAGGGATAAAAAAATACTATAAAAACCAAATCCTACAAAACAATATACTACTGCTAGAAAACAGGTGGTGTTTCCTGGGTCTGGACTGGCAACCTTCCAGAGACAGTAAAAACTCTCCTGCACATTATAGAGGGCCCGTCCTGTGAATGGCAATGGGAAGGCGCTCACATATTAGGATTTAGGCATTTGTTATGGTCAATTTTTTTGGGCAATATTTCGTGTTCATGTGTTTCTTTTAATTTTTATGCTTCTTTCATTTTAACCATAAATAGAAAAATAATCATTACACTGTGAACGATACGCATCATGGAGACATTTATCAACTCCAGATACATATATTGCACATATTGAGCTGTATTCCACCACCCAACCTTTCATCATGTGATTTAAAACCAGAAAGTATATATTTCACCCCAGAAAAGGTATATTCTGCTTTATAAAATACACCCTCAACCCCGCCACGCATTACGAAATGTCATTTCGCATAGGCGAAGCACTGAACTTACTGGCAGTTACACTGGACAATTGCAACAATTTATTGATGTGCCTAGCCGATACTCTATCCTTCCACTTAAGAAGGCCCGCCTCCACAGAGGTGTGGCGCAGCGGCCAGAGCGACTTACTGCAGAGCGTGGGGCTCATTGTTCAATCACCAGTGCCGGCAGCAGCGCAGCTCAGCATCATGTGACTCTGGGCAATAGCTCACTTAATCTCCCTGCTGTCCCCCAGTGCCTGGATACCCTTGCAGGTGATTAATTTGTGCTTTACAAATGGGGAATTATTATTATTAAGGTTCTCAGCTTCGCCACAAGAGCCGTATACAACAACATTTCAAGACACCCACCTACCCTAGCCTGTCTATCGTCACAATGCTGGCCGGCTATATATTATTAACATTAGTATTTAAGGCTACCTGTGCCAAATCTCAAGATTCCTGTCTGACCCACTGCCCCTTACACTCCCACCTGCCCCATTGGATCAACTGGTCCAACCTTCTGGATTAACCCAACATTCATGTACTGCACTTAGTTCTCCGGTTATTGAACTTCCGAGGACCTCTCCACTAGAATTCACGACCATCTTACATGTGCACTTCAACCCAGGACTTTAAAACGACCCTAAAAAGTCATTTCTTGCAACTACTGAGCAAAGAGCGATTACCGAGAAACCCTGCCTTCCATCTCTGTAAATATGTATACTACTGCTTGTGGTTAATATTAGAGGTGGGAAGCCACTGAAAGCTCAAACCAAAGGCATTGCTCTGCTCAGCTCGAGGTCATCTAGGACCCTTGAGCCCAAAAATGAGAGAAGCTTGCACGGGAGGCAATGTGGACTAGTGGCTACAGCTGCCAACCAAGTAACTCGGGAAACCAGTTTCGAATCCCTGCATTGACTCAGCATCCAGTGAATCCCCACAAGCCTTCATGTCCTGGGGGAAAAACGTGTAATGCAATCTGTGTCCATTGTGAAGTGCTCTTCTGTTCTTGGGCAAGGTTTGTTCTATGTAAAATTGCCCAAAAGTAAAATGTTGATTCTGCCTATCACCCACATTCTAATCGCATCCTCCAAGAGATAATGGCAAAGCTTTGATGCCAGAAAGAAATCCCATCTAGTGTCTGAATTACATAGTGTGTAACCAGAAACCATGGATCAATGACAGCTTCCCTGCTTGACCAAACGGTGTGATCCTAGACAAATACCTTATTTCACTGAGCCTCCTTTTTGTTCATTATTATATGAGAGCACCTTTAAATACACAAGTTCAGCATGTGCACTGTACAAAAGTCTTGCTTGTGTTCGATTTAATAGTCTATAATGTTGCTCCAACTATAATAAAGATCTAGGTCAGATATAGGGTATACATGACAGCTGATTTGCCTCTTAGTTCACTTATAGCATTGGTATCATGGTGGGGGCTGTAATGTTTCTCAGTTCATGTTTATAAACCCTCCCTTTAAATAAATACTTCTCAAAGCAGAGATCTGATGCACTAAGGTGAAACACTTCTGCCTGCTAAAGATATACACTTTTTTTGACTTTGGAAGACACCTTATCCTAATTCATCCCTAATCTCCCTAACTGTCCCCGTTGCTGCTATCTGCCTGGTCCGCATGGCGAGTACGTGTCCAACTTTTTCACTAAACTCGTAGCATCTCTCCCTTTTAGTAGTGTAATGCTGAGCTGCCTTATTCGCCATATCTTCTTCCGCTTCACTTTTTGCTTTCATCAATTCTATAATAGCCTCTTCAATCGATTCATCCCTTATTAAAGATTCGTAAAGATATTCCTCCGCCTCTAAAACAGCCCTCTCTATGTCACTATCCCTGATTCGTGCTACTTTCCTTTTATGAGCGCTGAAGCTACATGTCTCGCCCCGCGCTCCAGCCTTGAAAGCATCCCAAACTACTCCGACTGGGGCACTTCCTCTGTTGTTCGGGAAGCTACATTCAGACTCACAGGAAATAAGGGAGGTCTTCAGTAAATTTTATCAGACTCTGTAGGATGAGAAACACCCTAGTAATATTGTAGAGATAAGGGAATATCTTCAGGATGTTCCGGCTGTTATGGTATCTAGAGAGGACGCAGAAGGCCTGGAGAAAGTGTTGGAGCATAATGAAGTTAAAGAAGCTATGGCCAATCTGCCCTCTGGAAAGGCTGCCGGCCCGGATCAACTGCCTCTAGAGTTTTATAAAACTTTTTGGGGGAGTCTAGGGCAGGACTTAATTAGGACTATACAAACTGCACAGTCTGGGGAATCTATCCCCAAATCTTGGAGCGGTGCAGACATTGTTTTAATATTAAAAAAAGGGAAGATAGAAACTGAACCAGGGTCCTATAGACCAATCACGCTCATGAATAACGATACTAAAATATACTCAAAAGCCCTGGCAACGAGATTCGCAGGAATTATATCTCCCCTGGTTAGTAGTAGTCAACATGGTTGTATTCCTGGTAGAGGGACGACACATCACACTCGGAAAGTTATAACCATGTTTGACGCCACAGAAGTCACAGGAGACCCGATGGCTGTAATGTTGCTCGATGCTGAAAAGGCATTTGATCGGGTCTCCTGGGACTTCTTGTGGCATATCCTAATAAGAGCTGGGATGAAGGAGGGATTTGTGAAAGCCCTAAAAACTTTGTGTAGGGACCCGGTCGCAGCTTTAAGAGTCAACGGGGGCACTACGGGTCAATTTTCGATTAAGAGAGGCACACGGCAGGGGTGCCCCTGCTCGCCCCTTCTGTTCGCCATGTATATGGATCCTTTAATCCGTAGGATAGAGCTATGTCCAGATATCATACCATTAAATACATTATTGGGATCCTGCAAGATACTCGCATACGCCGATGCCGTGGCAGTGATAACACCAAACCCCACGGAGGCAATTGTTGTGTTAGAGAGGGAGGCCCTCAAGTTTGGACAGGTATCAGGTTATGCGTTGAATACTTTAAAGACCCAGATTATCAAGAACCCTATGACTATCTGTAACGATAACCGTGTTGTACACGAAGGGCTCTATTTAGGCATCAATATCTCAGCGGACTTAGATAATTTGGTGGAAAAAAACATTGCTCCAATAATAGACAAAGCAAAGAAAGATTTAGACCGATACAAAAATCTACACTTATCGTTAGTAGGACGAGTTAATATTATTAAAATGTTGGTCTTGCCAAAATTTTTTTACATTTTCAGAGCAATTCCACTATTAGTCGATAACAAGTGGTTCAAAATCTGTGAGCAAATGGTTAACCGCTTTGTTTGGACAAGAGGCAAGACGCGGAGAGCCCTGAGGTTCATGTCGCTCCCGCGGGAAAGAGGGGGTTGGTCACTACCTGATCTAAAGCTCTATTACTGGGCAGCGGCATTACAATGTATGGTGGGTTTGATTGGAGGCGCCGAAGAGGAGGACTGGCATGATTTTGGATCGCTTGTCATCTATGGTCTGGCTCTTGGTATGAATGCTGAAAATGTTTTTTTAAGATTCTCTGAGGGCAGTTACTTTAAAAGAACACGCTTTAAGACTGTAATAGCCGCATACAATATATGGAAAGGAATATCTAAAAAGGTGGGAATCGGGAAGTATAGTATATACACCAGATTAAAAAATAATCCCTCCCTTCCTGGTGAGGTCTTCTCGGGTACTGTATTTCAAGAATGGGATAGGCGGGGGATAAGAAAAGTTGGAGATATGATGGGTTCCCATGGCATACTACAATTCACAGAATTGCAAAAGAGGTTTAATTTGGACACAAAATATTTTTTTAAATATCTTCAAATAAGAAGCTGCCTTATAAATAAGCAAGGGGGCGCATTGGGTTTCGAAAGACATGCATTGATGGATCTTATCGAAAAAGGCTCAGACTGCTCGATTAAGAGGTTTTATTTAGAAATGACGAAATTAAAGAAGGATGATTTAGAGAAATGGGTAGATAGATGGTCTATGGATTTAAATATGAATTTAGATATGGGCAGGGACATCTTCATTGAATCAATGGAAATGGGCAGGACAGTGTTGTGTTCATCATCCCTTCAAGCTCAGCACTACAAGATACTATATCATTTGTATTACACACCCGCTAAGATTGCTCAGTGGGGTGGTATGACCGGAAATACCTGTTTTAGATGTGGAAATGTAGATGTTGATTTGTTACATATTTTTGCATGCTGTCCTCACTTGGACAAACTGAAACAGGACATTGCGAATTTCTTTCAGATTGCTATGACTTCGACTATAGTATTAACGCCAGCAGTTATTCTATTGGGGTCAAGTATTGGCGAGCAGCCGACTTGTAAATATTTTTTGTTTGTGGCAATGGCGATTCTGAGATTGATCGTGGCCTCGGCCTGGTTAGATCCTAATCCCCCAACATATCATCAATGGTTAGGCAAAGTAATGTCTATACAAAAGTTAGAAACAGCTATATATGTCAGAAAGGGAAAAAATGGTAAAAAGATGGGAATACAAATTTGGGAACCCTTTACTCGATGGAAGTTTGGTTCAGATATTTAGGGGGGGGGGAACAGTTTACTCACTTACCTTTGTTTACTGTCTGTAATTTTATGTTTAATTCTCTGCTGCAAACGGATTGTAATTAATGTGCCCTGCTAATGTTATAAAGAAAATGGGGGGGGGAAATCCAATAAAATATTTAAAAAAAAAAAAAAAAGGAAGACACCTTATCCTATTTTAACATGAATTTGGTGCATGATTTACAAGCAAACATTTTCAAGGCTCGGCTCCTGCACAGGCTGTTGGAGCCAGAGCAGACCCTTGGCTCGTCTCGCCCTGTTATTCTGCTGGCTCGCCTTTCTCTATTTCATAGTATAGTATGTATATTCAACCATTCACTTCCTTTATCTTATGTACCGACGAAGTCCCAAATCTCACACTTTCACACAACCCCTCCTGTCCGCCCCCACGCCTCCCCCTTTAGTGTATGCAGGAGTGTGCTGCAGGTGCATCTGGCAGCTTGCTCTGTGTAAGCCAATAAAATAGTACAGTGGAGGAAATTCCTCCACTGTACTATTTTATTGGCTTACACAGAGCAAGCTGCCAGATGCACACCTGAGAAGAGAGGGCCGAGCACGAAAGACAACCAGAGCGGAGGGCAAAGGTTATCGCTATGGTTTCACTGGGACAAGACCCAAAACACACCTCCCAGCAACGCAAGAAACAGAAAAAAAACACAAGTGCTGTGAGGAACCTTGTGAGGAAAAACAGTGGGAGAGGAGCTCCCCCTGCTGGAAAGAAATGGGAAGCGCTGGTACCAGACGACATGGGGACTGACTGATGAGGCTGGAGAAATGGACCATAAGGAGGGGCTAGAAATGGTGCACAGAAGGGGTGTACACGTCTGTACGAGCAAGAGGTCCACTTTGGTTTCAAAAGCTCGAGTACGAGCCAAGCCCACGGGGAAAAAATATATCAGGTGAAGGAAGAACGGACGGAGCACATTTATCCCAGACCTCCCCCGCCCCCGCCCCCAACGCCATCTCCTCCCTCCCAATTCAGGTGCACCACTTGGGCTGTCAAATAAATAATTCCAGCAGCTGTTAATGTGCTGACGTGGAACCAGGGGATGGGCTGGCATGTTACACCCTCTTTCAGTTTGCTGCTGCCCAAGTGCTCTGCAAAATCCAGTATTTCTTTTGTCTCGGAGTTTCTTTGGGGGAAATCTAACGTCCCTGTTGAAGCCCACCACTGACAACTTTCACACTGTCCAGACCTGAGAGGCTGTGGACCGAGGGAGTAATTAATAATTCAAAGCACACTCCCCACCCCCTGATATTGCCAAGCTGGTGCGTTAACCCAATGAGCTGCCTCAGCCCTGCCGGGGTTTACTAATGAGAAGTCACTTCACAGACCATCGCCTACAAAACCCCTTTGAACGTCAGAGACCCATGATGACATCACCTTTTTAAACCTTCGCAGATTTAAATATTACTTATCTTTTGGTTCAGGAACAGCACATTCCTTAACACGAAATGTCCCGCAAGGAGGAGTTTAATGGAGGTAAATAGCTCTCAACTGATAAAATAAACAGGCCGGGTGCATTCACTTACTGTGTTTCGACCTGGCTCGCCTCTTGTAATGACGTCACCAATTGCTGGTGCCAGAAGAGAACCAGCCCTCTTGTGAAGTAAACACTCTTTAGAGCTTCTTCTCTATCAGTGGAACTGGCCACTAACAGCCACATGTTGAAATCAGAAATCTCAGTTCAGAGGACCCAGCACCTGCTCTCTGGAAAAAGGGTAGGAAGCCCAAGAAACATGAGCCTGGCTGCAATGTTTACTGGCCAGAGATGCTAACAGGCAGTGTTTGTGCTTCACAATGAGGGTTTTCACAGCCGCGGTTCGTATTTAGTTAGGGGGTGTAGCATTGTTCTGTGCAGTCTAGTGTTTGGGAGGGCGGAGCCAGGAAGGGGAACAGGAGGAGCCGGGACTGGCTGGTGGGCAGTTAGAGTAGGAACAGGGAAGATACTGGATGTGTATAATAAAGCTCCAGTAAGATAGTAAGCAGTGTCTGTGTTTATTTGTAGCACGATGCTACAACTGGCGACGAGGATGGGATGTGCATGACTGCAACCCACAGAATCTCAGGAGAGTGCCCTGTCCCCTGCAGCGTCGAGAAAAGGAGCTCGCTGCCGTGTGGTGCTGCTGAAACTCAAAAAGATTCAGAAAAGGGGGTGGCGATGGACAGAGCATCGGAATTAAACAGGATGGTGTAGTGAGCTAAAAAACGGTGATGGATCAAGCCCTGATCTTTTGACTGGGTATGAGTGTTCTGTTTAATTCAGATGCTCTGTCCATCACCACCCCCTTTTCTGAATCGTTTTGGCCACTATAGGAGTGGCAGGGTATGCTCAGATGTGAGTCCCTTGCTCACTGCACCATCAGGATTCAAGCAAGCCGGGCCTAAGACGGCTGCAATGCCAGAAACCGGTCCCCGGAAGCTTGTTTCCTTTCCAGTAAAGAATTGGCTTGGTAGTTTGGTCTGCCCTGTTCCCATGATGCACTGGGCCAGGGACAGACTAATTTGCATGTAGCCAGGTTCTGAACTGGGATGGTGTAGTGAGCTAAAAAACGGTGATGGATCAAGCCCTGATCTTTTGACTAGGTATGAGTGTTCTGTTTAATTCAGATGCTCTGTCCATCACCACCCCCTTTTCTGAATCGCTGAAACTCAAAAAGGCGTTATGTGCTCATTTCATCACGAAGGAAGATGTCGATCATAAACGCATTGCTTTCAATGCAGCACGGCGGGAACCAGGAGAATCCTTATCAAAGTTTGCGACGCGGTTACACAAGTTGGTACGATACAGTCAATTCAACACATTCACAAATGAGGAAGCTATCCGCCTGCGGGTGATTGAGAGCTGCTCAGAACCGGACGCACAGCGCAAGATACTTCAAAGGCAATTCTCGTTGAAGGAAATTGTCAGGAGGGCCAAAGCTGGAGAGCGAGCCGAAACAAGAGAATTGTCAAGAGAGTTGCACATCAACACAAGAAGAGACGATAAGCAAAAGGAGACCTCCCTCAGGTCTGAGCATAAGATTCAAGAGGCAACTGAAACCAGAAAACGGAAGGGCGTAGGTAGACTAGAGACAAGACAGTGGGAGAGGCAAAGTGACACAAAACACTCTGAGTCAACAACGCGAAGACAAAAGACTGGGATGATCCAGAATCATAACAGCCGCACAGACATGACCTCGGGGAGTTACTCAACTTCAAGGAGTCAATCAGCAAATGACATAAGCTATTCTGAAGAAGAGTCAAGTGAGATAGCTCACGGGGATGGAACCAATGTCAGCCTACTCAACGAGCATGAAGAAAAGACAAGCTATAGGATATCGGACCAGTCATGTCAACTCTGGGAGCCGGTACACGAGCACACCCGAGCAATCTGCGGGTCACCGACTTTCACAGACAAGTCCGAAGAAACATGCAGTCGTAGAAAACACCACTCCCCGGACACAGACACCAGGGCTCCCAGCGAGCCAGAAGACGAAAGAGACATCACAAATCTGGGTGATTCACTCCGACACCAGAAAGTGAGAGGCAAGTACACTCAGGACACCCATGAAAGTGAGAGAACTGGGAGGAGACCAGTGACATCATACGAGAAGGGCAGCAACGAAAAACCTCGGGATCGAACAAAAGAAATACACGCTTGGCTTTCAGACAATTATTTCACTGAAACAGCATGGAAGACATGGCGAGACACATACCCCAAGAAGTGTCCCACAGACAACTCTAAACCTGAGAGCCGTTTGTCACAGCCTACCAGTGCAAGAAGTGCATCAGTCCAAACACATTTGAAAGAAGGGTCTCATAGAAAAGCAGCAAGAGATCTCTCTGATTCAGAGGACAGGTCGGTACAATCACTGAGGTCAACAGAATCAAGTTCACGACAACATCCATGGCACCGATCACCTGAACGGACCTTCAACTCAGAGACTACTTCACTCATCCAAAACAGCATAGTGCACGTAGGTGTCTCGAAACATTTGATTACCCCGCCAAGCAACTTGTCCGGTCTGTCGCGATCATATCCGGACTTGAGGAGGATACCATCACCCCTGACGGGGTTTGCGAGGCTGACTCCAAGAGTTGTCAGAAAAGAGGCGGCCATATGGGGCACTACACATTGGCGTGGGAAAGGACTATCTCATCACTCCGTCAAGGAGACAAGGTGTGTTGGCGAAGATGGGTCCACATCGCGGAGACAAGAGGGGCGAGAACGGAACATGTCCATACTCCCATACTCGAAGAGTTCAACATCTTCAAACGCGAGTGGGAGCAGAGAGGATCAAAGGAGCCTGATAACTCCGTGCTCAATGAGCTCAACATTTACGAATGCGGGTGGGAGCTGAGAGGATCAACAAAACCTGCATATGAGTCCCAAAACCGAACCAAGACACCCAGCACTCTATCCTCCAATATGCAGGATCGTGAGCACGAGAAGATTGATGCCCTTAACCGAAGGGGTATAGGAAGTGAACGCACAAGCGGATGCTCAGGAAAACATGTGTCATGATGGAGAACGGACTGTCACTGCCACACCGAGACGTCAGTAGTCACACAGCAGAACGAAACCATAACAACTGTGGAATCTGAGAACAAGCCGTTCACGCACAATGTCTCACACTTTCAAGAACGCGCTCCTGTGGTCAAAGATGTTTGTGGTGAGACGACCGACAGATCGACCAAAGACGGACCCATCACTGATTCGACCCTGCTGATGCTTGAGGACAGAACTGAGTCTGAGCTCATGCATGGAGCCACCTTCCTGTGGCCCAAACAGACTGTCTGCCGACTCATGGGGCTGAGTGAACAATGGCGAACTTGGTAGAAGTTAATTTCATTTTGTTAAGAAAGGGGGAGATGTAGCATTGTTCTGTGCAGTCTAGTGTTTGGGAGGGTGGAGCCAGGAAGGGGAACAGGAGGAGCCGGGACTGGCTGGTGGGCAGTTAGAGTAGAGACAGGGAAGATACTGGATGTGTATAATAAAGCTCCAGTAAGATAACAAGCAGTGTCTGTGTTTATTTGTAGCACGATGCTACAGGGGGGTCGGGCTCAGATTGTGTTGGATTTAAGGAAGGGTCCATGTGACCCCGAGCTGAGCCAGCGCCAGAGCCGGGCATCTGTCGCAAGCTTTTGAGGGCTCGCCCACCTTTAGGACAGAGGGTACACCGAACCACGAAGAATATAAGGGAAGTGGGGTACCCAACACCTCCAAGGTGCGAGCATAAAAAAAAGATAGGATGCGAGTGTCAAGAGGAAGAAGAGGGGGGAGGGGAACAGGAGAGAAGTCCGAAACAAAGAGAGAAAGACAACGAAGAAGTTAACGGGTGAGCGAGGACAGAGTCAGAGGAGGGCAGAAGTAAAGGGAGTGTGGAAAGTAAGAAAGACGGAGGAAGATCAGAGGAAGATCAGAGAAAACGAGTGAGAAGGCAAAGGGAGATAACAAGAGGCCGAAGGTAACAAGCATAGACAATGCTTATCATTTGGATTTTGAGAATGCTATAACTGGATATAGAACCGCAGATAGCGCCTGGGCGTGGGAGGATAGAAATGTGGCGCCTTTGCTGATGGTAGTGCATTAAATGAGGCATCAGGGGTCCCCTTTTGTGGTCAATGGTCAGTACCTGGATGAGCAGGGACTGGCCCAGAACACAAACGTCCTGCTCCTTCCCCCAGCTCACCTAAATCACCGACAGCTCAGCTGCCTCGCGCCACGCTGATGATGGTTTTGTTGATGTGTGCCAGCAAGGGGCAGAGGAAGTAAAAACATGACCCGCCGAATGATAATGAAGGACTAAACCACTTTAAACTGACAAATCATACAGAAACGAACAGACAGGGACAAGGCTGGATCAGGAGGAGAAGGGGGCTGCTGTTTGCATAAAGTTAATGCCCACAGCCCAATAAGCTCCTCAGAATATTGGCGCCCTGGGCCCAGCTCGCCCCCGCTATAGGCCGGCCCTGTAATACCAGGATATGCTAACACTCGGCTCAGGCACTGCTTTGGTAGCAGCAGTGCAAGCTTCCCTGGCACGCACCAGGTAGAATACCAGGCCTACCAAATTATAAATATATTTCACAGCAGGGGTGGCCTTAGGCATGTGCAAGCTGTGCACCTGCACGGGGCCACCACGCCAATATATATCCTTAATATAATAATCCTCTGAGGATGCATACATATTTGCGTGGCGGACCCTGGCAGGGATTTGGTGGCCTCCGTCTCTGTTCCACTTCCAAACACCCTGACCCCCCCTCTTCACTGGCCTCCGCGCTCCACCCCGCCCGGACTCCCTCTTCCGGGGCCCCCTACCTACGCTCCCTGCCCAGGGCCGCCATGATCCTAGAGCCGCCCCTGTTCCCAGTGAGGAGGGGACAGGGCCTAAAAGAAGACTCCGCTGCCAAAAACCCCTCCTCTCCTACCAAAACGCACCGTTGAGACTGTTGCCGATGGACCTTGTGCATACAGCCCCCAAACACAAGCTGGAAAGCCACCTTGTGTAACGGGTCCCCGCTCATCTTTTCTGCCATGGTGTGTTTTCAGCTACTCATCAGGTCACCATAAGAAAGTAGCAACATCTTGCGAGACTGTGCGAGTTGGCAGGTTCGTAATACAGATAGCAGCGTGCATCTCTCCTCACTCACAAGTGCAGCAGCAGTGCATGCTTCCGTCCAATACACAGACAAGCAATGCAATGCACAAGCAGCAGCAGACATTTCTTCACGCACAGACAAAAATATACATGCAGCATTTGTTGTGATCGTCTGTACAGTACATTCTACTATCAGTGTGTCCCCACAGTGCTTTCTTTATTCTCGTATCCATTCTGCAAGGTTCTGGAATTTCCATTTATCGCTGGCGAATAGTAGTTCAGTTCTTCAAGGTTAGCAGATATTTGTATTTAATATCGATCTCTGTTGGTTAATCAGAAGTAAGATTAGCTTTTTCCATTTAATATGTATTGGGCATGGATGGATACGCTGACGGACTGGGTGCCTATTGTCCTTACTTTGCTCTATGCAGGTTGTTCTCTAGACAGCACCACTAGCCAGGTAAATAGCTGTGATGCTATGTTGTGTGTTATGAAGATGTGTGATGTTTATGTTATCTGAATCATTCAAAGGTATTTGTTGGCCTGGTCCAGAAGGAGTGATGGTGACTGGGCAGTGAGTTGCCAACTATATGGCATTGAACCCTTGTTGTATGGAGAATGGATGTCTCTGGATTTTTTTGCTATGTTATATTTGAGAAAAATAACTCAAGTAAAACTGAAAAGGTGGTGTGCAGCGAGTATTGGTTGGAAGGTGTAGTTTGGTGTCTGAGAGTAGGCAATCATGGCATACTGGAAATGGGCTGGGTGCGTAAAGTGAGGTCTGTTTACTGTACACAAACTTGGTGGTTATTTGATTTGGGTTATATTTGTAGCATAGCAGTATCTGTTTTTATGGCAAATCCTAGGCATCTAAATTGGTACACCATGTACAACAGTAATGCCAGCTTCCCTACACCTTTTCTCACCTACGCAGCCCCCTGGGGCAAGTGAACTCACCTCCTCTTCCACTCCCTGCCACCTCTGCAGGCACCCGAATATAAGTGGCCACTGCTGTGCAGGGCCTGCAGACTGGTGTGTGGCCGGCTTCCTTCCTTATACATACCTCCAACTGTTGTGTTGGCACTGTGCTGCATGCCACTCTACAGACAGACCACTACCTAGCCCAGGGGCTTCCAACCTTTTTATTAACAAGAGATACTTATGTTCAAAGAAAATCCTGCCAAGCTACTAATATTATTTGTGTTGTACACGTCAGACAAGACATTAGTGACCACCCAGTAAAAGATTGCCTGCCATGACCACTTCAGTGCAGGCTTGCCAGCAGGAATGTAAAAACGATTCTGTGAATTTGGAAGGCCTCGACAAGGGTAATGTTGTACATAGCTTGTTATTATCTGTTCTCTTACTTGCCTATTAACCTTCTAGATTGTTCACACAGTTCTCCTCATGACGCTACTGCTGGTTCTACTCTGTAGCAGTTAGTACTTGGCCAGATGGGCGACGGTCCTGTTACTTCTATTATGCTGCAATAAACTACTTATCTACTACCTACTTGTATCCAGAGCATTCAATCTTCTTTACAACATTTGGCGACTTGATGATGGGATTATCTGGCCATTTCGCATATGCAGCAGAAGAAGCAAATTGAGAGAACAGAGAACCGTTCCCCAACGAATCCACGAAA
The DNA here is from genome assembly GCF_964261635.1 of Lissotriton helveticus. Taxonomy (NCBI): domain Eukaryota; kingdom Metazoa; phylum Chordata; class Amphibia; order Caudata; family Salamandridae; genus Lissotriton; species Lissotriton helveticus. The sequence continues at coordinate 1,939,253,753 of NC_136065.1, forward strand.
GAACGGCGTCCAGACCTGCGAACTCTCCTGAACCAGGGACTTCAAGCGGCGTTGAGAAACAACGATCGAAATTTGATTATTTTGCACTTCTCCGCCTCTCCTCCCCTGTGGACGTTGGATGATGACGTCATTACCCGAGCGCGTGAAACTAACAGTGAGTCCACCGAGCGGCATAGAACGAGAATAACAGCGCGACAAAAACTAGTTTCCATGACTACGAGACGTGCGAGACGTCATCCAATCACCGTCAGGAACTGAATACAGAGTACTTGAGACGTGAGGTTAATAGCGTGACCTCCATGACGCATGACGCTAGCGGCCATTTTAGAAATAAAATTTCACTTCGTTATCAACAGTCAGTCGCTAGTGAAAACAAAAGCTATCAGTGGTTCGTTAACTCTTCAAAAGTGAATTCAAGTCACATCGTGAAATATAATATACCAAGTAAGCATATATTCTGATCAAAGTCATAGCGCGTTATTGCTTCAATATTAACCTTTAGAGTACAAAGCATACTAGTACTTTAGCACTTATATTGTTTTATTAATCCAGTTGCTTGAAGACAATACACATTAACAACTATACAAAAGGAGTATAATTATTATGGCACAATCTATAAATGTTGCCCTTCCTCCACAATTTTTAAATGAACCTGGCAACCCTTCGACTGCCTGGGAAGACTGGATTATAATGTTTAATAATTATATTGAAGCTCTAGATGGAGAAGACTTTTCACCCAAAAGGAAAAAAGCGCTTTTGATGACCACATTGGGAAAAGAAGGACAGCGTCTTTTTAAATATTTACCACAAGTACTGTCCTCTACTTCCCAACCTTTGGATGAGTTTAAAGAAGCTATTGCGAGACTTGAGAATAGGTTTGGGAAGGAAGAAAATCTGGTTCTTCAACGATACAGATTTTACAAGAACAAACAGATGGAAGGAGAAAGCGTTGACGATTTTGTTGCTCGCTTACGTGAACTGTCGATCAAATGTAACTTTGGTCAAATGGCTGATGAACATATAAGGGATCAGTTAATTGTGCAAGCTAATAATAGAAAAATTCAAGAACGTTTATGGGCTGCCAAAAATCCTACTCTTAAAGTAGCAATTGAATTAGCTAAAGTAGTTGAAGAGAGTGAAAAATGCATAAAGGAGCTACAAAAGAGTAGTGTAGATTCCAAAATTGCAGAAATATCGCATAAAGTTGTTAATAGCGATATCAGTGATGATGAGGCAGCTGCTGTGGCCATTGTGAGAAAGAAAGGTTATGTAATACAAAAGAAAAATATGCCTCAACAGTCTTTCAATAGGCCCCAGTTACAACCTGTTAACAGATCCCAAGCTAAGATGTGTTCTAGATGTGGGAGTTATTCGCATATGTCTGAAGCAAAATTCTGTTTTGCTAATAATAAGGAGTGTTTGCGTTGCGGTAAGATAGGTCACTTTGCGAAAATGTGCAAAAACAGATCTAGTCCGAGAGTTACTGTTGTGAGTGAATATGGTGATCTAAAACGAGATGTTAACAAACTTCTGGTTTTATATGATACAGTATGTAGTTGTGATGAAAGGAGAGAACGCATTCCCAAAGCTGATTTTGGGATTGATGACAAATGTGTCAGATTAATGGTAGACACTGGTTCCAAGTGGACTATTATTCCTTCATCTATGCTGAAAGAAGTGTGGGGAAATAAATGTTTGGATACTTGTGACATTTTTCCTTCTGGTTACCAAGGAGAGAAAATTGATCTTCTTGGTTACTTTGAAGGGAGAATTATTTTTAAAAACAGATCTACCTGGGGCAAGATCTATGTATCAGTAGATGGTCCCGCCATTTTAGGACGTTCCCACCAATATGATTTACATATTATAGTTAATCCTAGAGCTGATGAACCTGTTTTGGTAATTAATGATGGTTCTATTGATGACATTCTTGATAACCATAATCTTGTTTTCAGAGATGAGTTGGGAGAACTGCAAGGCTACTCTCATAAGATACTGTTAAAAGAGGGCAGTATTCCTGTACAGCACAAAGCCAGGAGGGTTCCTTTTGCTCTACGTGATGAAGTTAAAACTGTCCTAGAAGAGATGCTACAGGGTGGCATTATCGAACCAATAGAGGCCTGTCCACGGGTTTCACCTGTGGTCATTTCACTGAAACCCGACAACAAAATTAGGTTCTGTGTAGACCTACGTTCTTTGAATAAATGTGTGGTAGCCGATGTTTTTCCATTACCAAACATTAGTGAATTAGTTTCCACACTCAAGGGGGCAAAGTTCTTCAGCAAATTGGACCTTAAACACGCATATCATCAGATTCACTTGGATGATAGTTCAAAACACCTTACAGCTTTCATTACAGGAGAAGGAACTTTTCAATTTACTAGGTTACCGTTCGGTCTTATTTCCGCTGCTAGCGTGTTTCAGCGAATGGTCACCGAAGTGTTCAAAGGATTAGACAAAGTAATTTACTTCCAAGACGATATTCTTGTCTTTGGAGACACCTTGGAAGAACATAACGGTGTATTACAGAATGTCCTGTGTAGAATTGTTGATGCTGGTCTCACGTTACGCCGAGAGAAGTGTGCATTCTTGGTTAAGGAAGTTGAGTACTTAGGTTTCTGTCTCTCTGCAGATGGCATCAGGCCCAAAAAGAATCTGTTAGAAGCCATTGAGTTAGCTCCCTCCCCAGCTGATAAAGAACAGCTCAGGTCCTTCATGGGACTAGTCGAGTTTTATTCAAAATTTGTAAAAGATTTCTCTGCAAAGACAGCTCCATTACGGTCTTTATTAAAAAAGGGTGTAACATTTTCATGGTCGAGTGAACAAGAGTCATGCTTTTGTAACATTAAGTCTGAGCTTAAGTCTGCCAAGGTCCTTACTCCTTTTGACATTAGGCGGTCATCTGTCTTAATGGTAGATGCGAGTGGGATTGGTCTTGGTGCAGTGCTTCTTCAGAAATATGCTGGAACTGAGAAAACTATAGCCTTTGCATCTAGGCCATTGACTGTTTCTGAAGTCAACTATTCTGTCATTGAACGGGAGGCTCTTGCAGCTGCATGGGGTGTAAACTATTTCAGAACATATTTGTGGGGCTCACGTTTCGTACTTCGCACAGATCACAAACCCCTGGTTAATGTCTTAGCGCCTGGTGGGACGGGCAAAAGTTCGCCCAGATTAGCCAGATTAGCTTCACGGCTGCAAGATTATCAGTATGAGGTCGAATTTGTTCATGGCTGGAGGAACATTCAAGCAGATTGCTTATCGCGTCTCCCGGTATCTTTAGCGGGTGGTAAAGACTCGTTGGAAGATGTTTGTGATGATATGGCTGTTGCCTCTTTACAAGATGTTTTGTTTTTGTGTGAGAGTTCCTTTTCGGCTGATGAATGGTCCAAGAGCATGGAAGATGATCATGTTTTGAAAACTGTTGTTGATCTTGTTCTTAAAGGAGCAAGAAGGGAGAGTACTATAGAGCCATCTGTCAGGCCTTTTCTTAGGGTATTGAGTGAATTGTCCCTATTTGGGAAAAATGTGCTGATGAGAGGTGATCGTTTTATTCCTCCCAGTTCTTTGAGGAGTAAGATTCTCAGCTTGGCTCATGAAGGTCATTTGGGCCAAACCCTCAGTCAGCGGCGCGTGAAAGAGAATTTCTGGTGGCCCTCAATCGACAGTGATGCAGTGGAGTGTGTGGTTAAATGTTCTTTTTGCAAGGAAGGAGAAAAACGTCTAAAAGTCGTTGGTTCTCACTCTGTTGGGAATATCTCATTTGAGAGCGTGCCTTGGCATACCATATGCCTGGACTTCATTGGTCCTATGAATGAACTA